>NW_024387305.1:5743295-6957731 GCF_900408965.1 Simochromis diagramma | reverse complement strand
CCTCTCGGTGCAAATTACTGACCTCTGTCATCATTTTAAGTGGGGGAACTTGCACAATCGGTGGCTGACTAAATACTTTTTTGCCCCACTGTATGTGTTCTATCTGCCTTCCTTTCATATGTCAAAATACACACATTTTGGACCTCGTCTCTCAACCTGCAACTTGTGGGATCACCTCCAGTGGCCCCACAACCCCACATAGAAAAGTGGTTAAGAGAATGAATCGACAATGTAGAAGTTGGCACGTATTTAGCCTACTTATTTTTTTTTCTACAAAGAGATCTTATTATAAAACTTGAACAACATATCTGACTTAGACTTTTTGCATAATATCTTCACATTGAAACTTCAATCTCAGCATTTTTAAGTTTTTGTGAAATCTACGGTTCCGCATATCTATTCATAAGAGCAGGCGGTTCATGTTGCGAAATTCCTACTCAGACAGCCAGGATCAAAACTTTTCTATGGTGGAAAATATTTGGAGAGTTTATTGGTGGGTAAATCAGAAACACTATAATATTAAGTTTATCATAATTGCCTTGTGTTCTGTGCAATGCACTGTTAAAATTCATCACATATGTTTAGATTATCTTTTGATTTCCCATCATTTCTAGCTGACTCACTCAGGAAAGAGGTATGCTCTTGCTCCACCTCCTAAAATACCCCCAAAGTTTGCCCTATAAGCAAAAAAAAAGGAAGTAGATTAGATTTTAAACTCTTCAAACTGAAAAAGCTCATCATTCTATTTCCAGCTCGTCCATTGATTTTGTTTGATCTGCAAGGGGAGGTAAGGATTATTTCAATTATATTTTGCATTCATTAAAGTTTAGGCATATATATATTTGATTATCTATCATTAACCTTATATTATTTTAAAAGCAATCAACACCTCAGTGTAAATAGTTTGAAAGGGAGGGGATTTATTATAGTGAAAACTATTTCACATAAAACATTTTTGATTTCACAGATTGGACTCCAGCTTTTAAGGCAGATGCAAGGATGAGTGTCGAGTACCATGCATCCACACATGGCACTAAAATTGCCTACAAGCAGTTTTTTGAAGAAGGCAGCAAATTTCACTCTGCAGGTATTGAACCTTGATTTTAAATTTCCTGTCTTTTTTTTTTAAAGGAAATCACAAATACATAACATTGCTCTGCTCTCAACTTTTATGCTTGGCTCCGATGGAAAATTTTAATCTACATGGAGCAATTGGGAAATGGTAACCTTCCTGTAGCTGAAGGTGTGCTTTTTTGGTAACGATAGTGCTAAGCAGTAGTTTTATAGAAAAATCAACCATTTGGCTAGTACCTGCACAACATCACCATGCAGTCTCATCTCTTTATTATTTGCACAAGGAACTGGTGGAACCAAAATGCACCTAGATGAATATTTAACTTAAATATGTCCTTTTATCAAAATAACAGCATTCATGTGAATATATTGTATTTAAAGTCAAACAGAACACTTTTGAGGCTGCAGCGAACATAATATTATTTATTCCATTAACAGTCATTGTATAAAGCACATATGGTTGAAGTTGCTTTATTAAAAATATTTGAATTAGGTACATTTTGAAAGAGGAATTAACCATTTTTATGCAAGATGAATGTTTTTTAAAGTGTAATTTTGCAATACCACCCTCTAAAACCACAACTTCCTTAACATGCTTCACCAACTTATAGTTTCTCCTTCTCCTTTGCCATCCGTCATTCAGTTTATATAGTAAGAAGCAGTCCTTTCAAGCTTGCCACAGTGTGCCTGGGGTTGCTGTGTTTACTCCTTTTGGCTGGTGTCATAGGTCAAAGCATCCACTGTGAGTCTACCTTTTTGTTCTGTCTGTTAAGTATTAACATTTCCTTATATCAAGGTGAAATAAATTGATTGTCCTCACCTCTGTCATGACTCCTCTCCAACAGATCAAAATGTGGAACGAGACTATCAGAATAGCTCAAAAGCCATGACTATGCAGAATCAGGACCTGCAGCAAAACATAAAAGCTGTGCAAAAAGAGAAACAGGATATGATGATACGCTATGATCGCTTACAGGAAAATTACAACTCCTTATCTACAAGCAGAGAACGGTTGCAGACCAATTACAATTTACTGATGGAGGAAAAACAGCAGCTTACACAAAGCCAAGCCCAGTTAAAGGACAGTAACGCCGCTTTGAACCAAAATTTTGAAAAGCTAGAAACTCTTAAAAACCAGCTGCAGTTGAACAATGATGCCTTGACTACAGGCAAAGACTTGCTACAAAAACAATATGATTCAGTCCTCAAGCAAAGAAATGACTTGCAGACCAGTTTTAACTCTGTGACCAAAGAGAGGAACAACTTACAGAACAAATTCAACAATGTAACCGGATCAAGAGAGCAGCTGCTGAATCGTTACAACGACTTGATTAAGACAGTGGAAAATCTGCAAGATAACTACAACTTCTCTACAACTGAGAAGGACAAGTTAGCAAAAGGTCACCAAAATCTGACTGTACAACTTGAGCATCTTCAGTCTACCTACAATGTAATCAAAGAAGCAGAAAATCACCTGCGGGCTAATTATGACTCATTGGTTAAGGAAAAAAACGCTCTTCAAAGCAATTTTCAGAATGTAACATCAGAAAGAGACCTGCTGAAGGTGATTAATGAAAACCTGACTGCTGAGAGAGTAAAGCTGTTGGAGGAAATTAACAGACTGAATGCAACAATGCAAGGTAAGCAAAAAGAAAACAGCTATCAAACATCTCTTTACTTTTGCCCCAGTGTTTGGTTATTGATCAACAAAAATTGTAAATTACAGAGAAGAAATGCCCCACTGGCTGGAAGAAGTTTGAGTACAGCTGCTACTTCACATCAGTTAGCAAAAAAACGTGGGAAAGGAGCAGAACTGACTGCCAGAACAGAGGAGCAGACCTGGCAATAATAAAAAGCAAAGAAGAAATGGTTTGTTTACATTTGTCTTCTCTCCATATATAGTATTTGAGGTCATTTTCTTTTCTTAAAGTTGAACTCATTTTTTTCCTCCCCATTTTCACCAGTACATCAACTGACAACGAATGCTATGAATTTCAGCTCCTGAAAGTTTTTTTATTAAGTCATTTTTTTTTCATAAAACTAACACAATAACATAATCGTAATGACATAAATGACATACTCATAAAAATGTTACCTTAAAAAACAGAAAGCTTTGCTAATACAGATATTATAACAATATTCAAAGTCTACTAGCTCACTCTTTCATCACCAATGCTTATTAGTTTTTTCTCTCCTATGTATTACCAACAGGTCACTAACTTTGAAGATGTTATTATCCATTCTTCGTATAAAACTACTGATTGGTGCTGTCTGATCTGCAATCTTCCCATTTATGAAACCAGCTTCCAGTTTTGATTCAGGGGACAGACACTATCTCTACTTTTAAGATTAGCCTTAAAACTTTCCTTTTTGCTAAAGCATATAGTTAGGGCTGGACCAGGTGACCCTGAATCCTCCCTATGCTGCAATAGGTGTAGGCCGGGGTGCTGGATCATAGGGGGTCATATGATTGTTTGGTTTTTCTCTGTATGTATTATTGTAGGGTATACCTTACAATATAAAGCGCCTTGTTTGTTTTGATTTGGTGCTGTATAAATAAAATTGAATTAAATTGATCCTTTTGTATGACAAACATTTGCTGTAACTTGCATGTCTCGTTCTTAATAGACCTTCATCAATGGCTTGTATAGCAGTGACAAAGAAGTCTGGATTGGACTGACTGATGAAGGAGTAGAGGGGCAGTGGAAATGGGTGGATGGAACTCCAGTGACCTTAACGTAGGAAATTTAATATATATCTTTTGTTTTTTGTTTTTTTTGTAAAGTTCTGCTTATCCAAGGACATTTTTATTCTGACTTTGATATTTCCCCATCTCTTGTAGGTTTTGGGGTAAAGGCCAGCCCAACAGCTATGATGGGAGAAACCAAGACTGTGTGGAGTTTTGGCACCGCGCATCAGGCGTCGGTGATTGGAATGATGAGAACTGTAATATTGAACAAAACTGGATCTGTGAGATGTAGTTTTCCAGAACTTTGGAATGCGTTAGGTGATACTGTCTGTTACCAATGAACATCATGTAATGTAAGCATAGAAACACATTAAGGATTATAATAGTATGTTTTACAACTCACCAATTTATCCAAATGTTATTTGCTGGAGCAAATACAGATTGATGTAGCTTGTTGAATGAGTGACCCAAAAGTAACTCCAAAAATATCTGCGTATACTGTTTATCATCTTATTCCTGACTCTGATGGTGACACAGTATCTGTCACTTGCCAACAGATATTTTTGAAGGTACAATTAATTTGACACATGTAACTTACCCATATGCCAGTTTGCATGAAATTAATTTACTATCATGACCATTTAGTACAATGATTAACGAAAGCCTTTACAAAGCCTTGTACTGTTATAATCAGTTATGTTATTATCACTTAATTATGCTGTACTTGCTTATCAGTGATTTTTTTATAACTAGGAAAATGGTACCAAATTAAATGCTGTGTAATTATGGATATATTAATTAACCACCATTCAGTTCTTCACTCTCATTATTACAATAAAATAAAGGAAATAAAATTTTTTATCTTGCTCTTTCATTTAGATATTAATCCAAGCAAATTAAATAACACAGCCTGCACTACTTTTTACAGAAATTATATTCAAAGACTTGTTATGACCTTGTAGTTTTTGACATGTGTTTTTACATACAACTGCCTGTTTCATATGTTACACTGTGTTTAAGCAAGAGTATAGTCAAGGGTGACATGTGCTGAAACCTCTGTGCTCACAGTGGTTTCCTGTTTCACCAATGTAGTGGAATTGACAGAATCACAGCTATAAACATTAGGGTAGGATAACAGTCAGTTTCAGGAATGAATGTGTTAAAGTAGGGAAAAAAGGGAAGCAGTGGTGTGACAGCTCAGACTATTTCAGTGTTTAACAATAACAGTCCACTAGAGGGAGGTACAGCCAACACATTCCCGTCAGCTTTGTCTGCTTTATATTTTTCATTCTCAAAACTTTTAGTAGAATTTTGCAACCATATTAGCCCATGTTGGTTCAAGTACCTTCTCCCTCTTTTTTTTCCATGTCAACAGTCCTTTCTGGCACTAGTGAATGCTAATACATGTGCTCCACAAAATTTTTGTTCTTTGAGCCCATCAGAGGATACGCTTCTACATCACTAAGAAATAAAATGTTGTTACAAGAGGATGGGTCTGTTACATTTCTGCCTGAATTTCTTCTACCATTTGGCCTTGCAGTCCCACACAAGAGATCCTACTCATTTCTCTCCAGGCTACTCCAGGCAGGAGTTTGCTCTCAGTCTTCTATATAGTGTAGATATAGCTTATCTTTACTCTTTAACTACTTTTTAAAAGTGATTTAATGGTTTATCCACCTATCCGTTCTCTTCGTCTTATCTTTATCAGGATCAGTTTACTTGTCACAGAGTGTTACACACCTAGTTTTCTGGAACTCTCAAAGGAGCATTTTAAAGTTTGACCAAATAAATTCTCAACCTGATGCTTTGATTTGGTGTATTTTGAATCTGCTAGTTTTACAGCTGAGTTCAGTTACAGTCTCTGTAAATGTTCAGTTCAATTTAGGCCAAATCACAACAACAGTTGCCTCAAAGGACATTACACTGCAAGGTAAATACCCAACAATATCCTGGAGAAAACCCCAACAATCACACTTAAACTCACACTTACACAGCCTCACCAACATAACTGTTGCTTTTCCCACTATCTTGTTAGTTGGCATTTATTCACAGGTGTTTTTACACCCTACATGTGGCTGTGCTCCTCAACAGTTGAGCTCCATCTGTTCTGTGACTAAATTTCTGACAATTATTCTGGGGTTGACAGGCAGGCTGTCTGTGTAACAGCATATCTATCTATACATGTCATGCTATAGACATTTGTTAAAATACCAAAAAATTGCAGAGTGTAGTTATAATTTTAACAATGTAAATTTATATAAAATTGTGACATGTGCATGACTTCTTTGGTTGTTATTTTCCTAAAAAGTGTTCTCTTGACATATCCCATGTTGGTCCGGATGCTTGTCCAACATGGGTTTGAAGGACCCCATTAGGATTTTCTGTTATGCACAGTGAAAGTGTGAGAGACACACACACAGTCTCTCTATGTGTGTCTGTTTCATCCATCTGTCTGTCTATCTCTACTTCTCCACCTACTCGTACAAGTAGGTGGTGAGTTCTTAGTTTGGCCATGCTGCTGTGTGGGAGCAGCTCTGTGTAGACTGACACCAACCCTCCCAGAGCTCCAATACAAAGTCTCCACCTCACATTCATTTACTGCACTTGTTTATAATATCAAACACATAATATCATTGGTATTCTGGGTTATAACCTCTGTAATACACCCGGAAAGCCTCATTGCAATATCTTTTAAGTGTAAGTACCTGTCATGTTTGTATATAAACCTGGAAATAATCAAACAGTTTGAGGATTTAGACACATTTTCAAATGTAGAATAAAGGAGATATGCAGTGTTTCACATCCAGCAAACTATAGGTTTGATTTACTTGACTTCTGTTCCTTTAGTAAAACTCAGGTGACACTCAGGTAGATTTGATCATAATATTTGAAGCTTGTCCAAATAAAAAAACTTGCAGCCAGCTATTACAAATACATCTTCCCTTCAAGTTTCCAGAACACTGATTACTATGAAACACTGGGACAGTGGGAAACACTGACACTGAGTTAAAGTGTCAAACTCAAAATGCTATACAAAGACAAGAGGCTCTTTCACAGTGTCAAGTCATGGCTATGCTAAAGGTTGCTAACAAGGCTGCACATGGACCTCTAAACGATCTGTGGAAACTGAATTAGGGTGCACATAAAGCACAGTCAGACTGACCAAAAGTGACCACACATTCAGAAGGGCAACACATCAGGCTTTGCTTACTGAGCTAAAAGCAACATCAGTCACAATATAGCTCTGTGGAGTGTGCATTAATGGACCCATAATGCAGGAGGCAGGAAAATTCAAACAAAATGTAAGGTTTTTAATAGGGAATAAGAGCGATAGGGCGATCGTGGCTCAAGAGTTGGCAGTTCATCTTGTTGAAGGTTGCCGGTTCGAGCCCCGGCTCCGACAGTCTCGGTCGTTGTGTCCCTGGGCAAGACACTTCACCCGTTGGTGGTGGTCAGAGGGCCCGGTGGCGCCAGTGTCCGTCAGCCTCGCCTCTGTCAGTGCGCCCCAGGGTGGCTGTGGATACAATGTAGCTTGCCATCACCAGTGTGTGTGTGAATGCCTGGATGACTGAATGTGTAAAGTGCTTTGGGGTCCTTAGGGACCAAGTAAAGCGCTATACAAATACAGGCCGTTTACCATTTAAGAGCTGGAATAATAGCTCGAACCCCAGACCACCTGTTTTGAATGTCAACACCCCTGTGAATAGTCTTTATCAGTTATTATCAGTCTTATGCATATGAACATGTGTGGGACTGATTATAAGTTCACCGTTAGTGGATGGTCATGATTTAATTTAGTCCCAGTGTTTCCTACCCTTTTAAAAGGACATGATTGGAGGACAAGCAGAATGTTTCACACAACTAAGGAATAACATAGCTGCCATCACACAAGCTTCTGGTGATCTCAGTCATGATGGGATAGCATACGTTATCAGGTTCTACAAAAAACAGAGTCCTTACATCTGCAGTGCTGTTATTAAATAGGGGACAAAATGGGACAACAGAGAATGAGACATTCATAAATTCATATACAAGTTTTGAGAAATGAAACTTTTCACTAAAATTGTTAAGAGTGTACTATTAATTGTGATTAAGTGCTTCACACATATTGCATAACACAAGTATATTCATTAGTGGTCTCAGATAATAAAATTGATGTTTAAATATGCGTACATTAAAGAAAAGCGCTATACAAATACAGGCCATTTACCATTTTACCATTTACATTAATTAAATAAAAAAGGCGCAAAGCACTTGGTTAGCACTATTGCCTCACAGCAAGTTTAATTCCACCATCAGGCCGCGGATCTTTCTGTCTCTGTGGACTTTGCATGTTCCCCCTGTGTTTGTGTGGGTTCTCTCTGGGTGCTCCAGCTTCCTTCCACTGTCCAAAGACATGCAGTTAGTGGGGATAGGTTAACTGGAAACTCTAAATTGGCCATAGGTGTGAATGCAGGTGTGAATGGTTGTCTGTGTCTATGTGTTAGCCCTGTGACACACAGGTGACCTGCCCAGGGTGTACCCTGCCTATCGCTCCAGCCCAGCTCTGGGGCTGTTTTGCTGCCTCAGGACTTGGAAAACTTGCTATGGTAAAGGGAACCAATGTCCGGCCATTTGTTCATGACCACAAGCTAAAGTGCACTTGGGTTTTGCAGCAGGACAATAACAGTTATTGTATACAGTATACAGTATACAGTTATCGCTAACTAGCACATACACCAAATCAGAATCAGAATCAGAGAGACTTTATTTATCCCCAAGGCGCAATTAATAAGGTGGCTAGAACTAGGGATGGGAGCTCGAAACAGACGTTACGGCACTGTGTCGAGCTTCCGTTTCGAACAACGAAGTTTCGATGTTTCGAAACGCTGCTCTACAGCGCTGTTCAAAACACCCAGGTCACGTGACCATGATTAAACAAGGTTTTGTTGTGACTCCTGCAGTTTCAGCAGGTGGCGTACCTGCTCTTCTAGTTATTGCCAGGTGCAATGATTCACTTTTTTTTTTTTTTATCAGCGAGAGTGATTTCGATGGGTAACTACTGAATGAATGTTTTCGATACTACTATATCTATTCATTACATATGCATGTGCAAAAGAAAAGAATGCCCTCGCTCTCATTATTATTTTCACTGTGGATTATGAAGAATAATATCCAATTATTATATATAATAATATATTATAAGATATTATATTATTACTATCCAATTATTTAAACGCTGAAATCAAAAGTGTAATTAAATGAATATCATATATAGATATATAAATAATATGTAAATATAGTATTCGAATGACTGAATGACTGTCACATAGATGAAAGAAACAGAGATTGGTGGGTGAGCTTCATTCACTCATATCAGGAGAGAGAGAGAGCAGCATGCTGTGCTGTAGATTAAAATATCTCAATAAAAAGCTCCTCTCTGCATTCAATGAGAAAATATAACGGGAGGAGTTTTTAGCTCTGACTCCTTCTGGTCTCTAGTTTTTTCTGCTTTCAACAAAAAACTGTTATATGACGTCATTCTCACTATAACCTGTTACTCACATTAGGTTTTGCCATAAAGAATAAATTTATACTGTAAAAAGAAATGTCAGAGAAACATATCCATGAATTACAGGCGAACAAGTATCATGTCAAATAACTTTTTTCCCTTCCTGTTTTATTCATCCTGACACCTATGGTGCGAAAATCTCGTAAACAGGAGGCTTGCAGGTTCATGCCAGTGTTACAAGATACAGCATCCACAGCAGTGTAAAGTTAATGAAAGTTTCGTCATGATTCAAAGGTCGCTCAGCAGAGGATGATTTAAAAATGTACTGGTGAACGTGACATGGACTGTTATGATTGGTCAGAATTGGCATGTGAAAATATAATAAATGTCACCCTTTTTATAAGAAAAGGGACACACATTTAATCTTTTTCATTAAATATATATATTTAAATTAATTAATTAGAATTAAAACCTAAAGCTTCTAGCGTTAACGGTCAATATTTTTCTCACCTTTTTTTGTGCGAAGATTTCTCCAAATCATGTTTTTAACATCATTATTGACAGTCTGGTGTAATAAGTAGTTTTGTTTGGAACTGTGCAGGACATGACTGCATCACTGTTAACACAGCCTTATCAAGATCTGACGATATCAAGACCTAGCCGGCAAGTGTCACTGTGGAGATGGGCTTCAGATTGTTTCGAAACCTTGATACAATTCACACACACAAATGCCTCGAATATTTCAGTGCCTTGCTTTGCCCATCACTAGCTAGAAACAATATGGATCAAAGTGGATTGTGAAGCATTTTATACATGGAACATGAGCTCAGGTTTATGTGATGGACACCAGTCATAACAACCCCAAGATGGGCTATTCCCTTCAGTTCCCAGCAACCCTCTCCTATAGCCTCAGCCCAGGAGCAAAGTCAGGCCAACGAGGTCAGGAGCCACTCCCATGACTGCACAAAGGCTGCTGGATACTATAGTCCATTACTAAATAAAGCCTCCTGGGTAATGTAGTTCATACTAACAGGGACTTGATGAATGTAAATACATTCAGAAATTCAGTTTTTCGACTCATTGTCTTGAGCTGTCAAAAACTTGTCGACCTAACTGAATATTTACACTGGATGGGAACAGCTGCTTCAGAGCAAGGATGTGATTGACTGAGAGAGTTATTAGTAACGCCACCTCTCCCTTTGATATGTGCTTGATCCTCCTTGTACAGGATCATTCACCTAATGAATCCTTGAACATGGCTGTAATCTGTGTTTTTAAGACCTACAACTTAGTTGTGGTTGGATTACTAAAATAAAACTTTTATGAGCCTGTTTATTTTTTTTTCCTTCAAAGTCTGCTGAAATGCAGTTTGCAAGAGGGCACATTCACAGAATGTGAATGTGCATTCACATTCACAGAATGTGTAAGACGTGACCAAGAGGGAGGTAAAACGGTGGACTGCCCAATCAGAAGCTACGCTACAGGACGCACTCAACGACGTAGACTGGGACATGTTCAGAGCATGCGCAGTCGACATCAACGAGTTTACGGAAGTAGCAGTATGCTTCGTCAATATGCTAGCGGAGGAGATTATCCCCACTGCGAGAGTCACCACATTCCCAAACCAGAAAACCGTGGATGGACAGATCGATCCGCACTGCAGTAAACGCCAGGACCGCCTCCTACAACGCGGGTCTCGCCACTGGCGATATGAGCGCCTACAAAGCGGCCTCATACGGCGTGCGGCGCGCGGTGAGAGATGCCAAACGCAGGTACCGGGAACGTGTGGAGTCCCGCTTCCACCAGGGCGACACACGGAGTATGTGGCACGGACTACGCACCATTACGGACTACAAAGCCAGGGACACTGCGCCGATCAACGCCGACTCTGCATTCACCAACGAGCTGAATCGGTTCTACGCCCGTTTCGAGGTTAGCCAGGCGGCTAATGCTATCTACCGCCTGACTACCGAGGACAGTGACGTCATCAGCGAGAGACCGGTGACCAGCATCGCGGAGCATGATGTCCGAGCGGCACTGAGGAGAGTGAACACAAGGAAAGCGGCGGGCCCAGACGGCATCACCGGCCGTCTGCTGCGCTGCTGTGCTGACCAGCTAGCAGGTGTGTTCACTTACATCTTCAACGAGGCCCTGGCGAAGTCTGTGGTCCCCACATGCTTCAAAAGATCCACCATCATCCCTGTGCCCAAGAACAGCAAACCCTCATCCCTGAACGATTACCGGCCAGTTGCACTGACCTCGGTAGTAATGAAGGTGTTTGAGAGGCTGCTGAAGAACATCATCTCCTCCTCCATCCCAGACACCACAGATCCGCTGCAGTTCGCCTACAGATCCACAGATCAGAGGATGCCATCGCCCACAGTCCTACACACCACTCTCAGCCACGTGGACAAGAAACAGGGTAACTATGTGAGAATGCTGTTTGTTGATTACAGTTCAGCGTTTAACACAATAGTGCCCTGCAGACTGTTCACAAAGCTGAGGGATCTGGGACTTAACAGCCGCTGTGTGCATGGGTGTTGGACTTCCTCACTGGCAGAACTCAGGTGGTGAGGGTGGGCAGGTGCTTCTCCAACAGCATCACCATCAACACAGGAGCACCTCAGGGATGTGTCCTCTCGCCACTGCTCTACTCCCTCTACACTTCAGACTGTGTGGCCACCCATGGCTCCAACACCATTGTGAAGTTTGCTGACGACACAGTGGTGTTGGGTGCCATCTCCAACAACGATGAGGCGGCCTACATGGATGAAGTGAAGAATCTGGCATCGTGGTGCCAGGACAACCACCTCCAGCTGAACGTCAGCAAGACCAAGGAGCTGGTGGTGGACTTCAGAAGGGGTCAGCACAGAGACTACAAGCCCATTATCATCAATGGAGCTCCAGTGGAGAGGGTGCAGTCCTTCAAGTATCTTGGTGTCCACATCTCCTCAGACCTGACATGGGCTGCCCACATTCAGGTCCAGACCAAAAAGGCTAGGCAGCGCCTGTATCACCTACGACAACTGAGAAGTTCAGGGTCTCTCCAAAGATCCTCAGGATTTTCTATACAGGCGCTGTGGAGAGCATCCTCACACAGAACATGACATCGTGGTTTGGGAACAGCTGTGTGTAGGACCAAAAAGCTCTCCATAGAGTGATCCGTACAGCAGAACGCTGCTGCAGGATTGCTCTCCCCCCGCTTCAGGACACCTACACCAGGAGATGCCGGACTAGAGCAGCGCAGATACTGAAGGACCCGTCCCATCCTGGCAACAAACTGTTCCAACTTCTGCAATCTGGTAGAAGGTTCCGCATCATCCGGGCAAGGACAGAGAGACTCAAGAGGAGCTTCTATCCCCAAGCCATCCGTGCCCTAAACACACACACCCGCCCTCTCACATCATCTATAATTGACTGAGACAGGACTCTCTTCCAGACACTAAACCAAGGCACAATGTACATTTCAATTCCTTTAATTTTAAATATGTTTATATTGTCTATCCTGTAAAATAGTCAGATGTCTATTCATATTAATGTACAGAATTCACCTGCTTGCTGCTACTACTGCACATTCACCCAGTGTATATACTATATGTCTGTATATATATATATAATGTTCTTCCTCTACACCCCCCCCCCCAATTTTTGCACATGTCGAGGAGCGTGTCAGGCTACATTTCACTGTGTGTTATACTTGTATAACTATGCATGTGACAAATAAAGAACCTTGAACCTTGAACAGAAGTATGAATAAGTTTTTTTTGACACAAGGTCATAACTAATCATAAATCCAAACCACATAGCATGCTAGCATGTGAACAGGTTAATTATTAAATATATGAGAATGAGAGTCCAGTAACTTTGTCAGTCATTTTATACTGTCATATTGTGTAAGTCATATTGTGCAATTCAGACTGCTCCTTTTTAACTCTCTCACCTCCAGCTCACTACAGTGGAGTCTGGGTTTGTCTAAGAACTGGATCTCAAGGAGACTCTCTCAGGTAAGTCATTTTAATTCCACATACAAGTCAGACAAGTCAAAAACACTTTAGAGTAGGTTTATCATTGTCAAAGTGGACAGCTGATGATGAATGTAAATGCAGATGTGTTTCAGGTATATACTTTTTATTCTACATCAAATTGCTCTTGTTTTGAAATAATAGTCTGACAGTGCAGGCGACATTCAAAAAAGGTCTACCGGTACAATGGCTGATATAGTTTCCTGACCTTCAAAAGTTTCTTGACCTGAAAGGACTGTCCAAGTAGCTACACATATTATCATGTAATATTTCACTTCTGCCTTTCGTGATATATATATATATATAGATTTTCTGTGAGCCTTTCTAAGTAGAAGTTTAAACATTTACTCGAGTGCAAGGATTCTCAAAGTGCTATTGAAAGAGTGCCTAATTAAGAATCTGGCACAAACACAAGTATAATGTTTCTAATGTTTTATTGAGAGAATGGTGTTTTTTGTTGGTAACTGCCACTTCGGTACGCTTGCTAGTTTACAGTCAAATTAGTGACGTACCATTAACTGAAACTATCTATATTTGCTAAGTTCAGAAAAGTTTGGCCTGTTATGGTGACTTCAAAAATAAAGTTTGGTCATAATTATGTGCTGATTTTTACTGTTTATAACATCAACTGTAAATGGTTCGTCTTTCCTTCATGGGCCACACAAATTATTATCAAGGGGTTTCTTTTGTCCTGCTTTTTCTTTTTTTAACCTTGACTCTAATTCATCACTCTTTGCATACCTACCAAACCCTTCTTCTTCAAAATTGTGAGTAACTCTTTCTAACCCTCTAAATGCTGAGAATCATCACACTTGATGATGCTATATTTCTAAGAAAGGCAAACTGACTTTTCTGGTTTAAAACAGTTAATAGTTTTTGATGCCTGTCAGTTAGACTAATAATTGTATTTGCTCCCTGATTGTTAAGACTTAAGAGAATAAGTTAATAAAAAAAACAAACCCAGAAATGATATATTATTATAGGGCTTCAGTTAGGATTAGGGCTGGTCCTGTTACTGATGACACGTGGACCTCAGAGGGTTAATATTATCTGTCTTGTAGTAGTGAGTCCAGATTTATACCATGACCTATTTTTCCTCTGAATTTGAAAGTGACAGTAGTTATTAGAATTAACATTTTAAAAAACATTGTAAAACTTTGTTTAAAATCAGTACTTTATTATTATAATGACAAATTACTATGTCTTATAAATTAAACAGAATCAGAATCTGAATACTTTATTAATCCCTAAGGAAATTATGTGGTTACAGTTGTGCCAAGAAAATAACAGTAACAGTTATTATATATTACAAAGTTTACAAAATATAAGAAATAGCTTTAATTTTCCTGTAATTTTGGAATCACATTAAACTTTAAAGTTAAAGGCATTGTGGGCAACATACTTTACAGCTGTTTACAATTTTTTCAGTTCTTATAACCTCTGAAATTGTGAAATTTACCCCAGTGTGTCTAACATTATGCACTGAAATCAGAATACAACCATATGTTTATTAGATGACTCAGTATCATTTGAGGATTTGATACTTGATATGTGGTTTTTAATTACATCTGCAGGTTGGTACTCATCGTCTATGGCCCAGTAGCAGTATTGTCCAAAGGAGGATGGTGTAAGGTTTAATCAGAAAATCAGAAAAAAATATGGAGTCTTCGGAGAACGATGATGCAAGGTAGGGATCCTTTTTTGAACTTTTTGTTCTCAAAATCTACTAAGCAAGATTTGCTCTTCAAGGACAAATAATGAAGCAGATTTACAGAATACTGTTTTGATACTTTTAAGGGTCAGAGTGAAGAGCCTTGTGTCTAAATTCTGTGATAAAGAATTGACAGGAATATCGTCTGGCTCTAGCGACAAGAGCAAAAGGTGAGAAGATCTTCCAAATGACAGCGCTACTGAAAAAATATAGAGATATGTCAATTACATGGTGACTTACTGGAAAAGGCTGCAAGTTGTTAGTGCTGTATTTAACCATCTGTTTCAAACCTTAGTAACCCATTACATGCCTTAAGTCTGTGCTTGCTACTCCGATGATTATGCTTCAGATGAATGGTCAATAGAAAATTTGATTATTTTGACACCTCAAGGTAGTGAATGAGTGCACATAAAATCTTTTCAGGTGTCCTCCAGCCCAGCATAACGGCAAAGTGGTTTAATAAACCCATCCAGGCATGAAAACACAGGTGTTGTCTGAGAAATGTAATGCAAAGCAAGAACCCCCCCAAAACAAAACAGAAAGAAAAAGAAGATGAAAAAACACAAAACGAGTCCACATTCGATTATGAAGCCAAGTCTCCTGGGTGAAGGTCCAGCAAATGATTTATGCTATAACTTACAAATCTGTACTCTTCTGCTATTTCAGTTTTCCGGTGACATTCACACTGACATGGTTTGATTTAAAAATGAAAATGAAAATGATCTCTTTCCAGAATCGTTTTCCATCCATACAATTCGCCCGTGAAGGAACACACACTAGTCATGCCTCCTGTACATGCAGCATGATAAAGCAGAGACATTAACTCCAGAAAAAACTCCAGAAAAAAATTCTATCATAGACCTTTAGTAAGGTTACACCTGTTATATAATCTCCAGTCAAGGCTAATGTCTTCGTTTCCTTAAAGGAAAAGATTCATGTGATAGAGATGTGGCAAGGGATGGGCAGAGACTGATAAGACCCAGTCAGGCAGTGAAAATAACTGGACACCAGGCATAAACCTTGCAAATGTATTTTGAAACAAAACATGCTCCATGATGCTGTTATCAGGATTTATGGCCCCCTTAGCAAACCAGAAGGTGCAGGAAGGGCCAACTACAGTAGTACAGTAATATTGCTGGCACTGATAACAATGTTAGAGGACACTGAACCTGACAATATTCAAAACACCTGCAGTTTGTGAAAAGGAAGCCAAGGTTTCATAAACTCGGGCTGAAGACACCAAGGCCAAAGTCCTGTGACTGTTTTGGTACAGAGTTTCAAAATTAACCCGTAACATGCTCACATACACATTAAAAAAGTAGTTTAAGGAGGATGAAAAGATTGCTAACCTTATGTTAAATGTGACAGCCATTTAGCTTGTCTTAGCAAAAAGACTCAAAATAGTAGGTACACACATCCTGCCTACCAATATGCATTCCTCAGGTAAGATCTCAGCATCTTATTTAAGCATGATGCAGTTTAAGGAACTGTACTCTGCTTTGTCAGTTCAACTGAGAGATTTGATAAAGACTCATTAACTTCCATTTACATGTAATACACATATCAAGTAAGCCCATGTGTGGAGAGATTTGTGTGTTATCATATCATGGAATCATTAATTAAATTTTTTACATTCATGGATTTTGTGATGTTTTCTCAGTGAGAAAACACCGGGCTCTGCACACTCTGTCTGTCCCTCACAGAGTTCCTCCAAAGACGTACCTCTCCATTTCAAGAAACATCTGTAAGATCTACCTTTGAGCACCCTACTGTAGCAAGCACATTTTAAAGGATGTTTTTTTTTCTCACTAAATCCTTCTTTCTACATAGTAAAAAGACACAATGGTCTAAAAATGAACACCAATCTGACTGTCAGTCAGTGAGCTCTTCCAAAGATGTACCTCTCCATTTCAAGAAACATCTGTAAGACAGATTTTATCGTTTTTTCATCTTTGTCTGTGTCTTCTATGTTGTGAGATGTGATGATTCATGTGCTGTGTGCTGAGGTGTTTTTTTCAGTTCTCAAACTGATCTCCCTGTTGGAGCTCAGTCTGGGGGGAGTTCTTTTTTTCTCCTCGTCTTTCCTCATGTTGTGCATTTTCCATTGTTATACATCTATCTATCTATCTATCTATCTATCTATCTATCTATCTATCTATCTATCTATCTATCTATCTATCTATGAGTTTTCTCTTTCTTCTTCTTCTTTTATTATTACTGTTATAACTAGTAGTAGTACTAGTATGACTTAATTATTTTATTTATATTGATTTTTTAGCATTGATAGTGGATTTATACTGGCATGCCTGATATTTTAAAAGATGCCTCATGTAGTTTTTAATGTAAGCTCTGTGATGTTGTTAGTTTTGTTAGAGATTCAAAAATGGTATTATCTTCCCTTAGATGTCTCAGCTGTTTAAAAGACATACAATTTATTGTTACTTTTTTTCTCAGTGAGAAAACACCGGGGTCTGCACACTCTGTCTGTGCATCACAGAGTTCCTCCAAAGACGTACCTCTCCATTTCAAGAAACATCTGTAAGATCTACCTTTGAGCACCCTACTCTGACAAACCTTCCTATTCTTTAAAAATACACAATTTAAAGGTTGTTTTTGTTTCTCATTAAATCCTTTTTTCTACACAGTAAAAAGACACAATGGTCTAAAAATGAACACCAATCTGACTGTCAGTCAGTGAGCTCTTCCAAAGATGTACCTCTCCATTTCAAGAAACATCTGTAAGACAGATTTTATTGTTTTTTCATCGTTGATGGTGAATTTTCTCTCTTATTTCTTCTTTTATGGCTCTGCTGCTGCTGATTAGTATTAGTAGTAATAGTAGTAGTATTTATTAATTTATGAGTGATGGATTTTAAACTGGTATGCCTGATATTCTAAAGGATACCTAATCTAACTTTAAATGTAAACTCAGTGATGTTGTTAGTTTTGTTGGATTTTTTTTTTAAATGGACAAAATCTGCTGACTGAGTATTTTTATTTTTTTGTCATCTGTTTAAGAGAAATGCAATTTTTTCTTTCTCAGTCAGGAAACACCGAGGTCTGTCTGTGCATCAGAGAGTTCTTCCAAAGATGTACCTCTCCATTTTAGGAAAGATCAGTAAGGCAGATTTACTCACGATTCTTCTATTATTTTTTACCTTTGATGGTGGATTTTAGACTCAAATGTCTGACGTTATGGTTCCCATACCTGCAAGATTCTAGTTCATTTTTAATTATTTTTTTAATTTGCAGTACAGAAGCCCTATAGAAAGCTTGTTGAATTTGTTTTACAGTAAAACAGTAATATATACCAGATTTTAATAAAATTTCTTTCTGTGGTTAAACCTTCATTAGTGACAATTTTATTAAAGTTAACTGTGTCTAGCTGGAATGGGTGAAATGTAAACGTTTATCCTTGCATTTTTACTAATAAAATGGCCAAATAAAGCTTGAACGTCCTAGTCTTATTGTTGTCTTTCAGAAAAGTATATGGAATGCCAAAATATTGGGGTGGACATATGAGTGGTGTTGCGAGTCTTCCCAAGTATGTTTTAAACATTGAAATATAGTAGACAGTATGCCATACAGCATGTCTGTTGAATTAACTAAATACATGCATAACATTTGCTCTTTGCAATGATTTTTCAGGTTAAACTTAATGGGGCCTACAGCTGCTGTATATCCAGTGAAGACATCTAATATCATTGAGGAGGCTAAATTTTCTCCATGTTTGCTGAAGAGGACTTCCATTGATGACCAACCCCAAAATCAGTAAGACACTCAAATCTGGCGAGTTTTATTTTAAGCTTTTTGAACCTTTTAAAGCAGGTTGTTGTTAAAATCAGGTTTGAGTAGCCACCAAAACATTAACTGAAAATTCCACCCAATTAAGAACAACTGACACTTATGTTTGCTAAAGCTAGGAGTATCCAGCTCAATCTGCTCATGCATAAATTTAATTTTGACATTGGAAAGCATAAAAAAGATCCAACCCTCAGTTGTTGAGTAAAGCCATCTTGGTAACCAAGCTTGGTACTTCAATGTGTTTAAGCTTGAAAGTCTTGCTTACCTTGTTCATAATTGTGAATCCATGATAAGAAGTAGCTTAACAAATGATGTCATTATTCTTTCAGATTGGAGAGTCCACACTGGGACTATTTTGAACAAGAGACAGAATCAACTTTTGAGGACAACAAAACGTACGCCAGACTTTATCCCCAGCAGTTTAAATATGATTTGCTGATACTGCTTACAGACTTTTTATTGGTGTCTGGGATACCCCCAAACTAGGGAACACATGTGAATAGGGCGCCTTCCCTGTCGTCTCCAGCTTAGCTACATGCACAGTATATAAACTGTAGAAAGTAGATCCAGTGTAATCATTGCATTGTCACGCAGACCTAAAGTCAGAGACTTTAGATAGTAAAACAACATACCTCCATTGAATTCTTCCTGCTCATATTACAAAATCCCCCCCCCCCCCCCTCCCCCCCCCCCCCCTCCTTTGCCTTTCAGTCGTCACCGGGATGATCTAGAGAGAGCAGAATCCACAAAGTCATCTACATCGGGTTACTCATCATCTAAAACAAGTGGATCAGGGGATTTCGACTCTGACGTTGAGACTGTTATATATGATAATATGTAAGATAACTGCTGAATTTCAGTTCATTGATAAAGAAGGCAATGCCAATACTAATCAACCTTTTACTTTTCTGTTTGAAAACAGACAGGTGATCTGTGACATTTGTCGCAAAATTGCTGCTGTGAAGACCTGCCTGACCTGCAACGTTTCCTTCTGTGAGAAGGATGGCCGGCAACACTACAAAGTGGATGCCCTGAATAGACATAAGCTCATAGATGTGTGCAGTGAAGTCGAGAGAAAACGGTGTCTTCATTATGAAAAGTCTCTGGATTTCTTCTGCAGGACTGATCAGATGTCTATTTGCAGCATTTGTGCAGAGGGGAAACACAGGGGACATGACATCACTGAGCACAGGGCATGGAGGACACAACAGGCCGTGAGTCAAGTGAAAGGGTGATATCGAAATCATCGGTGATGTGCTGCATTTTGTTTACAATCGCTATTTAATTACAGTTGTCTGATGATGAAGAACCCGAGGACTATGAAATGCCACACAAAGGTGACTGACACTATATAATGATTCACTAAGGCATCTAAGTAACAATGATCTGTGGCTACAATAAGAAATCAATGGAGAGATTCACCATTTAATGAAGTTTTGACACTTTCCTCTTTTCATATAATTTATATGAAATTAATACAGGGAAAAAGACTATCAAATTTTGTTCGGAAAGTTCAGTTTCAAAGCAGAAAACAGAAAGTAATGACCTTCGTTGATGAATATATATGGATGAACTGCTGACAGCTTATAGCTGAAATGCATTTATATTGCCATCTGTAAATACTCAGAAGTATAATCACCAGTGTGTGTCATTACCTTAGATTTGAAGTTGAGCGCACTGCTACCATGCCACAGCAGACCAATAAAGAAATAGAAACATCTAAAATGGTTTTATGAAAGTGTGTGGACTTTACTCTAAAGTCAAAGGTCAAAGCTAAAAGTGTGCTGTTGGCACTATCTTCAGAGATTTAGGCCTCTCCAAAGCCAATTAATTAGACAGACTTTGAAGTGTAAAACATGTTTTTCAGGTATTAACACATGCATTATCAAATATAACTTATAATGACTAAATTATTGAGTCATTCTGTGGTTTTAAGACAAGAAATTATTTTTTTAACCATATTTAAAAATTGTGTTTTGCTACATCAGTTGAATTTTAAAAGTCATGATAATGTTGGAATCAAATGAATTCAAATATTTATCTTTTTTTTATCGTTAGGTAAATGAGTACAGCGGAAAGAAAATGTTTTCTTATTTTACATTACATTTTCCAGTGGTGCCCCCTCCTGGTAGGATTCAGTTCCCGTCAGTGAAGCCAAACTCGGTGGTCCTCAGCTGGGGAAACCCAAAGGGACTAGAAGGACCCAAAAGCTTCAGGATCATGTGGAGCTCTTTGCAGAAGGTGGAAGGTCGCTTAGTCATCAAAAATTTTCATAAAATAGAAATAAGCAACCTTGAACTTGGACAACAGTATTTCTTCAGCGTGGCCACAGAAGATGAAGATGGCAATTTAAGCGAATGGGTCACTGCAACTGTTTTCACAGGTAAAATCTGAAAATCCACATCATTTTTAGATTTGCTTCAATGTTCATATTTTAATTGGATTAAACATAATCACTGCTCTCTTGCAGTTGTGCCACCCCCTCGACATTTAACAAAAGAGCACTCCGATGCTACATCTCTGACCTTGAAATGGATGGATGGAGAAAAAATGGAGGGAATTCCTCAACAATTTCTCATAGCTGTTGAAAGTCCAGGAAAAGAGCCTCTGGTGATACACACCCATGATTACTGCAAAAAAGTCTCTGATTTAGAACCAGACACAAAGTACACCATCTCTGTCTCAACAGTGGTGAATGATAGGTGCAGCGAGCCAATTTCTATCTGCACATGCACAGGTGAGATGATGTTAAAGCACTTGCTTTTTAAATTTTTTTTTTTTTTAATGTCAACTATATAGACATATTTGATATATTTGAAGAATTACAACTGCTAGCATTTATTTTCTCACATTACATGTACAGATATACTTTACTGGTACCAATTTTCAAGAACAATTTTACTACAGAAGAATAAAGGTGATGAATGATACCATGAATCTATGGGAAAGAAATGCTAAAGCTAGATTAAGAAGAGAGGTGACGATCAGTGAGCGGCAGTGTGGCTTCATGCCGAGAAGGAGCACTACAGATGCTATGTTTGTGTTGATGGAGAAGTATAGAGAAGGCTGGAAGGAGCTTCACTGTGTCTTTGTGGATCTAGAGAAAGTATATGACAGGGTGTCAAGAGAGGAACTATGTGTATGTGAGGGTGGTGCAGGAGATGAGGACAGCAGAGACAGTGGTGAGGTGTGCGGTAAGAGTGAGAGATGAGTTAAAAGCAGTGTTGGGAAGGTTACTTTTAAAATGTATTCCACTACAGATTACAGAATACATGCCCCCAAATATATTTTGTAACAAGCTTTTTACAACTACATGAATGTACTATTGCTGTGTGATTTATTACTATTACTGCAGGTTACTCGTCATACCAATACCAACTAGATTTTTAAATCTTAATATAAAATGAGTAACAGTAGGGTGGACATTAGGTAAGGCTGCACTTTTTGCAGCAATCTCGTATAGAAAACTTTTCCGCGCGTATATAAAACAGGTTCGCGGCTCCAGACCGCAGTAAAGGGACTTCTGGCTAATACGTTGGGTTCTGTGTCGGACTCGTAGCCGAAAACTAGCTTTACTTTGTTTTTTGGGTCAACTTTGCTAGTGAGAGACAGAGAGAGGCGTTGAAAGGCTGCTTCAATGGAACTTATTGTTTCGGAGGAAAACATGAACACAGTGTACAGTCTAGTCTTAATAGCTTACTTACAACTGGGCTACACTGCCCATAAGGCTACATTCTTTAGGGCTATGCCTGTAACACTTTGCTTGTTGCCTTCATATTAAATAATTTTTTGAAGAATAATTAAAAGGAAAAAAAATCTTAACATCATTATGCGGGCCGCAAGTAGAGGCGCCATGGGCCGCGAGATTGAGACACAGGCATTAGAGCCTCTTAATGCGTGTTTTGTTTGGGTTTACACCAGAAACAGAGAGGGGACCGCGTAACATATGAAACAGGAAAAGACCATCATGTAATCCCTTTATTTCAGCAAAGTAACTGTATTCTGAATACCACCTCTTTAAACGGTAACTGTAACGGAATACAGTTACTCATATTTTGTATTTTAAATACGTAACGCCGGTACATGTATTCCATTACTCCCCAACATTGGTTAAAAGTGGTGCTGCGATTGGGGTTTTCAGTGGTGATGGATAGACTGACAGATGAGGTCAGGCAGGGGCCTCTGTGGACTACGATGTTTGCAGACAACAGTGTGGTCTGTAGTGAGACAAGGGAGCAGGTGAAGAGAACCTGGAGAGGTGAAGGTATGCACTTCAGAAAGGAAAATGAACGTTAGCAGAAGGAAGAAAGAATATGTGAGGGAGACAGATGGCCTTAGACTGTCATGCTTTGTTATTAAGGCATTACGCTTCACTTGTTTTAAATTTAAAATAAATGCCATTAAATTGCCAGGTTTTAGCTTGACTTGAGGTTGATGTAAGGCAGTTGTGAATTATATATGTTTTGTGTTGGTTACCAGCCCTTCACACTAAAGCTTTACCATGATCCACTCACTATCTTAGCATGTTATCATGCGTCCTCTGTGGGTATCCTGATGCTCGGTTGTGAAAAATAAATTAGTGCTGTCAGCGTTAATCTCGTTAAAATGGCGTTAATGCCATAACCACATTAACGCGGCGTTAATAAGCTAACTGTGCTAACACGTTTACGCCGTGAAGCCCCACGCATGGAGTGATCCACAATAACTCGCTAACTGAGATTTGCCGTGTTAATGCGGTTATGGCGTTAACGTCATTTTGACAAGATTAACGCTGACAGCACTAGAATAAATGCATCATAATCAGTAAAAATGACCTAGTACGCTTACTGGTTTCTTTTGTTAATTCACAGAGCCAAGTCTAAGGCAGGTGTTGTCAAAGATTGGACTGGAAGACCAGTATGACACCAAGCTCACACTTAGCACTGTCCTGGAGATTAATCAGTATGATCGATCACAGAGGAAACCAAAATCTGCAAGGGCAGTTCCTGAGGCCTTTTTAAAGCAACTCATGTTGCTGAATACAAATGCTAGAAGTGCCACATGTGTGTCTCAAGATGGGGACAAGTGCAATGCTATCAATCTTTTGGACTTGGTAACTGCACTGTTCCTTTGTTCAGACAGTGCTCTTCAGCAGGACTTGGTCCTGAAAATGTCACTCTGTCAGTTTGCTGTCCCGCTCTTGCTTCCAAACTCTGAAACAAGAGAAATCACAATGATGCTGTGGTCTATGCGCGACATTGTCCGAACTTTCAGACCCTCTCAGCAGGCGTTCCTAAAGTCATACTGTGATGAAAGACTTGTGCTGTCTGATATTCCTTTGGTATCGTTTGTCAGGCTGGGAAAAACATCTTTGTCCAAATCTCAGATGTTGAACAAGTTGCTGTGCAACAATCAGCAGATTCATCACACATTTTGTCACCGTATCATGGCATGTTGTGATGTTCCCAGAAGAATTTCAGATGGACTGGTGGAAATCAGCTGGTACCTCCCGTGTGGGAACAGGAAGATAGATAAATTCACAGAACCATTGGCTTTTACCAATATGAGAGGAGATATCAAGACTTCTGAAAGACAATTTGCATTCCTATGTCAGGCATCTGCAGCTGTTTACATCTACTGTGATGAATCAGAAACTAATTACTTCAAGCATCTGGAAGGAAAACACGTGGAAGCAAATATCTTTTTGATAAGCAGTACACAGGGAAAAAGCTATAGACTCAAACAACTGACTGTGAACCCAAGATTAAAGATGACTGATATTAGTCAGATTAAAAAGACTGATACAGAACTACTAAAGGCACTCCAGGAATCAGTCTCTAAAATGCTAGTAAGCCCCCAAACCAAAAAAGTGTCATTGGCAGATTTGGCTTACACAGCTCACTGTTGTCAGATTCTCGTTGATGAGGATAGGGATGAATGCCAGACTGCTTGGGAGAATGCGAGTAAAATCACTGCAAAGGTAACTAACATCTCTGAATTCAAAGACAAGCAACTGCCTTATCAGGGAAACATCTGGAAAGCAATTTCATGGGTGGAAACTGAGTGCTGGAGGCTACGTAAAGTTGGAAACAATAACCCTGGCAATTACTGCGAGTCCATAAAAGAAAAAGAGAAAGAGCTGAGGAACAAGCAGCGAAGTTTTGAGATGACAACTGCAGTGGAATGCTTCCACCATGGGATGACAACCTCAGAGGTTCAACACTACCATTTTCTCAAATGGCTGGAAATAGAACTGGATAACCTGTCCAGGCATCAACTGTCAGCTCTCCAGGATCGATACAAAGAGCTTAGGCAGAATTCTCTCGAGGAAACAAAAGAAATTGTGGAAACTGACAACCAAATTTCAGCTTGCTCTTTAAGAGTAGTCCACTTTGTCAGAGAGTGTGGGCAGCTGTATAATAATGTGAGTTGCCTGCCAGAATACAGTCGTCAGAGAAAAAACATCGAACAGCTTCCTGGACAGTGTGCTCAGATGATGCTTGATGGTTTCCCTCTTGAGCTTGTTGATGGAGATGCAACAAACATCCCAATAAAATGGATCAGCCAGGTACTTACTGAATTGCACAACATCATGAATTCCAGTAGCAAGCTTAAGGTCATCACAGTCATTGGAGCTGAAAATTCAGGTAAATCAACTTCGCTCAACACCATGTTTGGGGTCAGGTTTGCCGTCAACGTGGGTACATGCACCAGAGGGGCATTCATACAGCTGATCAGTGTCAGTAAAGACATCAGGAAAGAGCTGGGCTGTGACTGCATCATGCTCATTGATACAGAGGGCCTGAAGCCACATCGGATGGTTCGTGATGATCACAGCCATGAACGTGACAAAGAAGTTGCGAGCTTTGCAGTGGCACTCAGTGATGTTGTAGTTGTCAGTATTTCCAACGACAGCTCCAGAGAGAAAGACCTCTGGGAAATGGTGTGTCATGCTTTTGCAAGGCTGAAGGGTGTTAGCAAGAAGAAGCCAGTTTGTCATTTTGTACATACAAACATGTATGACATGCCTGCTTTGGAGCAGCTGAAGAGAAGCAAAGAGCTGATGGAACAGCTCAATGAAATGATCGGAAAAGATGTTAAAATGAAGAAGGCCAACATCAATAAGCTCTCAGATGTGATCAAGTTTGATCTAAATAATTGGAGCTGGTACATTCCTCCAGTGTGGGATGGGACTCCACCAATGGCTCCTGTCAATGTTGGCTTCAGTGCAACTGTCTATACTTTGAAAAAGGTTCTAATAAATGACCTCCAAAAGTGCCCGGAACGAGGGGATCTAATTCAATTCATCGGGAAGGTAGAGCAATTCTGGAAGACTGTGTAAAGAAAATACATGAAACTGATATGGACTTAGTATATGGCCATAAGCTATCTGACCACAAAAAAGTATTTATTTTCAATATTGTTCACTCATTTTTGTTATTTACAATGTGTTTTCTGAGTCATTAAATGCTGTACAAATGAAACATCAAAGAGGTATATATGCATACTGTGTATGCTTACATAAAATAACCATGTACTATGAGGCAGGTTGTCAGTTAAATTTCACCAAGAGGAAAAATGGTGCAAGGATATGAAACTGATATTCACTGTGTGGTAGACACAAATCACTAGTAATTGTTCTGAAACAGGTATCAAAAAGATATTAAAAATATTGTTTCAGATGCTACTCTGTATAATAAATATTGTAACTCATAACAAAGCATTCATGTTTTCTATGTGTATTAGATATTTCACAGTTAACGCATTCAAGTTTAAGATGAAGATTCTATAAGTGGCATTAAAATATTGAAATTCAGAAAATACATTTTTACATTCATATTAATGTTTCAACAAACTTGTAGATACTAAACTGCATAGTTAGTGACCAATTCACCCAAATTACAAATACAATAAAGAAACAGAAAATACATCTTATAATTGAAGTTTCACAGTATCTAGTCAGTGCAAACAGGATCTTATTTTTTCAGGCTTTTAAATGCAATTCTTCTGCAAATTCATATGAATATAAACTTTTAAAGACACCATAGGTTTGGTCTATTCCTGCTGAAATATCACTCTCATCTCTCATTACACACATGATACATATTAGATTTATACAACAGTAACACATTTAAGGGATTTTTATAAGAGGTTTTGCACGTAACTGAAAAAACACCAAGATGTCTTTGTACATGTGAGAAAAACATTAACAGTCCGTAGTCTTGCCAGTGTTGTGTTTAGTGCAGTAGTGTGAGGTTTACTGAAGAATCAACGAGACATCATTCTCACAAACTCTGTGGAAAGAGAGAATATATTTGCATTGTTTGTTGGGAAAAGGGCACTCCCACAGTCATCCACAGTCATCTTAAAAATCTTTAAAAAGATTATATCATCCCTAATTGTATTACCCCCCCCACACACACACACACAAACACAAACACACCACCACAACCGATCTTAACTAAGAGATAAATTGTATCACCTTCAAAGTCCACCTGTCCATCCCCGTTGAGGTCAACATCTCGCAGGATCTCATCGATCTCGCGGTGGTTGAGCTGCTCACCCATTAGCTTCTTCATGGCTTCCCTCAGCTCTCCAAGGCTGATCTGACCATCGCCATCAGAGTCAAACTAGAAAGCAGAATGGAAGGACTTTAAAAGGAAAATAAGCATTTACAAAAAGCAAAACAAAAACATTTTGGAGTGTCAGTTTGAGAAAAGGCCTACTCAAGTTAAGCTGGGCATACACTGTGCGATTTTTGGCCCATTTTGAGCAGATTTTTCAGTCGTTTTGGGGATCAGCCCGAGTTTCTCCTGTGTCGTGCATCGTGTAGTATACATGGGGTAACGAGAAGCGATTAACACCTCACGACCAGCTCCCAATCATCAATCGTATAGTTGCAAGAAAATCAAACCTGTTTGAAATCCTGTCGGCCCTCATGAGGGTGTCAACGCAGCCTCTCACACTGTGCATGCGCAAACAGAAACGGAGTAGCATGGCAGTGCAGCGTGTAGAACTTTGGCAAGCTCATCTGAGCCTTTTCGATGTGGCCTCACAAAATTATCATGACCGGACCAACCGTGAAAAGAGTTGGATGGACATTTCTGCTCATTGCTAGTCAATGTTTTTCATTAGCAATTTAACAAAGTTGATGGTGGTGGTGGTGTGTGTGTTTGTGTCAGTTAAAGAGAGAGAGGGAGAGCGAGAGACAGATTTTGTGTTATAAGCTTCATGTTATGGACGCACAGTGTGCATCGTCACCTACAAACTTCTCACCCCTGCGATTCAATCGTACAGTTTGAGCAGGAGCTGAATAACGCAACTGAAACAATCGCACAGTGTATGCCCAACTTTAGCATGACTGAGGTATGGACCTCAGTCATTTGTTGCACCTTAAATAGCATACATTAGGAGAAAAAACTCTGGACCGCATTCATTTCTAAACCCTAGTTTAAGCCTGGATATGGTTTTCTGTTTTGCTAAAATAAAATTGCAGACCTCTTTGAAGGCGTCCCGTAACTCTTTAACCCCAATCATGTCTGCAGTCTCTGCAAGCATTTTGGGGCCCATCAGTTCCACAAAATCCTCAAAATCCACTCTGCCACCACCTAGAAGAAAGATAAATATGCATGCATAGTATATACAAGTAAATAACAAATTGGATTATTTACTGAAGATCCAGTGGTACAGAGTTAATTGTGCATGCATATAAGACAGAGCTTAGCAGACCCACGTCAATATGTTATAAACAGAAGTCATAATAAGAGCATATTTGTAGTGATGTGAAAATATCCAATGAAAACTGTCCACTGCAGCCATTAGCTGTGTTTAAGACATGTCTATAATTTAACTAGTTTATTTGTATCATCTGGCTTTATGGTTAATTAAAACTGCGTGTCATCTGCATAGGAATGAAAATGGAGTGTTTTATAATAATACTGTAAGGGAAGCATCTATAATGTAAAAAGTTATGGTCCTAGCACAGAACCCTGTGGAACTGTGATTAACATTTGCATGTGAGGAAGACTTTCCATTTACATGCACAAACTATACTGCAGTGATTCAAACCACTGCAGGACAGTTCCTAAGAAGATGATTCATCATTCATATAATTCACTACACTATTTCTGTGCTATGATGCACTCTAAATCCTGACTGTAACTCTTCAAAGAAACCTTTTCAAAAGCTCATTTAACTACTTGACAGCTTTCAGGAATTTTGGAAATAAATAAGGTTATAAATGTGAAATGATGTAAGATTTATGTTTTAATTCATGGTAAAATGTCTTTGAGCAGTTTTGTAGGGTCTAGAAGACACATTGACACATTGCTGATATGAAGTTTACTCATATCAGCATTTAACAGAGATGCTGTACTTAATGACAGTACCAGTGAATATTTTTTTCTCCAATAGTTAAAAAGTTATTTGTAAAGAAATTAATTAAATCATTGCTAGTTAATGTAAGGAGAACATTTTGGCAGTTCATCAGACTTAACAGATTTACAGGTGAAGAAAGGACAAACAGACATTTTGGACATCAACTGCTTTGCAGTTCTGCTTTATCCTGGTGCTCCTTCACTGGTCTTCCGAGTGAAAGATTTTAGGGAATTACAGAATTATCTGTCTGTGTTCAGGACTCACAGATTTGCTGGCTGAGTTCGATAAGTTCCATCTCTGTTGGCATGTATCCCATAGTCCTCATGCACTCGCCCAGGTCCTTACAGCTGATGAAGCCGTCCTTATCTTTGTCAAATTCTCTGAAGGCCTCACGCAACTCTGCAAGTAGAACACATCAATACAGATTATGTGAAATATTTGCCGTTGGGCAAAAGTATGACAGAGTACATTTGCTTTCTTGAGAAAACAAGACACAGTTTCAGTCTCAGCTGCCCTGGATCAGTGAGTGTACATTGACATGGGGATGGGGTATCTGTCTGAGAGTGCTTTTTTTAATACTTCCAAATTTCTTTAGTTTTTATTTGAACTATTTTTGACTTGTTGCTAGTATGACATAGTAAAAAAATAATTTTTCAATAATTTTTCACGGACTTCTCTGTTTTCTGTGACATGCTGGATACAATCTTTGGACCAAATAATTGATTTCTGTCTTATCAGTGCTTGAAGATGATCACAGTTTGTTGGCAACACTATGCACTGTAAATATTCAATATTTTTTTGCATAAATATGATATTTTTGCCCCCAATAAAATTCTTTAAAACTTATGAAATACTTATGGTCGTTCATCATTATATCAATAAAAATGTAAAAACAGAAACTGAAGCTGCAAAGATTGTGAAAAATTATATTTTTAAATTGCTCCTGGGACTTTCTATTTCATTTGCAAACTTTTTATTTTTGCATCACTTTCTTATGAGGCATTAATGTTTTGAATGAGCTTTTAAACTTCCATCTCATTATTTACATGGAGCCTTTCTTTTTTCTTTCTTCTTCAATCTTCTTACAACATTATAACACTGAGTACTTTGCACTCTGCTGCCTGTTGTTTGTGAATAGTGTGACATGGATGATTGCAGTCCATATCCAAACTTGTCCAAATAAAATTAACCTGAACCTGAACAGATGGTGACACAGACCCCCCTGTCACCATTAAATCATTGCAGAAGAAATATATCAAGTTTCTACTACACTAAACCAAAGTCATAGAATCTATATTTAAAATAGAAATGACATTTTCATGTGCATGTACGCTGTTAAATTGTGAGCCACTACTGAGGAATAGAAGCGATGTATGAGTGGAAGTTAAACTGTGAAGGATTATTCCTCCCTGTGAAAGATAATCCTTCACTTTGTTCTTACACATTTCAATGCAAGACAGGGAAATTAAAAAAAATGTGCACAGTTAAATAGAATGTTTGAAAGGAAGGTAGATGAAAAAGAACAGAGTGGAATAAATGGACTGAGAGACAAGTTGAGGATTAAGAATCTGGATTAAGAATCTGTACCTTCCATCTCTTCTGGTCGTAGATCTCTGTCCTGCGGTGGTGTGGAAGAAGAAAGGGCATACATAAAGAGAAATGAATAGTCAGACAAGTTATACTTTGAATCTGCTCTATTTCAGTCCCACAAAATGCTGGAAACATTTTTGCTTCTTGTGCTTTTACTCCTCCACTCCTCTCAATCCTGTGAAACATTTTGTTTGTTCTATGTTCATCTGCTCAGCCAGAGATTCTATTAGAGGATTATTGGGTTTTTGATCTGACTGACCCTAATAGCCTTTTTAGTTGAAAACTGCTGCTACCCAGCAGCATTCATGTCCAGTCTCATTCTGCCCCTTCTGTTGGAGAAAGTCTGCTGTGCATATGCTCCACAACAAGCTTGTGAAATACAATGTACTAACAGCAGATTCATAATGACATACCACCTAAAAGATCTACCTTCCAAACATGCAGCATGTCACAAAGTTATAAGAAAGAAAGAAAAACGAATTACATCACATGCTGAGTAAACTGGTGAAATATTGAATTGCCACTTTAAGAAATAAAGTGAAAATGAAATCATAGAAATAAGAGTGAGTTATGACTTAAACTAAAAATTAATGCAGTAACAAACACATGCATAATTTCTTTAGTGATTAATAAAATATTCTAATTCTGATTCTGATTCAACATAAAACACCATTTACGGTTGTTGTTGAATTGGCTAAAGGAATGCAAGGTGACACCAGGATAAATTTGTACGTGATGTGTTCTTCGAGATTGTGACATCATCAGCAGGAATAATACAGCCCTGGATTAGAGGATGCAGGAGAACGAACAGTGGCAGGGAGATTACAGCGGTAAATTGTATTACAAATCATGAAGGCTTATCGGTTTTTCATTTCTCTATCTGCCAGCAATTTTTTTTTTCTTATCTGCATCTGCAGTCCAGCTGGCTTTTGATTAAACGAACATTAACACACCTGCACAGGCTGAACAGAAAAACGTGTACCACTTTTTTTTTTTGTCGTACCTTTTGCTAAAATTTGTGACAGATTTATCCACAGACAAAGGCAACGGTTTTCTCCTACCTTTGTTTTTTTGTGGTCCATTACCAATCTACAACAGTTACTACTGCTAAATCGTGACTTTAGAAGACTGCAGAAACTGAGCAACAATAAAAGTTTATGAAGGAAGGCATGTAGCATGACACAACAGGATGAAAATGCCACGAGATTTAGGTTTAAATCTTATGTGAGACAAGTTTTGCTTTCAGTCCTCGTTTGCTTAGGTTTAGCCAAAAAAAACCCCAAAAAAACAAAAAAACTTGATTGGGGTTCAAGTTATGGTTTGGGTTGAAATAAACCCGTTTACAAGATTAAGCACATGTTATAGAACTCAGTTTTATCAGTGTCAACAGTCCCCATCTAAAGTTAATAATGCGATTTCATATTTATTTATCTATTCATTCATTCATTCATTCATATGCAAGAGAATTGACCTGGCCACTTTGAAATATAACTATGATGGTAGTTAAACTTACAGATAGCATTGCTAATACTGCTAAAAAAAAATGTATATAAAAATTAAGACAAAATATGAAGTCATGTTTTGTGAAGTTGTATTTTGGATTTTTGAACCCAGAGATGATGAACAACATTGATCTGATTATGGAAACACAGACACTGTACACTCTTATGTTAGTGATTTGTCAACCCCAAGGTAGGCCTGCCCTAAAACACACCCTGCTTATTTGTGTATTATACCTTAATTAGGACTAAAATGTATAAAATGAACATTGCGTTGCAATTGTAGCTGTGCAATTGAGAAAATGAACTACAGAAAGCGTTTAAGAGGTCAGAGATCAAGTGTGTAACGCAGTGACTGTAATGGACTTCAGTATTAACAAACTTACTCTGTGCTGCTCACCATTAGAAAGAATGCAGGTTTAAGACACTAACACATTGGCTTCCCTTTTTAGACTAGTCTATCTTTTATGTAGTCTTTACTCAAAATGACAATATTCTGATTTGATTAATTTAAGATTTGCTGAAGTTGGCTGGAAAATAAGTTTGCCTGTATTAACACAAGATTTTCAAAAATATCAAAATTTATCAAAATTATTTGCCTGTTTACACATTCGGCAGATTCAAAGCAACATTTTTTTTTTTAATCACACAGTATGGAGTAATGTTTCTGAAAGACTAATGTTCACTCTTCTTTTAGCTTGTTTTTTGGTGTCTGACTGAAATATCAAGCTGTTTGTCTGCTGAATGCTCCACTACATGCACTTGATGGTTGCCTGCTGTGGCTGAAAATGTGGCATATGAAATGAGTGAGGCTGGATCAAGACATAGTCCAAACTCCTGAGGAAAATCACCTAGCTTTTTAGCTGCTAAACGCCTCACTATATTCATAAAGCACTTCCTTCTTGGTGCTGTGAAAGTGGTGTACAGAAGGTTTATCAGTGTATTTCCTCTGGAAACAGCTGTCCACTGCAGCTGGTGCAACTTGCGTGTCATAAAAGCAAAGCAATCAGCTAAAACGTCTTATAAATCTTAAGCGAACTGCAGAGACTGAGTGTGGAACTGCAAGGGACCACTTTCACATTAGACATAGCCATTTGTTCAATTGTTATCATATACTGCTTGCTGTGAAAGACATGCTAATGTAAACTGCAAATTTAAACTGCGGTTGTCAATCAGTTGATAAACGAGACAGTGACTCTGCAAGGCTGTAGTTAAATATATCAATAGACTATTTCAAAACACACACCCAAAAAGATTTTTTAGGGTGAGAGGAGGGGTACACCGCGGTCTGTTATACGGCTAACACAGAGAGACAGATTTTAGCATTCTCACAAAAATTCGCATTCACCTTACGACCAATACAGCAAAGAAAATAGTATTTACATAACCACATTCTGAATACTCTTTTTTCATACTTTTAGACTTCTTGCCCATTTTCACTTCAAATGGCATCCAGTATCACCTCGGATCATACACCACTGTCCTAGGAGCGCTTTTAAACTAGTTCCTTGTCTGTGACATTTCCACTTTCCCCATGTATGACATTAATTTGTAATAAGAGGTGCGCATAGAAGACTCCAAGACTATAAAGGTACCTGAATCTGGACAAATTTTTGTGTCACGTATCAGGTCTCGTTATCATTATCCTTCTTTTATAGCTGTGAAAAAACGTAGTTTTATACGTTTCAACAGTTTTTATTTCTTATTTCATTTTAATTATTTGCTAATTTTTTGTTTTTTGTTAGTTTTAGTTCGAGGCTTAGTGATTATTATCTTTTAATTATAATATGAAGTGTTCTTTTTTCATGCGTAGTCACAGCCTTTGATGTTTAGATGTCTATCTCACTAAGCTCAACTGACATGAGAATGACCAAAACATGTCCTTTCTCACATGTTTTTATTCAATTTACTTTGGCTATTTGTGTAAAAATTAATTTCAGTGTACAATAACTTTACTCAAAATAGTAGAATACATATAAGTTTGTAAGTAAGAGGCCCTCAGAACATTTTAAAACATTTCTATAGATATGATGTTAGTGAATATAGGGTAAGTGGATGCAGTCACAGTTTGATTTCGTGATTGGTGGAGATGAAGGGCAGAGGAGCCGTGACGATGACCTCAGCTTCACCTTAACCCTCCTTTGGATGGCACTTTGGAAATGGATGGATGAAAGGATTTATGGGAGATTTTGGCAATGACAATTCTGGCAGTTCTGTATGTTTGTGTGGTGTGTGTTTGTAGTGTGGGTAAATACATACAAGCTGACTTTGGGCGAAGCCCTGTCTGAGGAAGATACATGCAGGCCCCACTATGTTATGCAGCATGTTGCAGTTCTTAACCAGAGCGCACAGGGGTTCATCAAACTCACGCTCGTTCCCTCCTTCCTCCTCATCCTCTGTGTCCATCTCCCCTGCATCACCCAGTCCCCCCAGCATGGCAGCAGCCAATGGGGTACCACTTTGTTCTATGGGTGACATTACCTTAGAGGAGAGGAACCAATCGGATTATGAAACACATAAAGCTATTACCTAAATTTTGGCAAATTTGCCATTTTTTGTACTGTTACAGACATTTTCAATAGATTTATTTATTTTGTATATTGCAAATAAAAGCAAATTTGAAACGTCTCTTGTGTCAAGTAGAGATGAAATAGGAAATTGCTATGAAATCCTAGTTTTAGTTATCCAAGAACAACAAAATGTTTCCTTACCTTCTTCTTTTTACTGTTCTTTTTAGAAGTCTGGTTGGTGTTTCCCATCACCCTGCCCTCTTCTCCCTGTCTTCCCCCCTCCCTTCCCTCCTTGCTGGTCCTCACACTTCTCCAAAGTTTATCCTCCTCTTTTCCTCTTTCTCACCCTTCTCTGTTCAAACGTCACGTGAAACTCCAAAATCCATACTAGATCCAATGCATCCTAGGTGGCAACGCCTTTTATCGCCCAGGAAGGAGGAGGGCAAATGTTTCCACTTGCACCTCTACTACAAAAAGCGACTCCTCTCAGTGCATGTGCTTCGGTCCCAGATCCTATTGGTCCAGTGGTGTGTATATGATGCCACATTCAGTCCTAAACTCCTATGGGTTGTTGGCGGCTGCCATGATGAGATTTGAAATGTTTACGGTGATATTATGGAATCGGGGCAGGGTGATGGAGATTGACGGGTTGGGGTGGGAGAGTTGGGTCATATCTGAGCTGAAACAACCCGCTGCGCCAGACTCTGGCTCTGATTGCTTGACTCGACCATTTTCTCTCTCCCTTTCTATCCCTCTCTGTCTCTCTCTATCACACACAGACACGGGCATGCGCTCTGTTTTTCCCTTTATCTGTAACCCCCTTTTGCTACAAGTGATCCCTTGAATTTGGACCAACTTAATCTAATCCATCCCACCCACCTACCCCTCTCTCTCAAACAAACATCGTGCTTATGGTTTCCAAATGACTAGTCTGGCAAAGCTTTGTGTGTGTGTGTATGTCTCTAAGTCAGAAAGAGAGAGAGATAGAGAGAGAGGGAGGGAGGGGGTGGTAGAATTATGGATGAAGAGTTGGCTGTCTGTTTAATCCCCAGCAGTTCAGATTAGAAGAAAAGAACTATGCTGACAGGCTACGAGAGCATGGGGCTGCAAGTAGAAGAAATAGAAGTTGAATATTTATTTTACACAACTAGTCACTGTGAGACAAAAAAAAAAAGGCGATTAAAAAAATTAAAACACATGGAGACATGCTGGGATAGAGAAAAGTGAAAAGAGAGGCACATAACAGTGCATGCGAAAACATTTTAGAAAGTAAAATTGCAGGGGTGTATAATAAAACCAGTGAGTGTAACTGTATGATGTAAACTTCTGACTTAGTATAGACACTACCACAACAACTACTACTAGTGCTACTAAAAATAATTATAGCTTTATGAAATTGCTGATTATACTGATAATCATAACTGTGTTGCTCGTGAAGCGGTGGGAGCATTGATGTGGTGCAGATGCTCACCTGCAGCATCTGTCTCTGAACGTAAGTCTTCACCATCACCTGCCTTCTGCTCATCGGTGTCTGTGATTTTGCTGCTTGTCTGTTTATATTCTTGACTTTGATCTCAACCCTGATTAAGTAGAAGTTATATAAATAAAGTTCTCTAAAGCCACCAGATGGCACCAAAGATGGGGCCAGTGTTATTAATCTTGATGGAGTCTCGCTTCAGTCTTGTGGCACAATTGAAAAGCTTTTTTTTTTTTTTTTTGGTATGAGGAATATGTTTAAGAAACTATCTTGTTATATCTGTGCTTTTAAAGATGATTCTCTTCACCACAGCTTTTTAATTGTTTCCCTTACAATTGCCCACCATCTATTACGTTCTAAAACCATCAAAGCTTATTCCTTTCCCTCTAGAAATAAAAATACTGGTACTTGTTTTCTTAGGATCATTTTTTGATTATTTTGTCCAGTCCAATTCATCTACTGTTCTTTGTTGAAACCGAATCCAGATGTGAAGCACTGTTGTTATATATACTGCATTTTTTATATACATGTGTATTGGGTGTAATATGTGTGCCAGAGATTTACGCAGTTTGATGAAGGCTCATCGCTTGCAGCCTTAATCCTCTGTGGTCAGTTCAGGAGAACCAACACATTTTTTGTGTCTATCTACTTTCCCATGTATCTGGTCATTAGACCACCCATTTTCTTCTGGGTGTTTCCTGAGTTTAACCTAGTTATCTTTTTCTCAAAATCCCATGTTTTTGATGCTGGTAATCTCTTCTGGGTTCACAAATTACTCCACAGTTACTTGTTATAAAGCAGTTTGTAAAACTTTTTTTTTTTACAAGACATAGTTTCAGCAATTTTTAATATGCCTATTATGTAAAATGTATTCCTAGGCAACACTCTGCATTGCCTCAGTATTGCCAGTAGAGTGCAGCAAAGCTAGGTTGTTGAAAATAGTGGGATTAACACACGCTTAACGGTAATACATATGCACTACCACTAGATGCCAGTATCATCCCTAACTATGGAGGACCCAAATCCATCATATTAGTAAAAGAAAAAAAAGCTACATTGTATCAAAAGAAGCAGTGGGATAGTGAGCATAGAGAGTGCTATAAAGAGTTAAAAAATAATCCAGTGAATGAAATCAAAAGTTAAATTAGAAGTCTCTTCATGCATGCTAGCGTAGCTCTCACGAGCTACACGAGAGATTGAATTCCTCTTAGTGCAATACACCCAAAGTGCAACAGTACAATTCCTAATCAAGAACTATTGTCTCTGGTATAAAATCTATTACTGAACCTCTACTGAAGTTTTTTCTAAAAGATATTGTAACATCAACACCTCATTTCTTTAAAGAGACAAAGATGGACTAAATTGCTTGAAAAATCATACAAAATCAACACTGACACTGAGAGTCTTTATGCTTGCAGTCCAAATGAAACTGTTTTAATTTCAATTTTCAAATGTTTCCCAAAGTGATTCCTGTAGTCTACCTCCCAATATTCTAAAGCATGGCAATCAGATGAAATCAAGATTTAATGAAATAACGTATCATCGATCAATAATCAGCACTGCCTACAATAATGCTTTAAAATCTGAACTGCTTACACCTAAAATATCAACTGGAAAGAATAATTTTCTCCACTTAATTTAACTGCTGTCACAAGAAACTCAGAGACATTACTAATACTGACACATCTTAAAATCTGAGTGATGACTAAGTGGAATCACTGTGATTTTGAAGTGCTTGAACAATCAGAGATAATTGTAAACACACTTTTCAGCCTATCAAACCAAAACATACACGAAAGGAAACTTCAGATGTGGAAAATGCAGTGAGTGTAACAACACTTTAGATGTTAAGTAGAATATTCAAACAAGAGTTACAGAATTGGGCACATAGAGTCTGTCTTAGCCAAACACAACTATGAAGCCAATCATGGCTCTCCTGCTGCTCCTCCTGCTGTTCACTGGACTTGAACATGTAATTCTTTCTGCTATTTCTGCCAGGGAATTTTACCAAATAAATAGATGTTGGATCTCATCACTAAACACAATGACACCTGCTGGGCTGACTAATGATTTTAGCTCAGATCTTCTCTGAATAAGTATATATATGAAATGTAATAGTATAGAAAACTTTAACCCCAGCTGTATTCACTCTGCTCTGTTTTAAAATGTATGAATTTCGAAAAGGACTGAGGCAAATTGGAAAATTGTTCTGTGGTCAGACAAATTGAAATTGTATATTCTTTTTCTGAAATCATTGACACAGCATATTCTGGACTAAAGAGAACAAGGATGGGTTGTTGTCAGCACTCAACTCAAAACACCTGCGTGTGGTATGGAGGTGCATTAATGCCTATGAAACTGACAACTGGGAGGCACTTTACTAAAGCACACTGCAGAGAAAGAGGAAAAAAGAAAAAGAAAAAAAAAAAGAGAAGGAAAAAAAAATGTATGAATTTCGTCACATGAGATCAGAAACAATGTCAGATTACTGTAAATGTTACAACCTTCAGTTTCGTTTCACGCTCTGATGAAGCCCACAAGGCAGAAATGCTAGCTTGTTTGTTGGCATGCCAAAAAAATTGGTGAAATTGAGATTTTCCTGCTATTTCTTTGAAGCTTTGTGCTTGTGCTGCCTCTTAGGTAGTCATGCACAGATTACTTTAGATGAACTAGACCAATGAGTTCAAGTGGTATTGAAAAGCACCCAGAATACAGAACAGAGGTTCTTTTGCTCTCCAAACGACAACAAAAAAGAAGCGTTTCCACCTTGCCTTCATCAGCAGCTTGGTGTGAGCACAAAGCCTTTCAGCCACAAAACCCCAAACAAAGCAGCTGGGTGAGAATTCATGTGCCATCCCTCGACAACTGCAAGCATACCAGATGCCTGAAAGACAAGGATGGAAGACAGGCCAACTGAAAATCCAGTGCTGGGCTGTAAACAGCATGATGGACAGATTCCAAAACCCAGGATTTTGCATGCTATGCAAACAGCTTTAGGGTGGGTCAGGTCAAACATTTTGCCATTTGAGATGGGGGATGTCTATGTGTATTTGCATGCCCACTTTTTGCACAATGACACACACACACACACACACACACACACACACACACACACACAAAAAGATCTCATAGTAAGGTCAGATGAGCAAAAAAGGGTGCTTTCCAATTTAAAATGTGCAGACACACAAGTTTATCACAAAACAAACAAACAAATAAATAAAAAGCTAAAGAAAAATTGCTAAAACTGTTTCGAAGTCTTTCTTATATAAATAAGCTGCAGCCTGAACAACATCGGTGTCGTCAACCCATTCTAGCATTCTGCACTTCTTACAAGTTTCTCACTGAATTAAAGACTGGGAATATGTATAGTACACTAAGTTTGATGTTTGATGTCCCGTCTTTAATGGAAACATTAAGAGTTCCTTTCTTCATTGGGTTTTTTCTATTCATCTATTTCTATTTCTTTTCATACCTTTGACCTTCAATGTGCGATAATCTCTTGAGTTGTGGCTGAAGTTAAGCTAAATTGAGCTTAACCCTGTTGAACAGAGATAAGACTGAGCTGTAACACAAACATAGCTCACAGCAAACATATTAATGCGTGAAAATATATATCTGCGACAACACAACAATGGAGACAATTACTAAACTAGAAGAACTCACGCTCTGTTTTGAGTATTAGCACTTCCCATTCTATTACATTTCAAAGCATAATTGTAGAGACAAATACCATTATGCAATAAGGAATCCAAACCATGTTCTCTAGGTACAAAATAATACTTATGAAGTCAACTTAACTAACTGCATCAATGTATTTTAATGTAAGTGTGGCTGCAACAAATTGTGAGCCTTTTTGTCTCGATCTTATTTTATTGGTTTTTCAAGCCACATTTTTACTTATAATTCACTCTAGACTTCCTGCTTACCACTAAAAGTCAGTCACAAACCCAGTAACTGACTATAAAACATACACTGCGCCTAGCAGACACTAGCTTGGGAACATAGTGGAGAAAAAAAAAGTAGAACGAGACACATGTGGCTCCATGGGCCTGACCTCTGACAGTGATTTATCATTTTAGCCAATATGAATATGAATATGTCAGTTATCCAGACCAGATTTTGGATCAGTTATCACAGCAGCTTGAGCATAAAGTTACATCATCTCTGAGTCTTGTTTGTTTAAACAAGATTAAATGACAGAAAAAAATGTTTGTGGGAGGAAGTGGTTGCGACTTGTGCACTTATAAAACAAAGAACAATTCAAGTGGAAAAACTAGTGCATGATCATCATGTTTCTTTAGAGTATACTCTTGTATTACTGATTCAGTCAGGATAGAATCTAATAATAATAATAATAATAATAATAATAATCTATCTAATATGTTTTATATTAGCAAAACACATGGGGAGGTAAAAGTGTGATAAGAATACAACTGAAACAACAGTGTGGCCTGTGATATGACACAAATATCATAATTAACTCATTTTACCTGATGTATGCTGCCTGTGTCTTAGAGGGCAAATTCCACCTTTATCACCCTTAAAGTGGTGCAATAATAGTAGCGTTTTATTCTTATTTACTTTGAAAGGAGAGAGAATTTTAATGACATTCATTACCTAATAATTTCTTTGGTTGTTGTCAGAGTACCTGGGTTGTTGACCCAGTGTTTTCAGTTATGGAGCCTTTGTCAGTTTCCATGCATTTTACCTGTTTTATTGTGTTAATCATCTGTCTGTGTGCAGCATTTTTTTTTAATTTTACTTCCTCTGTTTCATTAGTTAGATTTATCCCAGCTGTGTTCTCACCTGTTTCTGGCCATTATCATTATCCAGTCTAGCCCCTCAGTTTCTCTTGTAAGAAAGTGCTTGATTATAGGGGTCATCTGAGTACTGGGTTATTTTATGCATTTGGTACATTATTGTATTATTTACAATACAATACTTTACAGTATGAAGTCATTCTTAGGCAAGTGTTGTTGGGATCTGGCACTATATAAATAAAATGGAATTGAATTGAACTGGGAGCAAAAAAACAGTAACAGTAAAACAGAGAGATTGCTGCAGGTTGCTACAACTGAAAAGAACATACGTTGGCTGTTTTTTATTGCTACCCACTTTTGTTTTTTTGTCGTTCACTTTGATTTTCATGACATACTTTATACTGAGATGTCATGTAAGAGTTTTAACAGAACTTCGTTTCTTTTTTCCCCCTTCTTTTTGCTATTATTAACAGCTTCAGTACATGTCTCCACTAGCCTGTGATCAGATTATTTATAACTGGCTCTGGCTTGCCTTTTGTGGCTTTGAAGAATTAAATATGCTGGATCAATGTTACCAGGAATAACTAAATGATGATCACCACATGAGCTTGGCTCTTTTACGGAATGTACGGTGAATTGGCTTAGTGATGCTTAAGCACACATTCATCAAAATCTCATGCTTTCTGTTTAAAAGGTTGATAGACATGCTAATCAAACCTGAACTCAGTCCAAAATTGCAGCAGCACTGTGCTGACAGGAGGAATATAACATGCTGGTGTAGTCAGTAAAGGATTCCCATTTAACCTGGCATCATTTTACAGGCTGCGACCACATATGGCTGTCTGGATTGTCCCACATTCTCTGCTCTCATTCTCGCCCACTTACCCACTCCCAAAAGGAGGATAATGCCTTTTGCACCTGTCCAGATATTATTTCTGCATTTTCATGTGACCTAAAAGTTAAATGTGGCTGTCCTGTTAAATTAAATCAAAGACTTCTCTTACAAACAAAAATAAGGGTCAGAAAGTCGCAGTAATGTCGGAATATGTGTTTGTTGGATTGTTTTTGTTTTTTGAACAGTGAACAACTGTTGCTGCTTTGCCCCAGTGGAAATAGAACAACAGTTAACCCACTTATAAAGCAGTTTTCTAAAGCTGTGCTGGTTATTATACCAATGTCCTCGTTGCTTTGTTAAAAATGTTGACCAGTTCAGAAAACTGAGTGTGTGATTTTTAACATATATCAGAAATAAAGGTGTAGTTTTTACTGTTTCGTGATATTATGACGTAAAGCTGCAGCTGTAGCATTTCGTCTTTCATCTTTCAAATATAGCAAATGTGTTTGATCATTCAGAAGTGAGATAATACAATATTTTTCAAAGCCACTGAATACTAAGTTACTAATACTAATTACCAGAAACGTGTGGAGTGGTGTAAATTAGACCCTATAAAACGGCTATTCACACATACTGGGTAAACAATGGGATGTACTGTTATACAGTGTTTCCTTGCTGTTCAGTTATGCCTTCATGCAAGTGAGGTGTGGAATCTTGTTTGCTAGAATATATTAGTTTAAAAAGAAGGCCAGCTAATCACTGGCATCTGCTAACATTTCAGTTAGAGGATAAATTTTAGGATTTATTGAAATAATTTTTTTTCTTTCTATGGTTTCATGTGGTGGATGTATGTGACATGTGCATGATATTTGGATTTTGCCTACATATGAAATGAGTTGTTGATTAACTTCTTTCAATTCCTCACTCAAATAAAGCTCTCAATATAATTATTTGCTGTTTTTCTGTAATTAAGTACACCTTATACAGTTAAAAACACATTCAAACTTTTAAACGCATTTATAAACAGAAGTAAATAAATAATCCCTGAATATGTGCACAATGTATCTCCTCAGTCAGTGTCTTTGTGATTCCTGGTTCTTAGGCTTGTTCCCTGGCCTTCCGTGTAAGTGTGTCGTGTCTCTAGTATAGGTTTTGTTCTGTCTATACGTTTAGTCATCTGTCTTCCCGGTCAGCTGTCTCCTTGGTCTGTGTTTCCATGCCTGTTCTGGGTTTTCCTGTCTTATTTTGATAGTCCTTGTCCTATGTCAGTGTTTTCTGCTTTGCTTTCTCCGTCTGATTACCCTCCCGTTTCCCATTCCCTCATTACCTTCTGTGTGTATATATAGAGTGTTTCCTTCGGTCCCTGGTCGATCTGTCCGCCTCTTTATTTCAATAATAACGTATACTTTATTGATCCGCGTGGGGAAATTCCTCTCTGCATTTAACTCAGTGAAGCAGTGGGCAGCCATTGGGCGCCCAGGGAGCAGTGTGTAGGGACGGTACCTTGCTCAGGGGTACCTCAGGGTAGCTGTTCAGGGGAATCAAACCCCCGACCTTACGATCATGGGGCCACCACTCTACCTACTGAGGTATCCTTGCCCTTTTCCTTGCCTCGTTCCTTGCCTTAACTCGCCATCTTCAGGTCATTTGTTATTCTTAGCTTTTCCCAGTTTCGTTTTTTTGTTAGTTTCTCTGTACCTCCAGTCGTGTTAGTGTTTCTTTGTATTTTTTCACCGCCAAAATAAAGGCTCTCCTTTTGTTATTATTTGCCCTCGCCACCGTGCCTGCATTTGGGTCCACATTGTTTTTGCCAATCACTGTTGAGTTCTGCATTTTCTTGTCCACTTGAACAAGCCCAGCACCGCGAACACCCCCTGCATCCCCACATAGCTGGATCACATACGTGTAGCTCTCCTCATGCCATGACGTCTGCTTCGCCAGACGTGACATTTTAGCACTGATGTTGGACTAAACTACATCTGTCTGCTCAAAGTTTAGTTCCTTCATTCTAGCTCTAATCTCGCTTTATGTTGCAATAGGTCTTTTCTTTCTTCCTTTATTACATTCAACTATCATTCACTCTCAAGCCTTTATCCCAGACCCAGACATCCAGTAATTCATTATTCAGTCAGTCTGTTGCTCAGTGTATGCATGACTCATCTGAATAATGAGAGCTGGAGATGAAACTAAGAAAAAAAGGGGAAATATAAAAACATGTCAAAACACAGCCTAGTTTTCTTTTCAGATGGCTTTAAAGAACATTTAATGATTGTTAGTTTATGACTCTAATCCCAGGTGACCTTTCTGACCACTGATCAAAACTGTGTTGCAATTGGTATAGCTATTTCTGCCATTCTCTTTTTCTAATTAAAATGCCACTCAACATCCCCAATAACTAATAAGCCTAAAAGGTTTGCTATTTAACAAAGGAAGGCACAAAGCAGGATTATCATTTGTGCCTCAGAACTGTTATTTTGTTTAAATTTAAACACATTTGATTGATTGAACTACCGTAAAGCAGTGTTTGCCTTTCATGTTAAAAGGGTACAGGGTACACAAGGGTACAGTTAGTCATCATCAGGGATTTATTTTTTAAGGTAAAAGAAATTCCTGTGATGCTTTTACATTTCTCCCATATACAACAAAAAAGCAAACCTGTTGTCAGGACACCTCTAAACAAGGTCAGCTCTGATCTTTCCATTATAATCCGTGGAGGTTTTTTGAAACCTTCCCAGGAAGTGTATTATTATTATTATTATTATTATTATTATTATTATTAAGGATGGGAAAACTGGCTCCATGTGCACTGGTTCCAGCTGTTTCTGCCAAATAGTTTTGGTGTCTAAAAGAAGCTACACAGGCAAAAGAAATATTTTATATATATGAGAATATAAATAACAAGCTTTCGTCTTTTCTTCAGTAACACCACAAACATAAACAGGAAGTGGATGAAACTGGAAGCCATAACTGCCAAAAACAATGTGGAAGATTTGCTATTGCAACACATTAAAATACACCAAAAATATCTGGATCAAACCAGCGAGAACAGAAAAAAGTACATGGCAAGAAATTATACATGAAACTGAAGTCTTGGCTTATACACACAGAAATTTTTACTATGGGACAGACTACTAACTACGCTGACTACTTATTAAAGACTGCAAAACAAGTTCACAAGGCTGCCACTAACAAATACACACTTTTTAGGTACATTTTTATCTTTTTCATCTGTTGCACACTATGTCTGAATTAAAGCTTGCCCTGGCAGGTTTATTACCCTTCCAATCCTCAAGGAATGTGTGTTTCCTCCAAGTGTTCTGCTGATCTAAATTTAAATAATCCTTCTTTAATAATACAGGCTGGTTCTTACTAATGTGTCACCAGTCAAAATATACTCTGTTGCAAAAATGTTATGCGCACAATTTTCACTACTGCAAACAAACACCTCACACTACTGCACAACAGATCTAAACGTAATCTAAATAGTTAAAGAGATATGGATATATAATGTTTTAACACTATATTTGTGAGCCATTTTTCAAAAAGGGTGCTACTATATATGATTTATACATATAGCAATATGATATTGTAACATCCCATGCCTTATAAGGAAAGACACACCCTTAAAAAAAAAAGAACCCTTAAAAATGACAGTCTAATTATATATCTTGGCTTTACAAAGTTCCCAGTTCAGTCACCTACCTGTCCAAAGACAGAGTCAACAATAGGGCGTAGCTTCCTCTTGTCACCTTCTTCCAGCCAGATGTCATCTGGGTCTCCCACTGGGGAGGACAGACTCAAAGTCTTGGCCTTGGGCTTTGGTGGTCTCTTGATGCTAGCTGAACTCCATCTCCTGAATGATTCAATTTTCTTCTTGATTGAACCCTGGAGAAGAGAGCACAAGCAAATCATAAGCGTTCAATACACAGTTTATGATGTACCAACTCAGAAAAGTTGGCTCTCACAAAATTAATAAAAATGTAGCTGTTGATCATTGATGGTTTAGTTTCTGACAAATATAAGCGTCTTCTGTGATAATGTTGTGTTTAAGTGCATAAAACTCCATTTGGTTTGTAACATTATGAGCTTTAAGCATTGTGGCATTAACTTAAAAAATAAATTAGTACCAGCCAGACCTCAGAAGTTAAACCATGTGGGATGTTTAAGAGCATCATTGACAGGAGTTTGCATATTTTTGCATCTACATGCACTGACCTTCTTCATTAACTTCCCCTCTGGCAACTCCACAGATGATGAATTTTTCACATCAGTCATTTTTACAGTCCCGCTTCAAAGAGACGTCCTCTTTCTCTCTGTGTCACGCTCCTCCTCTTTATCTGTCCCCAGAGCATCTGACACCGGTTGATAATCTGAGGCATATCTCCTACTGCTATCGCTCCTCCTTCTCTCATCCCTCAGTTTTACTCTCTCTATCTTTCACTCCTCCTGTACAGTATCTACATCCCTCACTCACTTTTCAATCTGTGTGTTTCTACTATCCTTTGCTCGTAGTTGTTCCCCTGTAAATACCTCTGTGTCACACATGTGCTAAATTCTCCAGAAAAGCCCATCAAGGCACAGATTATTATAAGCAGAAGTCTTCCCAAAATGTAAATAAATATATTTTTAAATGTCTTTTTCCAGTTTATGTAGAAACTGACCAATTAACAAGCAGATATCAAAATATTGAGATGTTTATAAGTGTGTCAATGACAGTGGTTAACATAGATTTTTTTTTTGAGCCTGACACCATTTCCTGTCCGTGTTTGTGACTCCAGTAATCCCGTATTTATTTCCTCACTCTCACTCTGATCTCGTCTCTTCCGATGTTGATGTAGGCTTGTCCTCAATCCTCTGGACCTAATACTGCTTCCCATTGTTTACTATATTCCCAATATAGAAATGTATCTCGCAAAACAGTGTACAGAATGATAGTAAGAAGTCTCTTAAAATTTTGGCTCTGAGACCAAAATGTGAAGATGCAGACATAGATCTAGATGGAAGGACTCCCTTAGAACTGAACCATTCCTAAAATAGGTGGGGCAGGAATAGTTTCAGGGAAAGAAAACGACATGATCCCACAAGAGAATCCAAAAGGATTTCAAAGAAAAACAGAGAAGGGATCAACAGAAAAAGACCCAACATGTAGACACGAAAAATGCTGATTAAAAAAGAAGAAGAAGGTTGTTTTCTTTCATATCCTGCAACCCATCTATATCTCTGTACAGTATAGATTTACAGTAGGGGGATCTATCTGTCTGTCTGTCTGTCTGTCTGTCTTATTTTAAAAAGGTTAAGACGTTTATCAGATTAATGCTGCAATACATCTCTGTAAACAATGTTTCCATGTTTCACTTACTGGGTGTATAAAAAAGCAAATTACTAGCTTTGTTGGGGCAGGAATGGTAATAGTAAATGATTTAGAAACTGCAATTACAGTTTTCCCATAAGAGAAGCCAAAAAGATGACAAAGCGGGGTGGGAAAGTATAAAAGGAGAAAAATCCAACTGGTGCGGTTAGAAGAAATTAAGATGAAGCACAGTTACTGTAAGGATCTATGAAGAACACTCTACTTCCGTCTCCTTCCAAGCCAAGCTACTATCAACATGTTTCATTCTGCATAATTACAGTAATTTATCATTTAAACCATTATGTGGTTTAAATTATAAAGTTGTTTTCACAGAAGACATTTTTAGAAACAGTTGGAAAATGTTCATTGAGGCTGAATTCCATTCATCTGTTTCAATATTTGGTGTTGTTTCTGAAATGGAACAAGGACGAAACATTTGCAAAACACATATTAACAATGATGGACACAATGGGAGAGAACTTACACTGAAATTGGTAAAATAAAGTTATGTTAGTTGTGTGGCACATGCTCCATTTGGCTGAACGTTTTTGGTACTATCAAAATAACTGCACATGGATTAAACAGACTAAATGTAATATTTTATAAAAATATCTGTGACCATAATGCTGTTAGACATATACTAAAGCATGGGGCCCTTTTGCTCACATTAATCAAATTGGAATTGGGCTTCACATATGTAGAAAAAGTGAAACAAAAATTAGTTTCATGTTGCTACTTGTGGGGCATTTTTAGTTAAGGTTGTGATTTACCGTGTAGCCTAACTCCTCTTGTCTCTGTGCCTGGGAGAATTGCAAACTGATAACTTAACTGTTGAGTCAGTCTGCCCCAGCAGCTGTGGCTACAACTGTAGCTTGCCTTCACCAGTGTATGAATGTGAGAGTGAATGAATAGTGGTATTGTAAAGCAGTCCCAAAAAAAGCGCTATATAAATGCAATCCATTATTATTATTATGAGTCATGTGCACGCTTAAATTCTATGGCGTTATTTTTGTGCCACTATTCTGAGTGCACGTAAAAAAAAAAATCTGCAGGTGCAAGTGTTGTGTTTTGAGGAGAAATTTATTTTGAGCGAAGAAAAGCTAAATTTGAGTGAACAAAATTCATTGCTGCGTGCAAAAGATGTATTTCAGTGTTTGCTATTATCCATACACACACACAATAGCAGCCCCTCTCGCTCAGTTTTTACATTTGCGCTTGCTTGCAACGTGTTGCTTGCGCTCTCAACATTTCTGCCCGTGCGCATTCAACTCTTTCTGTACACCGTTATAATTGTGAAACAAAACCAGCCAATCCCAGACTTGGCTGTTTTGGTCTTCAATCAGCTCGAAATGATGAAATGCAATATCCCAGAATCCATTTCCAGCCTTCTAAACAAATTAGATTTTAACTTTTCCCCGGTTTGCGCTTGTGCCACGCCACCATCTGTAATGATAACTGTATTTTCTTTGCTCCTTTATTATTGTAACCCTGCAAATGTATCTCATCTGTGAAGCACTTTGATGTACCTGGGTCTTTTAAATTTTAACCAGTGGTATTGTTAAAATATCTATAAAATAGAAAGTCCTGAGCACTGGGGAACAAAGAAATAAGATATTTGTGACTTTGATGTGTGCTTTCTGAATATTTCTGAATGCACCGCAAATTATGTCTTCATGTAATTCTTTCCTTGTGTTTTTGTTTAGTGGCATTTACTGTTTCACTGCTGAATTCTCATGCTAAACATGAGAGTTTGCAATTATGAAGCTGTCATAAATATGAGTTATCCCTGTAAGCCATAAGCTCAGGCTCCACGCCACTCTAAATAACTACTTTTGCTGACTTCCTTTGGTTTGACTCATGAACAACTAAACCATTGTGCAACATTTTGAATTCCTTTTCTGGTCACCCATGGATTCCTGTGTAATCTGCCAAAATTGACATGAAGGACGGGGAGTTTTCAAAATATTTGAAATCAGGTTTTCGATTAGTTACATAATTCACTTGGGATAGTGGGAAAAAAATGTTATTTCTTCCTATGGATCTCCTTCCTATCGACATCTTTTCTTAAGAATCCATTTATTTCAGGAAACAGTTTTAAGCAAGCCACAGCGACTGTACTGCCAAAGGCACAACTGAATTGATGCATGATACAAATCTGTTTTCTTAGTTAATATATTTGTGAGACTTTCATCTTCATTGCTAGAGATTCCCAATTACATTTTTTTTCCAATCTACTTTTAGTCATTTTCTTAGGTTTGGCCAAATTGACCTGCACTGTTAATCTGCTGCACTAATCCACTGTTGTAATGGGAAAGGGACAGTTAAAAAGACGCTTGAACTGCTGAACTCTTTTAAAGGTCCTTCATTTCTGCCTTCACTGCTCAACCATGCGTCACAGCTGTGACGCATGGTTGAGCATGTGAAGTCCTGATTTGTGTATTGATAACTGTGATTATGCAGAGGATGTTTTAAAGCAGTTTGTGAAAGATTTTGGTTCGATTTATGGTCTTGAATTTGTTGGTTATAATGTACATAATTTAATACACCTAGCTGAAGATGCGCGAAAGTTTGGACCTTTGGACAGTATTTCCTGCTTCCCATTTGAAACCTTCCTGGGTAAACTGAAAAAGATTGTGCGGAGGCCTCATAAACCTGTGGAACAAATTGTCAAGCGCGTCTATGAGACGCAAAGTATTCAGAAGAAAAGAAAAGAGAGGATGTCTGTTCCCTCTCCTCTTAAACAGCCTCATAACTCTGGACCAATAACAAGTGATCTTGGAACTTTTAAGCAGTACAGAAAATACACTGATGGACAGACATATGTTTCTTGCTCCATGGGAGATAACTGTTTCAATGTAGGGGGAAAAATTCTTATTGTGGCAAACATTTTACAGGATTGCCAAGTTGTCAAAGCACTGTGTCAGGTCTTTGAAAACTGTAATGCCTTTTTCAGCTATCCATTGGATTCAACATGCCTTGGAATTTACTTTGTTTAAAATCTGTCTAAACAAATGAATCTTGTATTACTTGATGAACTAAAACAGAAAATGGTGCTTTTGCCACTGAAGTCTGGATATGTGGCATTGCCACTGCTGTACTAGTTGGCTTCTTTTTGCTTTCTCACCAGCATGCTACCATTTGCAGTTGTTGATTTTCTGGATGGTGGAGGTGTATCCATAATTCCTTGCAAGTGGTTTACAGGACCAGCGGAAGATTCTTGTTTCTGGCCACCAGGGAGAGTCAATATCAATAAGGCTGTAAAGGATGGAGTTACTCCAGATACAAACTGGTCACAGTACAGAGTTCGCATCTTGGGGAAAGCTGGTAAGAAGCATTTTTGTTTATTGCTACCAAATATTCTGTCATTAAAGACAGAACAAAAAATTTCCCTGTAATTTCACTAACAACATTTTGTTGATGTATGTCAAAAATTTACAGAAAACTATGAAAATGCCAGGGTGAAACTGCGGAGGTCTGAAGCAACCTCTGATCTGCAGACTGAGTCAGATTCTGGAAGCAGATTGGGAAAAGGGAAGCGGAAAAGGAGGTTTCTTAAAAACGCCTTAAAAGCAACAATTTATTGTGGTGATTATAAGAAAAACAAAAACAAACTGACAGTATCTTTAGCAGACCATTACTGCTCACCAGATTTAGATATGATCTTAAAATAGCACTTTGTAACTTTTTGACTTTTAAAAATCAGTTTTAGACTCCTTTTGATGCCGGACTATACATTAATGTTTTTAGTTTGTAGGACTAACCAGTAACTAAATTGTTTGTGGGGTTTTTCAAATATTTTTTTAAATTCATTTTAAGGCCAGTGATCCAGTCAAGCTCGGATGAGGATTGGGACAACGCTGCGGAACAGCCAGAGACCTCATCAACATCAGCAATGGAGAATAGAAATTCAAGTGAAACTCCCCACCAGAACGTCACTCATCCATTTGTTCAGCTACCACCACCCTCAACTCCTTCACCTGTGGTTTCACAACCAGTTCCAAGACAACTTGTACAAGCCACCAATACCAGCATGTTTGTACGTGTTCTAACCCTCCTGGAAGACATTAAGGAGACTCAGAGGATCCACAGTCGAATGCTACAGTCTCTCCTCAAACAACGTGATGGACCAGTTGCTGCAGTATTACCCGAGGGTGCTGTTTTTCCTCTCCGGACAGTCGCAGACGTGGAAGCACTGGAACAAAAACTGATAGACCCTGTCTTCCTGAAAGAAGTGGTAAATAATAATGATGTAATAACAATAGTCATTGATTAATGCCTCAATCTGCGTTTTATGCTAGCAGTTATGATCAAGGAAAGTTGGTGTTTGTTCAAACATGGTCAGTGCAATGAAGTAGTGGAAGGTGAGCTTCACAAAAGTTGCTGTTTTTGAAAATAAAACAAGTTGTACTTTACAAGTTGTGCCACGCCAAACCTTAAGAAAATACTTTTGGTGGATCAGTCATTTAGCTCTTTGCATTTACATCAGACAGTGTTTGACTTTGATACTTAACTCTTTCTCAGTCAAATAGCATCAAAATTATTAAGCCTAATTACTGTGTAGCTGTGCAGGTTTTCTTTTAGGTGTGACTGATGGTACTACTGTCGGTAAAATTATTGTCCTTGTGTGTCCTAAGGTTGCTGTTGTGGCAGAGATCGGAGGGAGCACTGTTGATGAAGCCACCAGAAGAATGATGGCCTTCATTATGGACAATGCTCTTTCCAGGCAATATAACTTCGTTGGGCGCCATGGAAAGCGGGAATTTCGAGGGCTTAAAATTTTCGAAGTGCTATATGGTAAGCTCATTAGTTGTAAGATATTTTGTTGATGTTTGAATAACAGATGCTCACTTCAGCTGTAGTCAGTCTTCCAATCAATTTAATCACTGACTTAAGGTTTTTATACTTTGGTTTTACATTTATGTGACATCTTATGCTGTGTCACAGTATAAATATAAGTATGTAACAAAAAAAGAGAATTACAGCTGTGTCTTTAGATTCAGTAATATAGTCTCACTTTCTTGTGGTCAATATCTGTGCTTTACAGGCAGCTTGAAAAAAAATGCTCTTACAAGCCAGATTACCAGAAAAGAGGCAGAAAAGGCAGAATCCAAGTGGTTTATTGGTGCAAGAGATAGAGGAGGAAATCGCATGGCAAGGGCACAGTGTCACATGCAGGAGAGGTATATCTTAGTGACCCGGTTTAGATAGACTGTGGAGATGAAATTAATTACAAATACTTTATTATTGAGGTAAATTATGTTTGGGTTTTTTTTTGGGGGGGGGGGGGCATCAGCTCATGTTGTTCTAGAGGGTGATGGCTGCTGCCAGGAATGACCACATATTTCTCTCTGGTTTGCAGCATACTTGAAGACGGCTCTCACTAAACCATTTTTTGGTTCCTCACTGTGTTACGGTATGTGAACAATTTCCAGTTATGTTTAGCAGTTTGTGCAATATTCTTCTTTGCACAATCAGCTCCAGGAACTCCAGCGCCAGCCAGTCAAACAACTTGATCAGCACAACTTTCAAAACAACTCCAGTAGTATTGCAAATCTGATGTTATTTGTGAAAAAATGCACTTTTTTTTTTCAGGACCAATGGATCAGTGAATGAGTGAGAAGCTGTGTTTCAGTGCATTTCTTTTTCGTTTAAACTGTATAACATTGATTTGTTATTGTTTTGTGTATACTAGGGACCTTTTTTGTCAACATGTTCTCTAAACAAAAAAAAATATTTGTATAGTATATAAAAAATTACTGTTATACTGCATACTGTTTTAAAATTTCATATTAATCAGTATTAATAAAAAAGATAAACTGACTTTGTTGTACAGGTGATTTAAATTTTAGCTTACTGTATTATCCAAAATCCCATCTGGGCAAGCACACTTGGGGCCACCATGGAAATGGAGGACAAAAGTAGCTGGGTCCCAGGTGGGTAACCCAGGTGGGCCCCAAATATCAGACCCGCTTCTATGCATATGGGCCCCACACATGTTTTTTTGGTTGGATCTGGTTTGGGGCCCATTATTAACCCATCTGGGCAAACACATTTGGGGCCACCATGGAAACTGAGGACAAAAGTAGCTGGGTCCCAGGTGGGTAACCCAGGTGGGCCCCAAATATCAGACCCGCTTCTACCCATCCGGGTCCCACACTTGTTTATTGGCTGGGCCTGATTTGGGGCCCATCCAGGGCCCTTCATTAGCCCATCTGGGCAAACACATTTGGGGCCACCATGGAAACTGAGGACAAAAGTAGCTGGGTCCCAGGTGGGTAACCCAAGTGGGCCCCAACTATCAGACCCACTTCTACCCATCTGGGTCCCACACTTGTTTATTGGCTGGGCCTGATTTGGGGCCCATCCAGGGCCCGTCATTAGCCCATCTGGGCAAACACACTTGGGGCCACCATGAAAACTGAGGACAAAAGTAGCTGGACCCCAGTTGGGTTTCCCAAGTGGGCCCCAAATATTAGCCCTGATGCTCCCTATTTGGGCCCCACATATGTGTGTTGACTGGGAGAGGCTTAAAGGGGGTGTTGCTAAAACAGCTCGATTAAGAGAAAGAATGAATCGAGAAGCTGTATAAACTGTGAATCATGCACATTGATTCCAGCAGAATACAAGAAAAAACAGAATGGAGCCAGAATCGATCCAGTTCAGCAGTAATGAACCAGTTATCAACTTTTAACACTTTCACCTATGTTTGACCTTAATTTTGCCTAAAGACAAAGAAGAAATGATAAAAGATTACAAAATGTACTTCCTTTAAAATAAAATTCAAAGAAGTAAATGTACAGCTATATGTAATGTAATACAGGAAATTGGTCTTTCAAGCATTGACAAACACACACACACGCCTGATCTTGCACTGGGACATATTGTGCAGTGGCAAGTAAAAAAGAGAAGGAGGAGTGCAAACTTTTAGAAGTGTCCTCGACCACAGTCGAAGTCTGACACAAACAAACAGCCTTTGTGTCAGGAGTTTCTTCATAACCATACAAAAACCCTAGATGACTCATTCTTCTATGCAGGGGTAAGTAAAATACTTCCACTTCTCCAGTTTATGTGATCTTTTATTATAGTTTTCGTTTATTTATTTATATAGCACATTTAATTACAACAGGAGCGTTGACCAAAGTGCTGTACAAGAATACAACATACCTAATAAAATAACTTAAGAGTATTTTTGGAATGTGTAAGCAGTAGCGGTTTTAGATACGGGCGACACGGGCGGTTGCCCGGGGCGGCATCGTGGTGGGGGGCGACATCACGGGCATCGGCGTCAGTCAGCGCATACTGGGAATGACATATGCACCGATCGGTTTTCTATCGCCCATTTGCTGGGAGTAAGGGCGCCCTTCGTTTGCGAGGTGAGCCTGCTGCTGGCGGCGCAGGGAGGAGGGGGGCGGAGGTGGGGAATTCTCTGACCGGCTTGAGCAGCATCTAATAACCAACTCGCAAAATAAAACAAAATAAAAACAAACCAACAAACACGAAAACAGCGGACATTATGATACAGACTTATAATTTGCACTGATGTTTTTTCGAAATTCTATACGTGAAAAGTGAGCGGAAGAGCCCTCCGTGCGCCTGCTCGCTGCTGAAGTCAAAGTAAACTTTATTGTCATCTCCGCTACATACAGTCCAGTATATAGAGAGAAGAGACGACAAGGCTCCAGTTACAGCAGTGCAAGTAAACAAACAATAAATATAAGAAGAGTAAGAAAATAAATATACACTTTAGGACTCGGGGTAAAGGGATCAATAACAATTTAAAATTTAAAATTTACAGTTTGATGATTTAAAGGCTCACACACAACATTCATAATGTTGTAAATCCAAGCCCATTATGTATTCATGATTTAAATCCTGGGTTGTGTGAAATCTCAGAAATGCACCCTAAACAAAGTGAATCTGTGAACTAAGGTGTAGATCTGTTAGGTTATGTTGTGGTGATCCTGGGGTTGAGGGATGGGTGTTCATACTGGAGTGCAAAATTAAATCCAATGGAAGATGGGTCCTCAGTTTAGAAAAAAGAGAAAAGAAGAGGAGGAGAAACGAGCAAAAGATACAGGTAAGCAGATGTGTCATTGGATAATGGCAGGTCATCCTGAAACAATCAGAATCAGAATACTATATTAATCCCTAATGAAATTATTTGGGTTATGTGGGTTGGTCCAAGAAGAAATGGTAAAAATAGTAACAGTAACAGACTAAACTCCAAACAATACATTATGTTACAGATTTTAATATTTAGTCATTGTCAATTGTTGATTTGTCCTGTTCTCATTGTATGAGGAATTATGATGGCTGTTTGGTAGCCGTTTGCATACATACACTCTCTCTCTCTCTTCATATGTGTGTGTTTGTGTGAACACTCCAGAGGGAGTGTTCGCCCGGGGTGCCAAACAGGCTAGGACCGCCACTGTCAGTAAGCATGTATAAATCATAATGTCACCTGTTCTTTTGTATTGTGTTATCTTGTTTGTAAATATTAACGTTCTTGGGATTTGAGAGTATTTAGTTGGTTTGTATCTTATACCAAATTTACACTTTTTCATTTAAAGGAAAAATGCTCTTAACAGTTTGATTTGAGGTTCTTGGTAGCAGCTAGACACTCCTCACATTGTAACGGCCAAAAAAGCCATATAAATTGGAAATTTCTACACTAATGCTTAGAAATACTTTGAAGAACACTTTGTTATACATCCAATCATCTGCTTTGAATTACTGAGGGGCAATGCTTTATCTCACCAATGTGTCTGGGCTGCAGAGGACCACTAGCTCCACTCTGAGCTCTTCCCCTTATCCCCAAGGCTGAGGCACTGTTGTATAGACATATGAATTTGACAGTTTGTACCTTTATCACCCAATGTGCACATAGGCATACACTTAAGTACATGATGGTCATGGGAAATTCACTGTGATAAACCTCAGCTTTGCTTAATTCTCTAGGCAGCATCTGTCAGCTCTAGCAGTGCATTACATACTTTAAAGCAATACTTAACCTCACCATACTCTTTTTCATCCTTCTCTTTTTTTTTTTAGATTTTATATAATCTCTCCGATAATATCATTTGCTGCATATTATGCTGCGAGTGTTCTCACTGTTGGCCTGCTGTTTCATTGTCTCTTGTTGACTGTCAGTACCCCTTAATCTTTATTACTTCTATATCTTTCATCTTTAGATTCACATCTCTCGGTTTTGACAATTACTGAGAATTATTGAGAATTTAAAGAGATATTCAGACTATAAAGATTAGCCCCTCTCTCCACTCAACACTCGATCACTTAGATGGAATATGAAATTTAATTTGTTAGCACAGTAGTGGATTAAATACTAGGATATACAGTTTTTGTAAAATATCAATAACTCAGGGTTATTCATGCTTTCCTCAGATTTTTACAATTACCAAGAAAAAAAACCCAAACAAACCCAAAACACACTATTTGGCTAACAATAAAAAATATGTAAAGTAATCAAATATACAAAGTATTATCAAATAAGCAGAATGTAAATATTGGGCAACAAAAAAAAAGATAATAAAAAATTACTTAATAGACAGAATACAGAAGAAACTCTACTTCCCCTCATGCTAGTAATTACTTTGACTGTTCTGCAACCCTGTGTATTGTAAAACTAATAAACGAAATGCCAGGCTCAGGCAACACTTTTCCGTCCCTGTCTGAGTCTTCCTTTTTTTGCATTTCTTTTCTTTTTTCTGTGTCTTTGATTTACTGTGATCTTTTTCTTTTACTCTATCGTTTACAAAGCAAAATAAATCATTGCTGGAAATCAACGCAAACATGCAGTCAGAAACAGATGATTACTGAAGGGGAAAAAAGAAGTGAGTCATAAGCAGAGGTGGAGAAAGAATGATAATCTGTTCAAAGTGAAAATCTGAGGGGAAAGAGGAATTTTTTATGCTTGCCTGACCTGTTTAATCCTGCTCTGTCTTTATATTCTGGCTCTCCACTGTCTAATATTCTTTTCAAATTACAACTACCTCTATGGTAATCCCACCCTTCTGTGGCCTACATTATACGTTAGTCTGTGTTCAGCTCAGTGTGATGAAAGCAGACAATTGCTATTGCAGTGATGAGATAGTCAATCAAAATGGATATCAGATATGATCAAATCCAATCACTCAGATAGGCGGTTGGGCAATCAGCAGTTTAGATTTAAAGTGTTACTGGAGGACAGGACCTGAAAAGCATAATCCTGCATTGTGGTTTCATGGCTCCTGTTCAAAATCAGTGCTACCCTGCCCTCTGGTGTCTAAAAACTGTACAGCAGCGGTCCCCAACCCCCGGGCCTCGGACCGGTGAGTCGTTTGGTACCGGGCCGCGAGAGTTGAGGCTCAGGTGTGAAATTAGTACAATATTTTTCAGGGTTTTTATCGGTTTTCAGCGTTATTTTGTTATTATTTTTATCGTTTACTCGGTTTTCCTTGGTCTTTTCACGTGTGTTATGAATAAATTTTCTTTTTTTCGGTACCGGTACTAGTTTTATTTTGTTGTATTTATCCGCGACACCTTAAAGGCCGGTTCATGAAAATATTGTCGGGCATAAACCGGTCCGTGGCGCAAAAAAGGTTGGGGACTGCTGCTGTACAGTATGAATTGGCAGTACGGGGCCATCTATCTATGGCATCTTTTCTTCTTACAAAAAGGTTAATAAAGTGACTGAAAAGACAAACAAGCTAAATTCCACTCTAAATTCATCCAGTCATTTAAAAATGTTTATGAGCTTAATACCAAAGTTCCACCAAAGTGATACAAACAATTACAGCTTTTTATTTAAAACATTTAAAACAGCTATACATCACTATAAAAAGATAAGTATAAAAATACTTGAATTTCGAACACTGACACATTTACAATGTTAAACGCTGTGCATAAATGCTAAGATTTTGTAACTTTTACATGAGACAGGATATGGAACAATATATTTTGTACGGTACAAACTGAATTTCGACCTCATGATAGAGCTCGGGAAAGCTAACTACAAATCGCCATGGTCTTGCACTAAATCAGAAGGATATACATTTTCCAGTTTTCAGTCACATGCACAAGCTGATGTATTGATCTTTATAGGGTCGCTATTCAGGGGTAGTAGTGACAATGTAGTACAATTTTAAAAGGCCATATAAAAACATTTGAAATGTAACTTCACTGATTACTAACAAAACTATATAGTTGTTGATGATGTATCATTTCCCACATTTGAACTACTCTTCTTACAGCCCTAAATCAAAACACTGATTGGTGGGACAATCAATGATGTTAACATGGAAATGTTTAGTTTCAGGTGTTGAAACTTCAGCAACAGTGTGAGCAGTGATTTCAGTCAGGAACAAAGCACCGTACCATATGGATAACTATAGTTTGCTGCACAAACACAACACAAACCATACATTTACACATTGTTATTTAATTGTATGAAAAGGAAGTTTTTCCTTCTCACAGTCGCAAAGCACTTACTCATGGGGGTCATATGATTGTTGGGCTTTTCTTTGTATTATTGGGAGGGCCTTGACACAACTGTTATTGGGATTTGGTGCTATATAGATTAAATTGAATTGAATTATATGGCCAAAAGTATTGATTGTCTGCCTTCACAAACACATAAACTTAAGTTGATGATGTTGGACCACCCTTTGCAACTATAACAGCTTCAACTCTTCCACATGTTTTAGGAGTGTGTCAATAATTTGGATAGTAGAATTTTGGTAATATAGTGTATGTCTTACAGTACCTGTAGGGCACGTGTGCTTGATTAAATGTAATTCATGCACTTCCCGAGGCACAAAGCCAAAAATCAATTGATGTCTCAGCTATGCTCCACTATATTGTCCTGCAAAGCTGGTGAGACGATGGGCTGGCTACTGTATGACTGACAGGGTGATGCTGGGATTCTTAGGCCAACATCTCGACTGCTCCTCCTCCTAATGTGACTTATTAAACTCTTTCCTGGGGTCATCAGTAACACCCCTCTTTCTTCTACCAGTCCGTCAAACACTGCTCCCAGACTCTGCCGTATTCTTACACAGAAACGTGGGCAACTGAAGACATAGAGAATAGGATTCAGTAGTGGATTTAAGAATGCCAGTGTTGTAGCTAGAGGTAGACCTACTTCCACTAGTTTGAGATATTCCATATTATATTGGGCTGCCACTTCAATCATACAGAAGATGTGATAAGGAGCCCAGCACAGTGCAAACGCTGTAATCACAGATGTCACCATTTTAGTGAAACTCTGGGATAGCTGGCTCTGACTCGTCAGATTAGGGGTGGTAGGAGTCAAGGGGCCTTCTTTAGTGGTTAATGATGGACCAGGGATTAGAAATTTGAGAGATAATTTATTTGTGGCTGCAGTTCTTCCATGTGTAGTTCTTGATTGTTGATTTCTGTTTAACGTAATCAGATCATCAGTTAGTCTAGTGGCACTCTGCTTCCTCCTCCTGTTCCTGCTCCTCAGACTGAGACCAATTTTGATGTAGCTTCCTGCAATCACTGCCAGTGGCAATATGAATGCCAGCAGCAGCTTGGAGATAGCTGTGGTCCACTGCCTCATGTTACAGTCTCTCTCAGGTGTGGCATATGAGGAATACATGGCAAAATTGTGATAGCACAACTTTCTTTTATGCTTCGTTTCAGTTACTGAGCGGAAAACATAATATGGCAATGCATTAGCTGCTGCCCATAGCCAACCCAATATGCACACTTTCCACGCTCCTGCTACTGATCGATGATTTTGGCTCCACACTGGCTTGGTGACCAGAAGTAAGCGGTCCAGCGAAATGGCTGCCAAAAGGAAGGCTGATACGAACATGTTGAAGAAAAAGATGAATGTCTGCACTTTGCAAAGTGGGTTGCCGAGCTCCCAGCTGTGACCAGAGTTTAGGTATAAAGTGAACAGGGGAAGCGTCAGGGTAGCCAGGAAGTCAGACAGGGCCAGGTTGAGCACCCATATGGAGGCCACGGTGCGTTGTCTTAGGCGGAAGCCCACCACCCAGATGATCAAGGCATTCTCCAAAATTCCCAGGCCAGAGACCAGTCCATGGATGCAAACCACAGTCAGATTGACCTGTGTGTTGTTATTAAGTTCATGCCTCCTCATCATCTCAAGCTGGGGACAGAAAACCTGGTCCTCTGAGACATTTGTCTTGTTGGACATGTTTGAGATTATTTTTTCTGAAAAGTGAAACAAGACACAGACACGAAGCTTATGAATAACCAGTTAAAGTCAGATTTAACGCAGGTACCATTTGTTTTACAAAAGGTCAGGAGGTATTTTACTTTCCTGATCTCATATCCATCTTTGTGAGAATGTAATAAGTAATCTATGTGTTTAAATGCCCCTGTGAGCAAGCTTACGCTGAACAAGCAAAGAGATACTCAAACAACACATTTCAAAGCACAAAACAGCAATTTGCACTGGGAACATGGAGTTTTTCATAGCTAAACACCCGGCTGCCGCATACTCCACGTATGTTATAGCCAGACATACATGGAGTATCTATCCAAGTTGCTGTCTCTGAGAGAGAAGTATTGGATCTCAGCACTTGCTATAGTGACACCTGCTGGACTGAATTATGGTTTCACTTTTAAATGTTTGTTTTGAACGAGTTGAGGTAAATTAAAAACAACATATATTCACAAGAGCTTGAATAAAAATATATATACAAGCTCTGTTGAAGGCAAAAAAATTAGCATATTTGCTGGAAAGGTGAAAAATAAGCTGAGATTTGTCAACTGTCCCTGTGGTTTTGCATTAGTGATTCCTTTTCCCCTTTTGATACTCATGATTTTGATTTGGCACAACAGATAAATGTGCTGGGGAGGTGCATCCTCTTGACATAATGTTATGAAACTTTTATGTGATTGTGGTTACCACGGACACTCCTCCCACACCCTAAGGTGCATTGATTCCACTTTTCTTGCCTGTTTGTCTTTTTGTTTTTATTGAGCAATTACATACTTTGCTTTCAGCATTATGACTAATATGATTATTGGTGAATAGTAAATCACTGGGTAGTAATATTTTTGCAAATTAAAGCATCGTTTTCTGACTAGAGTTACCTTTCACCATAACTGTCATGGAAGTTCGCTGTGAGAAAAAAATAAGAAAAACAGCGACACAGTCTCTTTGAAACATGTCAAAGCTTGTTTTTGTGGACTAGCCACATACCATCTATTGGGCAACTACACATGCTTAGTTAAAGACAATCCATAGGAGACAACAGAGATACCAACAATCTGTGAGGATGCCTGTCATTATCAGCCCATAATATCTCCAGTGAAATATACACTTTGCTCTAAAGACATAAGGGTAGCCAAAACTTAAATGTACAGGCACTTTTCAGTTTTAAAACATTACCATACTGTGTACACAATTCAAAACACCCATTTTTAAGGTTTCAAGTGATTGTTGTTAATGTTATGATAAATCATTATAAAAGTCATTTTAAAATTGTAAAAGACAAGGGAAAACATCAAATAATCACTTTTTCTTTTTTCCTGATATTACTACTATCAACATACTTAAGGGTCATTTCTTAAAATGGACATGATTATGAAGTTGCTAGATCATGACTGCATAATTCACAGTGCGTGAATGAGATATGATGTTCAAATTAGAGAAATAGACACTCGTTATCACTTCACTCCTCACAAAGATTAGTTGTGGCTTATATGCTTGTCTCATCAGAGATTTGACTTTAAGGTTGTAAGCCTCTCCTGTAAGTGTGAACGGTTAGGAACTATTTAAAGTCATGACTGAAGACATGATCTGCACCTCAGGCACAAAACCCACTGACAGTTACCTGGCACGTTAACACCAGGATCACTGTACTTACGCAAGTAGGAAGTAGATGAAGTAGTAAATGGAATCAAGATAACTGCGTCTTAAACGAAGAGTCATTTTTCCCCCTGATTACCACATGCCACATTGTTTCAAGAACTATGGATTTCCAATTCCAATACACCTGGCTTCAAAGGAAAAAAAAATCCTAGGGCCGATACATTTGAATAATTTGTGGCTCAGCTTTAACACAAGTATTTATTGTTAGATTAGATTAAGGGGAGTAACACAAAGCAGTGATGCCCTTACAACAGAGACAGTGAGGCTAATAAAAAATTATCTGATTACTACAGTAGCTTCTTAGTAGTTCTAGTATTGAACATTAAGGGAGGTAAAATAAAGAAAAACACTATTAATATGAACTTTAAGTTTCTGCCTGTTCTAATTGTTCTCTACTGTTGCTATTTCTCCCTTATTTTCTAAAAGATTCCAGACATTTTACAGGCACTGAAATATGGGTTGAGATTTTTATAATAAAAACATTTGACTATTCACGTATAAAATTCAAAGCAACATTGTTCTCCCTTAGCTATGGTTACATTCTTAGTCACATCCCTGCACTCATGATGTAGATGAGGTAAACACAACACCAAGTCTGCACATGAATACAGACGGATGAGTTGATAAAAACGAGACACAATGCTGACGTGAATGCATGTTTCTTTCTTTCTGGAGAACTTGGGTGAACTCAGTCTTTGAATACCTACATTATGAGAGGCCCATCTAATACAAGACAGAACAATTTCACCAGGCAACTCTGCCTGCTTTCGTACCAGCTGTAGTGATTATGAAAATAGAGATTTGTGCTTTTATGAACATTGAGTCTATTATGTCAAAGCATATTATCAGTGTGGAATTATTTCTATTTTTACTACTTGACAGATGCTACACATTACACTTTTATGTGAATTCTATTGATTCTTATGCTTTATGTGTGCTCTATATAGTCAGGTCATATTTTATTAAGTAACAGCAATTCAATTCAACAGCAACATAATATACAGCCTCTACATTGGCCATAAAACCAAGTTACACCTTTGTCTCAATGAATTAAATTACATTGAAGTGTAGCCTTTTAAAAAACAAACAAACAAACAAAAAAAAACCCCCCCAAAAAACCTGCTAACTAAATGTGCAATAATCCATATATCAGATTTACTGTCCATTGCTAAAATTAAATGTATAAAGAGACAGGTGACAAGCTCAAAACCAAACATATCATGGTTTTGCTCTACTTCTTGCTGTTGTTGAGCAATAGTTGACTGCATACATAACTTGTACTCATAACTAAACTTTAGTATTGTAGAAAACACTCACCTGTATAGTTGGTCAGATTCACAGAAGAAATAGAAAGTTGAAACTTTTCAAAAATTTCTGTTGTGCACTTCTTGTGAGCCTACTTTTCTTACTCAGCACTTCAGTTCTCTCAGTTTATAGTACTTTCCAGTCCTAGAGACACCTACTGAATCCCAGACACACAGAGATGAATGCTGACATACCTCCCTTTGCTCCACCCCATACACTGAAAAAATGTCTAATGACACAGTGGGTGTAACACACTGTTAGATTTTTCGTCTCCACTTTGCAGTAATATACTGGTGTCACTGTTGCCAGAGTCATTCCGCCGTGTTACGGTAAGTTACCGGGATGATACCGTTTTTTGCTGTTGTGGTATAATACTCTTGGACAAATTATGGTAATTAACTGTAGCCTCTTTTACGGTATCTCGGGGATTTTTTTTATATATATATATATATATATATATATATATTTTATTTTTTATTTATTTTTTTATTTTTTTACAAATTTTATATATATATATATATACATATATATATATATATATATATATATATATATATATACATATATAATTTGTAAAAAATTTATATATATATATATATATATATATAAAAACACCCAGCACGCCCCTGCGGGCGGTTTATCCTTCAAGCTCGGGTCCTCTACCAGAGGCCTGGGAGCTTGAGGGTCCTGCGCAGTATCTTAGCTGTTCCCAGGACTGCGCTCTTCTGGACAGAGATCTCCGATGTTGTTCCTGGGATCTGCTGGAGCCACTCGCCTAGCTTGGGAGTCACCGCACCTAGTGCTCCGATTACCATGGGGACCACTGTTACCTTCACCCTCCACATCCTCTCGAGCTCTTCTCTGAGCCCTTGGTATCTCTCCAGCTTCTCGTGTTCCTTCTTCCTGATATTGCTGTCATTCGGAACCGCTACATCGATCACTACGGCCGTCTTCTTCTGTTTGTCTACCACCACTATGTCCGGTTGGTTAGCCACCACCATTTTGTCCGTCTGTATCTGGAAGTCCCACAGGATCTTAGCTCGGTCATTCTCCACCACCCTTGGGGGCATCTCCCATTTTGACCTTGGGACTTCCAGGTTATACTCGGCACAGATGTTCCTGTACACTATGCCGGCCTCTTGGTTATGCCGTTCCATGTATGCCTTGCCTGCTAGCATCTTGCACCCTGCTGTTATGTGCTGGATTGTCTCTGGGGCATCTTTACACAGCCTGCACCTGGGGTCTTGCCTGGTGTGATAGACCCCAGCCTCTATGGATCTTGTACTCAGAGCTTGTTCTTGTGCTGCCATGATTAGCGCCTCTGTGCTGTCTTTCAGTCCAGCTTTGTCCAGCCACTGGTAGGATTTCTGGATATCAGCCACCTCCTCTATCTGCCGGTGGTACATACCGTGCAGGGCCCTGTCCTTCCATGATGGTTCCTCGTTTCCCTCCTCTTTCTTGGGTTTCTGCTGCCTGAGGTATTCACTGAGCACTCGGTCAGTTCGGGCCATCTTCCCAATGTATTCTTGGATGTTCGTTGTCTCATCCTGGACTGTGGTGCTGACACTCACCAGTCCCCGGCCCCCTTCCTTCCGCTTAGCGTACAGCCTCAGGGTGCTGGACTTGGGGTGAAACCCTCCATGCATGGTAAGGAGCTTTCTTGTCTTTATGTCAGTGGCTTCTATCTCCTCCTTTGGCCAGCCTATTACCCCAGCAGGGTACCTGATCACGGGCAGGGCGTAGGTGTTGATGGCCTGGATCTTGTTCTTACCGTTCAGCTGACTCCTCAGGACTTGCCTGACCCTCTGCAGGTACTTGGTGGTTGCAGCCTTTCTAGCGGCCTCTTCATGGTTCCCATTCGCCTGCGGGATCCCCAAGTACTTGTAACTGTCCTCTATGTCTGCAATGTTGCCTTCTGGTAGTTCAATCCCCTCAGTTCTGACTACCTTCCCTCTCTTTGTTACCATTCGACTACACTTCTCCAGTCCGAACGACATTCCAATGTCATTGCTGTATAGCCTGGTAGTGTGGATCAGTGAATCGATGTCTCGTTCACTCTTGGCATACAGCTTGATGTCATCCATGTTCAGGAGGTGGCTGACAACTGCTCCGTTCCATAGTTGGTATCCGTAGCCAGTCTTGTTAATGATCTCACTGAGGGGGTTCAGGCCTATGCAGAACAGCAGTGGGGACAGAGCATCTCCTTGGTAGATCCCGCACTTGATGGTAACTTGTGCTATGGGCTTGGAGTTGGCCTCTAGTGTTGTACGCCACATCCCCATTGAGTTCCTGATGAAGGCTCTTAGGGTCCTGTTGATCTTGTACAATTCTAAGCATTCCAGTATCCAGCTGTGGGGCATTGAGTCATAGGCCTTCTTGTAATCAATCCAGGCAGTGCACAGGTTGGTCAGTCTGGTCTTGCAGTCTCGGCTGACTGTTCTGTCTACCAGTAGCTGGTGTTTTGCGCCTCTGGTATTCTTGCCAATCCCTTTCTGTGCCCCACTCATGTATTGACCCATGTGCCTGTTCATCTTAGCCGATATGATGCCTGACAGGAGATTCCATGTAGTACTGAGGCAGGTTATTGGTCCCTTCTTGGGGTCCTTGGGGATCAGGACCGTCCGACCTTCGGTTAGCCATTCCGGGTGTCTCTCGTTAACTAGCAGCTGGTTCATTTGTGCTGCCAGACGCTCGTGGAGTGCAGTCAGCCAGTAGGCGTGAACCATGTTGGGCCCTGGTGCTGTCCAATTCTTCATACTGGAGACCCTTTCTTGGATATCTGCCACTGTGATGGTTACTGGACCCTGTTTAGGGAGGTTGCTATGGTCTGCCCTCAGATCCACTAGCCACTGAGCATTGCCGTTATGGGTTGCGTCCTTCTCCCATATGCTCTTCCAGTATTGCTCCGTCTCCAGCCTTGGTAGTGCTGTTCTCTTATTGTTCCTTTGCTGGTTCTGTGGAGAACAGCTGGTTTATTCTCCTGCCTTCTATCTCTCTGGTGTACCTCCTCAAGTGGCTGGCAAAGGCTGTGAGTCTTTGCTTGGCAGTTTCCAAGGCCTCGGGTATGGACAGTTTGCTGTATTTCTTATGCACCTTCTTTGCCGAGTTGGCTAACCTCCCTCCGTGCTACTTTGATCTTGCTCTCTAGCCTCCTTCTCCATGGAGGGTACTGCCCCTTGTGGCTGTTCAACTTGTAGCCAAGCATCTCACTGATCACTGCTGCCGTATTGTAGATCAGCTTGTTAGTGTCGGTAATCGGTAATCGTGGTTGTAGGTATCGTCCGTAGTGCTGCATTAACATCATCTAGCAGACCTTCTGAGGGTACTTCACGTAATCTTGGTAACCGGCTACGGGGGATCCAGGTTTCAAGCTTGGCCATGATCCTATTTTTCAGGTCAGTTCCTCTCGCACTCAACGATCCTTCTCCTATCGCACTTGGGGCTATGTACCCAATCTCGGGTGGGGGTGATGATATCTCCCCCCTGACCTGGCATCCTGACTCCTCCTTGCCGTAGCATTTATGTTGTACCTCGTCAATCTCTAGCTGTGATAGCAGTCCCTTCTTTCGAATGTTGGAACACTGAGCTACTAGTTATGTACATAAGTCCGTTTTAACATATTATGATTGTACATAATTGGGAATTATTCTGCACATTAAACACACCTAACAAAGAGTCAGCCCAATTAAATTACCAGAGTTGCATCAGCTGTATGGTTATTTTGGAGTTTTTAGTTTGTGCTTGTTACGGTTCGGCGTTGGCAGTGTATTGTTTTAGGCGTTTTGTTTTGGCGTGACTGTTATGTGTTTCCTGTTTTACTTTGAAAGTCTGTGTTATCTTAGTGTGCAACTTACGTGTCCCTGTCTCGTCAGTGTAAGCGTTGCCCCAGCTGTGTTTCCCTCTTGTTGTCCATTTCCTGATTGCTCCCTCTAGGTATTTAAACCCTGTGTTTCAGTGTGTCAGGGTCGCGATCTTCCCCCCCGTTGTAAATAGTTTGGCGCCTTGTGTTTTGGTGTAAATAAATATCGTATTTTGCTTTAAAGACAATAGTTGTCGATACTTTCTTTTTGGGATTATTTTTGTGGAAGCCCATATTAGTCTTTTTTATGAGTTTGCCCTCCTTAAGAGCAGTGAGCTTGGGGGCCTTTTTTCCCTTATTTCTATTTTTTTCGTGTTGCACTCCGGTTGCCTAGGCCGGGGTGTAACAGTGCTGCTGTTAAACTTTACAGTATTGAATTCAGTATTTCTGCTGTTGATGTAGCTAGACTACCATGTTGATCAGTAATATGTAATGTGAAATTTGATGGTTACTTTGCTGGATTCACTGAGACACAGGTCCAACAACCTTGGTTTATAAAGGAAATTAGAGAGATGTGAGCTAACAAAACAGAGTCTGGATACCTGTCTCCACGAAATGCTCCTGTGCCAAACAGAAATTGTAATATTGTCTAATCAGCTCTATTTCATAAATGACTTTTTACCAAGCATAACAAGCCTTGGCGTCATTGGCAGGTTGTCCTCTGCCCCAAGAGACATCCTGGTAGATGTTTCCTGCCAGATGTTTCCTATCAGAAAAAGGACCAAGACATTTTATGTAACAAAAACCCCCCAAAAAACATGACAGTGAGCAACAGCATTAAACCTAGAGCTGTATGGAAAAAGATTACATCTGCTAAGTCAAAGAGGGAGTCTTCGTTTTCCTTGTAATACTTCATCATGAAAAGTATGTCTGCTGTGCCAACCTTGCTGTTGGTCAAAACTCCCTCACTTTCTATCTGCTGGAGAAGTGTCCTCATACAAAAGTTTCCATTTGAGCTTCTGACTGGAGAAATAATTAACAATCCTTTATGCCTTTGATTATGAGGGGTTAACTTAAGCGCTCACTGATATCAATGCCTGTGCCTGTAAAAGTGGTTTAAAAGACCTTTCCAAGTAGACAAGAATGGCCACTACTCTGAATTTCAGCTACTGAAAGTGAGGGACAACTGTTGATAAGCTGCCGTAGAGAAATATATGCGAGGCACATGAAGTCGTCCCTATCAGGTCTCTCCACAGCTGTTTTCTTTCCTCTAAATAAGCTGGCATTTCCCCCTCAGAAAGTTTAACTGGCTGCCAAGCAATACAACCACAGCTTTCCCGTGAACTTGCATGGCTTCCACAACAATTCTAACCATACTTCTCCTGTCCTTGTTCCTCCTGAAATGTCTCTTTAGTCTTCAGCAAGTTGCGACGGTTCCTTCTGAACACATGACCTTCTTCAGTTCTTACGTCATATGATTTCGGACCTGCTTCCTGAAGAACAATGGCTTTCCTGCTCCATGCATTCTGATCTTGGATTCTCACTACATCGTCCTTTTGCAAGCAATCCAAGTGCTCTTGTTCCCTTGTCGTATTGCAGTTTTTGTTTCCATTTCAGATGCTCTTGTTTTTTTATAATTCCTTCACTCTGCTTGCTTTCTGCATAGCAGGGCAAAGTTGTGTGTAGCTTACGATTCATCAGCAATTCTGCAGGGGATAAACCACAGTCAAGAGGAGCAGTCCTGTAGCTCAGCAGAGCTAAATAAGGATCTGATCGACTGTCTGTAGCCTTCTTCAGAAGCTGCTTGATGATATGCACTCCTTTTTCAGCCTTGCCATTTGCCTGTGGATGTTGAGGACTTGATGTGACATGTTTAAAGCCATATTCTCTTGCGAAATTCTGCCATTCTTTGCAATTATAGCAAGGACCATTGTCACTAATGACAGTTTCAGGTATTCCATGCCTGGAAAAGATAGACTTCACATGTGTGATCACATTATTAGCAATTGTACTTGTAAGCAGAGCAATCTCAGGAAAGTTAGAGTAATAATCTATCACCAACAGATAGTCTTTCCCATTAAAATGAAATAAATCTGTTCCGACTTTCCTCCAAGGTGCTGTAGGAAGTTCAGGAATCATCATGGGTTCTCTTGCCTGTCTGCTCTGAAACTTGTTACATGTTTCACACTTTCCGACCATGGTCTCAATGTCTTTATTAATGCCAGGCCAGTACACAGTGTCTCTAGCCCTCCTTTTACACTTTTCTATTCCCAGATGTCCCTCATGTATTCTTTGAAGTATCAGATGTCTCAGACTATGTGGTACCACAATCCTATTGCCTCTCAACAGCAGTCCATTTACCACATTGAGCTCTGATCTAACATGATAATACTTTGAACAAGACCCTTTGGGCCAGTCTCCTTGGATATTTTCCATCACCGTTTGCAGCTCCCTGTCTGCAGCTGTCTCCTCACATACTTGTTTTATCTTTGCGTCAGACACTGGCAGAGACTCTACTATCATATTAACATGATCGTCTACTTCTTCCTCAGTGGAGCTTGCGTGACACACCTCTGATGCTCGCGACAGTGCATCTGCTAAAGCTAAATGCTTTCCTGGTGTGTATATCAAGTCAAAGCTGTACCTCTGCAGTTTCATCATGAGACGTTGAATCCTCAGCAACATCTCATTCAGATTTTTCTTAATGATTGACACCAGAGGACAATGATCTGTCTCAACTGTAAAGGTAGGAAGACCATAAATGGCCTGCATTTTGTATAGCGCTTTTCTAGTCCCTAAGGACCCCAAAGCGCTTCACACTACATTCAGTCATTCACCCATTCACACACACATTCACACACTGGCAATGGCAAGCTACATTGTAGCCACAGCTGCCCTGGGGCGCACTGACAGAGGCGAGGCTGCCGGACACTGGCGCCACCAGGCCCTCTGACCACCACCAGTAGGCAAACATGGGGTTAGTATCTTGCCCAAGGATATTTGGCATGCAGCCAGGAGGCAGCCTGGGATCGAACCACCGACCTTCTGATTAGTGGCTGACCTGCTCTGCCACCTGAGCTACAGCAACCCCTGTAACATAACATAACAGTGAAAAATATCAAGTCCATATGCCAGCCCAAGACATTCTTTCTCAATCTGAGCATATCTGGTTTCAGACTTAGTCATGGATCTAGAAGCATAAGCAACTGGTTTCCAGCTCCCCTCTTCAGCTTGAAGTAAAACAGCTCCAAGCCCATCCTTTGAGGCATCTGTTGAGATTTTCAGACTCTTAGTTGGATCATAATATGCAAGCACTGGGCACGTTGTCAGTGTGGTTTTTAAATCATTCCATTCTTGCTCATGCCTCGCTGACCATTTAAATTCTATGGAATCACGAAGTAACTCCCTTAGTGCTGATGTTCTCACTGACAAGTTAGGTATGAATTTTCCTACAAAGTTTATCATTCCCATCACTCTGAGCACACCTCTCTTATCTGTCGAGCGTGGCATTGTTTCAATGGCTTTTATTTTTCTTTCATCTGGCTCAATACCTCCAGCAGAGAATTTGTCTCCCAGAAATGTTATTTGCTTTACACCAAAATGACACTTGTCACGATTTAGCTTTAATCCATTCTCCTTCATCCGCTGCAGCACCTTCACCAGTCTTTCATTATGTTCTTGTAGGGTGGAGCCCCATATAACCACATCATCAACATAACAGCGAACACCTTGTAAACCCTCTAACATGTTGTCCATGGCACGATGAAAAATCTCAGATGCTGAGATTATGCCAAATGGCATTCTGAGGAATCTATACCTGCCAAAAGGTGTATTAAAAGTACAGTATTTTGAACTTTTCTCATCCAGCTTTATTTGCCAAAAACCCTGTGCTGCATCTAGCTTTGAGAAGTATTTGGCGCCTGCAATTTCACTTGCAATCTCTTCACGCTTTGGTATCTGGTAGTGCTCACGTTTTATGGCTTGATTTAAATCGCCAGGGTCCATGCATATTCTCAAATCATTGTTTTTATTCCTTTTATCCACACACACCATTGAGTTTACCCACGCAGTCGGTTCTTCCACTTTTGTAACGACCTGCAACTGTAACATCCTGTTAAGTTCTTTCTTTAAACGGTCCTTCAGTGGAGCGGGGACTCTACGTGGTGCATGGATCACTGGCTTTGCATCCTCTTTTAGCTGGATACTGTAATTGCATGGTAGACATCCCAAACCTTTGAAGACATCCTCATAATGCTGTACAATGGAGTCAACTGCTCCTCGCTGTCCACTTTCTGTTTCTGGACAGCTGATGTGGTACACTCTTTCTACTAGGTTCAATCTTTTGGATGTCACGCCACCCAGCAGTGATTCAATCAATCAATCAATCAATCTTTATTTATAAAGCACTTTTCATACAGAAAAAATATAGCACAAAGTGCTTTACATAGTTAAAAGCAGCCCACCCCACCCTCCAACGCACTCCCCACACTCTCAATACACATATATCCCCCCACCCACACACACATACACACACGCGCACACTTAAAGAGTAAAAATTGGGCTGGGCTCGCATGAGCCAAGTGAGGAAACATTATAACAGAGAGCCGTCTGCACCGGGAGCCGGTCACAGACCGCAGCCTCCGGGCTGGGCACACAGCAGGAGGGAGGCCAAGGAGCCTCACGACCTTCTGGAACGACATTAAACAATACATCATAATCTTTATGTTTTATTGTCACTTTAAGCCTGCATTGACCACTGCTCTCAATATGCTTTCCATTGTAGTCTTTTAGAGGTACTCTTTTCTTTATTATTTTGGGCTTTGGTTTCATAGCATGGATCTCTGTCATGCTGATTAGGTTCGCCTGTGCACCTGTATCAATCCTTAGTGCCACCAAAGTTCCTTGTATTGGGAGTGAAACAATCCACGTGTCTTCATAATCTGAGCATCGCTCACCAGTGTTGGTCAAGTTACTTGAAAAAAGTAATCAGCAACTAATTACTGATTAAAAAAGTAATCCCATTACTTTACTGATTACTTATTTTCAAAAGTAATTAATTACTTAGTTACTTAGTTACTTTTTAAAAACACGATTTACAACCTGAAGAGGTGATAAAGCGATAGATCTTTCAGCCCAATTCTACTTTTTCTACATAATCCATCATACAAAATGTAATCAAATGGAAAAGTCTCTTTTTTTTAACTTGTTTTATCAGTTTTAATCTTTTAACTTTATGCATCAAGCAAAAATTTAATTATATGCAACATTCTCTGACTTGAATAAATTAGTTTAACATTTAAACCTATTTTCTGCACATTCCAGCACATAAAATAAAATATTTTTTGTGTTTACACTCACTCTTTCAAATAGATGCAAGTAAAACACAGCAGAAAATAAATAAAGTCAAAGACTCAGCGGTCCTGTTGCTCTATTTTCACCTGTAAAGCAGGACTGAGGTATAGGTTTACCCTGGTGCAGGTGTGCCGCGGTCAGTTGAAGAATCCGCGAGTTTCTCTGTGAGTTTCCCATTATGTCGTTGCGCACTCGGTGCTTGCTTGGAAGTTTAGGGGTTTTTTTCGCTGTAAAAAGAAGTTTTCTTCCCACGCACAACGGACGCTAATGTTTTTGTCACTTTTTATGGAATCAAACTCAAAGTAAGGTCAGTACTTCCACGCTTTAAACGCTGCACGCTCATACTCTCTCCCACAATCGATATGTGATCCATTGTTGATCTGCACACAGCTGTTGTCACTAACGGCGCACTCGCTTCCGTCACTGTCGTGAGACATTCTCGCAAAAAAATCACGGTTTTAGTAACGCAGTAACGCAGCGTTCCTACGGGAAAGTAACGGTAATCTAATTACCGATTTTGCAATAGTAATCCCTTACTTTACTCGTTACTTGAAAAAAAGTAATCAGGTAACGCGTTACTGCCCATCTCTGTCGCTCACTGTCTTCTGCTTCGTTATGCTCACTTTTTACATCCTCAAGTGACACTATGCCCACAAAGAAAGTCTAGCTTAAGTCAGTCTCTTCAACTACATGCACTGATTTGGATTTGGCTTTCGACAGACATTGTTTGGCAAAATGATTTTTTCCATCGCATTTCAAACATCTTTTGCCATAAGCTGGACACTGTCTAGGTTCATGTCTGCTACCACATCGCTTACAGGAGTACACTGTATCCTCTTTGCTGGGCTTCTGCGACATATTCTTCCTCATTTTCTTTTTAACCACAGCTATTCTTGCACTATCATGTACTGCAGCGACGCTCGTCTCATTAAATGTCTTTGCATGCTGCAGGGCTAACTCACTTGCATGACACAGTCTTTCTGCTTCATCCAGAGTTAGCTTGGAATCTCTGAGCAGCCGTTCTCTAGTCCGTTTATCATGGATCCCATACACAATTTGATCACAAACCATAGAATCTTTCAGCTCTCCAAAATCACATGACTGTGCCTTTAGCTTCAAATCAGTCACAAAGCAATCAAAAGTCTCTTCTGGTTGCCGCATCCGAGATCGGAAAACATACCTTTCATATACTGTGTTCTTCTGTGGTGAACAGCTTGCATCAAACTTTTCAACCACTTTGTCGTACTTATTCCTGTCACCAACTTCCTCAAACTCAAACGTGTTGAAGACTTCAATGGCTTGAGGACCAGCTACCGTGAGCAGCAATGCAATTTTCCTGGCATCGGGTTTAGAGTCCAGTCCCATGGCAGCCATGTACAGCTCAAACTGCTGCTTAAAACACCGCCAGTTGCTGTCCACATTCCCCACCAGTTTCAGTCCTTCCGGTGGCTTCAAACTTTCCATCTCAAACAGAACTTTGAGCTGCTATCGCTTCCGCTCTCCCACTTTTACTCCTGGTACCATGTGTTGTCTTCGTAGAGCTTTGAAAAATAACACAGCATCCACTTGTCTTTTGTGAGCTACTGCTCCAAACATTTTATTCACCATTCACTAGTGATGGCTCGCTTGAAGCTGACGCTCCGGTGCGTGTCAAAAAAAATCAACACACTGCTTCAGAAGCACTGTGTCGAAGCTTGATTCGTTTGGCCAGAGTCACGTGATCAGTGACGTCCGAAACTTCATTTAGAACTTAACTGCTTCAGTATCTGATTCAATGGTTTATAAGCAGGTGAATCATTCGCGGGATTTTGATGGTGACAGACAGCAAACCACTGATATTTCTACTGAGAGATTTGGAGCCAGCGAGGAATAGAGGAGGTTCTGTTGTTTGGGAGTATTTTTCGTTGATTTTGGTCAATCGGGTGGGTTTTCCAGCTTTGTGTTCTGGCTGTTTGCTTTTGTTATGTGCGTGTTTATTTTATCTGGAAACGGGAAAAACTTAAAAATGTCAAAAATCTGTTTTTCATAATATAAATATCATTAAATATCTTTAGAAAGACTTCCATTTGACTCATAACATTTAATGTTATGAAAAGATATATTTTATTTTTAAAATAATCTTAAAATGTTAGTCTACAAAATGTGCAGCAATTTAATGTATTTATTCTCTTTAGCTGATAGTTTGTGGGGCCCAGGTAGACTGTATAACTGCATCTCTACCAGTTTCTCTGCACTCCAGCCTCTTCTGTGCCATGTGAAGGGATTTTTCTTAAGGCAGGAGAAATTATCTGCACGAAAAGGAACAGGTTCGGCCATCGCACACTAGAACAAATTTTCTTCTTAAATAAAAATGAAAAAGGGTTACTTTAAATGCATAATGTTTTTAATTTGCAAGTTCATAAGCATTTTCCCTTTCCAGTTCACAATCAGTTCTACCCCCAGGTCAAAAATATGTCTGGGAAAATTTCCCTAATATAATATTATTTATAAATATAACCGTCTAGCGATTAATTGCATAAGTACACGAGGCAGGACCTCACAGCAGAAGCATACTCCATAATGTGCATTATTATATGTATGTTATATTTAACGTGGTATTTTTCAATTATTGTATTTACCAACATCAAGAAGTCACAAGCAAAGAAAGACCACACCATGGTGCATGTTTGAACAAGGAAAGTTTAGTGGTCAAAATTATTTATGAAACAAATAAAAAACATTTTTTTAACACCAAAAATACACGTTCAAAGCAACACAACGGTGGCCCAATATCAGACAGAATTCCACTCTGTAGAGTGAGAAATCATTATGAAACAGTTGGTTTTGTTTTGTGGATTCAAGCTGCTCTTCATAATTTTTGGCCACCAGACGTCACCAGAGAGGACTGTGTTGAAAAGCTTCGAGTAATGAACCATTTTTCAATACAAGCTTCAGTGCTTCAGAAAGCTTCATTTGGCCATCACTACCATTCACAAACCAGTCTTCTTTTATGGAGGCAATGCCCCTGGAGGCATTCATGAGCCCTCTCAAATACAGCGCCCCCTGTTGGCAAACCCTATCACCACATGAGCACCCACACATCACCACACCAGGGCCGTGCAGAGAGGTTTAAAGGGGCGGGTGCTCAAAGTTAAAAAGGGGCACATTGAACCAGGCTGAATAACAACAACACACATTCATCAAGAATCTAATATGGGCAACAAGGCAAAGCAAACGTAGCCGATGCTTTACCTGATGGGTACAATGTTGCTGTTGAGGGGTTGCTGTGGATAGTGCTGGAGGGCAGGGCTGTGTTGATCTGAGACTGTAGACATTAAAAAGTCCATAGGAGACATGGTAGCTGATTAAACAAGTGTCATGAGATAATAACAAAATGCAAAGATTGGTGACAGCGCTTGGAACCATAAGGCAACAAAAAACTGTGAGAAATAATTTAGACTCTGCCTGTGAATCACTCTTTGCTTCTCTTCTTCCTTGCATCCCATCATTTCATATATCACTCTCCACTTGCTGTCCATCTGAGAACAAGGCACAACTTGCTATTGCAATAAACTATAATTTAATTATCCACACCTAACAACTCCTGCACTTAATCTAAATGATGACAGAAAAATGTTATAGCACTGCCTTTAGTAGCCTCACACAGCTCCTACTGTTTCCTCCTCATGTCCTTACCAGCCATGTCTGGACAATGTTATATCATGAGTAATATTTATTTTTAAAAATCCATCTAAATAAAACACACACATGCATGCACACACAGTGACATTTTAGACCTTCTTCAGAATACTGTATATATTATGGGCATCACTGTGCTGATCCAGAATCCTTACATATTTATTACTAGAGCTACAATAATAAAGCAATGAGGAGGGGGAAGTAATAAATATGAAATAATGTCATTATGATGATTCTATTTGTTTCACTATCCACTCTGTGCAGGGGCAAAGCTTATTACATTTTTAAACTGTAGAGATACAATCATTTTACTGCTGTAAAATCCAAATTTTGTCTTATTTAAAATATAAATCTAATATAATCTGCTTCTTAATGTATGTTTTTTTAAAATACAGCGTGTGTTTTTTAAAATATTATAATAATGCATAATTATGTGGACATGCATATTAGATCGTTTTTAGTGAAATATAATCCCTCCAGAAAGGCAGGAAAAGCCCGGAAACTTACTTTAAAACTAAATATGTTCCCTAAAACGGTGACAGAACTACAGACCCATGACAGCCTTACACAGGTAGCCAGCAGCTATGACCAGCACTACTTGTGCAGTTAATAAAAGGACAGGTAATGTCTGTCGCGCTGTTGCACACACAGCACGCTCGTTTGTTTCAGTTCGTCAGTTGCAACAAGACAACTTACCAACGTGTACATAATAAGCTAATACTCCTGGGTGCTACACACTACAGTGTACGCTGTACACCTACTTACTGGTTTTGTCGCATCAGTCTGTGTCTCTGAGTTAACTTGTGTTTCTCCTACAGCTCCAGACCGCAACAAATGCGCGTGCTCTTTGTGAGCTCGTTCCCGGCTCGTAACCAGCGCGTTCTGCCGTCAAGGGCGATCATTGGTTAAATGTGATCATGTGACTGATGCAAGCCAGATCCTTTTATTTAGCAAAACTGTGATTAATAGTTAAATATTATTGTTGAGGGGCACAGACAGGACTCCGCACGCACACACACATTAAAAAATAATAATAATATTTTAAAAAAAAAAAGTTGCCTCAACAAAAGGGCACCTTGGGCACCCATCAGGAAAGGGGCGGGAGCTCAAGCCCCTCTAGTCCCCCCCCCCCTCTGCACGTGATTGCACCACACAGTTCTTGTTGAGAACCGGTTCCCACTGTTTCAATTTCTTGGAATTGTTTGCCAGTTTTGCAAACGATTCCCTTATCGATCCCAGTTGCCCCGAATGACGTCACCACATTGCGGAGCGTCATTTACCTGGCAGGAAACACGGCGCCTAATGCTCAAAAGTTTGATTATACTTTAAGAGAACGGATGACAACAGGGCAACTTGCAATACTTGAAAAGTAGATATTTAATTTAAGGGAGGAAACACTACGAATATGCAAACGCATTTGCTCACAAAACACATGATAACCTTAAATGAATGTCATGTTTTTAATTCCGCTCCGGACTCGTGAATCTCAACCCAGCAGCCGCAGTAACGTTTGCACGTCCTCTCCCGTTAATACGGCAGATAAATAATCAACAACAGTGCATATTATGTTAGCGCGATCTGCCTTATTACAAAACCTGCCATTACTGTGCGCTGCATTTAGGTGACCGTGATGAGAGAGACAGACAGAGTCTGGCTGGCTCAGATGCTGGCAGTTCTCACTGCAGTCTACCAGTAGCGTCTCTTTTCAGGCCAGGATAGACGAATGTCACCGAGCAGTGACTAAGTTTGTGGTCAAAGGCTTGCACCCATTTGCCACAGCAGATGCCCCCGATTTTAGGTAAGTGAATGTGTTTAATTGTAGGCAGGGACATTACTGGATATTCTTGTGTAATTGCTACTAAATAATTTATGTTATACTTTGTTATTGCTACAGAAGAATATTTATTTTATTATTTTACATTTATAATTTTTTTTCCTGGGGACCCTGTGACACCCCATTGAAGAGCCGTAGGCTGTGGATCTCTTAAGATCCCACTGTTGGGTTTGTAAGGCCATGTTACTCCTGAAGATATAGAGAAGATATAAAACAAAGAAGAGAAGATATAAAACAAAGTTCTAAGCTAATCAACCTTAGTGTTCTCCTTTTTTTAAAAAAAAGAATCGATAAAGAATTGAATCGTTAAACAGAATCGAAAATGGAATCGGAATCATGAAAATCTTATCAATACCCATCCCTATTTTTAACCTCCTTTTAACCTATTTCTTCATTAGTACCAAATGGAAGACTGCCATCTATTACAGAAAAAGTTTTAATGCCAGTCATTTTCACTGAAAATATATGGAATCAGAATTAGATTGGGCATCTCCCTCAGTACTAATATTGTGTTTGCTAGAAAGCTGTCCAGGCAAGCTGAGCCATTTTCACTCTAACAGAACTCTGCTGGTCTTGTGCTGGCATTCAAAAAAGTAACCATCTCAGCAGCACTGTACATCTTTCTAGTGTATTAACATATAAACATTTATCTTATACATTTAATCATTAGTTATTATTATCTCTGACTATCTTCTACAGCGTGTCTTTTGTTCTGTGTTCTTCTCTTCACCCACAACAAGTTGCAAGGAGGTTTCTTACTGTTAAAAGGAAGTTTTTCCTCCCCACAGTTGCCAAAATGCTTCCTTATGAAGGGTCATCTTATTGATGGGTTTTTCTCTGTATCTTTGTAGGGTCATTACCTTACAATATAAAGCACTTTGAGGCAATTCTTGTAGTGATTTGATGCTATATAAATAAAACTGAATTGAATTGAACTGAACTGAATTGAAAGAGTCTTGTTCACCTCACTGGTGAACAAGACTCTGAGACACTTAAACTTCTCCATATGGGGTCACTTTTCCCTCACTTTAAGTTCATTAAATCCTTTTTACATTTTCAGACATGGAGGAGAAAATTTTCATTTTCGTTTTACACTATGCAAATTTCCCAAGTGTAAACTTGAGGTCAACAAAAGGCAACGCGATTTGCAAATAGTGTAGGAGTAAACCCCAGGCCACCAAATCACCACTGGGCTGTGCCTAGAAATTCTTCTCCATATAAGTTATGAACAACACCAGGAAGGGATGACTGCTTTCAAAAACAAAGAGGTAAAACCTGTACTAGAGTACCTGCAACTTCAGACTTGCAAAATGGCCCAAATTTCAGTTCAGCAGTGACTCAAAGCCAAGGGTGTAGATTTGGTTTTGGCATTGGTGGGGACGGATGATTCAACCACCGAACCCTGCCCTGTTTCTTTTTTTTCCTTTTCGTCTTTGCTTTTTGATAAAAAAAAAAAAAAAGGAGAAATATACTGGCCTACATATGCTACTCTACATGCTTTTAAACCATTTAAAATTACAATTCATAGTTTTATATGTGAATTATATAATGTTAAGTTACTATTAAACAAATGACTGACTAAGTATTTTATACTTTAGTTTACTTCAGCCATATTCCATATAAATGAGATATCATACAAAAATAAAAAAATAGCTTAAAATACATTCATGAGAATAAAAGAATATGACTTTAAGGACTTAACAACATTACTTCAGTTATACTACACCAACATCTCTTATACATCAGCACTAAGGGAACACTGAATGACCTGGTGGTTTTTGTCCATAAAACTACTCATCTAAGATTACCACAAAGTAACAGATCTCTTAGCAAAATTATGCAACATTTTAGGCACACTCTTGCCCCTATCAAGTCAGTGAGCTGGGATGTTTTACTCTAAACATGAACTACTGTTACAGCAACAGACATGGACTACTGGTGTCCCACACAACAACTCAATGTCCACTATGTGAAGGAGCCAAACACATGCCTTCTCCTCTCATTAACTGAGATAAACCGCTGGCATATTTGTTTTACATCTATACTGTCCAGTCTTTCCTGGTGGACATGGCAACACGTTATTCATGGTTACATACAGGGAGTGCAGAATTATTAGGCAAGTTGTATTTTTGAGGAATAATTTTATTATTGAACAACAACCATGTTCTCAATGAACCCAAAAAAACTCATTAATATCAAAGCTGAATGTTTTTGGAAGAAGTTTTTAGTTTGTTTTTAGTTTTAGCTATTTTAGGGGGATATCTGTGTGTACAGGTGACTATTACTGTGCATAATTATTAGGCAACTTAACAAAAAACAAATATATACCCATTTCAATTATTTATTTTCACCAGTGAAACCAATATAACATCTCCACATTCACAAATATACATTTCTGACATTCAAAAACAAAACAAAAACAAATCAGCGACCAATATAGCCACCTTTCTTTGCAAGGACACTCAAAAGCCTGCCATCCATGGATTCTGTCAGTGTTTTGATCTGTTCACCATCAACATTGCGTGCAGCAGCAACCACAGCCTCCCAGACACTGTTCAGAGAGGTGTACTGTTTTCCCTCCTTGTAAATCTCACATTTGATGATGGACCACAGGTTCTCAATGGGGTTCAGATCAGGTGAACAAGGAGGCCATGTCATTAGTTTTTCTTCTTTTATACCCTTTCTTGCCAGCCATGCTGTGGAGTACTTGGACGCGTGTGATGGAGCATTGTCCTGCATGAAAATCATGTTTTTCTTGAAGGATGCAGACTTCTTCCTGTACCACTGCTTGAAGAAGGTGTCTTCCAGAAACTGGCAGTAGGACTGGGAGTTGAGCTTGACGCCATCCTCAACCTGAAAAGGCCCCACAAGCTCATCTTTGATGATACCAGCCCAAACCAGTACTCCACCTCCACCTTGCTGGCGTCTGAGTCGGACTGGAGCTCTCTGCCCTTTACCAATCCAGCCACGGGCCCATCCATCTGGCCCATCAAGACTCACTCTCATTTCATCAGTCCATAAAACCTTAGAAAAACCAGTCTTGAGATATTTCTTGGCCCAGTCTTGACGTTTCAGCTTGTGTGTCTTGTTCAGTGGTGGTCGTCTTTCAGCCTTTCTTACCTTGGCCATGTCTCTGAGTATTGCACACCTTGTGCTTTTGGGCACTCCAGTGATGTTGCAGCTCTGAAATATGGCCAAACTGGTGGCAAGTGGCATCTTGGCAGCTGCACGCTTGACTTTTCTCAGTTCATGGGCAGTTATTTTGCGCCTTGGTTTTTCCACACGCTTCTTGCGACCCTGTTGACTATTTTGAATGAAACGCTTGATTGTTTGATGATCACGCTTCAGAAGCTTTGCAATTTTGAGACTGCTGCATCCCTCTGCAAGATATCTCACTGTTTTTGACTTTTCTGAGCCTGTCAAGTCCTTCTTTTGACCCATTTTGCCAAAGGAAAGGACGTTGCCTAATAATTATGCACACCTGATATAGGGTGTTGATGTCATTAGACCACACCCCTTCTCATTACAGAGATGCACATCACCTAATATGCTTAATTGGTAGTAGGCTTTCGAGCCTATACAGCTTGGAGTAAGACAACATGCATGAAGAGGATGATGTGGACAAAATACTCATTTGCCTAATAATTCTGCACTCCCTGTACTGTGGCGAGCTCAGACAAGGAGGAGACGGAGGTATCGTTTGGTCTTGCTTCCCGTGAGCTAGCCAGGGAGCACAGCCGTTTATTGACATCTGCAGAAGAACACTTCCGCTAGCTAACTGCTAGCGCGGCAACAGCACAGCAAAAAAAACAACAACAACACACAGGGCGCCCTCTGACCCCGGAAGGACACACCGTCGCAGCGAGAGGGCGTCACCCGTCACTGTGGCAACATAAACAAAACATAACTGTACAAACAGAACCCCGAACAGCCCTGACCCGCTACATAGCCCCCACCTAAGGGGTCAGTCGTCCCCGACGACCCCATTACCCCACACAAAGTCCTGCAAATGTCCAGGTGCCTTCTTTTGGCGCACCGGCCGGTCACGACCGGCGGGGGAAAAGTCACTCGGGTCAGAACATGGGGTGCCACCATCATCCCCTGCCCCGGCGTCTGCCGGAGCGAGCGGTTGGTACGGTGAGAGCCTGTTCCGGTGCAACACCACCATGCGCCCAGGCCCGGCATGCGGATACGGTACACCACTTCTGTTAGCCGCTCCACGACCTCCGCCGGCCCTTGCCAGTGACTGCAGAGTTTGGGGGACACTCCTCTCTTGCGAACCGGGCAGTACACCCAAACCTTCCCATATGGAAAAGATATATATAAATCTTGTAAAGTTTGTATCTGTCTTGTGTGAAACTTGTATGAAAAGCATATAAGAGTGAAAACAGATATAAGATCCCTTGAAAAATTATATAATGAAACTTGTATGTTTTGGATACTTACTAAAACAATATATGAAAGTATTGAGTAAGTGGCCACTTTCATGAGTAATCACATATAAGTTTTTACTATTTCTTTTCCATATGGGTTGTCGCCAGGCATGAAAACCCCCCCTCGGCACTTGGTGTCGTAGGCTCTTTTCTGTCGTACTCCGGCGCTGGAAAAGTTACTTTATATGGCTATTTCAACAAATATGTCCTCACTAAAAGATGAACCCTGCAATTAGGATTGAATTGTAACGGAAAGGCAGTTTTGGGGACCTTATCTTCGCTTCTGCTTGTGGAATATTAGATGCAGAAAGTTTGTCAAACAGTTTTGCAAGAACATTGTGCATTGAACAGCTGTGAAGGCCCTGAAATTCCTCTATAATGCACTGTATAGTGCTGGTTGGCAAGAGCATTTTATCCTGCATTTTTGGGATGGGTATCGAAAACCAGTTCTTGTTGAGAACCGGTTCCCACTGTTTCAATTTCTTGGAATTGTTTGCCAGTTTTGCAAACGATTCCCTTATCGATTCCAGTTGCCCCGAATGACGTCACCACGTTGCGGAGCATCATTTACCTGGCAGGAAACACGGCGCCTAATCCTCAAAAGTTTGATTATACTTTAAGAGAACGGATGACAACAGGGCAACTTGCAATACTTGAAAAGTAGATATTTAATTTAAGGGAGGAAACACTACGAATATGCAAACGCATTTGCTCACAAAACACACGATAACCTTAAATGAATGTCATGTTTTTAATTCCGCTCCGGACTCGTGAATCTCAACCCAGCAGCCGCGGTAACGTTTGCACGTCCTCTCCCGTTAATGCGGCAGGTAAATAATCAACAACAGTGCATATTATGTTAGCGCGATCTGCCTTATTACAAAACCTGCCATTACTGTGCGCTGCATTTAGGTGACCGTGATGAGAAAGACAGACAGAGTCTGGCTGGCTCAGATGCTGGCAGTTCTCACTGCAGTCTACCGGTAGCGTCTCCTTTCAGGCCAGGATAGACGAATGTCACCGAGCAGTGACTAAGTTTGTGGTCAAAGGCTTGCACCCATTTGCCACAGCAGATGCCCCCGATTTTAGGTAAGTGAATGTGTTTAATTGTAGGCAGGGACATTACTGGATATTCTTGTGTAATTGCTACTAAATAATTTATGTTATACTTTGTTATTGCTACAGAAGAATATTTATTTTATTATTTTACATTTATAATTTTTTTTCCTGGGGACCCTGTGACACCCCATTGAAGAGCCGTAGGCTGTGGATCTCTTAAGATCCCACTGTTGGGTTTGTAAGGCCATGTTACTCCTGAAGATATAGAGAAGATATAAAACAAAGAAGAGAAGATATAAAACAAAGTTCTAAGCTAATCAACCTTAGTGTTCTCCTTTTTTTTAAAAAAAAGAATCGATAAGAGAATCGATAAAGAATCGAATCGTTAAACAGAATCGAAAATGGAATCGGAATCATGAAAATCTTATCAATACCCATCCCTATTTTTAACCTCCTAGGACCTGGCGTCACATTTTGGATTATTTAGACCAAAATACTAAATTTTACCCTACAAGGGCCTGATATCCACTTACGAGAACATTACACTGCTACTGTTCTATTGAAAATTTTAAACGAATATCCTCATACGTGGCTCTCATTTTTCTTAGAAACAAAAATTAGGTAAAAAAAAAAAAATCTTGTAATTCTTTATTTTTACATTCATCGGGTCCCAATCAGCCCAAATATCAAAGAGAAATTAAAAATTCATGCCCTGGAAGAGTTCGGGTCTTAGGAGGTTAAATAAAGCAATGCCAATCGATATAGAAATACGTCTTCATCAGTACTATTGTGCTGTGAATTCCTGTCTTCTAATAGATTAACTGTGTCCTGTCCTTGTATTATGGCAATTTCACCAATTTCTTGTTGCCTTGAATGCCGAACTGTCTGCTTATGTTTTCAAGAAATATGGCTGGAAAATGATGTTCAGACACTGGAGTATTTGGAGCAACCTTCAAATGGACATAATACTTTTTTTTTTTACGTCTTTGATATGAAATCTGAGATGGGCACAAAGAGTTGTAAAGCTTTGTGCAGCATACCCACATTCAGATCAGTTAGACATATGTCAGCGAGTGCCGTGGCCTGCAATCCCTCCATGGATACTTCCTGAAGCAGCTGTAGATTTTGCGTTATTGCACCAGAAGAGTAAGGATAGGGCAGGCGGTCTAGACTCAGTTCAGTTCGTATACGGATGCTTTCAAAGAATCCAGCTAGTCAAGTGGGGGTAGCAGTAGTAATTCGGACTTTATGGTTGAAATTGGGAAGAGGATTAATGATGGATTGTCTGTGTTTACAGGAGAAATGATAGCAATTCTATTAGCGGTTCAGTGGGTGGAAGAGTTGAGGCCATTGAAAGCAATTATTTGTTCAGATTCAAGAGCAGGAGACGTTTGGTTCCAGGCCATTGAGGCTCGGGTGTGAAATTTATGGTTTTCAGGGTTTCTTTATTGTTATTAATTTTTTTTTTTTTATCATTTTTATCATTAACTCTGTTTCCCTTGGTCTTTTCCTGTGTGTTATGAATAAATTTTCTTTTTTGGTACTGGTACTGGTTTTATTTTGTTGTATTTATCCGTGACACCTTGAAGGCCAGTCCGTGAAAATATTGTCAGACATAAATCGGTCCGTGCCGCAAAAAAGGGGACCGCTGGTGTACAACAACTGTTTACTTCTTCATTAGTACCAAATGGAAGACTGCCATCTATTACAGAAAAATTTTTAATGCCAGTCATTTTCACTGAAAATATATGGAATCAGAATTAGATTGGGCATCGCCCTCAGTACTAATATTGTGTTTGCTAGAAAGCTGTCCAGGCAAGCTGAGCCATTTTCACTCTAACAGAACTCTGCTGGTCTTGTGCTGGCATTCAAAAAAGTAACCATCTCAGCAGCACTGTACATCTTTCTAGTGTATTAACATATAAACATTTATCTTATAAATTTAATCATTAGTTATTATTATCTCTGACTATCTTCTACAGCGTGTCTTTTGTTCTGTGTTCTTCTCTTCACCCACAACAAGTTGCAAGGAGGTTTCTTACTGTTAAAAGGAAGTTTTTCCTCCCCACAGTTGCCAAAATGCTTCCTTATGAAGGGTCATCTTATTGATGGGTTTTTCTCTGTATCTTTGTAGGGTCATTACCTTACAATATAAAGCACTTTGAGGCAATTCTTGTAGTGATTTGATGCTATATAAATAAAACTGAATTGAATTGAACTGAACTGAATTGAAAGAGTCTTGTTCACCTCACTGGTGAACAAGACTCTGAGACACTTAAACTTCTCCATATGGGGTTACTTTTCCCTCACTTTAAGTTCATTAAATCCTTTTTACATTTTCAGACTTGGAGGAGAAAATTTTTGTTTTCGTTTTACACTATGCAAATTTCCCAAGTGTAAACTTGAGGTCAACAAAAGGCAACGCGATTTGCAAATAGTGTAGGAGTAAACCCCAGGCCACCAAATCACCACTGGGCTGTGCCTAGAAATTCTTCTCCATATAAGTTATGAACAACACCAGGAAGGGATGACTGCTTTCAAAAACAAAGAGGTAAAACCTTTACTAGAGTACCTGCAACTTCAGACTTGCAAATTGGCTCAAATTTCAGTTTAGCAGTGACTCAAAGCAGTCAGACGAGAGAGCATAATTTTTCTGTATGTTATGTCTTCTCTTTTCTGTGGCTGGCTCACAGCCCAACACTAGTACAAGGAAGTACACTACCTAAGCTTAAGCATAAAAGACCATGGGGTGAGCTGGATTTGAAGATGGTAATTTAGAAACACCTCCCATTCACTCCAAAGCATTTTGAAATGATCTGCCAAAAAGTGTTCAGACTAACTCTTTCTAACTCACTAAGAGTAATTCAGACTAATCCTGTTTGCCCCTGCCTCCACTTTTTATGCCTTTGCATTGAGCACACAGCAATGAATTCAGTAAACACTGTTTTTGCTTTTTAACACAGTAAGAAAGGGAGAATATGGCATTTTCTTGCCACTTTGTTACAGTTTTCTGCATGACTAAGACTGCCATTTTTCCTTCCACTCCCTTTTTCGACTTATATAGTCAGGTTGGTCAGAACGTGACTTTCATGTTTTTCTTGTTTTGTTTTTCTTGGCCTCTTTAGGTTCTCCCACTGACTTAGAACAGGAAGCTAAAGTAAGTAGGATTTAGTTGGTTGATATGTGTAACCACTTATCCAAAGCACTTTTAGTATTTTTTAACAGAATGTCCAATTATAAAAAAATAATCTAAAACCCCAAAGATAATAGGTACAACGTAAGAATCTATCAGATCTATCAGTAAGAATGTGCCAACTGAAGGGAAACATGTTAATCATTAGTTATTATTGGTGTCTGGCTTTCTCTCACACATTAACTTTGTTCTGTCTTCCTCCCCTTACCCCCCAACCAGTCATGGTATATGGCTGCCCAACCATGGGTCATGTTCTGCTAGAGGTTTCTGCCTGTTCAAAGGGATTTTTCATCCCACTGTCACAAAATTGTGCTGTTGTGATTTTGTGCTATATAAATAAAATTGAGTTGAAATAAATTGAACTGAGTGGAAATAAATGGAATATTGCTTTATCACACAAAACCCTATCACACAAAATTTTGCTTGTCCAGGGGCTGGTCTTATGGGCGGGAGTCTAAGCAGAGACCTCTTCCTCCTCACTGCCTCTTGTTCTTCTTGGGAGACATTAAGGCTTCGCCAAATTATCCATTATTTGAGCATTTGCACAACTAACAAATGTTTGATGATATTTATGAATATGTTGTAATGAAAGTACTTGAAAATAAAATATGCATAAACCTAATTGGCAACATAGCAAAATGGCCCATTGAGTAACCCTGACCATTTTTAGTAAAATAAAAGATGAGTACATGCTGCGCATAATGGTAATATAATATTTATTTCTTATTTTATAAACTAAAATTGTCCCTTATGTTGCCATGAATTTCAGTTGATTTAATATGCATGACACAAGTTCTAGAAAGGAGAAAATGCTTTGGGAAGATTTTATCAGGGTGCCATGAATTAAATGAAAAATGGATATAATGGGAAAGAAGAAAATGTAAATACAAAAACAATGTTGTGTTTGTATTAGTACTTAAAACTGACCTCATAAAATAAATGCAGGTCAAAAATAATCTCCATTAGAGGTATTATACTTGTCCATAAAGACATACTGAGATAACTGAACTATTGAACCTTTGCAGGCAAACTTTTTTGTTATAATGTGGTAATCATTTGCTAATCAAGGTTTATATTTCATTTTAGTATGGCAAGTATTACAGAAAGAAAAAATGTGTTCCTCAAGGCGTGGCCAAATGGATTCATTTTGGTGATGCACACTTTGAAATATATTGCCTTCCAGTTAACTTAGATTACAGCTCTTTATGACATGTTCAGGTCCCCTCCCTTAGTTCAGTATATATTCAGTGACAGGGCAGCACACTTTAAAGCCTACTGGAGTCGTCATAGGTTGGAAACATCAAGGTATGATTGTATTTTATAGTTTATTTATGTAACTGAAATGACATTTTCTCCCAGTATTGCATGTACGGTAGCCTTTAAATTATGTTTTCTTTAACTTAATTTGAAAATGTTCATTATTTTTCATTGGCTTTTTATTCATTACTACATAATAACTTTTACTCTGAATTCTGTGTAAATATAAATCACAGGATGAAAAAGCACAAGTGAAATAGAGTTTTATTGTCAACCCAACAATATACACTCAAGTATACAGTGGGATGAAATATTGTCCTCTGGATCAAAGGTGCAAACTGTAAAAATTAAAATTAAAATATACATATATACATATATACAACTATAAAGAAATAAGATAAAATAAGAACAGTATTGTACTTGAATGTAACGCACTGGAAACATCTGCATATTGTTTGTAAAGTAGAGTTTTTGTTAAAGATTCCAATGATTATTTCAATTATTAACATATTTTATTAAAATAAAAACCTTTTAAAATCCTTATAAATGATTGAACCTGTTCTGAAAAAAACTACTTAATTACTTACTTTGTAATTTTCTCAAACCACACAGTTTTAGTATGTTTGCAGTATTCTAATCAAAATTAACTGAATCAGCTAAATTAACAAATGCTGTTCCTTTTTTTCCTTTTTTAAAAATAGATTTGTCATGAATTCATTGCTGGTCATAGCGCTGCTGCCTTTGGCTCTTTTAGGGCCAGGTATGGCCTTTGTCTCTATTGGGGGTGGAGCATCCACTCATGTCAGCATTACAGGAACGGCTATATTGCAGAAAGTGCGAGAGACGTGTCAGGCGGTGGCTGAGAAAAATGGTTATGAGTTCAACCCCACGGTAGGTATACAAAATGTACAAAATAGCATAAACTTAGTCACCTGCCACAGTTAAAAACATTAACACTTAAATACAAAGTCAGATCCATTTTAATGTGGATGTTTGTCTGGATAAGCTTTAAAAGGAAAAAAGAAACCCACAGAATAAATGTACCCATTTATTGTCCTTTTTATGATTGTATTAAACTTAATACCAAGGCTTGTGTGTGTGTGTGTGTGTGTGTGTGTGTGTGTGTGTGTGTTTAATATAACTTATAGGCTTTTTAACAATTTGAGCTTTCTTTTTCTGACAAATGCAGTAAAATATATTTTGTACTCGCCTGTTCATTTTTAACAGGAATATTTTTTTGAACTTCTTAACTTTACCCTTTAGGGTTCCTCTCCTGAAGAGCTGGTGCAAGCCTGTCTAGGTCCCACAGCAACAGGAGAGGTGTCTGGTGCCAAATTTCATTCTGCTCTTCAAGAGATCTACGCCCAGAATGGGTTGGTAGATCGCGACTTTGTCAACAGGTAAAGCAAAATTGTGGAATAACAACCTATGGAATAATTAAATTACATTTTTACAAATGGTAAGGCAAGGATCTCACTTATATGTTAAAAAAATCTTTTAGTGCTCCACATCACTTCAATTCTGAGGCTTTCTTGGAGGGGCGGAGCCTAATCACACAGGGCATGGTGGCCATTAAAGCTAACGTTCACAATGAGAATTTTCAGGCTGCAAGGACAACACTGGGTAGAGTCCTTCACACACTACAGGTGAGAGGGGTGCAACAAAACACCAGGGCATAAATGAATTAACTTAAAAAGGTATTGGAACAGCCATACAATCAGAAATTTAAGTATGGAGGTTATATGAGGTTTGCATAACATGTGTTTCTCTGCACTCTCAGGACTTTTACAGTCACAGTAACTGGGTTGAGCTGGGGTACACAAAGCCATACAGCAACCTCATAAACCCAGGCCTCCCTCTGGATAACCTGGCAGGTAAGTGTGGATTATCACCACTATCATGAACCCAACCCATTCCCTTGGGATGGGTAAAGTGCCATAAAAAGATAACATCCATGCTTTTTTCTTTTCTTGAGAGAATATGTATAGACCAAATATCAGAGACTGAAGTCTTGCTAAGGACATGACAGTGGCTGATTATCATTGGCTGGTCATTATGTTTCATTTTCAGACCACTGCATTCATAAAACGACTCCAAACAGTGTACATAAATAATAAATTAAATAGATGAGTTGCTTAGAGTCTCAATAGTTGTTAAAAGATACCTGGATATTTATCAAGCAATCGTCTCCTACAGTAATCCTGTTTTGTTTGTGTGTGTGTGTGTAGATGTGAACACCCCCACCTGCAGTAACTGTGACAGTGCCAGTGGAACATGCCCCAATCAGCTGCTCCCCAACATCCTAAAAGACAAGAAACTCACATCTGGCTATATGGGAGTCTTTTCTTCTGTCAAACCTAAAGGTATCATTTCACACACATACATAAATTACATTCAAGTTGAGAAAGCAGTGCGTACTCGAAGCAGTTAACACTACAATCTGAGCATTTTGCAGATGCCCAAACAATGTCTACAATGCCTGTGTAGGTTCTCAGTCATCAAGGCCATGATGATTGAGAACATCTAAGAAGCTTGGAAAGAACATGATTGGACTTCTTTAAATTTCCTGAACAAGTTTCACCTCTCACCCAAGGGCTTCAGTTTTCAAGTTTTCAGATTTCACTTACTGTAGCTTAAAATGTTAAATGAACTTCTTATATAGTTCTTATTCTACCTGAGCACTCACGCTTTATACAACATGTCTCATTCACCAATTCATATCCATTCATACAAACACTATTTTGGCAATGCTTAAGTGCTTTTTATCTAACATTCACACACACGCACACTCCCATGGACATTTAAATCGAGTTATGCTAATATTATTTATATTTTCCGTTTAACCTGTGCTTTTACATAATGCTCTACTTCTCAATGAAAATAATAAACAGAATACAGTGTTCCCTCGTTTATCGTGGAAGTTACGTTCTAAAAATAACTCACGAAAATTGAAATCCACGAAGTAGACAGCTTTATTTTTTACAATTATTCTCAATGTTTTTAGGCTGTAAAACCCCTCACTACATACTTTATACACTTTTCTCTGACAGGCATGAACATTTTCAGACTTTTCTCTCCTGTTTAAAGACTCTCAAAGTTCAAAACTTTGTGGAAAAATAAGTCCAGTATTACAGAATGAAGCCAAAGATCAAACCCTGTTTTCAGGTCCAGAACATGGGAATAGAGCAGCTGCCAGAGAATTCAACATTAATGAATGGTACGGAAATATAGGAAGCAAGAACAATGAGTTGAGTAAAGTTTGACTCATCTGACTGTTTTGTTTTGCTTAATGCGCCTTATAACCAGGTGCACCTTATGGTCCGAAAAATACGGTAACTTCTACCTTCCTTTAGGATGTCCAGAAGTCCAACTTTTTGTGCGATGGTTAGCATCTTCCTCTGCCTTTTAGAATAGAATAGAATAGAATTCAACTTTATTGTCATTGCACATGCACAGGTACAGGGCAACGAAATGCAGTTTGCATCCATCCAGAAGTGCTTTAGTGATATAGATATATTACAATATATATTAGCAATAATATAGATATGTGAGTATATTACAGAAATGGGTCTATTATGGAATGTTATAATGTACATGGTATGAAGTATGTTGTGAATATTCTATAACTATAAGTATGTACAGGCTGTAGTGAGTACAAGCTATGTACAGGATATGAACAGGATATAAATATGAAAAACTATACAGAATATGAAATAAATAACTTTACAGAATCTGAGATATACAGCTATACAGAAATGGGAACTATGCAAGTTGTAAACAGTTGTAGGATTAAAGATTATCGAATGTACAGAATGATTATTTACACAGAGCTATACAGTAGTGCAGTTAAGATAAGTGAGGGTGTAGATAGTTTCTACAGAGGCTATATAAAGTGCTAGTGGTTGTGAGTGGTGGTTCAGTCCATGTTATTATTGTGTGTTTGAGGGTACAGTTGTCCATTGTGGGTGTGTGTATGTCCAGTCCATGAGTTTAACGTGGGTCAGATGTCAGGAGGCAGAGTTCAGGAGTCTGACAGCTGTGGGGAAGAAGCTGTTCCGGTACCTGGTGGTCTTAGTCCGGAGGCTCCTGTAGCGCCTCCCAGAGGGCAGGAGGGTGAAGAGTCCATGCGATGGGTGACTGGGGTCTTTGATGATTTTCCCAGCCCTTTTCAGACACCGCTTCCTGTAGATGTCTTTTATGGCAGGAAGTGGTGCTCCGGCGATGCGCTGGGCAGTTTTCACGACCCTCTGCAACGCCTTCCGGTCCGAGGCAGAGCAGTTCCCGTACCAGACTGTTATACAGTTGGTCAGGATGCTCTCGATGGTGCAGCGATAGAAGTTCACCAGGATGTCTGAGGACAGGTGGTTCTTCCTCAGAGTCCTCAAGAAGAAGAGGCGCTGGTGAGCCTTCTTGACCAGCTTGGAGCAGTTGGTCGTCCAGGTGAGATCCTCGGAGATGTGGACTCCCAGGAACTTGAAGCTGCTCACACGCTCCACAGCCGTCCCCTTAATGTGGATGGGTGGATGTGGGTCAGCATTCCTCCTGTAGTCCACGATGAGCTCCTTGGTCTTCTCGGTGTTAAGCAGCAGGTTGTTTCTGTCGCACCACTCAGCCAGACGATCCACCTCCTCCCTGTAGGCGGCCTCATCGTTGTCACTGATGAGGCCAATCACCGTGGTGTCATCTGCAAACTTAATGATGGTGTTGGAACCATCAGCAGGTCTGCAGTCATGGGTGAAGAGGGAGTAGAGTAAAGGGCTCATCACACAGCCTTGTGGTACACCGGTGTTCATTGTGATGGTAGATGAGCAGTGGTTATCCAGCCGGACATGTTGGGGGCGGTTGGTCAGGAAGTCCAGTAACCATTTGCAGATGAGGGAACTGATGCCCAGGTCTGTCAGTTTCCTGATGAGTTGTGAGGGGTGGATTGTATTGAATGCTGAACTGAAGTCTATAAACAGCATTCTGGCGTAGGTGTTGTTGTTGTCCAGGTGTGAGAGGACAGAGTGCATTGCGATGGAGACTGCATCCTCTGTGCTCCTGTTCTGGCGGTATGCGAATTGGTGGGGGTCCAGGGTGGGGGGGAGACAGGATTTTAGGTGCTACCACAGGAGCCTTTGACGGTGCAAAGTGCAGTGAACCGTGTTATAGCGAGGGACCACTGTATGTCAGTGAGCTTTAGATGTACTAACAGGACAGACTCTTTTTTTTTTTTTTTTTTTACCTCAGTAGTGCCATGTTTATGCTGAGCTAACCTAACTTGTTTCTGTCTGTGACTTTGTATTCATCAGACATGTATGACAGTTTTCTGTGCCACTGATAAAACCTGAACTGAACCAAACTAACACACACATCAGTTTGATTTCACAATTTTTTTTCATATAATTTTTTACTATTATTACATGCTTTTAGGGTTTTTTTAGGAGTACTTAAACACACATGCAAGACCAGTATATCTAATCAAGATATGGGTACAACGATCTCTTCCTTATGTAAGGTAAATGCAGCCATGGAGGTGCAGCTGATCATACTAGCAAAATCAATCCTCGAGGAGGCATCAGCAAAGATGAGCGTCATCAAGACAACTTGGCTTTTCACAATGCTGCTGTGCAAGCAGCAACAGACGCCAGTCTCGAGTTATTGCAAGACCTTCGCTTAGCTGTAGGAGACAATGACTTTTTGAGGTACTATAATGACACATGAACAAAGTATTTCAGAGTATACTATGGAGTATGAAGTATTTTACTTCAGTATTTCAGTACTCTGGGATTGAAATGAAAACTGAATTTTCTTTTCTCACAGAATGATGGGGATTGCTCGCTCATCTGTCTTGTGCTTCGTAATTGACACAACTGGGAGTATGTCAGATGACATTGAAGAAGCAAGATCAGTTGTTTATCAAATCATTGACGCATACAAAGGAACACAAGACGAGCCCTCCGAGTACATCCTGGTGCCTTTCAATGACCCTGGTATGAACTCCTCTATCCCGTTAAGGATATTAGCATTTACTGGTATTTAAACGACCTGTACTAATTGTATTTAATTTCTGTTTTATGAAACATAAAGTGCATTTGTGATGCAAATCTGCATATTGTCCCAATGTGCTTGTAGACAACCGGCTATATTTAGTCCTCAGGTCAGTCTACATGGTTAGCTCTTTTTTGTTCTTGTATGTAGAGTTTGGACCTATGATCAGGACAACAGACGTGGATAAGATGAAAGAAGAAATCTCGAAGCTTAAAGCAAGTGGTGGAGGTGATGACCCTGAGATGTGCCTGTCAGGGCTTCAGGTACTACAATCAGTTGTGACATTTTCACTTGTAACTGGGATTTTGGTTAATCAGACAAAAACATTTCAGAAAGATGAAAATGTGGATGCATCGAAGATTTTATGTATACTTTATTTCTCCAGCTTGCTCTGACAGGTGCTCCTTCCTCTTCTGACATCTATGTTTTCACTGATGCTTTAGCAAAAGACATTGAGCTCAAAGACACTATCAATGCTCTCATTAGTAGCACTAAGTCAAAGGTAAATGCAGAATGACACTTCATGATAATCAGTATTCATTAAGCCTACTTAGGCATGGCAGCTGTGGGTATAACTGTGACATTAACTGATCTCCACAGGTGTCGTTCTTCATTACTACACCATTTAGCAGACGCCGTCGTTCCCTCATAGCTGCTTCCTTTGACGACTACAAAGACATAGCTCTGACCTCTGGAGGCCAGGCCATTCATGTTTCCAAATCAGAGCTTTCTCAAGCCACAGATATTATCCTTGACACCTCAACTTCAGCTCTGGTATGATTCTACAGTTCAGTGAATATAATGAGACTTCTATGACTGGACTATTGTTTGAAGAATAGAGATCGCAGAGTAAGTCGCTCATTTTTCCCCCCTTTCCCTCAATTCTGCCAGGTGACAGTTCTTCAGCGAGCAAGAAATCCTGGAACGCAAGAGACCTTCCCCTTCACACTGGATGAGTCATTGAAAAACATCACTATCTACATCACAGGAAGATCCATTACTTTCACGCTGACAAACCCTGCTGGTACCTCTCATTTCCAAACATTTCTGTGCTTCACACAACCAATTTCAACAAATGTAATTGCAAAACACCCATTAGTGATAATGGATGTTAAACATTTTCAGGTGTAACCCAGAGTCAAAGTGAGGCCAGTGGTAAACTGGGCACCATTCAGACTGTGGGCAACTTGCACAGGATTCGCTTCAACTCTGAGAAGCAGGCAGGAAACTGGCAGATCAACATCAACTCCAACCAACCCTACACACTCAAAATCACAGGTAGAATCGGGTATATGTTTATTTACTACAAGTCTTTATTATACAAGTGTCAGAAGTGATTCAGGTTCAATGAGTTTTTGCCGTGTGCATTTCCTGTAAGTCTGTATTTACTGTAAACGCTTGCTTTTCCAGGCCAGAGTACAATTACCTTTATCTATGACTTTGTGGAAAGCTTTGCTGGACCTCACCCAGGTTACGCAGTGCTCAGTGGGCGTCCACAAGAAGGTACAGCACCGCAATAAAGCAGTTTTATTCTTTTACGGTTGAAGGTAACTTCATTAACCTGACCTTATTTTGCTTTAAGAGATTTATTTTCAGTAAAAAAAACGTGCTCCACACCCCACCAATAGAGTAACTTTTGACATTTTAACAGCATTGCACATAAAGTATTTATATTACAACACAAGTAACAAGTGTAGTTAATTGATGTGAAGTTTCTGTATTACAAGAGCATCATCTAGTGGTGAAATGTATGACTACGTCACCACTGGCACCTTGTTTAGCTCAACTAGACAAAGGATTTTTTAAGATCTTGTAATAATATTTTATTTTTATCTTTAATATAATTTTGTTTTCCGTTTGCTTTTCCTCACACTTTGATTCTTCAATTCTTAAATCTGAAAATCCAGGCCAGTCAGCCACACTAATGCTGTCAGTTATGGGTAGAAGAGGTCCGTCTTCGATGACTGCTGAACAAGTTAGCCTGGCAAAAGTCTCAGGTCCTGAGAGTGTTAGCAACGGTGTACTAACTCAGATGGACAATGGAGAAATTCTGGTGACTGTTGAGGCTGTCCCTAAAGGCGAGTTTGTGGTCGTTGTAAAAGGAACTGACAAAGTGTCCAACAGTCAATTTCAGAGGCAGTCAAACACCCAAGTGTCTCTCTCCAAAGTGAAGATCCAGGTTTGTCTTTTCAATTTCCCCTTTAATGTAAATGTGTTTTGTTTGACTATAATATCAGATACAATGAGTCTAATTCGAATCAAATTCATTCCATAAATAGATACAGAATAATTAAGCATTCACAAGGTACAAGAACGATACCAGTCCTTTTAAGTTGTTGCTTTTCCTTGTCCACTCTAGGCTGTGGTGGACAGCAGTGTGGAGCCAGGACAGACCTTTAAGCTTCCATTCAGTGTGATGACTCAGAGCTCTGGTGGAAAGTATTCCATCAGTGCCAGAAATGACAGAAAATTCCCCATGATTTTTCCAAATGAGTAAGAGGTTCACTGCTAAAATAATACTTTAAATGTTAAATGTTGTAAAGACTGGCACTGATAGTCTGCTAATATTTACAGCATTTTTATATCTTTGAAGCTTAGTTAGCGTAACTTAGACCAAAACACATAAATTGGGTTCACAGCTAGCTTATGTCCTGTTTGAGTCTAATTTGTTGGGCCTTTAAAATTATAAAAGGGTTGAGTGACCTGTGTCACCCCAATAATCAGTTGGTATAGAAGGTAAGGGTAAGCAATAGCTGTTATTGCTCCGCCCAAATGTGCTATACAGCATTAGGTTTCTGTCACATCTTTAATGCATATAACAAATGTAGCCCCTGTGGTATTATTATATTTTACTCTTGTCTTGACAGACTCACCCTGGTAACTGGGCAATATGCCAATGCTACATTGAACATAACAACACCTGCCAGCACGCAGTCAGGCACTGATGTCACACTGACTATTGACGCACAGTCATCCAATGGCGTTGACTCAAATTATGCTGTTTTGAGATTGTCTGTTGTTACCAAGGTAAGTCAATGAAATAAGCAAAAGCGCTTCTGAACATATCCACACAAATTGCTGGTAAAGACATGTCCTACTGATCAAAAGCTGAATGTTGACAGTCCTTTCACACATGTCAAACACATCTTTCTTCTTTTCCAGATTACAGATTTTATTCAGCCATTATGTAAAGTGGTTAGCGTGCAGGATAACAAATGCCCTCGTGATCTGTCCCAGTGTGGACATTTCCAGTGGGGGCTCTCAGCTAACATTACAGATGGAAACGGAACTGGGATAGAGAGCATTTCCCTCCATCAGGGTAATGGAACCCTCACATACACCTCACTGAGCGCTCCTATCATCGTGGCAAACTACAATGCCTCCTGCTGCTCACAGATTGTTGAAATAATAGCTGTAGATAAAGTTGGCAATGTGGGAAAATGCTACCAATCAATTGCTCTGTCAGGTGTCCCTCCTGCTCTTACTCTGTCGCTGCCACTGTGGATATGCCTGTTGGTATCTGCCTTCTTAGTAAGGCCTTGAAAGACTCAGGTTACATTATGCTAATCTTGTGTCTTTAATCTGCGCCAAATTTAAATCATTTAAAATAATGCACTTCTGCTATAATGTCTATTTTGCTTACTGGTGTTCAGCTTAAATAAAGCTTCTCTCAGCTTTTCCCTTATTTAAAAGGGGCCACCATAAGAGATAGCCACTTGGTGGATTTAGCACAGTTTTATGTCAGATAACCTCCTTGAAACAACATTTCCAGGTATTTGTGTCTCCTTCCAGTATGAAATGTTAACCACTAAACTTTGGAGACTACGGAAACTCAGTTTAAATAAAACACTGAAATAAAATTATGAATCTATACTTGTGTGAAAATAAAAAGTCAGTTGTTTCTGAGTGTTTTAAGTAATATTGATTACTTTGAAATCTGTGGGTGAGACTGTTCTTTTTTTATTGCTTTTGAAATGCAGCATTAAAATGTTCACAGATTTTTGTGTCCCAATGCTTTTAGCATAAGCAGGCATAATATTGGTTAAACAATGGGTATGATCCATCCATCCATTCGCTTCCGCTTATCCTTTTCAGGGTCGTGGGGGGGTGCTGGAGCCTATCCCAGCTATCATAGGGCGAGAGGCGGGGTACACCCTGGACAGGTCGCCAGTCTGTCGCAGGGGGGGGATAGGTTAATTATAGGTATAATTTTTAGTCAGATTTAAAAACATCAGTGAAATATGCTTCATAATGCCTTACAGAAGTCATGTATCAGGTTATAATTCCTTGGGCTAAAAGCTGAAGACTGTACATTGTCCAAATAAATACAATAAACATGTGCTTCCAAAAATTACTGATTGGTGGTGTTTCTTTTTCATCTAAATAGTGCTACTTTCTTGGTTTCTGAAATATTAGTGGTGGCCTACTGGCTATACGCAAGAGGGGGCAACTTAGAACAGGAAGCTAAAGTAAGTAGGATTTAGTTGGTTGATATGTGTAACCACTTATCCAAAGCACGTTTAGTATTTTTTAACAGAATGTCCAATTGTAAAAAATAATCTAAAACCCCAAAGATAATAGGTGTAAGAAACTCCATTCCGGGTTTCTGAGGCGTGGGCTTTCATCATCAGAGTTCATCCTTTAACCTATAACAATTAAAATATTCTCAAGTATGATCAACGGTTAATTACGGCACCGGCCGGAGTACTGGGAGCAGTTTGGAAGAACAAAAAGACGCGGAGACTGTTCTAAATTGTCATCCCAAACTAACTCAAAGTTTATTCTTTTGTGCAGCAGTTTTTATAGGCAGACAACAAGTTTCAGTTCAGACCCTGCCCACTGGGTGGGGTGGTGTCCTTCGACAGTTGGAATCCTTTGTTCAGCAAGGGCAATAAAGATGCACTCACAAGGCCTATAAATCTTATACAGAAGTCTCCTACATCCGTGAGTTCTGACACCACCCAGATGGTCTTCACATAAACATCTTCTGCAAGGGAGTGATAAGTAAAAGAGTGATTTGTTGGTGTTTTCCCTCCAACCTTAGTATCTACTTTCACACCATAAAATCTTCAGTTGACACAGCAAGAGGAGATGAGGTTCAAACAAAGGGCATTGCAGAAACAGGGTCCTTTGTATAATATCATCAAAAACAATACTCAGCAAATGCTACCATGGTATCAAAATATCACAACAATAGGTACAACGTAAGAATCAAACAGTGATCTATCAGTAAGAATGTGCCAACTGAAGGGAAACATTAGTTATTATTGGTGTCTGGCTTTCTCTCACACATTAACTTTGTTCTGTCTTCCTCCCCTTAACCCCCAACCAGTCATGGTATATGGCTGCCCAACCATGGGTCATGTTCTGCTAGAGGTTTCTGCCTGTTCAAAGGGATTTTTCTTCCCACTGTCACAAAATTGTGCTGTTGTGATTTCGTGCTATATAAATAAAATAGAGTTGAAATAAATTGAACTGAGTGGAAATAAATGGAATATTGCTTTATCACACAAAATTTTGCTTGTCCAGGGGCTGGTCTTATGGGCGGGAGTCTAAGCAGAGACCTCTGCCTCCTCACTGCCTCTTGTTCTTCTTGGGAGACATTAAGGCTTCGCCAAATTATCCATTATTTGAGCATTTGCACAACTAACAAATGTTTGATGATATTTATGAATATGTTGTAATGAAAGTACTTGAAAATAAAATATGCATAAACCTAATTGGCAACATAGCAAAATAGCCCATTGAGTAACCCTGACCATTTTTAGTAAAATAAAAGATGAGTACATGCTGCGCATAATGGAAATATAATATTTATTTCTTATTTTATAAACTAAAATTGTCCCTTATGTTGCCATGAATTTCAGTTGATTTAATATGCATGACACAAGTTCTAGAAAGGAGAAAATGCTTTGGGAAGATTTTATCAGGGTGCCATGAATTAAATGAAAAATGGATATAATGGGAAAGAAGAAAATGTAAATACAAAAACAATGTTGTGTTTGTATTAGTACTTAAAACTGACCTCATAAAATAAATGCAGGTCAAAAATAATCTCCATTAGAGGTATTATACTTGTCCATAAAGACATACTGAGATAACTGAACTATTGAACCTTTGCAGGCAAACTTTTTTGTTATAATGTGGTAATCATTTGCTAATCAAGGTTTATATTTCATTCTAGTATGGCAAGTATTACAGAAAGAAAAAATGTGTTCCTCAAGGTGTGGCCAAATGGATTCATTTTGGTGATGCACACTTTGAAATATATTGCCTTCCAGTTAACTTAGATTACAGCTCTTTATGTCATGTTCAGGTCCCCTCTGTTACGGCTGTGGCCATAAGAACACTGTGTGGGCTGTTTTGTTCTGTGTCTCTTTACTGTGCTTAAGAGTCTTTGCAGGTCCCTCCCCTAATGAAGAGTAGCGAGCAGCTGATTGGACCGTGGAACCGGTGACCACGTTCAAAAAGCCGCTCTGACAGCTCCCGCCGGGAGAGAGAGAGAGAGAGAGAGAGAGAGAGAGAGAGAGAGAGAGAGAGAGAGAGAGAGAGAGCGAGCGAGAGAGAGAGAGAGCGAGCGAGAGAGCGCGCGCGCGCAAGAGAGCAAGCAAGAGAGCAAGCAAGCAAGCTTGACAGCGGTCCTGACCCTGGTTTCCAGCCTATATTTTTACTGTGTAGTGTTTACGCACTCTTAGGCTGAAGCGGAAGGGGTGAGCCGCCTTTTTCTTTGGAACAATTTGTCTCCTGTTTTCCGGGTTAGGGAGCGAGGGTTAGTATTGTCATTTGTTTGTTCTGTTTCTTTCTTAGGGTTTAGTTAGTTTTCTGGTGGGACTTAGTTGGTTTTGTTTATTATTTTGGCCTGGGTTCACCCTGGAGCTATGCTTCATTACCTTCAATAAAATCACCTTTTTTTTTTTTTTACTCACAACTGGTTTTGGATGTTTGGCTTGGGAACCAGGGTGGGGATTTGTCTCTCTCTCCTCCAACCTTATGTGCGTCTCTACACGCCTAGACTAGGGGCGTAACATAAATGGGGGCTCGTCCCTTTTCGTTCGTATGATTGGTTCGTTTCTTTTTTGCGTTTGCGGTGGGGGGGAACGTCGTGGAGAGTGTGGGACAACGGAGAGTTTCGTTCTTCTGTGCGGTAGGCGCAGGTTTTGCGGCTCTGGAGTGCGCGGATGCGGTTGTTTGTCTGCAGAGTTGTGTTTTTCTTTGTTGCTTTGCTCGTGATGTCGTTTGACATGGATGATTTTGCGCAACAGCCCTCCATTGAAAAGTTGGAGCGGTGCACAAAAGCAGATTTGTTGGTAGTGGCTAATTTATTCAATGTGGCTGTTCCGTTGCATTCTAAGAAGGCGGAAATTAAACAATGTTTGATAGAGAAACTGGTGGACAGGGGAGTGTTTGGGAGGCAGAAAACCTCGCCGAGTGGGTCTGGGAGTTTGGAGACAGCAGTGGGGGCAGAAGCTGCTGGGGCCATCCCGAAACCTTCCAAGGGGCGGATGACGTCGGGGGCGGAAGCTCCTGTCGCCGTTCAGTCTCCTAAATTTGACCCGACTGGCCAGGTTGCGACGGGTTTGGTGACGGAAGATCTCAAGCTTGCCCTTCGCTTGAAGGAAGTCGAGCTCATGCATCTCCGCATACGAGCTATGGAGCTGGACCATTCTCGAGCGAAAGACGCTGTTCCCGTCCCTTTAAGTACACTCCCCGACACTTCCACCGTAGACCAGTTTAACGCTAGCTAGCAACGCTCCTTTTTAGGGAGGGAGAGGTTGATTCCTATTTCACTGCTTTTGAGCGCATCGCAACCACTTTAAGATGGCCAAAGGATGTCTGGAGTTTGTTGTTGCAATGCAAATTAGTAGGAAGAGCGCAGGAGGTTTGTGCGAGTCTTTCCATTGCTGACAGTTTGGATTATGAGATTGTCAAATACACTATTTTGCGGGCTTATGAATTAGTTCCGGAGGCGTATTGGCAGAAGTTTCGTGCATGTCGCAAGTCCGACAGTCAAACGTTTGTGGAGTTTGCAGGTGAGAAAGCTGTCTTATTCGACAAGTGGTTGGCTGCCAGTAAAGCAGAGAACTTTACTCAGCTGAAAGAGTTGATCCTGCTGGAGGAGTTTAATCAATGTCTATGCATTAATCATCATGAGCTTGTCCTGTCTTTGTAAGGTTAATGCATTTTCTGTTTGTGTGTGTGTGTGAGTTCGTATATGTTTCTTTTTGCAGTGTTTCAGACTCCTTCACAATTTTCCCTTTAAACAGTCTGTTTTCTCCTTCCCAAATTCTGATTTCCCTCCTTAAATAACAGCATTCCTTGTCCTCAGCCAGAAGTTAGGGCCCACTTGTCAGGTTTATGGAGACATGGCGCTGTGAATAATTCAACCAGAAAGAGAGGGAGTGTTTTCCCTCTTTGGCTCATCACTGGTCATTGTTAATCACATTTCCCCCTCCGCCTCAGCCCAGCGGCTTTACCCTTGAAGTCCCGTCTTCTTCACTTCATCTCACCAGTGAGTCTACACCCTTCTTCCACGCACACACTCTGCAGTTTGCCTACGCACACACTTCTCTCTGACTTCCTCTGTTCACACACTCGCCTATAAGTTTTTATTAGTTATTTATTATTTTGTACAAATCACACAGAATCATTCAAATCGAGTACTCACAGCATTCACACTTAGAATCACTCAAAATACGCTTTCCTAAGAGTATTTTATCAAACATGCTTTCAAGAATCAGAAAGAGGAAGTAGACAACACTCAGTAACTGCGTCTGTCCTCTTAAAAGAGAAGAGAAATAAACACATATGGGACAATTCTCCCCATCTTAGACAAAATGTGACCTTAAATGTCCTTTTCTAAGTCATGTTCTTCTCTATACACAACTCTTGGCCTCCAGGGCATAACCTTTGGACTTATAACTCTGATATAAGTCCACACAGTACGGAGAACCTGCAAGTTCAGTTTTTTCTTTTTTAAATTCTCCACACACTTGAAGAACTGTTTGTCATTTATCTGCCCAAGAACTTCATCAAATGGACCTCGCCGGGTCCAGTAATCTTCAGCACATGTATCTCACCGCCGCCAGTGAGGATTTAAAACCATTTCTTGTCAGCATTCACTTATCAAATGGACCGCAGCCGATCCAGCAATATCGACACAATTGTGTATCCTCATGTACACAACTTAATCTTCACTTGTATCACACCACATCTAGTAATATCTTCAGAATTACTTCATCATAGTAAACATTGATTTTCCTTTAAAATCAATTTACCATTAGAACTCAAGATCACAGCTGACTCGATTCTCTGAATCCTGAGGCAGTTAAACACCTTGCTCAACTCAAGGTGTCCTTTTCTCGGACTTCCTCGTCCGAACTCACTCTTTACCCCGGCATCTCCACCAGAATGTTACGAGATCTTCCACTCTTACTTGGTGAAAGAAGGTAACTTCGTAAGTTCTCTCCACTGTCTCACAGTAGAAAACAGCCTGCGCATTCAGAAGATCCCTTTCTCACTGTAATTCAATTCTCATAGACCCAAAAGTAAGCATATTATTTCCCTAGTCAAAAGTGAAACCGTTCCTCACACAGTAATTCTTAATCCAACCTTAAAGTGAAACAAACACCCTTCGTGTTTTGAAAGTAAGAGAGTAAGAAAGAGCGCCCAACTTTAACTGCGCATGTTGTTACTGAACAACACCCAGACCCAGACCCAGGGCAATTCTTCCTGGATCATTTATCAACATCCAAACCAACACAGTCCGCATTGATTATTTTTCTGGACCTCAGCGGATTCACCAAAATCCATGTAGGTATATCAACCATTCACCGATTTATTTCTTCCTCAGACCACGCCGGATCTGTTGATATCAACAAAGCTGCACACTCAGAATTGTACAGCTGATTCTTCCCATCAGACCGCGCCGGATCTGTTACTTCAGCACAATAAACACTGATTTTCCTTCAAAATCAGTTTACCAAGAGCCACAGAACCATTTCTGACTCGATTTTCTGAACTTCTGTGTCACTTAAACATCCTGACAGCACCAGGTGTTTTCTGTCGGACTTCCTCTTTGAAGATCAAGTATAGAGGCTGTCTGTCCTGCAACGTTTTTGTTGGGCAGCACATAATTTCTCCACATATTTCCTTACAGCTTTGAATTCTTTATCTGCTGCTTTAGTTGTTCTTGAACAAGACATGTGGATGGCTTTGCTCAGCTCCTCCAGCTGATCATTTAGTGGCTTATATAGCCTTGGTCCACTAGATGTCATAGTTGAGCTCTCCATTTTGGTTCCTCTGAGATTTTCCCAAAATGGCTGTATCCCAATTCAGGGTCTGCAGCCTTAAAGTACGCATTTCAAGGCCGATTACGTCACAGCGGCGCGCTGAAGGCTGTCCCAATTCAAAGGCTGCTCGAAATGCGGCCCTGAAATGCGTCCTTCATATCCCTGAATTTTAAGGCTGTGGCAGTGCAGACTTCGTGGCCCAACATATCCCAGAATGCATAGCGCGGCGGTGGGTGTGGATAATTTTGCCGAAAAAAAACGGCGGATGAGGGGCGGCCGAAGAGTAAACTTTAAGTAAGTACTGAATATTATGTCACTTATTTATGTGCAAATGTTTAATAACGCAGAACATTAAAACATTACTGTTGGCAACATGTTGGCAAAGTTATGTGACATTAGTGAAGTTTGTACTAACTTGGTTTTAAAGCCTTTACTTTAAAATATACGCCGTTCAATAGCTGAGCTTAATCTTACAGAGAATGATCAAAGCTCATGTAGAAACAAACAAACAAATCAACAAAAGATTTTCTCCTTCATTTCTGTCAAACAAAGCTGTATGACACGTTTCCAGCTGTTAGTATCATGGTTGCTAGGCAACCTGGGCAGCGCAATGGAGGCTAGACCGTCCCATTTCACAAGCCTCGCACTTCCGGCCTTAGCGGTCTTTGAGTACGCGGCCCTTGAGGATCGTTGAGGCTGCGTACTTTAAGGCTGCAGACCCTGAATTGGGATACAGCCAATGACTCCTCCTTGCAAGCTCCTTGAGGCAACTTCCCTATTTCTTTATCAGATGTCCTGCAGCCACCGAACAGTCACTTCCTCCTTCCGTCAGAAGCGCTGTGGCAGCCTGAGCAGTCACTTCCTCTTTTTGTACCCTGCTTGATATAACCAGCACTGGGTCAGAACAGCATTTGCTTCATAAATTCTCAAAACAGCCACAATTATCAGCGCTACAAAATAAACACACCACACCAGCTGCAACTCTTGCTCTAAAAACCAAGCACAGAGCTTTTATACTTCGTGCAACTTGTAGACCGATCCTCAGTAAAAAGAGGAAGTGCGGGCCAACCCAAAAACTGCGCAGTTCTATAGTTCAGTTACCTTAGACCTGCACAAAGTTTAAAAACAATTCTCTTCTCTTTCTGTTAAAGTCAAACTCACACCGTTCAGCAAGGCCTGCTATTTTAAATCACCAAGAGACAAGCAACGTTATTCTTTTAATCTTAAAGAAGCCTACAGTGCGTGTTTTTTTTTTTTTTTTTTTTTTTTTTTTCTCCTGTTCAAAGGGGAAGTAAAAAGGGGAAGTAGGCCGCACCCAGTAGCTCTTAGCTTATCTGCTGGTACACTTTGATAAAAACAAATGGATCCAGCTCTTTAAACTTTCTTAAACAATGACCAAAAAACTCGGGAAGCTGGTCCTCAGTGATGTCTCCAGGGAGTACAAGCATATAATAGTTATTTTCTGTTTCGCCGTGAACTAAACAAACCACATGAATTATTCCGAGTCTATGTAGGCTATAAATCAACTCCAACCTGATCGACGAACCATATATCATACTCTGTCATCCACAGGGGAAACTAAGCCTCCCCAATCATCAACTCTTCTTCTAGGCAGCCCAGGAAAAATAACATGGATTTTCCGGTTTCCACTGAAACAAAATATTATGGCACACCAACCTTTACTGTGGAAATTCTCACTCTTCTAAATAACCGTGCTGTGCCAGAACTTGGGCTAAGCCTTCACGCAGTTCTACACAATCAACCAGAAAGCTGGGAAACTCTGGCTCGGTTAAAATCTCTGCTCTAAAAAATCAAACTCTCTATCTGATGTTTCACAACAAACCAACACCTCCACAGGCTCCCCATGAGTGACAGGTGTCAGCAAAATAGTGAAGGTAAAACCAGTTAATGTACTAGAATCAAACGTCTGATAGGGGAACCTTTCCTCCATTCACTGTGCACTCACTCCTTCATTTATTACTACGTTTCTGGTTTGATCAACGTGCCTGTTACGTTAAACTTAACATTTGGGTGCAGCCACTTCCCCTTTTAACTACGCACTTTCTCAACCTGAAAAGAGAAAGGAAAAAGAGACTTCTAAGCCTCTCACACACCGCCTGCAGCCAGCGGCACTTAGATCCCTTCAGACGGTTTCTTACGTCACTGTTTTCAACTTTAACTCGTGGATCACAGCTGATCCGGATATGGAGCGGCGGAGCTCCCCTCAGACGCTACTAGTCGTTCTCTGATTTGGCAACGCGTAATCTACCCTGTCTATTGATACTGAATTTCAAACTCATTAAATGCACGCTCGCAGAAGGAAGAAAATGCCCTCTCTGCCTCACACAGATCTTCTGTACATTACCAAGCACCTAAATATAAGGAAACACCGGAAAAAAAAGCTAGGTAAGTCTGACCGTCTTATTTCTGCAGCCACTGTAAAACCATAAGGTGTTTCTTCCGTTTCACCACAACATATACATTTCATGTAAAGAAGATCCCCTGTACGTGAATATTCAATTTGGCACGATCCCGAAATGAGCATGCCTTTCTCTAGGTACGGATGAAACTACTATAGCCCCTGCAGCATTATTATCAAAATTACTTCAACACATAAACCTTGACTTGCTTCAAACTCAGTTTTACTGTTCCCCTCAAGCTCACGGCTGGCTTGAGTCTGTTAAATCATATGGTGATTGTGGCTCAAGAGTTGGGAGTTCGCCTTGTAATTGGAAGGTTGCCGGTTCGAGCCCCGGCTTGGACAGTCTCGGTCGTTGTGTCCTTGGGCAAGACACTTCACCCGTTGCCTACTGGTGGTGGTCAGAGGGCCCGGTGGCGCCAGTGTCCGGCAGCCTCGCCTCTGTCAGTGCGCCCCAGGGTGGCTGTGGCTACAATGTAGCTTGCCATCACCAGTGTGTGAATGTGTGCGTGAATGGGTGGATGACTGGATATGTAAAGCGCTTTGGGGTCTTTAGGGACTAGTAAAGCGCTATATAAATACAGGCCATTTACCATTTAAATCATATGTCAACTCCTTGGATCTCTGCGTCCAGTATTACCCTTTTCTCACAAATAAGTGTCTCTCAAAATGATCCTCTGATCATAACCTATTTTAAAACCAAGGTCCCAAGTCTTGGTAGATGGTCAATCTCCAGTACGGCCATGCCGGACCACCTACTGGACGTCTCCAGTAGGGAGGGGGTCTGCACCCCTGAACTTGACACTTATTAAACCTTAAACTGACCAATAACTCTTATATTCTCTTATTCTTTAATCACACATTGGTCTCTTTTCTCTCTTATTTCCTTAAAACAACATCTCGAGTTACTTTTAGCTCAGTACTGTTTCTTACGAGTCGACCTTGAATGCAACACTACTTAATACTTTCACCTTTACTCAGGCAAAACTCAAAACAGAGATCAACGGGTAACTTCTTGACTACATTTTTAGAATTATAATCCAATACAGCACAATTTCAGTTTAAGAGGTTGTGCTCACCTTTTTATGTGGGCCCAGAGTAGTCAAGAAATCACCCGAGACGTCTGCCTGTCCGACCACTAAATCCGGCTCGACCACCGTGGAAGTAACCCCACTAGCACTCTACAAATGCCCGCATCCTCCACCAAAGCTGTCGCGAAATCGATCAATGTAGAGCAGTGTCACAAACCACGGAGGCTCCAGAAAAGTGTAATCAAACAGTGAGTTTATTAACAGCCCGGAGAAAACATCAACATATGTCTTCTGACCAAAATACATGTTGTGGACACTTATAAAGCAGTGGGGTACACGCCCCCCCATGGCGTCAATGACAGATTAAAATAGGTTCCAGACATTAGTCACAGTTAATCGTACATCTTTAATAGCTATAAACAGACATAGAAACTTCTCTTTTCTATAACACCGGCCATACAAGGTAATAAACTTCAAGCCCTCAGGGTCTCTGAGGCTAATTATTGACTCTGATCATCTGTTACCAAGTAGAATAAAATATAGTAAGACACCAAATAAGTTAAGGCCTCAGGCTGGACACATTCCTAGATTATATGTATTATATGTACTGTAAGCATGCATTGCGGTTATCCTTCTATGCACTAGTCCTTTCACAATAGACTGTCTGGACTCACGCCAGACAGAGCTTGAGACCCTCTGTAGACTAATGCAACAACTCTAAATGAGCACAAATATTTATGCAATGTGTATAAAATACTTCTGGCTGTACCTGTAATAAAAGTAAACATAATGGAAGGATCCTCAAATGGACATCTTCAATAAACAACTGTAATGCAGTATCAATACTGTGAGAAATATTATTAGATGAAATAATGCTGTAAAGAATGTTATTAATGCAATTATAATGATGCAGATTATATGGCAGCAATAAATAGAATTTCTGTATCTCCACAACATTAACTGATCTCCACAGGTGTCATTCTTCATTACTACACCATTTAGCAGACGCCGTCGTTCCCTCAGAGCTGCTTCCTTGTTGAAGTCACTGTTGGTTTACTTGTTGGTGCCTGGCTGCTGGAGGATCCTGGGCCCAGTGGCTGCTGGAGGATCCTGGGCCTGGTGGAGCAGGAGGATCCTGGGCCTAGTGACTGCTGGAAGAGCCTGGGCCTGGTGGCTGCTGCAGGATCCTGGGCCTGGTGGCTGCTGGAAGAGCCTGGGCCTGGTGGCTGCTGGAAGAGCCTGGGCCTGGTGGCTGCTGCAGGATCCTGGGCCTGGTGGCTGCTGCAGGACCCTGGGCCTGGTGGCTGCTGGAGGATCCTGGGCCTGGTGGCTGCTGGAAGAGCCTGGGCCTGGTGGCTGCTGGAGGATCCTGGGCCTGGTGGCTGCTGGAGGATCCTGGGCCTGGTGGCTGCTGGAAGAGCCTGGGCCTGGTGGCTGCTGCAGGATCCTGGGCCTGGTGGCTGCTGCAGGATCCTGGGCCTGGTGGCTGCTGGAAGAGCCTGGGCCTGGTGGCTGCTGGAAGAGCCTGGGCCTGGTGGCTGCTGCAGGATCCTGGGCCTGGTGGCTGCTGCAGGATCCTGGGCCTGGTGGCTGCTGGAAGAGCCTGGGCCTGGTGGCTGCTGGAAGAGCCTGGGCCTGGTGGCTGCTGGAGGATCCTGGGCCTGGTGGCTGCTGGAGGATCCTGGGCCAATTGTTTGCAGCGCTGATGTAAACATCTATGTTTGTTGGGAGCAGTTCTGATTGTGCAGTCTGACAGCTGCAGGGAGGAAGGACCTGCGGAAATGCTCCTTCATGCATCGAGGATGCATGATGGAGCGGCGGAGCTCCCCTCAGACGCTACTAGTCGTTCTCTGATTTGGCAACGCGTAATCTACCCTGTCTATTGATACTGAATTTCAAACTCATTAAATGCACGCTCGCAGAAGGAAGAAAATGCCCTCTCTGCCTCACACAGATCTTCTGTACATTACCAAGCACCTAAATATAAGGAAACACCGGAAAAAAAAGCTAGGTAAGTCTGACCGTCTTATTTCTGCAGCCACTGTAAAACCATAAGGTGTTTCTTCCGTTTCACCACAACATATACATTTCATGTAAAGAAGATCCCCTGTACGTGAATATTCAATTTGGCACGATCCCGAAATGAGCATGCCTTTCTCTAGGTACGGATGAAACTACTATAGCCCCTGCAGCATTATTATCAAAATTACTTCAACACATAAACCTTGACTTGCTTCAAACTCAGTTTACTGTTCCCCTCAAGCTCACGGCTGGCTTGAGTCTGTTAAATCATATGGTGATTGTGGCTCAAGAGTTGGGAGTTCGCCTTGTAATTGGAAGGTTGCCGGTTCGAGCCCCGGCTTGGACAGTCTCGGTCGTTGTGTCCTTGGGCAAGACACTTCACCCGTTGCCTACTGGTGGTGGTCAGAGGGCCCGGTGGCGCCAGTGTCCGGCAGCCTCGCCTCTGTCAGTGCGCCCCAGGGTGGCTGTGGCTACAATGTAGCTTGCCATCACCAGTGTGTGAATGTGTGCGTGAATGGGTGGATGACTGGATATGTAAAGCGCTTTGGGGTCTTTAGGGACTAGTAAAGCGCTATATAAATACAGGCCATTTACCATTTAAATCATATGTCAACTCCTTGGATCTCTGCGTCCAGTATTACCCTTTTCTCACAAATAAGTCTCTTTCAAAATGATCCTCTGATCATAACCTATTTTAAAACCAAGGTCCCAAGTCTTGGTAGATGGTCAATCTCCAGTACGGCCATGCCGGACCACCTACTGGACGTCTCCAGTAGGGAGGGGGTCTGCACCCCTGAACTTGACACTTATTAAACCTTAAACTGACCAATAACTCTTATATTCTCTTATTCTTTAATCACACATTGGTCTCTTTTCTCTCTTATTTCCTTAAAACAACATCTCGAGTTACTTTTAGTTCAGTACTGTTTCTTACGAGTCGACCTTGAATGTAACACTACTTAATACTTTCACCTTTACTCAGGCAAAACTCAAAACAGAGATCAACGGGTAACTTCTTGACTACATTTTTAGAATTATAATCCAATACAGCACAATTTCAGTTTAAGAGGTTTGTGCTCACCTTTTTATGTGGGCCCAGAGTAGTCAAGAAATCACCTGAGACGTCTGCCTGTCCGACCACTAAATCCGGCTCGACCACCGTGGAAGTAACCCCACTAGCACTCTACAAATGCCCGCATCCTCCACCAAAGCTGTCGCGAAATCGATCAATGTAGAGCAGTGTCACAAACCACGGAGGCTCCAGAAAAGTGTAATCAAACAGTGAGTTTATTAACAGCCCGGAGAAAACATCAACATATGTCTTCTGACCAAAATACATGTTGTGGACACTTATAAAGCAGTGGGGTACACGCCCCCCCCCCCCCCATGGCGTCAATGACAGATTAAAATAGGTTCCAGACATTAGTCACAGTTAATCGTACATCTTTAATAGCTATAAACAGACATAGAACTTCTCTTTTCTATAACACCGGCCATACAAGGTAATAAACTTCAAGCCCTCAGGGTCTCTGAGGCTAATTATTGACTCTGATCATCTGTTACCAAGTAGAATAAAATATAGTAAGACACCAAATGAGTTAAGGCCTCAGGCCGGACACATTCCTAGATTATATGTATTATATGTACTGTAAGCATGCATTGCAGTTATCCTTCTATGCACTAGTCCTTTCACAATAGACTGTCTGGACTCACGCCAGACAGAGCTTGAGACCCTCTGTAGACTAATGCAACAACTCTAAATGAGCACAAATATTTATGCAATGTGTATAAAATACTTCTGACTGTACCTGTAATAAAAGTTAACATAATGGAAGGTTCCTCAAATGGACATCTTCAATAAACAACTGTAATGCAGTATCAATACTGTGAGAAATATTATTAGATGAAATAATGCTGTAAAGAATGTTATTAATGCAATTATAATGATGCAGATTATATGGCAGCAATAAATAGAATTTCTGTATCTCCACAACATTAACTGATCTCCACAGGTGTCATTCTTCATTACTACACCATTTAGCAGACGCCGTCGTTCCCTCAGAGCTGCTTCCTTTGACGACTACAAAGACATAGCTCTGACCTCTACCCTATCCCAGCTATCATAGGGCGAGAGGCGGGGTACACCCTGGACAGGTCGCCAGTCTGTTGCAGGGGGGGGGATAGGTGGGTATAGGTTAATTATAGGTATAATTTTTAGTCAGATTTAAAAACATCAGTGAAATATGCTTCATAATGCCTTACAGAAGTCATGTATCAGGTTATAATTCCTTGGGCTAAAAGCTGAAGACTGTACATTGTCCAAATAAATACAATAAACATGTGCTTCCAAAAATTACTGATTGGTGGTGTTTCTTTTTCATCTAAATAGTGCTACTTTCTTGGTTTCTGAAATATTAGTGGTGGCCTACTGGCTATACGCAAGAGGGGGCAACTTAGAACAGGAAGCTAAAGTAAGTAGGATTTAGTTGGTTGATATGTGTAACCACTTATCCAAAGCACGTTTAGTATTTTTTAACAGAATGTCCAATTGTAAAAAATAATCTAAAACCCCAAAGATAATAGGTACAACGTAAGAATCAAACAGTGATCTATCAGTAAGAATGTGCCAACTGAAGGGAAACATGTTAATCATTAGTTATTATTGGTGTCTGGCTTTCTCTCACACATTAACTTTGTTCTGTCTTCCTCCCCTTACCCCCCAACCAGTCATGGTATATGGCTGCCCAACCATGGGTCATGTTCTGCTAGAGGTTTCTGCCTGTTCAAAGGGATTTTTCTTCCCACTGTCACAAAATTGTGCTGTTGTGATTTCGTGCTACATAAATAAAATAGAGTTGAAATAAATTGAACTCAGTGGAAATAAATGGAATATTGCTTTATCACACAAAATTTTGCTTGTCCAGGGGCTGGTCTTATGGGCGGGAGTCTAAGCAGAGACCTCTTCCTCCTCACTGCCTCTTTTTCTTCTTGGGAGACATTAAGGCTTCGCCAAATTATCCATTATTTGAGCATTTGCACAACTAACAAATGTTTGATGATATTTATGAATATGTTGTAATGAAAGTACTTGAAAATAAAATATGCATAAACCTAATTGGCAACATAGCAAAATGGCCCATTGAGTAACCCTGACCATTTTTAGTAAAATAAAAGATGAGTACATGCTGCGCATAATGGAAATATAATATTTATTTTTTATTTTATAAACTAAAATTGTCCCTTATGTTGCCATGAATTTCAGTTGATTTAATATGCATGACACAAGTTCTAGAAAGGAGAAAATGCTTTGGGAAGATTTTATCAGGGTGCCATGAATTAAATGAAAAATGGATATAATGGGAAAGAAGAAAATGTAAATACAAAAACAATGTTGTGTTTGTATTAGTACTTAAAACTGACCTCATAAAATAAATGCAGGTCAAAAATAATCTCCATTAGAGGTATTATACTTGTCCATAAAGACATACTGAGATAACTGAACTATTGAACCTTTGCAGGCAAACTTTTTTGTTATAATGTGGTAATCACTTGCTAATCAAGGTTTATATTTCATTTTAGTATGGCAAGTATTACAGAAAGAAAAAATGTGTTCCTCAAGGTGTGGCCAAATGGATTCATTTTGGTGATGCACACTTTGAAATATATTGCCTTCCAGTTAACTTAGATTACAGCTCTTTATGTCATGTTCAGGTCCCCTCTGTTACGGCTGTGGCCATAAGAACACTGTGTGGGCTGTTTTGTTCTGTGTCTCTTTACTGTGCTTAAGACTCTTTGCAGGTCCCTCCCCTAATGAAGAGTAGCGAGCAGCTGATTGGACCGTGGAACCGGTGACCACGTTCAAAAAGCCGCTCTGACAGCTCCCGCCGGGAGAGAGTGAGTGAGTGAGTGAGTGAGCGAGCGAGCAGCTTGACAGCCTGACAGCCGACGCGGTCCTGACCCTGGTTTCCAGCCTATACTTTTACTGTGTATTTGTGTGAGCGTGCTCTGTGAGAGCCGCTCTTGGTGCATTAACGTAATGCTTACGCACTCTTAAGCTGAAGCGGAAGGGGTGAGCCGCCTTTTTCTTTGGAACAGTTTGTCTCCTGTTTTCCGGGTTAGGGAGCAAGGGTTAGTATTGTCATTTGTTTGTTCTGTTTATTTCTTAGGGTTTAGTTAGTTTTCTGGTGGGACTTAGTTGGTTTTGTTTATTATTTTGGCCTGGGTTCACCCTGGAGCTATGCTTCATTACCTTCAATAAAATCACCTTTTTTTTTTTTTTTTTACTCACAACTGGTTTTGGATGTTTGGCTTGGGAACCAGGGTGGGGATTTGTCTCTCTCTCCTCCAACCTTATGTGCGTCTCTACACGCCTAGACTAGGGGCGTAACATAAATGGGGGCTCGTCCCTTTTCGTTCGTATGATTGGTTCGTTTCTTTTTTGCGTTTGCGGTGGGGGGGAACGTCGTGGAGAGTGTGGGACGACGGAGAGTTTCGTTCTTCTGTGCGGTAGGCGCAGGTTTTGCGGCTCTGGAGTGCGCGGATGCGGTTGTTTGTCTGCAGAGTTGTGTTTTTCTTTGTTGCTTTGCTCGTGATGTCGTTTGACATGGATGATTTTGCGCAACAGCCCTCCATTGAAAAGTTGGAGCGGTGCACAAAAGCAGATTTGTTGGTAGTGGCTAATTTATTCAATGTGGCTGTTCCGTTGCATTCTAAGAAGGCGGAAATTAAACAATGTTTGATAGAGAAACTGGTGGACAGGGGAGTGTTTGGGAGGCAGAAAACCTCGCCGAGTGGGTCTGGGAGTTTGGAGACAGCAGTGGGGGCAGAAGCTGCTGGGGCCATCCCGAAACCTTCCAAGGGGCGGATGTTTTCGGGGGCGGAAGCTCCTGTCGCCGTTCAGTCTCCTAAATTTGACCCGACTGGCCAGGTTGCGACGGGTTTGGTGACGGAAGATCTCAAGCTTGCCCTTCACTTGAAGGAGGTGGAGCTGGAGGCTAAGGCTAAGGAAGTCGAGCTCATGCATCTCCGCATACGAGCTATGGAGCTGGACCATTCTCGAGCGAAAGACGCTGTCCCGTCCCTGTAAGTACACTCCCCGACACTTCCACCGTAGATCAGTTTAACGCTAGCAAGCAGATTGTTTTGGTACCTCCTTTTAGGGGGGGAGAGGTTGATTCCTATTTCACTGCTTTTGAGCGCATCGCAACCACTTTAAGATGGCCAAAGGATGTCTGGAGTTTGTTGTTGCAATGCAAATTAGTAGGAAGAGCGCAGGAGGTTTGTGCGAGTCTTTCCATTGCTGACAGTTTGGATTATGAGATTGTCAAATACACTATTTTGCGGGCTTATGAATTAGTTCCGGAGGCGTATTGGCAGAAGTTTCGTGCATGTCGCAAGTCCGACAGTCAAACGTTTGTGGAGTTTGCTCGTGAGAAAGCTGTCTTATTTGACAAGTGGTTGGCTGCCAGTAAAGCAGAGAACTTTACTCAGCTGAAAGAGTTGATCCTGCTGGAGGAGTTTAAGACATGTCTCCCCGAAAATATTGTGGTGTACCTTAATGAACAGAAGGTGGGGTTATTGTCTAAAGCCGCTGTCCTTGCCGATGAATTTGTGTTAACTCATCGTGCCGCACTTTCGACAGCGCGCCGTGAGTATACTTCCGCAACTCATCCTGCCAAAGGTTATAGGGTTTCCCCTAAGCGCCAGACACGTTCTGCTGCTATTCCTGTGTCAGATCGCAAATGTTTTTATTGTCATGAAATCGGGCACCTCGTTGCTGTTTGCCCATCACTACAGCGCAGGGAGCAGGCCCACACGGTAAGGAAGCTGAAAAGTGTGAGTTTCGTTCGTTCTATGTCTGCTGCCACTTCACCTAGCAATGAAGTGGGAAGTGAAAGCTTTGATGACAGCTACCGTCCCTTTGTGTCGGAAGGATTTGTTTCTTTGAACGGAAAAGAGGAGGATCGGGTGCCGATCACGATTTTGCGTGACACTGGAGCCGCGCAGACACTCATTTTGAGGGGTATTCTACCTTTTTCTGATGACTCTTTTTGTGGTTCGGATGCTCTTGTCTGGGGAGTAAAAATGGATGTGCTGGGAGTACCACTACACAATGTGTTTCTTCAATCGCCGCTCGTTTCGGGTTCGGTACCGGTTGGGGTGCGCGATCAGTTGCCAGTGCCCGGAGTTGCGATGATTCTGGGGAATGATTTAGCGAACGGGAAAGTGTTTTCTACCCCGAGAGTGGTTGAGAATCCTGTGCCTGACACTTTGTTATCTGACCCTGCCGCTGAGCGCTCCCCCTCTGTTTTTCCTGCCTGCGTTGTAACTCGCGCGCACAGGCGCAAGTATGGTGATGTTGATTTGTCTGATTCTTTTCTCTGCGCTGGTGGTGAGCCGGAGTCTGAATCGAAAACCTGTGACCCTCTGACGGGCGACTCTGCGGCGATGCTGTCTATTAGCCCATCAGTGACATCTCAACTGCCTTTGGGAGTTAACAAAAAGGATTTTGTTTTGGCACAACACAGTGACCCGACTTTTGTGGGTTGTTTTTCAGCTGCCAACTCTAGTGACCAGTATCCTCGTGTTTATAGTGTTGAGGATGATGTGTTGATGCGTACCTGGTATCCGCCTACAGCTGGTGATTTGGGCTGGAATGTGTTTAAGCAGGTTCTGGTGCCTCAACAGTACCGACACAAAGTTCTTAGTCTTGCCCATGACAGCTTTTCTGGACATTTAGGTATTAGAAAAACCTACCACCGCATTCTGCGTCATTTCTTTTGGCCAGGATTGAAGAATGACGTTGCTAAGTATTGTCGTTCTTGTCACACCTGTCAGATTAGTGGTAAGCCTAACCAAGTCATTCCACCCGCTCCATTACACCCTATTCCAGTTTTAGGGGAACCTTTTGAACACATACTCATCGACTGCGTTGGTCCACTTCCTAAAACAAAATCGGGCCACCAGTACCTCTTGACTTTGATGTGCGTTGCCACACATTTTCCCGAGGCAATTCCATTGCGCACCCTTAAGGTTAAACCAGTTGTTAAGGCGTTGGTGAATTTCTTTTCTACTTTCGGGTTACCAAAAGCTGTCCAAACCGACCAAGGCTCTAATTTCATGTCTAAGATTTTTGCTCAAGTTTTGCAATCACTTGGCATTAAACATCAGAAATCTAGTGCCTATCATCCGGAGTCGCAAGGTGCGCTCGAGCGGTTTCATCAGACATTGAAATCTATGATGCGAAAATTTTGCCTTGAGTCTGAAAAGGAGTGGGATGAGGGGTTGCCGCTGCTTCTTTTAGCAGTGAGGGAAAGCGTGCAGGAGTCGCTAGGATTTAGCCCTGCTGAGCTGGTGTTCGGTCACACAGTGCATGGCCCGTTGCGACTGCTCAAGGAGAACTTCCTGTCCGACACAGATGCTCCTAAGGAAAATGTGTTAGATTATGTGAGTTCTTTTAGAGAGCGTTTTCATAAAGCATGTGCAATCGCACGCGATGCTCTCATTGCAGCGCAGGGTAAGATGAAGAGGAAGTTTGATGAGAAAGCTGTGCAAAGGAAATTTGAGGTTGGTGATAAAGTTTTAACACTTCTACCGGTCCCTGGATCTTCTCTCCAGGCAAAGTTCAGTGGTCCGTATACGGTGCAGGCGAAGTTGAGTGACACGGATTATGTCATCGACACCCCAGAGCGAAGGAAAAAGTATCATGTGTGTCATATTAATATGATGAAGCCCTACTTTGCTGGTGGTGTGTCAACAGTTGCGACTGTGGGGGTGCCAGGTTCTGAAACCCGGTATGACCCAGTAGATGATGATTTGGTTTTCGGTTGTGCTGTGGGCTGTGCACGACTTAGGAATTCTGAAATCCTACGTGATTTAAGGTCACATTTAACTGCGGTAGACGATGATGTTCGAAATAACGTGTGTCGGTTGATTGAGAATCATCCTAATCTTTTCTCGGACACCCCATCCTGTACCACCGTGCTGGAGCATGATATCGATGTGAGGGACCATCCTCCAATCAAACAGCATGCCTACCGGGTGAATCCCACTAAACGTGCTCTTTTCCAGACAGAAGTCTCTTATCTGTTGGAAAATTGTCTTGCTGTTCCTAGCTCTAGTGCGTGGAGTTCCCCGTGTCTCCTAGTGCCTAAAGCGGATAAGACCCCACGGTTTTGTACAGATTTTCGGAAGGTGAACAGCGTGACCAAACCTTACTCCTATCCTCTTCCCAGAATGGAGGATTGTGTCGATAGGGTTGGTTCTGCGAAGTTTGTTACTAAGCTGGACTTGTTAAAGGGCTATTGGCAAGTTCCTCTAACATCACGTGCGGCCGAAATCTCTGCCTTTGTTACTCCTGACCATTTTCTCCAGTACACTGTCATGCCTTTCGGGTTGCGCAACGCTCCCGCCACGTTCCAACGGCTCATGAATATCGTTCTGGGCAGCGTCTGCAAGTGTGAAGTGTATTTAGATGATATTGTCGTCTATTCAGACACCTGGTCAGAGCATATGGAGACACTCACTGATGTGTTCCATCGCTTGGAAAGGGCATCCCTCAACCTCGCCAAGTGTGATTTTGGTAAAGCCATGGTGACGTACTTAGGAAAACAGGTGGGTCAGGGACAAGTGCGCCCTATCTTGGCCAAAATCCAGGCCATACTGGACTTTCCTGCCCCTCGGACTAGGTGTGAGCTCCGCCGTTTTCTCGGCATGGTGGGCTACTACCGGGGTTTCTGTCAAAACTTCGCGGAAGTGGTCGCACGCCTCACTAGTGTGTTGAAACCTTTTGTGTGGTCCTCTGCGTGTCAGAGTGCGTTCCTGGCTGTTAAGACTCTCCTGTGCAGTGCGCCAGTGCTGGCTGCCCCTGATTTTGCACGCCCTTTTAAATTAGAGGTTGATGCCAGTGCAAACAGAGCAGGTGCCGTATTGCTACAGGAAGACCATCATGGTGTGGATCACCCAATCGGCTATTTCTCAAAGAAATTCAATGTCCATCAGCGAGGGTACAGTACGATTGAGAAAGAGGCCCTCTCTCTGCTGTTCGCATTGCAGCATTTCGAGGTGTATGTCGGTTCCAGCCCCTCGCCTGTGATCGTTTATACCGACCACAATCCCCTGGTATTCCTAATGCGAATGCAGAACTCGAACCAAAGGCTGATGAGGTGGTCTCTCCTGGTGCAGGATTTCAACTTGGAAATCCGCCATAAAAAGGGCACAGAGAATGTGTTAGCGGATGCCCTATCCCGTGTCTTCCTTTAAACATAACTGTCCAAAACATCTACAAAGGAGATGTCTTTGATTTTGGGAAGGGGGATGTTACAGCTGTGGCCATAAGAACACTGTGTGGGCTGTTTTGTTCTGTGTCTCTTTACTGTGCTTAATACTCTTTGCAGGTCCCTCTCCTAATGAAGAGTAGCGAGCAGCTGATTGGACCATGGAACCGGCGACCACGTTCAAAAAGCCGCTCTGACAGCTCCCGCCGGGAGAGTGTATTTAAAATTGAGAGGTGGGCAACGACGCCAGGGGTGAGGTGTACACCCTGATGGTAATTTGGAGTCCGTGTAGCGTGCCCACCCCCAAGATCCTATATGTATGTGTAATGAGAGTGTGAGTAATGTGAATGTCTAAGTTGTGGGATAAAATTGAGGCAGAGGCAGCCAGAAGGGGACAGGGGGGGGGGGGTAGCCTCCTCTGCACCCTGATGACATACCCCTACTCCAAGGCCCTGCATGTGTGGGTGGTTGTGGTGGAGCGGGAAGAGGGAGGCAGCTGGAGATGGGGAGGGAAGGAAGGGAGGGGCAAGTGACCCCCATACTCCGCGACCCGCCAGGGAAAGGGGGCCCAGGCCCATCCAGACCGGGGCCCAGTGCAGCAGCACCTCCCGGCCCCACAGAGCCCGGGACAGTCCACCCAACCCCACCACAGAGAAAACTGCACCCACCCCACCATCCACTCATCTTCCAGACTACATAAGACAATAGACGCCCAGACTGAGATCTTCCTCCACCTCTCCTGTATCTCCACTTCCTGCAGAGAGAGTTCCTGAAGAGAGGCAGCCTATATTTTTACTGTGTATTTGTGTGAGCATGCTCTGTGAGAGCCGCTCTTGGTGCATTAACGTAGTGCTTACGCACTCTTAGGCTGAAGCGGAAGGGGTGAGCCGCCTTTTTCTTTGGAACAGTTTGTCTCCTGTTTTCTGGGTTAGGGAGCGAGGGTTAGTATTGTCCTTTGTTTGTGTTAGGTTTTGTATTGTTGATTGTCATTTATGCTTAGAAATATTTACTTATGTATGCTTAGAGTTTTATAATTAGTTGTAGATTGGTAGAGGTTTGATCCTTGATAGTCTGCAAACTTTGTGTGCATTAGAGAGCACTCTGGGAGCACGAGAGAGGTCGTACCTTGTCTTATTGTTTTACGGTAGGATTAATGTAGCTACGTCTGTTCTAGTCTAAGTGCTTTTTGTTTAGATGAACTGCTGGACTTCCTCACCGTGTTATCTAGGGTGAACCATCTAGGGTGAGGGGGAGACTACCCTCTTCCTGACCAAGGATGTACCTTTTGTGCTTTCATGTTATATGAGCCTATGATCAGCAGGACCACACACACACACACACAGGCAAGGTACTCTTTGTTTGTATGTAGACATCATATGTTAATGACCCTATGCATATTCATGTAACCACAATAAAAGGAGTGCTATGGGGAACCTGGCTGAGAGTCTGACGGAGGTCAAGTGGTGGAACGACACTTGGCTCCAGGCAGGTCTCCCTCATGCATGAGTAACAAGAAGAACTTTGCCTACTTCGTGTCTTGCTTGCTGTGTAATTATATTGCCTTCAACGTTCCAGCGAATAGGTTCAAGCTACAAACCTATCAGTTTGTTCTGTTTCTTTCTTAGGGTTTAGTTAGTTTTCTGGTGGGACTTAGTTGGTTTTGTTTATTTATTTATTTATTTTATTTTATTTATTTATTTTTTGCCTGTCCCGTTTGGCTCTTTTGCCATCAGAATTATTGTCTAAAGGCAAAGAAAGATGCCCAACGGATTTACTTTACCAAATTGACCATCCCAGCCTTGCCATAATGGTCCATTTGATTCACCTTTTATTGTTTATTTTATTTTCACTTGCTGAATACGGGACATACTTGACTGGAGGAAAGAAGGGGAGAAAGAAAGAGGGAAAGAGGAACAGCTGAGAAGAGGGACGGGGGAGAAGGGCAAAAAACAACAGAATGGGCAGAAAAAAAATGCATCTATCGATCACCTGGATCACCTGTTGAGAAAGAAAAAAGAAAACAAGCAGAAGAGAACAAGAGTAATAGAATAAACAACATCACAATGATATATGGGAATATGACAGTAAATACTAAATATTAAACATTATTGTGCAGCACATAAGATCAACAGAACACAGTGTGCTTTGAGGTAGGAGCCAAAAAGGGTGTAGTTTGTGGGTGTGATCACCCGTGTGTACACCTGTGAGCATGGACGCGCTTGTTTTTTTTTTTTTTTAAAGGTTCCTTCATGTAATGATCTGCTAGAGGGTGTGGGGGGGCCACAGCCCCGTCCTCCAGGGCATGAAGCAGGTATGGAGGAGATCAAAACTCCAGACATCCAGAGGCCCCCAGAACACAAGAGACCAAGGAAGACTAACAGAGGGGCAGCCACGCCACTGTCCCAGAAAGGGCTGAGGAGAGTCCCAGATGAGGGTTCACTCAGCAGCCGCGGAGCAGAAGCCAGGGGGAGTTGCAGTAACGCGCCCGTGAGCTCCGCCGGCAGCCAGCTGTGCCTGAGTGACCGAGCCCCAGGCCGAGAGGCCGGGGGCACCCCACCTCCGAAGTGGCCCGAGCGAGCCCCAGGCTCCAGGCCCCGATAAGCGGCCGCCAAGGAGTGAGCCGGTGTGTACCCGGACGCCCATCCCCAGACACAAAGAACCACCAACGCACCGATGTCTGAGGGAGTCCGCCACTGGCAGGGGAAGTGGTGGTGGGGGGAGATAGGCCTCCAAACCTTGGAGGGCCTGAGATGTCCCCAGAGAGGTGGCGTCTGATACCCAACCTGACATATAGACACAGACATACAGGCACACACAGATACAAACATCCATTCCCACCCTCATGCTCTCATATGCACTTACTCCACACTCAACCAACGTGGAGACAGACATAAAGAGACGCTGTACACACGATCACACTCCCCAAGCGTACTCTACGAACCGGGTCTAGGTACCCTTGCCCCTGGAGGGGGGAACTGCACCCAGACCCAGGTGGTGTTACCCTTTTCCCTGCGGTGGGGAGAGGCAGACCGCCCCGACTCCGCAGCAGCAGGGAGGCCCCACACTCCAGACCGCAGTCGGACGGCCAACTCCTCCTCCTAGCCCCCCCCGCTCCAGCAGGTCGCAGAGAATGGGGGTGAGAGAAGACTCCAAACCTCCCTCCACCCACTCATTGTAGTGTTGATGCATGTGTGTTCTAAGGTGCATTTAAAACCCAGAGGGCATGGAGCTACCTGCCAGAGAGCAGCAGGTAAGCGCATAGTCCCTCCTGCTAGCCCTCAATGTCTACGTGTATTTAAAATTGAGAGGTGGGCAACGACGCCAGGGGTGAGGTGTACACCCTGATGGTAATTTGGAGTCCGTGTAGCGTGCCCACCCCCAAGATCCTATATGTATGTGTAATGAGAGTGTGAGTAATGTGAATGTCTAAGTTGTGGGATAAAATTGAGGCAGAGGCAGCCAGAAGGGGACAGAGGGGGGGTAGCCTCCTCTGCACCCTGATGACATACCCCTACTCCAAGGCCCTGCATGTGTGGGTGGTTGTGGTGGAGCGGGAAGAGGGAGGCAGCTGGAGATGGGGAGGGAAGGAAGGGAGGGGCAAGTGACCCCCATACTCCGCGACCCGCCAGGGAAAGGGGGCCCAGGCCCATCCAGACCGGGGCCCAGTGCAGCAGTGCCTCCCGGCCCCACAGAGCCCGGGACAGTCCACCCAACCCCACCACAGAGAAAACTGCACCCACCCCACCATCCACTCATCTTCCAGACTACATAAGACAATAGACGCCCAGGCTGAGATCTTCCTCCACCTCTCCTTTATCTCCACTTCCTGCAGAGAGAGTTCCTGAAGAGAGGCAGCCTATATTTTTACTGTGTATTTGTGTGAGCGTGCTCTGTGAGAGCCGCTCTTGGTGCATTAACGTAGTGCTTACGCACTCTTAGGCTGCAGCAGAATGGGTGAGCCGCCTTTTTCTTTGTCTCCTGTTTGTCTCCTGTTTTCCGGGTTAGGGAGCAAGGGTTAGTATTGTCCTTTGTTTGTTCTGTTTCTTTCTTAGGGTTTAGTTAGTTTTCTGGTGGGACTTAGTTGGTTTTGTTTATTATTTTGGCCTGGGTTCACCCTGGAGCTATGCTTCATTACCTTCAATAAAATCATCTTTTTTTTTTTTTTTTTACTCACAACTGGTTTTGGATGTTTGGCTTGGGAACCAGGGTGGGGATTTGTCTCTCTCTCCTCCAACCTTATGTGCGTCTCTACACGCCTAGACTAGGGGCGTAACACCCTCCCTTAGTTCAGTATATATTCAGTGACAGGGCAGCACATTTTAAAGCCCACTGGAGTCGTCATAGGTTGGAAACATCAAGGTATGATTGTATTTTATAGTTTATTTATGTAACTGAAATGACATTTTCTCCCAGTATTGCATGTACAGTAGCCTTTAAATTATGTTTTCTTTAACTTAATTTGAAAATGTTCATTATTTTTCATTGGCTTTTTATTCATTACTACATAATAACTTTTACTCTGAATTCTGTGTAAATATAAATCACAGGATGAAAAAGCACAAGTAAAGTAGAGTTTTATTGTCAACCCAACAATATACACTCAAGTATACAGTGGGATGAAATATCGTCCTCTGGATCAAAGGTGCAAACTGTAAAAATTAAAATTAAAATATACATATATACAACTATAAAGAAATAAGATAAAATAAGAACAGTATTGTACTTGATTGTAACGCACTGGAAACATCTGCATATTGTTTGTAGAGTTTTTGTTAAAGATTCCAATGATTATTTCAATTATTAACATATTTTATTAAAATAAAAACCTTTTAAAATCCTTATAAATGATTGAACCTGTTCTGAAAAAAACTACTTAATTACTTACTTTGTAATTTTCTCAAACCACACAGTTTTAGTATGTTTGCAGTATTCTAATCAAAATTAACTGAATCAGCTAAATTAACAAATGCTGTTCCTTTTTTTCCTTTTTTAAAAATAGATTTGTCATGAATTCATTGCTGGTCATAGCGCTGCTGCCTTTGGCTCTTTTAGGGCCAGGTATGGCCTTTGTCTCTATTGGGGGTGGAGCATCCACTCATGTCAGCATTACAGGAACGGCTATATTGCAGAAAGTGCGAGAGACGTGTCGGGCGGTGGCTGAGAAAAATGGTTATGAGTTCAACCCCACGGTAGGTATACAAAATGTACAAAATAGCATAAACTTAGTTGCCTGCCACAGTTAAAAACATTAACACTTAAATACAAAGTCAGATCCATTTTAATGTGTTTAATGTTTGTCTGGATAAGCTTTAAAAGGAAAAAAGAAACCCACAGAATAAATGTACCCATTTATTGTCCTTTTTATGATTGTATTAAACTTAATACCAAGGCTTGTGTGTGTGTGTGTGTGTGTGTGTTTAATATAACTTATAGGCTTTTTAACAATTTGAGCTTTCTTTTTCTGACAAATGCAGTTCCCCTCATAAAGTAAAATGTATTTTGTACTTGCCTGTTCATTTTTAACAGGAATATTTTTTTGAACTTCTTAACTTTACCCTTTAGGGTTCCTCTCCTGAAGAGCTGGTGCAAGCCTGTCTAGGTCCCACAGCAACAGGAGAGGTGTCTGGTGCCAAATTTCATTCTGCTCTTCAAGAGATCTACGCCCAGAATGGGTTGGTAGATCGCGACTTTGTCAACAGGTAAAGCAAAATTGTGGAATAACAACCTATGGAATTATTAAATTACATTTTTACAAATGGTAAGGCAAGGATCTCACTTATATGTTAAAAAAATCTTTTAGTGCTCCACATCACTTCAACTCTGAGGCTTTCTTGGAGGGGCGGAGCCTAATCACACAGGGCATGATGGCCATTAAAGCTAACGTTCACAATGAGAATTTTCAGGCTGCAAGGACAACACTGGGTAGAGCCCTTCACACACTACAGGTGAGAGGGGTGCAACAAAACACCAGGGCATAAATGAATTAACTTAAAAAGGTATTGGAACAGCCATACAATCAGAAATTTAAGTATGGAGGTTATATGAGGTTTGCATAACATGTGTTTCTCTGCACTCTCAGGACTTTTACAGTCACAGTAACTGGGTTGAGCTGGGGTACACAAAGCCATACAGCAACCTCATAAACCCAGGCCTCCCTCTGGATAACCTGGCAGGTAAGTGTGGATTATCACCACCATCATGAACCCAACCCATTCCCTTGGGATGGGTAAAGTGCCATTAAAAGATAACATCCATGCTTTTTTCTTTTCTTGAGAGAATATGTATAGACCAAATATCAGAGACTGAAGTCTTGCTAAGGACATGACAGTGGCTGATTATCATTGGCTGGTCATTATGTTTCATTTTCAGACCACTGCATTCATAAAACAACTCCAAACAGTGTACATAAATAATAAATTAAATAGATGAGTTGCTTAGAGTCTCACTAGTTGTTAAAAGATACCTGGATATTTATCAAGCAATCGTCTCCTACAGTAATCCTGTTTTGTTTGTGTGTGTGTGTGTGTAGATGTGAACACCCCCACCTGCAGTAACTGTGATAGTGCCAGTGGAACATGCCCCAATCAGCTGCTCCCCAACATCCTAAAAGACAAGAAACTCACATCTGGCTATATGGGAGTCTTTTCTTCTGTCAAACCTAAAGGTATCATTTCACACACATACATAAATTACATTCAAGTTGAGAAAGCAGTGCGTACTCGAAGCAGTTAACACTACAATCTGAGCATTTTGCAGATGCCCAAACAATGTCTACAATGCCTGTGTAGGTTCTCAGTCATCAAGGCCATGATGATTGAGAACATCTAAGAAGCTTGGAAAGAACATGATTGGACTTCTTTAAATTTCCTGAACAAGTTTCACCTCTCACCCAAGGGCTTCAGTTTTCAAGTTTTCAGATTTCACTTACTGTAGCTTAAAATGTTAAATGAACTTCTTATATAGTTCTTATTCTACCTGAGCACTCACGCTTTATACAACATGTCTCATTCACTAATTCATATCCATTCATACAAACACTATTTTGGCAATGCTTAAGTGCTTTTTATCTAACATTCACACACACGCACGCACACTCCCATGGACATTTAAATCGAGTTATGCTAATATTATTTATATTTTCCGTTTAACCTGTGCTTTTACATAATGCTCTACTTCTCAATGAAAATAATAAACAGAATACAGTGTTCCCTCGTTTATCGTGGAAGTTACGTTCTAAAAATAACTCACGAAAATTGAAATCCACGAAGTAGCCAGCTTTATTTTTTTGTTCTCCATGTTTTCAGGCTGTAAAACCCCTCACTACATACTTTATACACTTTTCTCCGACAGGCATGAACATTTTCACACTTTTCTCTCCTGTTTAAAGACTCTCAAAGTTCAAAACTTTGTGGAAAAATAAGTCCAGTATTACAGAATGAAGCCAAAGATCAAATCCTGTTTTCAGGTCCAGAACATGGGAATAGAGCAGCTGCCAGAGAATTCAACATTAATGAATCAATGGTACAGAAGTAGAGGAAGCAAGAACAATGAGTTGAGTAAAGTTTGACTCATCTGACTGTTTTGTTTTGCTTAATGCGTCCGAAAAATAATAACTTCTACCTTCCTTTAGCATGTCCAGAAGTCCAACTTTTTGTGCGATTGTTAGCACCTTCCTCTGCCTTTTGGGTGCTACCACAGGAGCCTTTGACAGTGCAAAACCTTTCATCGACATTGTTCTGTTTGTTTGGGAGAAAACTTACAAACATACAGTACAGCACTTCAGAGTCGCACTGCTAGCGATCAAAGATTTAGGTACATTTGACAAGCTGAACGCATTCTGTACTGTACAGGAGACACGGCATGCAGAACACAATGCGCTGTTTAAAAAAGAAAAAGAAAAGAAAAAAATGCTAATTGAACCAAAAAAATCAGTGAAACACTGAGGCTGCGAAACGTGAACCGTGTTATAGCGAGGGACCACTGTATGTCAGTGAGCTTTAGATGTACTAACAGGATAGACTCTTTTTTTTTTTTTTTACCTCAGTAGTGCCATGTTTATGCTGAGCTAACCTAACTTTTTTCTGTCTGTGACTTTGTATTCATCAGATATGTATGACAGTTTTCTGTGCCACTGATAAAACCTGAACTGTACCAAACTAACACACACATCAGTTTCATTGCACAATTTTTTTTCATATAATTTTTGCTTTTAGGGTTTTTTAGGAGTACTTAAACACACATGCAAGATCAGTATATCTAATCAAGATATGGGTACAACGATCTCTTCCTTATGTAAGGTAAATGCAGCCATGGAGGTGCAGCTGATCGTACTAGCAAAATCAATCCTGAAGGAGGCATCAGCAAAGATGAGCGTCATCAAGACAACTTGGCTTTTCACAATGCTGCTGTGCAAGCAGCAACAGACGCCAGTCTCGAGTTATTGCAGGACCTTCGCTTAGCTGTAGGAGACAGTAACTTTTTGAGGTACTATAATGACACATGAACAAAGTATTTCAGAGTATACTATGAAGTATGAAGTATTTTACTTCAGTATTTCAGTACTCTGGGATTGAAATGAAAACTGAATTTTCTTTTCTCACAGAATGATGGGGATTGCTCGCTCATCTGTCTTGTGCTTCGTAATTGACACAACTGGGAGTATGTCAGATGACATTGATGAAGCAAGATCAGTTGTTTATCAAATCATTGACGCATACAAAGGAACACAAGACGAGCCCTCCGAGTACATCCTGGTGCCTTTCAATGACCCAGGTATGAACTCCTCTATCCCGTTAATGATATTAGCATTTGCTGGTATTTAAACGACCTGTACTAGTTGTATGTAATTTCTGTTTTATGAAACATAAAGTGCATTTGTGATGCAAATCTGCATATTGTCCCAATGTGCTTGTAGACAACCGGCTATATTTAGTCCTCAGGTCAGTCTACATGGTTAGCTCTTTTTTGTTCTTGTATGTAGAGTTTGGACCTATGATCAGGACAACAGACGTGGATAAGATGAAAGAAGAAATCTCAAAGCTTAAAGCAAGTGGTGGAGGTGATAAACCTGAGATGTGCCTGTCAGGGCTTCAGGTACTACAATCATTTGTGACATTTTCACTTGTAACTGGGATTTTGGTTAATCAGACAAAAACATTTCAGAAAGATGAAAATGTGGATGCATCGGAAATTTTATGTATACTTTATTTCTCCAGCTTGCTCTGACAGGTGCTCCTTCCTCTTCTGACATCTATGTTTTCACTGATGCTTTAGCAAAAGACATTGAGCTCAAAGACACTATCAGTGCTCTCATTAGTAGCACTAAGTCAAAGGTAAATGCAGAATGACACTTCATGATAATCAGTATTCATTAAGCCTACTTAGGCATGGCAGCTGTGGGTATAACTGTGACATTAACTGATCTCCACAGGTGTCGTTCTTCATTACTACACCATTTAGCAGACGCCGTCGTTCCCTCAGAGCTGCTTCCTTTGACGACTACAAAGACATAGCTCTGACCTCTGGAGGCCAGGCCATTCATGTTTCCAAATCAGAGCTTTCTCAAGCCACAGATATTATCCTTGACACCTCAACTTCAGCTCTGGTATGATTCTACAGTTCAGTGAATATAATGAGACTTATATGACTGGACTATTGTTTGAAGAATAGAGATCGCAGAGTAAGTCGCTCATTTTTCCCCCCCCCTTTCCCTCAATTCTGTCAGGTGACAGTTCTTCAGCGAGCAAGAAATCCTGGAACGCAAGAGACCTTCCCCTTCACACTGGATGAGTCATTGAAAAACATCACTATCTACATCACAGGAAGATCCATTACTTTCACGCTGACAAACCCTGCTGGTACCTCTCATTTCCAAACATTTCTGTGCTTCACACAACCAATTTCAACAAATGTAATTGCAAAATACCCATTAGTGATAATGGATGTTAAACATTTTCAGGTGTAACCCAGAGTCAAAGTGAGGCCAGTGGTAAACTGGGCACCATTCAGACTGTGGGCAACTTGCACAGGATTCGCTTCAACTCTGAGAAGCAGGCAGGAAACTGGCAGATCAACATCAACTCCAACCAACCCTACACACTCAAAATCACAGGTAGAATCGGGTATATGTTTATTTATGTTAAAGATATTCTATTATCAAATACTCAGATGCAATGAAATATCACTCAGACACTTAGAGCAGTTTTAAACGTGCACGGGTGAGAGACTCAGGGAGAGACTCACACACCTCCTTGGTGCAGTCTGGCTTTATTTATACACATCATGAAGCATACAAAAAAGGAAATATCATCCTTATCTTGTCAAGAAAACAGGTGTGGTTTATCAAAAAACTTCGTGTTCTCTACAAGGTTGTTTCTTACTCGTGGGTGGCGGTTTCCTGCTAGTGTGAAAGCAAACAGTGACAATGTGAAGGCAAAGACTGATAATGTGAAGGCAAACAGTTTCCGTTATAAAGTAGGGAGCCAGCAATTAAAATATGCAGCTGGTTGAGTACAGAACAGAAATATAAACACTCTTAGCTGATTATTATATGAATAATAAAATCCTTAAAAGCAAAAATACTCTGACATTTCCCTCCTGTTGTTTAGATTTCTCACATGACAGTACTGTTATTTTTGTCAGTTCATAACCTCTTGTCTAAACATTTTCGGTTTGAACGTCATAAAACAGTCCTGTGTTCAATTAAGCTAAACATTACTGTTTGGATCATTTTTAAAAATTTCTTCCATTTGAGACATCATCACATAAGCATTGATAGAAGTTGTTACCATGTTTGACACCATTTTCTTCAGACAGGGTACTACACATGTTGTGAAAACACATAACAGTAAAAGCAAAAATGCAATTCCAACAAGTCCTTTAATCAGTAGGGACTTCCATGAACCACCTAGTAACCATGTCAACCAATCGTCAGTGCTTGTGACATAGTCTTGTTGTTCAGCATCTTTAATCTTTCTCAAGGTGTTCAAAGCGTCGGTCATGTTTTGTGAGTGTATGTTGTCTGGGATGTATGTACAACATGTAGTGTCAAACAATACACACAAACCTCCTTTTTCAGCTAGAATCATGTCTAGTGCGACTCTGTGTTGCATCACTACAATGCGTATTGCGTCGATTTCTTCATTTTGCGCCTTGTTGATTTTCATTGAAGCATTTAGGAACAGTCCAAATCGATAGTCAAGTGTCTCGATCCTCAGCATGCTTTTCCCAACTCCCACCCAAGGGAACAAGGAGTGGAGGACTTTCTGACCATCAGTCCATAGTTTGAAGTTCTTGGGCACATCTGATCCATAGATTGAGTCATGTGGCATTACTTCAGTGACTTCAGCAACTTCACGTTTTGCTCTTGAAGTGTGTGTCTCTGCTGTGATCTTGAAGGTGTGGTCTGAAATTAGTACTGGTGCACACAGACCGGTGGAGTTCGGTGGGAGCATGAAGTAGGTTTTAGGCCCGCAGGCCCAAGCGGCTCCCTGGACCCAGAAAGTTCCATTTTTGAAAGTGTGTATTCCTTTGGATTGGGTCAGGTCAAGTGTCTGTGTGCAGTTGCGGTTTCGTCCAAGTTTCCTGTTTCCGTCTGAGAAGTTGAAACAGATTGGGTGCTGGGTGTGCGGTGGCAAAACTATGGCGAATGATTTGGTTCTTGTGTTGTTGGCTTTGACGTTTACCCAATGTTTTTCGTTGCAGGTGTAGTTCCAGTTCGTCAGATTGTAGGCACAAGGGGTTGTCTGTTCAATTAGGATCCGTCGTTGTGAAAGTGGTTTCGTGACACGTTTGACGTCTGTGTCACTACACCATGGAATTAGGTCTTCTTTCTTTGTGCTTTGACCCTTCAGGGCCAGTCCTGTTGCCATCAAAGCTCTGCGTGAGCAATTTCCAATTGTTGCCTTGTTGAACACACACATCGCTTCGTTAAGTTCAGGTGCCTTTCCATATATTGTTGCGTGTACGGCTGTTGTTGGCATATGTGAACACACATAGCATTCCGTGCTGTTGTCGGTGCGTGTTCTATCATACACATATCTGTACCACGCGTTGTTCATCCATGGGTGGTCACGGTCTTGGTTCAGGTCGCGCAGGTGTGAGTTGTCATGTGTCCATCTTTTTTGCAGGTGGTGTTGTTTATTTCCTCTCATCTGGGTGAGTGTTAGTAGGCTCACTAGGAGCGCAATGCTGGCCACTAGGAGGACAAGTGTCTTCATGATGACCAGGCACACCTAGACCTCTGGTGAGTAGACTATTGGCGAGAAGTAAAAAAGGGCGGGATATACCCAATCAGCCCTTCCCTCCACCAATAGATCACCTAGAAGCCAGGGGAGCCGGCGTCTAAGCGTCTGGATTGTCACTCACTTTTTTACAGTGGCTTTGGTGGATCCAAGATGGTCTTTCTGCTATTTTGCAGGCGGTGGGTGTGACAAGTAGGACTTGGTATGGGCCCTCCCACCTTGGTGAACTCCAATTCTTTCTCTGGAGTACTTTGATCAGGATCCAATCACCTGGTTGCAACCTGCAAGACACTGGAGAGATATCACTCGGCAGTTGGTTGTTTAACACAATCTCTTTATTTTCAAACAGCTTAGTCATCCATTCTGCTAGGGTAGTTTCCCTTATTGATTTATTAATAGGTTCACTGGTAATTGGCAATGGGAATGCTCTCCCGTGGATGATTTCAAAAGGTGTAAGTTTCTGAGAACCTTGTGTTATTCTCATCCACATCTTTACCAAACCTAAACATTCGGGCCAGGGTCTTCCTGTTTCTTCCATGCATTTTATTAATCTCTGTTTTATTGTGCCATTAGTTCTTTCCACTAGTCCTGCACTTCGTGGGTGATATGCACAGTGATGTTTGATGCTAAATCCTAGAGCTTCAGAGACTTTGCTGATGATGTCATTAACAAAATGTGTTCCATTGTCTGACCTTATCAGACTGGGAATGCCATATGTGGGGATGAAATGATTGCATAAGCACTTTGCCACTGATATTGCATCTGCTCTTTTTACTGGATAGATTTCTGGCCATTTTGAAAACACATCTATAATTACTAGAGCATATCTTGATGCTTGGCATTCGTTTAGTTCAATAAAATCCATGTGGATTGTATGGAAAGGGTGAGGTGGTGTGGGGAAATGACCTCTTTTTGGTCGGAGGTTCCCCTGTGCATTATGTCTTTGGCAAATCATGCATGTTCTGATGAATTCCTTTGCTGAATTTTCAAAATTTTTAGTGTAGAAGTGTTTAGAGAGGACATTCATCATTCCACCCGTTGACAAATGCGTTAAGCCATGTGTCACTAATGCTGCCGTCTTATGTAGAGATTTTGGCAGTATTGGTTTGCCATTACAGGTCATTAGGTCATTTTGTAGCTGTGCTCCACACTTTAACCATTTTTTCTGTTCTGTGATAGATGCAGCTTTCTGTTCATCTTTAAGTACATCAAGTGGTATTAACGTTGATGTTTCAGACATTAAGGTTTGTATATGTTGCTGTGCTGCCTTCTTTGCGGCTTGGTCTGCAAAGTTGTTGCCTTTAGTAACTTCTGAGGTATCCTTTTGGTGTGCAGCACATTTACACAATGCTAATTTTTCCGGCAGTGTTATCACTTCTAGCAGTTCTTTTAAAAGGTGTGCATGTTGTACTGGATTGCCAGTAGAAGTGACCATGCCTCTGTTCTGCCAAATCTTCGCAAAATGATGTACTGCTGCAAAGACATACTGACTGTCTGTGTGTATGTTTATGCTCTTTCCTGCATGCAGCCTACACGCTCGCACAACAGCTGTGAGTTCTGCACTTTGTGCAGAGTTAGAAGAAGTTAAAGGTCTTGCTTCTAGAACTGTATCTATTGTGGTTACTGCATAACCAACACAGTTGCGACCTAAGCTATTTTTAGAAGCTGATCCATCTACAAAAATGTCAGTGAAAGTTGGCTGTGGTGTGCTATATATGTCAGCTCGTGGCTTTGTTTCTTCATCTAGCTTTTCCATACAGCAGTGTTTTTCACCATCTTCTGATGTGGGGAGAAGTGTGCTGGGATTTAGCTGGCCACACTTCTCGATAGTGATGTGTGACTGTGATAGCAGGATGCCTACATATGACAGTTGTCTTGCATGTGTCAAATAGGACAAGTTTGCTTGCAGTAAGATGGAGGTTACAGCATGAGGAACTTTGATAATCAGTGTGTGTCCTAAAACAATGTCAGCAGACTTTTTAACTGCTTCTGCTGCAGCAGCACATGATTGTACGCATGATGGCAAACCGGACACCACTGGGTCTAATTTACATGAGTAAAATGCAAGTGGGCGTTGCTTTTCCCCAAAGGCTTGTGTTAGGACGGCCTTCATATAGCCTGCACCTCCGTCTACATGCAAGTAAAAAGGTTTTTCATAGTCTGGCAATGCCAAAACTGTGCGCGTCTGCAATGCAAGCTTCAGATCATTAAATGCTGTTTCTGCTTCTGGTGTCCATTCTATTTTATCTTTTAGTGCTAGATTTTTTCCATAAATTAAGTTTTGCAAAGGTTGAGCTAACAGAGCATATTCAGGTATCCAGCATCTGCAAAAATTGCAGAGACCTAAATAACTCATCATTTGTTGCTTTGTGAGAGGTTTTGCAGCAGTCTGTACTGCTAGTTTTCTGCTGTCTAACAGTGTTCTTCCCTCTCCTGTGAGTTTGTGGCCAAGGTATGTGACCTCGTGGCTCCACAGCTGTAACTTGTGCTGTGAGACTTTATGGCCCTGCTCTGCTAAATGTTTCAGCACAGTCATGGTGTTTTTTCTGCAGTTGTCTCGTGTATCTCCCGTGACGAGAATGTCATCAACGTACAGAAGAAATTGCCCTGTGGCAGGGAGCGTGCATAGTGACATAGATTTCTTTAATGCCTCTGCATACAGGGTGGGGCTGTTCTGAAAACCCTGTGGCAGTCTTGTATAAGTATACTTTTCGTTATCAAAGGTGAAACCAAACAGATTTTGTGAGTCTGGGTGTAACGGCACAGAGAAAAAGGCGTTTGACAGATCTATGACTGAGAACCATTGTTCTTTTTGTGTCACTTGATTTAAAATTGTGTGTGGATTTGCTACCACAGGTGGGATTTGTTCAGTTATTTCATTTATTGCTCTGAGGTCATGCACCAAGCGATATTTTCCTGTGTTTGCTTTTTTCACTGGAAAAATTGGAGTGTTACAGGTTATTTCAGTTGTTTTCACTAAAATGCCTGCTTTTTCCATATCTGCAATTACTGGCCTGATCCCTGCTTTTGCTTCTGCCGTCAAGGGATATTGTGGTTTAACTGGCCTGTAGGTTGTAGTAGTTTTTACTACAACAGGATCTGCTCCTTTAATTAATCCTACATCTGTCGATCCTGTGGACCATAGTGTTGTGGGCAATTCTTGTAGTTCTGGGTGTAGTTCTAATGAGAGTACATGTCAGTTTTCACTATCTTCCTGCACATGCAAATCAGTGCTGTCAGTCATGTATGTGGCTGGGTGGGTAGTAATTACCCACCCTAATGTGTATTTCATGCATCCTGTTCTGCGACCTTGGAGCCATCCCTCATGCGTGTCTTCAGTCTTTTCATATCTGTCCCTTTCAACTTGGGCAAGAATGCGGCCTAAATCTTTCCACTCAGTGCTGTCATTATGTGCTACTGATACATGTGGATTTGGCATCCTATTTACTCGTTGTACTGCCTCAGGTTGCAGTACAGAGCACACTGCATTACCACTTTGGGTGACGTATAGGTGTTGCAATGTCAGCTTTTGTGGGCCTAGCTTATGTACCTCTTGGTCATACACTGGATTAGGACCTGGACTCTGTTTGAACCTCAATGTGTTGTGATACTGAGTGTAGTCCTGTCGTGTTGAATGAGTTGGCAGATATCGATTTGCTATGTGTTGTAAAGGCTCTAGTGAGGGCAGGTCTAATGTCCAGTAGTAGTGAGGCTCTCCGAGTCCTTTACACACATTAATCTGATAATCTGCTGGACTTTGTTTCTCGTTTAACATTAGCTTTGCATACATGCCCTCTGGTCCTGGCAAGATTCCTATTTCCAGCCTCTCTAGTGCATCTCTCCCTAGAAGATTAACTGGGCAAGATGGGTCATATATGCATTGGTTTTTACAGCTGCGGCCGCTGTCTTCATGAGATAAGAGTAGAGGCTCAGTCAGTGATTTAGTACTGACATGTCCTGATGCTGACTTAACTATCAGAGTATCATTAGAGAATTTTATTTTTGGTGGTTTTTTAATCAGTACAGTTTTACATGCTCCAGTATCACAGAGCATCGTCATTGGCTGCCCATTTACGTATATAATTACAGTTGGTTTGTGTTCAGAGCCCAAAAGCAATTGCTCTATGTTATACACGTCCGTGTTGTCGTTGCTCTCTGCTTCTATGCCTTTTCCTAGTCATTTGTTATTTCTTTCATCCTCTTCCTCACTGTCATCCTTTTTTCTATGTCTACACTCTCGGGCAAAGTGCCCCTCCTTTCCGCAATTGTAGCAGCTTGTGTTTTTTATTCTTCTCTCTCCTTTTCTCCCTCCTCCTGCCTTTCCTTTTCCTTTGTAGGGGCCTGGTTTATGTCTTCTGTATTCTCCAGAGAATGCCACCAATCCTGTTACTGGATCTACAGTAAAGACTCCTCCTTTTTCCTTTTGCTTCTGTATTTTGACTGCGTGCTCAGCATATTGTAGTGCATCTGGCAGACTTCCTGTATTTTGTGTGACCCAATGTTTTTCTACGTGGGCCCTCACTTTTGGGAGGAGGCCGTTCAGAAATGCATTTTTTAACTGTTGCTGAAATGGTGTTTGTGGCTCTTCCTGGTAATTTAAACCTGAATGTTGTCTGAAGACTGGGCGTAGGCGATCGAGGAAGTCAGATGCAGTCTCAGCTTCCTTCTGTTTTATCTCGCCTATTTTGCCGTAATCTGCTCTTGGGGCTAGACGGACTCTAATTCTTTCATATAATCCTGTCAACTGAGCCCTTAGAAGCTCAGAGGTGGGGGGGAGGACTATACCCTGTTCATCTGACCCCGTGAAGTCTCCTTTTACTGTTCCCATTTTCAGACCTAGTAAATCCTGAATTACCTGGAGCATTTCATGGCCATTCAAATACCAGTGTGTTCTAATTAATTCAACTGCCTCCCTCCATGGCTCAAAACCTTCATTTAACAGTGGAACGTCCTTTAAGACGTTAAATCTGTCAGTTTGGGACCATGCTCTGAAAACATATAGGAAAGGGTTGTTGTCTCTTTCATTATTATCACCACCCGTTAGTTGGCCATATCTTGGGTTGGGCGTGGCTATCATTGGAAACAGACCTGACGGTCCTGGGGGGTCAATCTGTCCTCCCATATCCCTACCTGACGGGTCTTTCCCTATGTCTTTCTCTTCCCTAGGGTGATTTGTTGTCATTAAATTTAATGCCTGTCTTGCTGAATCATATGGGCCTGGCGCGTCAGTGAAGGGGTTTTTTGATACTGGCTGATTAGACGGGCCGGGGGCAGGCACATATGGAGGAGGCGGTTTTGGGTGTTGTGGATCTTTTAGTTCACTACTTTGTTCATTTTTCTTTTTCTTTTTCCTCTTCACGTGCTTTAGTGCGTCTATCATTTTCTGCCATCCAGGCTTTAAAGTGTTGCCATTCTGTGAGGCGCTTAGCTTTCTTTTTAAAACTTTTTTCATTGTTTAGTTCCGCTTGGAGGGTGTCTTTTAAAGCAGTCACTGCAAAGGGAGTACATTTTCCCTCCCACGCAGGGCAGTTTAGTTTCTTTGGATTTCTCCATCTATTTTTACTAATTAGTCCGGCGTTTGGACATTTTTTCTCTAGCCACTGCTCGTCAGCAGTGAGTTTTGTTGATTTATTACCCATTATTATTTTTCCTATTATTATTATTATTATTATTATTATTATTATTATTATTTATAAATATATTTGCGTTTACACACACACATACACACCCGTGGTGCTTTCTCTGGCACGAGGAATGGGAGAGGCTATTGACACGGCCTTCTACTTTCAAGCTAGCCTTGAAAGCGGTGTCAATTTTATGTGATGAAACACAACCTTTTCCCGTTCCACCAGAACTCGAGCAACCAACGGTAAACAATTCGGTGGAGTAGTTCAGCCTCCTTAATGTGCTGTAAAATCAACTTACTCCACCAACAAAACAGTAAAACAACAGATCATACGCGTAATGAGTATTGTTCTGGGCAACTCTGTGTCTTTTTACATTGCTCCAAGCCCTTTTTCAGGCGAGCTGCGTAACTCTCTACCAGTCCTTTTTCAGACGAGAATGTTACTATCCTGTCGTATTTTGACATAAAGCTTGCTCCAAGCCCTTTTTCAGGCGAGCTGCGTAACTTTTCTACCAGTCCTTTTTCAGACGAGACTGTTACTAAGCTGTCATATTTTGACGGGAAACTATTTTATGTACAGACCACAGGTTGCCTCAGTCGTTTTGCGCAAGATGTGAGTGAGTGCTAAATATTCACCTGAGTTATTGTGTGGTTGCTTTGGTTTCCTTCATCAACCCCTGAAGTCGTGGACCTCTTATAAGAACGCTGGCCAGAACCCGAACGTCACGTCTCTGGACTTTATCCTCTGCCTGGAGAGGAGTCGACAGCGTGGGCTTCTCACGACGTCAGGACTTGGCGAAGGTCTCCTATTGGAGCATTGAAAAAATATCAATGTCCAATCCGGCTCGAAGGACCAATTAAATGTTAAAGATATTCTATTATCAAATACTCAGATGCAATGAAATATCACTCAGACACTTAGAGCAGTTTTAAACGTGCACGGGTGAGAGACTCAGGGAGAGACTCACACACCTCCTTGGTGCAGTCTGGCTTTATTTATACACATCATGAAGCATACAAAAAAGGAAATATCATCCTTATCTTGTCAAGAAAACAGGTGTGGTTTATCAAAAAACTTCGTGTTCTCTACAAGGTTGTTTCTTACTCGTGGGTGGCGGTTTCCTGCTAGTGTGAAAGCAAACAGTGACAATGTGAAGGCAAAGACTGATAATGTGAAGGCAAACAGTTTCCGTTATAAAGTAGGGAGCCAGCAATTAAAATATGCAGCTGGTTGAGTACAGAACAGAAATATAAACACTCTTAGCTGATTATTATATGAATAATAAAATCCTTAAAAGCAAAAATACTCTGACAATTTACTACAAGTCTTTATTATACAAGTGTCAGAAGTGATTCAGGTTCAATGAGTTTTTGCTGTGTGCATTTCCTGTAAGTCTGTATTTACTGTAAACACTTGCTTTTCCAGGCCAGAGTACAATTACCTTTATCTATGACTTTGTGGAAAGCTTTGCTGGACCTCACCCAGGTTACGCAGTGCTCAGTGGGCGTCCACAAGAAGGTACAGCACCGCAATAAAGCAGTTTTATTCTTTTACGGTTGAAGGTAACTTCATTAACCTGACCTTATTTTGCTTTAAGAGATTTATTTTCAGTAAAAAAAACGTGCTCCACACCCCACCAATAGAGTAACTTTTGACATTTTAACAGCATTGCACATAAAGTATTTATATTACAACACAAGTAACAAGTGTAGTTAATTGATGTGAAGTTTCTGTATTACAAGAGCATCATCTAGTGGTGAAATGTATGACTAGGTCACCACTGGCACCTTGTTTAGCTCAACTAGACAAAGGATTTTTAAAGCTCTTGTAATAATATTTTATTTTTATCTTTAATATAATTTTGTTTTCCGTTTGCTTTTCCTCACACTTTGATTCTTCAATTCTTAAATCTGAAAATCCAGGCCAGTCAGCCACACTAATGCTGTCAGTTATGGGTAGAAGAGGTCCGTCTTCGATGACTGCTGAACAAGTTAGCCTGGCAAAAGTCTCAGGTCCTGAGAGTGTTAGCAACGGTGTACTAACTCAGATGGACAATGGAGAAATTCTGGTGACTGTTGAGGCTGTCCCTAAAGGCGAGTTTGTGGTCGTTGTAAAAGGAACTGACAAAGTGTCCAACAGTCAATTTCAGAGGCAGTCAAACACCCAAGTGTCTCTCTCCAAAGTGAAGATCCAGGTTTGTCTTTTCAATTTCCCCTTTAATGTAAATGTGTTTTGTTTGACTATAATATCAGATACAATGAGTCTAATTCGAATCAAATTCATTCCATAAATAGATACAGAATAATTAAGCATTCACAAGGTACAAGAATGATACCAGTCCTTTTAAGTTGTTGCTTTTCCTTGTCCACTCTAGGCTGTGGTGGACAGCAGTGTGGAGCCAGGACAGACCTTTAAGCTTCCATTCAGTGTGATGACTCAGAGCTCTGGTGGAAAGTATTCCATCAGTGCCAGAAATGACAGAAAATTCCCCATGATTTTCCCAAATGAGTAAGAGGTTCACTGCTAAAATAATACTTTAAATGTTAAATGTTGTAAAGACTGGCACTGATAGTCTGCTAATATTTACAGCATTTTTATATCTTTGAAGCTTAGTTAGCGTAACTTAGACCAAAACACATAAATTGGGTTCACAGCTAGCTTATGTCCTGTTTGAGTCTAATTTGTTGGGCCTTTAAAATGATAAAAGGGTTGAGTGACCTGTGTCACCCCAATAATCAGTTGGTATAGAAGGTAAGGGTAAGCAATAGCTGTTATTGCTCCGCCCAAATGTGCTATACAGCATTAGGTTTCTGTCACATCTTTAATGCATATAACAAATGTAGCCCCTGTGGTATTATTATATTTTACTCTTGTCTTGACAGACTCACCCTGGTAACTGGGCAATATGCCAATGCTACATTGAACATAACAACACCTGCCAGCACGCAGTCAGGCACTGATGTCACACTGACTATTGACGCACAGTCATCCAATGGCGTTGACTCAAATTATGCTGTTTTGAGATTGTCTGTTGTTACCAAGGTAAGTCAGTGAAATAAGCAAAAGCGCTTCTGAACATATCCACGCAAATTGCTGGTAAAGACATGTCCTACTGATCAAAAGCTGAATGTTGACAGTCCTTTCACACATGTCAAACACATCTTTCTTCTTTTCCAGATTACAGATTTTATTCAGCCATTATGTAAAGTGGTTAGCGTGCAGGATAACAAATGCCCTCGTGATCTGTCCCAGTGTGGACATTTCCAGTGGGGGCTCTCAGCTAACATTACAGATGGAAACGGAACTGGGATAGAGAGCATTTCCCTCCATCAGGGTAATGGAACCCTCACATACACCTCACTGAGCGCTCCTATCATCGTGGCAAACTACAATGCCTCCTGCTGCTCACAGATTGTTGAAATAATAGCTGTAGATAAAGTTGGCAATGTGGGAAAATACTACCAATCAATTGCTCTGTCAGGTGTCCCTCCTACTCTTACTCTGTCGCTGCCACTATGGATATGCCTGTTGGTATCTGCCTTCTTAGTAAGGCCTTGAAAGACTCAGGTTACATTATGCTAATCTTGTGTCTTTAATCTGCGCCAAATTTAAATCATTTAAAATAATGCACTTCTGCTATAATGTCTATTTTGCTTACTGGTGTTCAGCTTAAATAAAGCTTCTCTCAGCTTTTCCCTTATTTAAAAGGGGCCACCATAAGAGATAGCCACTTGGTGGATTTAGCACAGTTTTATGTCAGATAACCTCCTTGAAACAACATTTCCAGGTATTTGTGTCTCCTTCCAGTATGAAATGTTAACCACTAAACTTTGGAGACTACGGAAACTCAGTTTAAATAAAACACTGAAATAAAATTATGAATCTATACTTGTGTGAAAATAAAAAGTCAGTTGTTTCTGAGTGTTTTAAGTAATATTGATTACTTTGAAATCTGTGGGTGAGACTGTTCTTTTTTTATTGCTTTTGAAATGCAGCATTAAAATGTTCACAGATTTTTGTGTCCCAATGCTTTTAGCATAAGCAGGCATAATATTGGTTAAACAATGGGTATGATCCATCCATCCATTCACTTCCGCTTATCCTTTTCAGGGTCGTGGGGGGTGCTGGAGCCTATCCCAGCTATCATAGGGCGAGAGGCGGGGTACACCCTGGACAGGTCGCCAGTCTGTCGCAGGGGGGGGATAGGTGGGTATAGGTTAATTATAGGTATAATTTTTAGTCAGATTTAAAAACATCAGTGAAATATGCTTCATAATGCCTTACAGAAGTCATGTATCGGGTTATAATTCCTTGGGCTAAAAGCTGAAGACTGTACATTGTCCAAATAAATACAATAAACATGTGCTTCCAAAATTTACTGATTGGTGGTGTTTCTTTTTCATCTAAATAGTGCTACTTTCTTGGTTTCTGAAATATTAGTGGTGGCCTACTGGCTATACGCAAGAGGGGGCAATGCCCCCCTTAAACAAACGTCATGTCCCATTAAGTCAAACTTTTAGAAGTTTAGAAAGAAAATAATAAATTACCCACAAACTAAATATGGATAAGATTTACTACAGTAGCTGAATAATCCGCTAGAAAAGGCACAAATTAAATGATAGGTTTCACGTCTCATCCGCTCTTTGCCTCCGTGCACTCTTTGTGCGCAGGCTCACACAGCACTCGGCAGAGAACTCCCCCTCCCCCAGCTAAACATCCATGCCGCGCATCTTGCCATTGCCTTCAAATTGTGGTTATTATTGTGGTTAAGTTAAATCCAATTTATTAACCTACCTCTGAGACGAAGTGCATCTGCAAAGGACGTACTTTCTCCCGTTTGGCAGAGCAGGCAATGAGGTGCGTTTAATGTCTCTGTGTTAATTTGAGTTTCCATGAAACCCCGATAAAAGGTATTTATGTTTTTGTTTTTTTTATTACTGTGCCAGCCCTTTTTAGTTTTGTAAGTAGGCCTATTGGCTATATTGAGAGGTCTTATTTTGTTCTTACTTAATTTTGCAAATGTATTTGAATAAGGCCCTCCAATTAAGACAGATTTTATGTTGTTGATTTTAAAGATCTGAATGGATATTTTAATTTTATTTTTTATTTCTATTTTTAAGTTTTATTTTAAAAGACTTTGTGAATTCTCTTTTTTTATAACTGGGCCCACCCTTTTTAGTTTTGTTAATATTGGCAATAGTGTGAAGTGTTATTGTTGGGTTCAAATATATTCGATATAGGCCAGGGGTGTCAAACTCAAATACACAGTGGGCCAAAATTCAAAACTGGAACAAAGTTGCGGGCTAACGTTAATATTTATTGAAATATATTTATTCCTCCAGATATAAGAATGAATCTTTTCTTATGGACTAAAACACGTTTTGCTGAAAAACTGAATATGGAACAAGCAAAGCTTAATACTAAACAATATATATATTAGCTGTATAATACCAGTAGGCCAGCTCTAATAGTAATTTGGTATGGCTTCGCGGGCCAAATGTAATTAGGCTGCGGGCCAAATTTGGCCCGTGGGCCAGAGTTTGACACCTATGATATCTATCCAATTAAGTTAAATGTCATGTTTTTAGTTGTTAGAATCTGATGAGGAATATTTTATTTTATTTTTTGCTTTTCTGTTTTCCCCCTGAGGGATTGCCACCTTAACGTGGTCAGGGGTTTTGCGCGCGTTAGTGACCATAAAAGCTTGACCAGCAGAAGCTCAGCCTTCAGTTGGGACACCCAAGTTGGTCAGGTCTTTGGGTAGAGGCCTGACAAAGTGCAATCCAATTACCTGACAAAAACAGTTATCCAGAGTAGGGCTGCCATGATTAGTTGACTATAAAAATCATCAACGACTAATTTCATAGTCTGCGCATCGTTCGAAGCTTTGTAAGATCCTGAAAGACGCAGGAATAAGTAGTAGGATTTAAGAGTGCAATAATGGACTAAAACAGAAGATGCAATGCATCTACAAGGATGCCAGTTGCCGTTAAACACCAGTCTCTGGTATCGTAGCTGTGTCCAAATTTAGGGGCCACATCCTATAGAGTCCGCATTTGTAGGCTGATTAAGTTACAGCGACGCAAGGAAGGCTATCCAAATTCGCAGAATCCTACAAATGCGTCCTTCATTTCTCCAGATTTGAACGATGGGTAGGGTGTATCCTTCGTGGCCCAAGCTATCCTAGAATTCATAGCGAGGCCCAGTCCATTGCAGTTTCCAGCAATGGCAGCAGGTACTTAGTTTTAATATTACTCTTATTACTCTTTCTGGGTCACAAAATAAAGTTTTCAGATATTTTCTGGCAAGAATGTGGGTGCGTAAATTTCAAATATCTGCTCAATTTATCAATACATCGCATATTTGCAAAAATGCTCTGATGTTTTCGGAGACATCTGTTACCCACCAGCTCGATAGCTAGACGGGGTTCAAGGCTCACTAGAGCTGACGAACAGCAAACTCCTGGCACATCGTTTTCAGACCCCCTGTGGTTCAACTCAGGTTAAACATGATATATAAGTCACTTAGATACCTTAATTATTTTATTGTTTGGCTTTTTTCAGTATTTTATTTGCTCCTGAGTAAATCTGTTTGGCTGAGATTAAAGTTATAGTTTTCACACAGCTGAATAAACATCAAGCACAAAACTGATTAAACAGAAGTGTGAGATGGGCGAGAATTTACTCCAGTGTCCTGTTATATTTTAGATAGCAAGGAGCAGACGGCTGAGTTTATTAAACTCAATTGAATTGAATTGAATTGAATTTTATTTATATAGCACCAAATCACAACAAAAGTCGCCTCAAGGCGCTTCATAGGTACAGAGAAAAACCCAACAATCATATGACCCCCTATGAGCAAGCACTTTGGCAACAGTGAGAAGGAAAAACTCCCCTTTAACAGGAAGAAACCTCCGGCAGAACCAGGCTCAGGGAGGGGCGGGGCCATCTGCTGCGACTGGTTAGAGTGAGAGAAGGAAGACAGGATGAAAGACATGCTGTGGAAGAGAGACTCCACTGAGACAGTCTGCAAATTTTCTTAAAGTTTAATAAACGATCATCTGCTCTTTATTTTTAGTTAGCACATACCTTGAACACTTCAAGCTGTAAGCTAAACTGTAAATGGCCTGTATTTGTATAGCGCCTTACTTAGTCCCTATGGACCCCAAAGTGCTTTACACTACATTCAGTCATCCACCCATTCACACACACATTCACACACTGGTGATGGAAAGTTACATTGTAGCCACAGCTGCCCTGGGGCGCACTGACAGAGGCGAGGCTGCCGGACACTGGCGCCACCGGGTCCTCTGACCACCACCAGTAGGCAACGGGTGAAGTGTCTTGCCCAAGGACACAACGACCGAGACTGTTGGAGCTGGGGCTCAAACCGGTAACCTTCCGATTATAAGACAAACTGCCAACTATTGAGCCACGATCCTGAGCTAATGATAGTTATATAAGAGCAGATGCATGCTGGTGCAATAAGCTGCACGTTTTATGTCCAATGAATGCATGATGTAATTAGTCGACGAATTGCAAAAATAATTGGTGACTGTCAAAATAATCATTTGTGGCAGCCCTGATCCAGAGCACCCCACTCAACTCCCACACCTTTCTTGCCTCCATTGCCACTATGTGCCCCCTTTACATTTCTCTCTGCCCCCTCATATATGCCTGTCTAGAAACGGCCCTGAGTGCAGTGTGGACTTTTGAAAAAATGGTGGTCATAATGTGAAGAACAAACAGTGCAAGATCTTTTGTGTATTACTCCCACTGGAGAATATTGGTTTGCATTAGTTGATTTGAAACCGTACAGCATAAAGTCAAAGTCAACATTAAACTCCAGGACTGCAAAGCTATTACTTGTGTTACACATTTTTAAATGATCACAAAATAATTTTATAAACAAAATGTTTATTTACATTTCTTTCATTTTAACAGCCAGTACGAACAAACTATGCAACTTGACTTGACAAAAATCAAATCAATATAAATTCACAGTATGTACAATGAGGTTTAGGGCTGTAAAAGAATGTGTTAATATTGTGTTTGATATTTTTTGGGAAAGTTAGCTTTTCAAACATATCTGAGAAAAATCAGACATTTACACCAACGTAAAGACATCTTTTTTTTTTTTTTAAATACAGCACAATGTTAAACAGAATGAAAATATGTTTAAAAATAAAAAAAGATTCACTTTTAGTCCTCCCTGAATGAGGTGGTTAATTACTGTGCAAGTAATACAATTAGACTTCATTGCCATTTAGACATCAGTAATGACGTGGCATACTGACAGAAATTGAAAGATGGGTAATGGAAATTAGATCGTATTTTCAGTCTCAATTTAATTAAGACATGTTTTAACCTTAGTGCATATTTCAAAATCCAACATCCAAATTCCAACACTGGTCACAAGATGTGCTTTCCAGAGTTATTGTGGAAAGTTTATCAAATACTTCTTTTTTAATAATAGGCAAGTGCTTCAATTTTTGTAACTGTATATATGAAAACAACATCAATAAATTACCAATTAAAAAAACTAACAAAACATCTGTTTTTAATGTGTTCAGTTGACAATAATTAAAAACGAATGCAAATGTATTATGGCGAACTCATTACAAAATGAGAAAAGAAAAAGATGACAGCTTTAAAATGCCACTAGGACACTAAAGTCCATGTCCAAAACAAAAGCATTATGTATGCCACAAAGGCTTACTTGAGTTGAAGCCAAATTTACCTTAACAATTTTCCCTAAACTAACTCAGGTACAACATTCGTGAAGAAATACCATGCCAAACTGGGGTTATGCTCTCACACATCTTGTGACATCACCTACTGAATCAAAAAGTATGAGAAAAGGATACCTGCATATTCTGACAAACCAACTTAAATTTAAAGATTTATATTTCTGAAAAAACCTCAATCTCCATCTATATTACACTTTACTTTGCAGAGAGCACACAGTGCCATACAGAACATTGTAAAAAGAAAAAAAAAATAAAGTTCAACACTCTGGAAAGTTTCCTCATCTGCTTGCTAGTGAGGAGGAATAAAAGTGTAACTAGTATAAAGAACAACTGTCACTAATCATTATGTTGCATCACTCTAAAGTACAATTTGTGATTTTGGGGAGATTTACTTGTCTAGCCTGTCTATATTGCATCGTTTTTATTTTCAACAGTACCAAGTGGCACGCATGTTCGTCTGTTGGCTTTAGTTAAGTTGCTTCCGTTCTTTAAGACAGATGGATGGATTTCCAACAAAGCAACAAATGAGTACAAATTCCCAAACTCTCGAACCATTCTACAAAGATACAAAATAATTATCTCAAAAAGGCAAAATAAGTAAATTCTCCATTTGCATATAAATTCCATTATAAAAACCAAACAAACAAAAACCCGCTCCACAGCATGCATTTTCTGAATTACAAGAATGTATATTTCCTATTTCAAAGCATACCATTGTTCCAAGGTGAACATGGTTTCTTACATATCCATCTCTCACGGACCACCATGTACATTTTTAACATGTTTTTTTAGGTGACCCGTCTGCGTGAATTTCTTTGGACAGTGTGGACAGGCATGTGGTTTCTCCCCTGTATGGGTGTATTTGTGCCTTTTAAGGTTATTGTAGTCTAAAAATCCTTTTCCACAGAATGGACACCAGTGTCTTTTCTCTCCATTATGCCATCGCAAATGCACATTCAGTTCTACTCTTCTTATGAATTTCCTTTCACAGAGGGTACACTGAAATGGTTTCTCTCCAGTGTGGATCCTAATATGTACTTCTACGTCTCGTTTTGTGAAGAATCCTTTTTTGCAGATCTGGCAAATGAAAGGTCTTATCCTGCCATGCACCATTTGTATGTGTTTTGTAAGGCCAAAGCGGTAGACAAATCCCTTCCCGCAATGCTGGCAGATATGTATCCGACCATTACGGTGCACCCGGCCGTGGCGTTTAAAGCTCTTGGAGTCTGGGAAATTCTTCCCACAGAATGTGCATGAGAAGGGCCTGTGTCCCGTATGAAGACTAACGTGGCTCTCCAGTGCAGCACTGCTGCTAAGAATTCGACCACATTCCCCACACTGGTTCCTTAGCAGATGCCTACCTATGACTGACAAAGGCTGTAGAGGTGATACAATTGGTGACGTAACAAATTTGGGTTGGGGTGAATCAGGGGAGCCACTGGGGTTTTGATTATCAGATCCCGTCTCCGTCTTTACGTTTAACAAAGACGACTCCTTTTCCCCAGGTGGAGCCATTTCACTTTCTGTCATGACAGGAGGTATCCACACTTTAGCTCGACATTTTTTCCCAACCCCACAGTTGGTCCGACTCTCTGATAACCGACTTTTTGCCAATTTAGATTTGTTAGACTTTTTCATTGAAGCAATTTTTTTTGCTTTTGCTGCTTTAGCTAACTTCATAGCATTAACAACTTTAAAACCCCTTTTAGGACCAGTAACATCTTGGATTAGTCTGGGCTTCTTAGCAGGTGTAGATTCCTCAGTCCTTGTAGGACTGATGCAATTTTTAGCTATTGTAGGGGACTTGACACTTGGGGAACAAGTTTTACCTTTATTTCTTCTAGTAATAGCGCCACCTGTGGTTATACCAAAAGATCTTAATTCCCTTTTAATCCTTTTTGTCCTTGAGTCATCCTTGCTGAAAAGTGAACTCCTACGGATGCCAGACTGCCTCAAACTAGGTGTTCTTGGACTAACAGAAGGCAAGTCAGTCTTTTTAGGACTAGTGCTTCCTCTGGTTGACATTACAAGGCTTACAGAACTTGATTTTTCATTTATAGGGGTTGTATCATTGTTAGTCATTTTGGGGCTACCACTTTCTTTAGTTGAGCTCGGACTTCTAGAACTCAAAGAACCTTTTCTACCTGAAGGCGACCTCCTCGGACTTAAAGAACTGGATTTTTTATATCTAGGACTATCCCTACCCAAAGACCTCCTAGGAGTCACTGAAGTCATTTCAGGACTAGCAATTTCTTCATTTAAATTACCCTCTCTAGGACTCACAGATGTGGATTTTTTATTATCTGTGCCTAAACCATCTCTATGTGTACTGTCCGCCTTAGGAGTCATGGTGGTGGAATCAGTGTTAGCCCTGCTCTTCTTAGAAGTTGGCTCATTATCAATCATCTTGGGTAAATCACCACCATTACACAGTACAGATCTTACAGGACTGATGGAAGATGGGGGATTATTAATTAGAGCTGTATTATCTTTAACCACATCTCTCCTTCCAAGGCAAACAGGACTGGTTTCCTTAGTTGACTTTTCACCGTTAAGACTGCCATTCTCTATTCCAAGTTTCTTAGAGATGAGAGTGGTAGTCTCACTTTCTGAATTCCGTTCCAGACTTTTTTCAGTTCTTTTAACTTGCAAGTGACTTTTCAGATGACTTCGCAGCCGAACGACCAAGGAGTTTTTCTGTAAGCTTTTCTTCTGTAAGCTTCTCTCCGTCAAAGAAGCTTTACCATTTGCAAAGTCAGAGTTGGCCTGTATCAAAATGGAAAGAAGAAACAAAAAATAAATAAATAGGTACCACATTCTGTAGGGGTTCTAATTTAAAAAAAAAAAAAAAAAAAACCCACAACATCAACATAACATGATGACTATCAATTTCAATGTGTAACCACAGAAATTATGACCCCCATGTACTGAATAGCATTTACCTGTTTTTCTGGATCTTGAACGATCGGTGAAACTGCCAGTTGTGCCAAGAACTGTGCTTTAGTCATCTGTAAGTGAGGGTCAGATGCCTCTCTGGACATGGAGGTAAGCTGTATGATGGCAGATTCATTCTCCTGTACGTCACTGCTGTCCATATTAGGAATGGGTTCAACAGATGTGGCTGATGTAGATGGCTGCAAATCTTCACCGACAGTTGCCTCTCTCATGACAGTGAATGTTTCAGATGACAGTTGAGCCCGCTCATGATTATTTGATTCTTCTGACTTCTGAGGTGTATTTAGAGTCACAGGACTAAGCATTTCGGTTACATCTAAACTACTGCTTGAAGATGAATCTAGCTTCTCTGAGATTGCTGGTTTTGAAGACATCTCTTGCATAGTACCTTCAGAAAATCCCTTTAAAAGCAGTTTCGATACCAAAACAGATTCGTTGGGGGATACTGAAAATGGAAGTTTGGTTAATCTGACCACAGGAGTGAGCTTCCTATCAACAGTCGGCTGTGATGCTGGTATTATCTTAACTGACTGTTCTAAACTGGTTTCTGTAGGAGTGCTTATCACTTCAGAAACAGAGGCAGTTTGTTCAGGAGATTCAGGGCTGTCGGTTGTGTTTTCACTTTGAGAGAATGCTGTGTCATCGGAAGCTGAAACACTTAACTCCTGTGAAGCTGCAGTCGACTGTGTAGATGTCAATGTGACAGGAACATCACGAGGCATTGCTGCCTCTTGCGTTCCTTTCACAACTATTGTCTGTGGCGGATGTTTACTTGGTGCCACTGCTGCCAACCGTATTGGAACTATGATTGTTATTTTTTTGTGTGGTGGACCACCTGTTTGCTGATTTTCTGATGGTTTAGTCAACTGTGAAACTGGGACTAATGTCATGGAGGTAGTATTTGTTTGTTGAGGAAGATAGAAAAGTGAAGGCGTTTCCAGAGGCAACCCTGCAACTCCAGAAGTTGCAAGTAAATTATTGTGTGTAGTCCTCGACTCTATAGAAGAAACCTTTGTTGTAGACGATGCTATATTGTGAGATGGTCCTACTCTTGGCACAACAGTTATTATTTTAGGCCTAATTTTAGTCAGTTTTCTGGGTGCTACGGGGTGGGAAGATGGCAGGACAAAAGTTTGAGTAGCAGCATTTGATAAAACTTGCTGTTGTTGTGGTGTAACAAATGCTTTGAGGGTTTCATTGGCCTCTACACTTGACTGAGATTTTACAGTAAGATTCTGTGTCTGTGGTTTAGCTAGGATTTTGTCCACTGTTTGTAGGGTATCCACACAGGGAGCACAATGAGTCATAGGTGATGAAATTTTTTCGGAAGACGGAATAATATTTCCCATTGTTGACTGATTCATTGCTTCAACTAGCAGCATTGCATCCTGAAGTGTTGCAGAAGTACGACGTTCCTTGTGCTGACCGGGTGTCAGTTGTGGTGAGTCCAATGGAGGAGAGTTCAATGTTTTCTTTGCAGATAAAGCTTCAATGGATGGAGCCTCAACTGCCTCTTTCTCTACACCCGTGGGAAGCTGAGTTTCAGGGTCTACTGGCTTTTCAGAAGAACTGCTACTCAAAGACAAAACTGAAGCAGGCAGAGAACCAGCCTTTCTATTGTCCATGTTTTTCAAATCAGTGCTTGCCATCTCCTGTACAGATGGATTGGCAGTAGAGGAAGTCTCTTTCGACTTAATCCCAGATGATCTTGGAGAGGCAAAAGCAGAAATCTTCACTGCATCTACTGCAGTGGATTTGTCAACTATTTCTGAAGGTGTGTTCAACTGTTCCTGGCCTTTTAAGGCATCAAAAGATGATAACACAAGTGCTTCTTTTGGTTTAATTTTCTTTGGTGGCCGTCCTCTTCTACGCCGTACTGACACATTAGTTTTGGGAGTAGTTTCATCTTCTGCCAAGCTGTTTTTTAATTCTTCACAAATAACTTCTTTGTTGACCAATATGGACCCCCCTAACTGTTCATCTGCACAGTGCACATGTGCAGATGGCTTAACAGTAATAGCAGTTTGTTCATTTTCTACTGTTTCACCATCTCTTTGACATTGCTGAAGAACCTGTGTCTCTACTTCTGATGTCTCCTGATCAACTTCAGACTCTTCTTTGATATTGTCCGTCATTGCAGCAAGTGAAATAACTATTGAATGTTCTGAATCAGTGGTCTGGCTCTGCGTTCCCTCTGAACGGCTACTCTCTCCCATACAGGATACCTCCCGGACCATTTTGGTCTCTTCATCTTTTCGAGCTGATGTAGTTTCTTCTGTTGAATCTTCCTGGTTAATAAGCATCCCTTCATTTTCAGTTCCATTTAAAGAGACGTGTAAAGAACCTAGGCACCACAGTGATAAAGATGTCAGAAGAAACATAAGAGGAAAAAGTTACTAAGGCAGAGAAAACTCTGGAACAATGAAACTTTAGTTAGACATTTTTTCTTTTCCCCTTAACATTACATGGTCCATACAATTATTTTAAAGGGAACTGTTTATTTTATTTTTTTAAAGATGTGCTAAGTCCTGTTTTGATTCGGCACTCATCATATAATACCACTGGGAAATGCTGCACACACAACCTGTTTACTGGTGAATAATCTTCCACTATTATTTTGGATGTTTAAACTCTGCCAACCATTTAGCCTCAACCCTTTCTACCTTGCACTTTCCCTACTGACTGCTATTGTGTTGTCGTCAAGCTGCTTCCCAAATGAGGTTTCATCTCCTGGCTAGACATACACAAAAATTAAACTGTAGCTAAGGATGGCAGTTGCTGTTGTGCTCTAACACAATCTGCAGCAGGTGGGGAAGACCTGCACTACGGTTTCAAACAGCTCTCTCAGACAACAGAGGTAGGGTTCATATACAGAGGCAGAATCTCAGTGAAGTAGCAGTTGATTATGACATTCAGATAACTAAACACATTTGACCATCACAAGATAATTGGGAAATAATACATTTGCTGATGAGCAAATTCAAAATGCCATTATTTAATTCTTACAATTCTTTCTTTATTCCAAAACCATCAGTTTAATTTCCTCACCTGAAACATTACTAAGGGCTTGTTCAGAGGCCACTGCAGACTCAACTTCCTCTTCTTTTAACTCAGACTGTAGAGAAGTATCACTGTATGATTCCTGTAGGAGGAGGACAAAAATTTAGGTTTTGAGAAGGTGCAAAAAAATCAGAACATTTTATTTTTTTAATGCTGCTATGGTACACACAAACCTCCTGTTTGACAAGTATAAATGTCATCTGAGAATTTCCTCCCTGCTCCTGCAAACCATATCCAAACCTCTCACCAGCGTGTAACATTTGTTGGTTTTTTAATGATGACTGCCCCAGTGGCTGACATTGCTCGACCAACACTGTGCGGAAGGAGACAATATCTGTAAAGAGAAACATGCAAACACACAAAGAAAAAACAGAATAACTAATTGTTCAAGAATAGAGTTCAGAAGAGAGTTGAGTACAGCGACAATTTCCAGGGGAGTAATGAACTAGTTTTATTGCACCAGCAGAAAAAAAGTGAAGACCGCAATGCCACCGCTTTGAACTGGAGCTGGCAGTGGCAGACCTTGCAATTCTCTGGAGATCAGCTGCAAGTTGGAAGGCCACTCTAACCAGAAGTGGAAACAGGTATAGAGCTAGTGCTGCTATACTATGCTCACAAAGGCTGGAGAACAGAGAATACAGTAGCCACCTGGAACGACGAGTCAACTAATTTAATAGTTGACTCGTCGTTTGAAGCTTTGTAAGATCCCAAAAGACGACGCAGGAATAAGTAGTAGGATTTAAGAGTGTAATAACGTACTGAAACAGAAGATGGCAGCACTGCATGTACAAGGATGCCAGCTGCCGTTAAACCCCAAAGAAGAAGAAGCTGTGTCCAGTATCATAGTTGTGTCCAAATTCAGGAACTTTTGCTACTCTGGTTAAACATGATATATAAGTCACTTAGATACCTTAAATATTTTATTGTTTGGCCTTTTTCAGTATTTTATTTGTTCCTGAGCAAATCTGTTTGGCTGAAATTAAAGCTATAGTTTTTACACAGCTGAATAAACGTCAAGCAGACAACTGATTATCAGTTATTATCAAGTGTCAGATGCTCGAGAATATACTATCATCTTGTCTTTATTTTTAGTTAGCACATACCTTAAACACTTAAAGCTGTAAGCTAATGATAGTTATATAAAAGCAGATGCATGCTGGTGCAATACGCTGTACGTTTTACGTCCAATGGATGCATGATCTGATTAGTCGACTAATCGCAAAAATAATCGGTGACTAGTCGGCTATTAAAATAATCGTTTGTGGCAGCCCTATTGCACATATATGCACCCCGGACCACTGTCAAGAGGCCAGGTCCACTGAAAAGACCGCTTTACTCTGTGTTTTGAAGTTCTGGCTACTGGTGGGTGTCTGCATAACTTACCCATGTCTTGCCCTATCAAGCTTTGTTTTTACACCTAAGTAAGGATAAAAATTTAATTTTGGCTTAAGTATTATTTTCTACTAAGAAAAGCATATTAAAGTTATAAATTGACTTGCATATCATTGAGTACAATTAGGATTGTACTCAAGCTATATGTGGAAGGAAACCGTGACCTAGGACAAGCTGATGGCATAAGATGTAAGTACAACTCCTCTGGTTTCATATGCAAAAAGAAATTATTGCGCTAGCTTACGTGGTTCCGGTTCTAGTGATTTAAAAATAGTTACCGGCTTTAAAGGGTTAACATAAAACCATTACTACAACTATACTGTATGGAACAATTCCACAAATACAGAGATTAAAAAAAAAAAAAAACTTCTTTATATATATATCCCCAGTACAAGTTGAAGAAATGTTCAAATGTAAACAAAGGAGAACATTAATAAACGGACATATTAAATCAATGGCAAGGCAAAAAAATCTCAATGAAGGCTCATATATGGATCTGCTATACGGCTTTACCGCAAACCCAATGTGGTAGCCAAGTATGACACAGCTGCTCAACAGTCGCTCTACGTTCTGTGCATAGCTGGGAAAGTGCCGTCTGAGAAAAATGATTACTGCCAGTGAGTTGGTAACAAGAGTCAATAACTTTAATCTGCTGCTTAAATCAGTATTTTTTATTTTATTTTAAATTGCGTCATGTTTTTTTTTTTGTTACAATAAAGAAGTAACATTACAGTCTTTCTCTTCTGTAGGTAGACAAAGGTACAGTATGGGAAAAAGTTAAGATATAGTCACGATTGGACTATAAGACAAATAGTATGAACAACCACCAATACATATGAAGTCTTAGATTGTGCTTGTTCTAAAGGATGGCAGTGACACCTCTTTCAGTGTTTTGGAAGCATATAAACAGATCTGACCAATCAAACCACTGCATTTATGTTGTACTCGAGGGTAAAAACAGGCACCGGTACTGCATATACAATAATATGATAATAGTAGAACAATACCATTTAAAATTCAGACACAACTAGATGCTGGGATGCCAATTGGGTCAATGTTAATCTGTAAAATTATTTCCCTACCTCGTCAATGTGGTCCTAAGTTTGCCAACGAGCTCAAACTGCCCCACTGACCTCCTGAGCCAGTATGAAAGCGATCGCGATACGGCTTCAGCGCCGGAATGAAACCATGAAATGATCCCTGCTGTGGCCTTTACTTGAGATTTGGATGAAACCAGAATCTCCATTTCTTTCTTCTCTTGTTTAGAAGCATCAGGACCAGCTCATCATAACTTGATGTCGACTTCATTTTCTTTTCTTTCTTTTTTTTTTTTTACCAGTGCATTATTTGAGCATGATTCTTTTGCAAAAATGCAACGCGTTATATTTATTTAAATCTGCCTGTCTAATATACAAAGTTATACATCGTCTGGCGCTTCCACCAGTGAGTGATTGTATTAAACAAAAGTCTAGCAGTATTGCTGGGTCTCGACTAACTCGAGCCACTGTTAGAGGTGATTGTGAATTGGCATTTAGACAGACCACCTTTTCACATATCAGGGAGTGAGCTTCTGGAATAGCCTTCCACTGTCAGTGAGGGAAAGTAAAAGTATCCCCATCTTTAAGAGTCACTTAAAAGGGTGGATGCACAAACATGTGATCATGTTTAATAATCATGCTTTATATTGGACGTGAAAAAGAGTGTATTTAAAAAAAAAAAAAAAGGGAACCAACTATTAGTGTAATGGGTCAGCGCAATATCAGGACAGTCAGGCCATGTGCAATACTGGAGTTTGTGCAATATAACTGATATATATCGGATGACGATATAAAAACGTCTATCGTTTTATTTTACGCTATCGTTTGTTTTGTGGTGTCGCAAAATAAGCTGTTTACGGCAATATTTTTCATTGTTTTGATGGTCACTGTAGTGGCTATATTAATTTCTTAAAGTTCTATCTTTCTCTTATATTTTATATAACCACACTACGGACGGACAAGCGCCTGTTTTTATGCGTTGTGGTTAGCAACAACGACGGTAACACCATCGCGTGTCCGCTTGTTTATGCTCCACATAAACCTTTCACAATAAAGCTCAAGCTCCTGTTGAGACTTTTCAAAATAAACTGAATCACGTGAACGAGCAGATTATTTACGGATGAAAAGTAAAAAAAGAGCCGCCAGGTGCTAAAAAATAAACCTTAGACTCAAACGTTAGAACAGGCTTTTCCCCGCAGCACGCCGTGTAATAAATGCTCACAAAGAAAACAGCGGCTGTTACAACTTATGTCTAAAAATGTATCGTTTCATGCATCGGTTAAAACACTCGACTCCAGCTACATGACGCGCAGCTGGAAACACTTCCCGCAAGTCGAGCTGCCCGAGATTCATAGAATTTACAGAAAATGTTACATTTTTGTGATTTATATCGTTATTGGGACGATAGAATTCTTATATCGGGATATGAGATTTTGGTCATATCGCACAGCCCTAATAACTGATGTGTTTCCATTATTGTCATCTATACTGTCCTCGGTGTCCCCTCTTCTTGTCATTGTTTGTTCTAATATAATGTGATCACTGTTTTTGTCCTTGTCACATGATCTGTAAATAGTGTCTCTGTATGTTTTTACTAACTTTTGTTTAACTCCAACCTGCCAGAGGGTCTGCAGATGAAAATCAGCCCAATGGTATAATCTGGCATATTTACATTTATTAAAATGTTCATTAATCTGTATTGCCCTTCTACACAAGTGTCTAAACAAGTTTGCATTCATAGTTTCATATATTTTTTTCGCAACACAGTCATTATGTATAGACCTTAATACTGTTGTTGCAGATTCAAATCTGGGACTTCCAGACGCACTGCTATAATGACCCCACGCACACTAGGTGGAACTCAATTATAACAGAAAATGGCAGTAACCGAGTAGAGTCGAGTCACGTTGAGTAGTGAGAAAGGGTTCTAATTTCTGCAAAACATTCTAACAACAACAGAGAGGCAGCAATTCGCTTAAACAATTGTTTGGTTAATACTTCGTCTTAATCATCTCCTCTAAAGGAAAAAAACATTCTGATGTTTTGAAAGTACAGTTGTTATCAGAATGCTCTTTAAACACTACATTAGGGTACACAAAAACATCTGTGATACAAGTTTATGGACCTTTGTATTCTAGTTTCTGTTTCAGAATTATTACACAACTTATCAATATCTAAATACAAGTGTGGAATAAAGCTATACATTGATAAGATTTCAGTTCAGTTTAATTTTTTTTTTAATACACGTCTTAGTGGTTTTGCCTGGCACTATGCCAGTGCCATTAGAAGACTGCAGTTCGTTATCAGCCCCCTCATTCGCACCTCACCAGCTTCCTGTGTGGGAAAACCTTAGTACCATTGAGTGTGAACGTAGTTACAAACAGAATAAGAAACAGGTTTGCATGTGACATGGGTGTCCACGACCAGGATGCTGACGTAAAAAATTTGTAATGTGTAACGGTCTGTAAACTACAGCAGAACGAACAAAAAGAAATATACTCGGGGGCATAAAGAACTGATTGGCCAATTTAGAAGAGGTTCTGGCTTCCTTTAGCTAATCCTAATTGTATTTTATAGATAAAAACCAATATAAAGATAGAAGTGGTGAGTCTGAGCTGTAAAGGAGCAGTCAATTTAGCTCAAATCAGTTATACCAATGCTCGATTTCATTTGAATAATTATGGAGCATCTGTTCCGTTCCTTATAAATATATATATGTAAAACGTTTTAGAGCTCTGTAGCCATAAAGAGACGATTTTTTGAAGTTTGGACCAACGTTCACTGTCCTCTAAAAATGGAGAAACTAGTATGGTTTCCCTCCCATTTTGGATCCCACGCTCAAGATGACTATGCTGAGAAGCAAGCATTAACAACTATGATGTTCAGTGTGTTCCAGATAACATGAATACACGTAAAATGTTAGCTAAACACAACACATACCATCATAAGCCAGTTATAACTGTTAATATTAGTTAGCTCGGGGTGGCTAACATGCTATGCAACTCACCACACTGCACGGCTGTGTCGCATTTCTCGAAGTCGTTGCTTTGCCCAGGAAGAGGCTGTTTTTCTCTTTGATAACTGCCCGATTGGCTTTTCGCGTTCTCAAACTGGTTGCATTTTGTTCTGAGGTCCTCATTCTCCTTCTTGATTTTGCATATTTCTGCCTTCAGCTCGTCAACCATAGTTTCGTAAAGTTTCGTGGTTTCTGCAACAGCGCTCTTCAGCATGCTCTCCATGAAAGAGGCATACTTCGTCTGAAAATCGTCCGAAGACATTTTGTATGTCGTACTGTACTTCCTGGATACAGATACGAGCCCACCTGAAAGAGTGTCTTTACTCTGGCGTTTTTTTTAAAGGCACGCCGTCAGAAGCTCCGCCAACATGGCTTCTTCACATGGACGGACGGACGGACGCGGTCTCTGCTTTGTGTGACGCACATTGGATGACTGACTTACGCAAGCATCCGGTGTTTCACTTCAAGCCAAACTTTGCTTTTTGAAGAAGTTCAGTCTGTAAACAAAAAATAAACTAGGAAATCTGTCGGCGCCGAATTATTATTACTACCGTCGTATAATCCCACACAACACCAAGAGACCCCAATCTTTTCGTTGCAGCTGAGATTATGCTTTCTTGTTCGTCGATTTTGCTTTAACCGCAGTTGGTAAACAGCTTTTAAGAGCATTACCGCCACCGTCTGGATTGGAGGATTAATCGGAACTTTAAGATATCCGGGGTGTCGAACTTGTTTTAGTTCATGCATAACTTTAATTTATTCCATGTGCTTTTTTATTTACTTTTATTTATTGATTTACCGACTTTTACTTACTCCTCTTCCTCCAAAAGTGAATGAACTGATCTTTAAAATCGTAAAGAATATTTTCCAAATAAGTCATTACTTAGACTCCATCTCATCGTATCTGTAGCATCCTCTTCTGTCACACACAGCCTCTGCATGTCCTCTTTGACTAGTTTAAGGAACCATCTCTGTAGTTACTATCGCTTGTTTTGACATTAATAAAATTATTTATTAATGACTGCACTGCAATTTTCAAATTTTGCCTTTCATTAAGCCAAACTGAACCCTTTCATGGGCTGGTTGTGCCCCACATAACACGTGCTCATATGCTTAAACAGTTATCTTTTTAATCTACTTGTTATCTAAAAAATGACACAAAAAGCACACACGTTACACGGAGAAAACACGTTTCACTTCCTGTCTCATAAGTGAAAGAGGTGAACTTTAAGATGCAAAAAGGGATTTAACTGAAGCAACAAAAAGGTTTAATTTGGATGTGAAACTGTTTATTTATGGAACATTATCCTAATATGACAATACTTCTTCACCCACTACTGTCATTTAGTGCTCTTTAAGCACGTTTCCCACTGGAACCAGTTCTCTTTTCTTTCTTCCGTAGCATGAAAATTGTTCCAATCGACGACCCGTATTTAGATACCGGAAGTGTCGTTGTTTACGGAATCGGGAGAAATGTCATAACGCAAGAGTAAAGCTAAGCTACTGAATTACTTTTTCTGCTAAGCCTGAGTTCTAAATACACGATATGTAAAGAATGCGATCATTTATGTTAAAATTTTCAAGCGTGCTTATGTTTTTTAAAATTAAATAGTGTCCAGAATCCGTTAAACATAAATCAGAACTAATGGAGCGAGCTAGTTGCAGCTAACGTTAGCATGACACTTTGTTTAAACAGCAGGGTTCATGAAAGCAACCAAGCTGTAAACTCGGACAACCGATACAACCCATAAATCATTAACTACACAAAAAGCACGTGTAAGAAACGGACACATCTACCTTAGAGACACCGACTTTAGCTGTAGCCAGTCAACAACAACAGGCTTTGAATTGCCAGTCATTTTTTTCTCCTCCTTTTCCGTTTATTAAAAAGACTTTAAGCCACAGCGCAGTTATAATGGCGGAGACTATACTAACGTTTCAGTCACAACTTTCTGGCGTCATGGAGACGGTGTTCAAGGCTGCTATGTATGAGATCACCCGGTTGGTGGAGGACAGTTTTTTGGAAGAGGTAACGCGGTGCCGGGAGCAGGTTGAGTCCTTAAAGAGACGACTGAAGTGGTCGGAGACTCGTCGCAAAGAACGAGAGGGAGACTGGAGAGGGAGATGCATTGACTGTGGAAAAGTCGGGATATCCAGTGAGAACCAACCCAGAACCTCAGGTGGGTCTTTCTAGGGTTAGTCGTCCATGTTTTACCTGTATTTATTTTCTTAAGGCTAATGAAGAGTTAACCTTTCATTAGAATTAACATTACATTAACAATTCCATTACAAACAAAACTAGGTGTATAAATATTGCAAATATTTTAAGAAATGTGATTATTTAAGTATTTGGGGTTGGACTACACTACCTCAGGCCACAGCTGTATAAATGCAGCATACACAGAATACATTTTAAACACTTTGTGGTTGTTTTAAAATTTTGCCTGGAAATAAAGGTACTTCCAGTGCATAAACTTGCATTACATATTCTTTAATCTGCATTATTCACACTGTGGTGCCTGACTTCTGCATATCTTACTTGTGTAACTAGTACTTATGAAGCCAGGTTGGAGAATTTGATCACAAATGAATAAACACTTTCTGGCTGCTTCATTAGTTACTCCAGTTCAGCTGTTCATTAACACAAATAATATTGAGCCAATCACATAGCAGCAACTCCATGCATTTAGGCATGCAGACATGGTCAAGACAACGTGCTTAAGTTCAAATCAAGCACCAGAATGCGGAAAAAAGTTAATTTAAAATACTTTGAACTTTGTCTGTACAACTTTGTAATATACTGCTACATCTCTTCCCCCAAAGAAGAAATCTATAATTCTATTTCTTGTGGGTTTTAAGAGAAACATAATCATGTTTCTTTTGACTATGTTCATAGCCACATATTCACATATTTCTCCTTTTGGCTTTTGGATTTGTAACCCTAAGTTAAACATACTGGGGAAAATAAACAGATTCTGATCACCCACTGTTAATTATGATTTTCACTAAACACCAAAAATTGTTTCCTTTTTTGCTGCTTAAAGAAGATTGCTAGAGCTCAGAGGCAATCTTCTTGACATTATATGACTCAACTGACCTTTGCCTTATTTTGTTTTCTAAATCTTTGAAATTCAAGAAAAGCCATGTTCTCTAATGGGAAAAAAATGAAAAAAAAATCTATTATTTTCAGAGAAAAGCCTGAAACAGGAGACTGTGCTTCATGAAGAAATAAATAGTTCCCAGGAAGCTGATGGATGTACACTGAGCCATGAGAAGGAAGGAGAGGAAAAAATAGAGCGCCAAAGTGCCACAAAAGCAACGCAGGTATGATAGTTTTATTACATTATACAGCTTCATAAATTTACAAAACAAAAGTGTATAAAATGTGTGTTTAAGCCACTTAGTCTCATATTATGGGGTATAGAGCCACTGCAGGGAGTGTGATAAACCAAGGAAACATTTGTGGTATGGGTAAACTGACGAAATGTGATTTTTTTTTTTTTTTTTTTTTTTTTTTGGGGTGGGGGGGAGACATGTTCACTAATGCTCTCTTGGTGACCCATGCACCATGAAAATTGAATCATTTATATTGTTAAAAATTGTGGGGGTATGGGAACTGACTGTGCACATTACACAGCATCCATGTAATATTTTTAAGTATTTTAATTATTTTTTGTTTGAAAAACCCTTAAGCATTAAGTTAGATCTGCTTGCCAAAGTTAGGGTTCTACTTAAGGCAACTAAGGTAAAACCTGATGGATTAATGTTGCCTTTCCATTTTTTTTTCCCAGTCATCAGGTATTCAAGGCACTGGACTGTTCAAGGAAGAAGCTCTTCAGATCCAACCAGAAAATGATGAGTCGCAAGGGTGGCACATCAGCTTAGATGGTAAGTCTCTGTGCAAGTACATGCAGAAAATTTAACAAATTAATTTCTCGTTAATTTTTCAAGTGCTGTACAAATAGAGACAACAATGTATGGTGTATATTGAATGCAGTGAGGCTATTTTAACTTTTTCTCACTACTCGTGTTTCAGAAGCAGATGAGTCAGCTCTTCCAGGACCCAGTAAATGTTTTAATGACCAAAAGATCCCAAAGTGCCAAGTAAATTGGGAAACTGGATTTGAGCAGAGAGCAGAATCAAACAATGATGGACACTCGGGTGAACCGACTGAACCTCTGTTCCCAAACAGGTACGGCATGGAAGACTTAGATGGCATTGACAAGTCTGGATATGGAGACACTGGAATGATAGACATGGGTAATTTTGATGGGATACATTCACCATCGCACCTGGGCAAAGATCTGAGTTATGTGGGCCATTATGATGAGGATGTGGAAGCACCAGAAGGAGCTGATCATCAAGCTTACCAAACAGGCACTCAGCGGAATAGAAAGGATCAGGAAGGTTCACCCTCAGGTTCCCCCTCTAGGACTAACATTGATGTAAGTGGGGAGTTCAGCTGTTTACTAATTAATGAGGAGGGGTATCTGCAGGACACAAATGTCTTGTACCCTGAACATGTGTCCAGTGATTCAGGTAGTAGATTCAGCTTCCGCGGCCAGGGTATTCGCTTTGGCCCTTCTCTAGACAGCACTGAGGATATGTATGAGCCTTCAGCTACGTACAGCGATACCTTAAACGTGGGACAACAGATGCAACATCAGGCAACAGTGAGAGGAGCAAGGAGATACACTTGTAACCAGTGCTCCATGTCCTTCCCGGATTCTGCTTCCCTCAAGGCTCACAAACACACACACAAAGGCACTGGACAAGGGCCCCCATACTCCTGCAACCAGTGTGGAAAGACCTTTACTCAAGCTTGTAACCTTAAAGTCCACCAAAGGACTCATTTAGGGCAAGGGGTTCACCTCTGCAGCCATTGTGGTAAAGGTTTTCCTTCATTTTCTGACCTAAAGGCACACAAATGTGGTCAAGTAGGGGACAAACCATATTGCTGCACAGTATGTGGGAATAAGTTCAGCCGTCTATGGAATCTTAAGTTGCACCAGAGAATTCACACACAGGAAAAACCTCATCGGTGCACCATGTGTGACAAGAGCTTCACAAGAGCAGATATATTGAAGGTTCACCAGCGTACCCACACAGGGGAAAGACCATACTGCTGCACTGTTTGCGGTCTCAGCTTCAAACGCCTGGATCATCTGAAATCCCATCAACGCAAGCACATGACAGATCTATAATTCCTTGGGAGAAGAAGTATCAAATTATTTAATATTATTTGTGCTATCTGAAGGTTTAAGTGAATATTTATATTAATGAGCCTGTGATGGATAGATAAGGTCTATCACATTCAGTTAAATAAGTCTCATTTGTAATCAGTTACTGCTGCATATTTTATACTCATTAAAAATATACTGCCTTGGAGTATAACTGAAAAACTTGACCAACAATATCTTTGTGATTACTCAGCTGATTGAAAATAAAACTGGCTTTAGATGCCATCGTCTGTTTATATTCTTGTTTCCTGAAGTTAGTTCTTGGCACATACTTCCTCATGACATCACCCAGGTAGTAATGGAATAATGTTTTGATTTTCACTGTTGCCTCCCAGCAAGAAGGTACTTAGTTCAATTCCACCATCAGCAGGGGTCTTTCTGTGTGGAGTTTGCATGTGTTTGCGTGGGTTCTACTCTAGCTTCCTTCCATAGTCCAAAGGCAGGCAGATAGTGGAGATAGGTTAATTGGAAACTTTAAATTGCCCATGGCGTGAATGTGAGTCAGAATGGCTGTCTATGTCAGTGGTTCTCAAACATTTTACATCATTCCCCACATGACACGCCCCCTCTAAACACAAGAAAGAAAGAAAAGCCTAGCTGCACAATGAATCCTTCAGTAATTTTTGCTTTAAACAAACAACTTTCATTTCAAACAACTATTTGTAACTTTTGTCACTACACTACTTCATTACTCTGCAACACTTCTTCAAAAAAGCAACCAGTTAAACAGAATTTGAACATTGCCAAACATGGAAAAATACAGTTCAGTCTTAGTCTTAAAATACTTTTTATTAAAAAAACAAACAAATCCAGAAACTTGTGAACAGAAATGAAGGGTATATATAATTTAGTGCGAGTTTAGTACTATTCACTTAGTGGCTGCAGTGAGCCTGTTTTTGACTGCAGAGCTGTGGTGGGGCATGGTCTGTGGGGGAGGCGGACGCACCTGAGCGGCATCCCCAATCACGTCTCGCCGGCTTGAACTAGGTCCTGTTGTTGTTGATGTGTGTAGGCTGTAGCTGAAAAGCTGCAGCTGCATGTGTAAGTTGACAGCCACAATAAAGAAGTGTACTGAAAAGTGCAAACGCGGTCAGGTCTTTTGTGCCCCAATTCTGGGTTTGACCCGACCACATATTCGCAGTTTTCAGTACACTTCTTTATTGCGACTATCAACTTACACAAACGGCTGCAGCTTTTCAGCGGATGTGCATATTATTTATGTAACTGCCGCGAATTTCTTTGTACCGCCATAAAAGTGATCCCGATGTTAATCATTAGTTCCACATAACTTTTCTGCCAGGTAACTTGTGCCCCACCTGCCACACACTTTGAGAACCACTGGTCTATGTGCTAGCCCTGCGACAGACTGGCGACCTGTCCAGGGTGTACCCTGCCTCTTGCCTTTAGACAGCTGGGATAGGGCCCCCCCCGCTTGACCCAGGAAAGGCTAAGTCGAAGAGATGGATGGATATCTGTGTACTTTGTTGTGTTTCTTGGTCAATTCACCATCTGTGTGGAACAAGAAATTATATAAACATCTGTAGTTTGTAGACTGAGCCTAGCATAAGTCTGACCTCAGCTTCTTCAAATGCTTTATTTGATGTTGTAAGATCTGGTATTGATTGGAAAAGTCAATAAGAGCTTCTAGATTTACAAGAGTAAAGAGAAAAGGTTGACTCAGGAAAAACACAAGATGCAACAAGTGTGTGTGTTTTTTAACTTTTGTCTAAAGTTAGCTACTAAAGAGAATCCTGTATGACAAAATAAGATTTTTTTGTAAATGTTTGTATATAATAAAGAGCCATACAAATAAAACAATTGACAGCTGATAGATACAGACTCAAAGAAGATGTTCTGCCCAATATTTAAAATACACACATTTGTTGCCTTCATGAAGCGCATAAAAGAAGCAGAGATATCAGAATAATACTTTTTTAACAGGGGCTTTTTTTTCTTCAACAGTCAGTTTTGTTTGCTCATGAAATATGAATTCATACAACTGATGAATCTTTTATGGTAAATGTAACCATCCCTACCACACACACCAAACAGCACTGTGATCTAGACAGCAGCTGAATAGTCTTGGTCCCATGTCTATTAGGAGCCTGTATTCTCAAAACAAATTCAGAGGCACTGTTTTTATAGTTTAAAAGTCATGTTGCCTGTTTATTGCCTAATGAAATCTAGGGCCTGATACATTTAAATATTTTTTTTAAAGGAATAGAAAGAATACAATCAAATTACTTTGATTCATTTTATAGTTACGATTTCATTTGTTTACCTAATGTTTTTATTTTGCTGTTAAAAGAAGTAATATTATTATTAGTATTATGTACACTAGCATTTTCCTTAAAGACATTTCCACCACAAGGTGGTAAAAATTGGTGCATATTATCCTCACAAGAATGCTGGAAGTTAATTTTCTGAGGCTCAAAGGTTTGTTGTGGGGATATGAGACAGAACTGTAAACCCAGTGAAGTGGATTTAATTTAAGGTCTGGACTCAGGGAAAGGCCTAAAGCAGGCAAGTGGGAAAAACCACTGCCTCTTCTGTTTGTGTAAAGAAGTTTAGCTACATATTTAATTCTCAAGATACAAAAAAAAAAAAAGTGGAAGAAAACTTAGTTTTTCTACATGATAGAAAAACTATGACAAAACTAATAGTTTTTTAGTAAAAGAAAGAAATAATGTGCAAAAGAATAAGTTCTGTTAGTTCTAACTGCCCATAAATTCTGTAGTAGACAGTAAAAAAATGGAGATTTTCTGTCATTTAATTAAATAATACTTAATTACATTCATGTAGTATGAAAAGTCCAAAATTTACACTCTTCTTCACATTTTCAAACGCTGTCCAGTCGGCCGGAAAGAAAATATGAAAAAAAAAATGTCCGCAAAACGATTACAAGTTAAAACTGACTGCCAGGTGCAGCCTGATGGTTTCACTTTAGTAAAACGCGTTTCGTTTTTTACTCGTCTCCAGGCGAGGCCACCGTACTGCGTTGTGCGTGACGCCACGAGCAAAAACAAGGACCACAGGCGAGTGATGAGTAGCTAGCTCCGTTCAACGCAATTTAATTCCTTTATCTAAACAGCTGTTACAATCGAAAGCAAAAACCCACGCGTGAAACATCTCGACAATTAAGATTTCACTCCCGTTTACAAGTGTCTGTAGCACTCGTACCGGACACGATATCACACGAATGCTACAGCTAAATATTAGCTGGCTAGCTGACAGTTCAAATCGACGTCTCATATCAGTAAACATCGCGTTAGGCTGCTTTTTACCATTAATAATGTTATTAATAAAAGCTTATCCCTCCTCACGAGGAATACCGACAGCGGAAAATTGGTGTATTGTTGAATAGAAATTACTCTGCGGTTATGGCCTTCAGCTTACAACATGTAGCAGGATTTTCACAATACACCATTTAATAAAACATCAAACGTCATTCTCCTTTGCATTCATTCACTAAAGCACATAAGCCCCGTGAGTAACAGCTAATAGACAAGGGAGGCTGATAGAGTGCACCATGTCGGACCTGGACACCCTCATAGTCACCTTTCAGACCCAGCTTTCAGATGTGATGGAGGCTGTAGTGAAGACAGCCATGTTTGAGGTGACCAGGTTGGTGGAAGATGTGTTTTTGGTGGAGGTGAAGCGCAGGAGCCAGGAGATAGAGTCCCTGAGGATGCAGCTGCAGTGGATTGAGAGCAAATTCAAGGATCAAGCAGGGAAAGAAGGAGGAAAGACTGGAAGGGGCGTGCACTGTGCAAGGCATGGTGTGGAACTGTCCACTGACACTGCAGAAAAAAGGCCTAAAAACCATCAGGAAGGTAAGAAGAAACAGATGTAAAATGAATTTTATATAGGTCATGGGATGCCCTAAATATTGTAAACACTGTTGTGTTTCTGTTTTTTTTTTTTTTAAAGAACAAGTTAGTGTGAAGACAGAGAGTGACTCTTTTGAAAGATGGACAGCAAGCTGCAGACTAGAAGACACATCAGAGTCGCTACCAGAGGCAGACAGTGCTACAGCTGCACAGAGCCCTGAAAGGGAGCCAGAGGTGAGCCAGATTAAATGACTACCAGAGCAAAGTTATGTTGTACTGACATTAAATAATCATCATCATCTTCTTTATGTATCTGTATTTTATTGGGTGCTTCTGGACACATTTCAAGTGCTATAAGAGCTGTAATGTTGTATAAAAAAACAACAGTATCGATAATGGCTCTAAAAATTGGTGAAATGGAACCAGTAGATATTCACAGTATTTCATGCACTGTATGTCTTCAGGCAGCAGAAGAAAAGGGTGTGAGATCAGCTGTTGCTACGAAGGAGGAAGAAGTTAGTCAGCCATCTTGCTCCTCTGTGCATATGGGAGGGTGGAACTGTAGTGGTACGTATTGTTAGGATCTTATCTTTCTTTCAGTCTGTCCATAGTAAAGGAACATTAAGCATTATTTATTGCACAAACACATACCCTCTCGACCCTACCGTGTGCCGTGATATAGCTCCCTATCCCCTCAAGCAGGTGTTATGGTTGACACATTGTTTTATAATTTATTCTTTGCTTTAGGAGAGCTTGACTTGTTAACCTCAACTCAGTTCTGCTCAACATTAATAAATAAATATAATTTTTTTTTTATCTCTGTGGCTCCTGGGGAAAATTAATTGCCAGACAAACAGTGACCACTAGGCAATTTCAAACTCCCCACCCCAGTACATGACAGGTTTGTGTTGCAGGTAGGCCACTTTAACATTCAGACTCTTTTACATGAAGAATGTTGAATTAAGCAAGACATTTTCCCAGAAAGGTGTCGCCTGGATTGCAGTTGGTGTTTCTCCAGCATTAATGGTACCTACAATGATGTGCATGCTAACATACGCTCAAATAGACTTTAAACATCTGAAAAGTTGGGAAATTCCTTTATTACAGCATGCAAAACATTAAAAACAACCTAGAACACAAAAGATTAGGTTTTTTTCTTCAATAAGCCTAATATGATAAAACAAAGTAGCCAATATAAGGTAAAAATCTTAATAAAGTACAATAGAATATAATGCAAATAGTAGGGTATAATACAACACGTTAGTATAATAAATTCAGTAAAGTAAATTAGAATAAAATGGCTTTTCAAATTTAGCAGATGACATTAAAGTGACTGGTCCCTATGTCCAAAATGAAGATAGAATTTTTGTTGTCCACTTTACCTCAGTGCACCTAAAAGGAATTCAGGCCCGAAAGAAACAATAACATTGTTGCATTTTTTTAATTAATTTATTTTTATTTCCTTAATTTAAAAGAAAAATCCTTATTTTCTAGATGAAGAGGGACCTGGATCAGACAACGAGAGTGGAACAGTTCAGGTACAACCCAAACAGACTGAAGAAAACAGTGAGGAATTATTGAGAAATGTCATGAAGAAAGACCCACAGATAGCTTCGGGTTATGGCTTTCCTGAAGACAGGCAGGAAAAACACCTGTCTACAGATCGACCGCGTGTTTCATCTTTGGAAATAGATACCAGTTGGGCTGGCTTGACTGTCACAGGCGCTGAGTTGTTGCAGAATCCCAGACTTGGAGCTGAAACGGAACGTGATCCAGTCAAAACTAAAGCAGAACATGAGCTGTCTGATTCTGTCAGAGCGGACATTCAGGTTACCCCAGGCAGAGATAAAATTTCATCCTCAGGGTCCCCTAAGGCAAGACTAAAAAACAGTGATGTTTTAGGCCTGACTGTCAAGAAGGAAGTCATTCTTGATTCTGATGGATGTGAGGAAGGTGAGCATATAGAAAAGAAAATAACAAACTCAGGTATGTCCTCTTTTTCATGTTCAGTAAAGCAGCACAAGGTGAGTTCAGAAGCACACAGACTAAACCACATTTCTCAAAAAGCTGCTGTGCAAGAGGTTATGAAGCTACATTCCAAAGCCGGTTCAGGTTTCAGATTGCAAGCCGCTTTACAGCATCTCCACCGACCGATGAAAAAGCCGTCTCACACTCTCTCGAACAGTACCGCTGCGGCACTGTCTATAGCTCCCTCTCAAGTTGTAAACTTAAATAACCTTCAAAGAATTCCCTCCACATCCAAAGCATCTCCTGCTGTATCCTCAATCCAGCGAGTTCACCTGGGTGACAAACAGACATCAACCCTTAACCGAACTGGAGACTCCTGGGTCAGCAACAGGTCCCAGCACCATCCTGCAAACTCTCACCACGTCAGTCCTGGTACCCATCCAGACTCTCAGTCTCACGCCGCTCCAAGGCATCTCCTACGCTGTGGGCAGTGTGGGAAGTGCTTCCCCCACCCCAGTAACTTGAAGGCCCACCTGCAGACTCACACAGGTGAGCGGCCTTTCTGCTGTTCGCTCTGTGGCCGGAGTTTCACCAAGCTGAGCAACCTTAAAGCACACCGTCGCGTCCACACTGGAGAGAGACCATACTGCTGCTTGGCCTGTGGCAAACGCTTTACCCAGAAATGTAATCTCAAACGCCACCAGAGGATCCACCTTGATGCATGTTGATAGAGATCCAACATACATCATGAAAGGACAACTTAAATATGTGTATTTCTTTAAGATGCTACAGAGCTATGTTGTGTTGCAATACAGTCTGTGTGAGGCTTTGCAGGCCTTCTTTTTGTATATTTATCTTTTAAAGTGATTGTCCTGAATAATACTGTGCATTCCAGAAAGGTTAATCTAATAACATATAAAAATGTTTTAATGTTACTAAAGGATGAAAAACAAGAATGTGTTGTCGTTTACCGTGTGCAAAGATAGGGCAGTTCATACATTTGGTCAGTAAAAGACTGTGAATATGCATATTATTGTGTTGTGTCAACTGCAATGTGCCTGTGAGCACACAAGCACTTGTCAGCCATGGATCAGAGCCTACATTTATCAGCTGTAACATTTATTCAAACTGGTAAGCCTAGCTCTAAAAATACTTTGCAAAATACTACAAATTTAAACAGATATCCACAGGACACTAAAATTGGTTAAGGTGCAGTAGTTAATGTCTGCAACAGCAACTTTTCTTGCTATACCTCTCGTTATGCCAACTTTGCATTAAAAAAATTTATGTTTATTGATCAGTGCTTAGATTTTGTTTTTAATGAGGAAAATTACATCATAAAGAAAAAGCTTATGACTGCTCTCTTATTTGTAAGGAGCTGCTGCAGCAGATGGAGCCACATATTTGATTTGGCACCGAGTTTTAAGCTGGATGCTCTTCCTGATGCAACCCTCCCAGGGATTTGTGCCTGCTCTCGGGGATTTGTGCCTCCTCCCAGTCTTGTACCGGGGATCTTTCATGTTGAGGGAATGTGTTAACAGCGCTGCCCTATTGATTACATCATAAAGTAAGAAAAGTCGCGATTGCCATAATCTAGAAGAACATCCATTTAATTAATTTTTAGCAGATAATTTTTAATACAAGAGTTTACTGCCTGCAGAGTAAGTTGATAAATGGTTCCAAGTTGTTCTTTAAAACTTGTTAATAAATATAGGCCCAAATCATTTGATCTAAGAACCCTCCCTCCGGTAACGAAACAGTTTTAATGTAGATGCATCCTTTTTTAGTTTTAAAATTGTACAATGATCGATGATCTGATATTTCAAGATGCAAAGACTTCTTTACCAATGTCTTGAAAAGTGCTTCTTTTGAAAAATGATGTATCATAAGTGATGATTACATTCATATTTAAATATTCATTAATCGTATCTGTTTAAGTTTAAAAAAAGCCTTAAAATAACCCTGATATTAAGGTTTTAAACAATATTGCAGTATCTTAATTGAACACTTGGTGTCATCCTTTCACCAAACTTATTGTGGCAACGAGGACCTGGGCAGAGATTTTTTTTTTTGAGGATTTCGTACCCTCTTGTCTTGCTTCTAATGTAATAATGTAATATAGAGGTGCTCTCAAAGAAAACCCCTCCATTAGAGTAACAATCCGTGGTAACAAGTGTCTGTAAGCACCGTTTTAGCTGATCTGTGTGCCCAGACCTGTGTGTGTTACATATCTTACACTCAGGATTAGGCTTGATGTGTTGTATCTGTGAAGTCAGAGCAGCACTGTGCAGGTGGTACAACCGATAACATTTTAATCTTATTTTCAAGGTGAGGAAAAAGCTAGCAGAGGCTGATCTCTTTCTCCCTGTGTACATGTATGCGTGTGTGTGGAGAGAGAAAATGTGGATTAAAGCAGTGCTTCTGTCTACAGATGGTATCTTTCCTTTTTGATGTTTGAACCCAATAACAAGAGAAGTTATCTGTGAGGTGTAATTAAGAAATACCTACTTAGCTGAATCTGCAGTGAGCATAATAGATAGTGCTTGTTGTTTGTGGGGGATTGTGAAACTAGTCTGTTTAATGTGTGCGGTGCTCAGTATACCTAAACATTGCTGTATGCATCGCGCAAACATTTACCTTCTGCCTGTGCATTTCAAACACTCTTGTATGAGTCATCGTTTTGTTTTAATTCCATCGCTGAAGCGGTTTTTCTGAAGATGTTTATTTGGTTAAAAAAAAAGCAAATACAAAAAAGACCAAACCACAATTATACTTTCATTTTCCCTTTCCTGCTCTCTTTTGCATTTGAACACGTTTCCCTTTCTTCTGAGACTCTTTCTGGCCTGTCAGGGAATCATAAGCCTCACTAAGTTGGTAGCCTTATGAAGAATAGGAAGCTGGTTTTTTTTTGTGTGCAGGTTGGTCTTTCTGACTTTTTCTTTGGTGACATCAGAAAGCCACTTCAAGCTGGGATGCTGTTAAGCTTGATTTGGCTTAAAAAAGAAAACATACTCTAAGAGAGGAGGAAATTTTTGGCAACCCTCCACAGAGATTTTGTTCTGAGCCAAGACAAGAATTATAATACGGGCATTTTTAAACCAATTTTGTTAAGTAGAGTTTCATTTATTCAAGCATGAAATACATTTTTGTTTGTCCAGTAGTTAGAAATAGAACATTTGTAATCGCCCCCACAAAGGCCTGTAATGGTGGGTATAAAAGGAAAAATGTGGGCTCTCTGCCTCTGACTTTAAATGCTTAAAACAAAATAAAGAAATCATACAACGAGGCCTGCAGTAAGTTGATCTACTGGAAATAAAGTCATCACTGCTACTGTGCTGCTGTTTCTTTTAATTTTGTCACCTTCCTCTTCTTAAAAGCAGAGTAATAATAATTTCTTTATATTTTTACTAATCAATAGCTCAGTCAAACTAGAGCAAAAATAGGACAGAGACTGATGGCAACTAGAAAAAATCAGGGATGGACTGTGGATTTTATTGAAATTCTTTGCACTTTGCAAACAATTGCAAGTTGTGTGACAACCAGCTGGTTCTTTAAAGGCTGAGTGTGCAACACTCTCCACCTGTGAACAACCACTTTCAATCTCAATGTGACTGCGCAGGTCACCTGGTGATAGACAGCAGACTGTGAGTGGTCACAGACCAGGGCCCGTGGCAAATATTTTCATTGGGCTGCTGTCTCCAGTCACTGTTTTTCCTAGTGTGACTGTAGCATAATAGAAAAATCAAGCACATCTGTATGCACAATATTTTGGTATTTTACATTTTTGTTTTAATGGCCTTGGTTTCTGGTATCTTTGGTCTAAATAATAAGATATCCTTAAACCTTTGTGTAATGTTTTCTCTTGCCCTGGCCTGCAAATGTTTTTTTCCTAGTTTTTCTTGCTGTGTGAGTTCACCTGTAGTATAAAACACCTAAAATTTATTTTTTTTTTTTTGGTGTAAGCTGTAAGTCCTTGCATTTGTTATTACCACATCACCATGTCTCCTTTCGTCTGTGACTCTTTGGCTGATCTGATCCTTTCGTGGCTTTCAAGAACCAAAGAAATAATCGCCCAGTGAATCTTTTAAGACATGTTTGGACAAATGATAACTGGAGAGCATAAACAAACTGTATATTGCCATGTTTAAGTTGGAGGACTTGTCAAAAAATGTAGTCACCTGCTATTGTTGAGTTGTTCAAGAAAAGGGCATAATAGTCAAATAAGTGAACCAGATGTAGGTTATAGCAAAATACTACATCACACAAAATCAATAGGGCAAGAAGCCTTTCATACTCTTCCAGAAAAGCTATTCTTCCTCCACAGTAAATGACACTTTATTGTGACAGCCCTTTATTTAAGCTTAAATACACAGAAGCCTGTAGTATATTCCTTCACAATCAAGACTCATATTGGCCTTGCCTTTCCATCTCCCACTGTTTTTAATATGTTTCTAATTGTAACCTGCAATTCAGCATTGTCAAGTGTTTTTTAGCTACTGCCTTTCATTACCTTGAGCCTGTTAACACTTCCCAACGCTGGGAGAGAGACAAAGGAATCTGAAAGAATCTGACAAGAAAGGATGCTGAAAGAATGCACCATAAAGAAGACATGTAAAATTCCTAATATTCAAAGAACCGTCACCCCCTCGTACCCAGTTACAATAACAGTAGAAGTGCTTGACTGGACCTAATAATTTGTCTTCATAGCTGAAGTGATGGCTATACAATAAAAGGAAAAAAGCACTTTTCTCTGCTGTGTCAAACCATTTCAATATTATATTCAGTACTTTCCAGGCCAAGGAGCGCACTGTGGAAGATTTATGTCATGTTGCAAGGCTAGTGTGCCTTATTCATCACACCTTCATATTTCATAAAAGCAGTATGATGTGTTTTTCATTCCAACCTTTATTCTCTGTTTATTCTTCCCTGTATGCTCACTAAAACTATTTAGAAGTAAGTTTAACACCTTGAGACCTTATTCTTTGTGTATTAAAGAGTAAGTGCAACTATGAACACGGCACTACTTTAGCTTATTTCTACTAAGGTGGTGTGAGCAGGCTCTGTATTCAGAAACATTTAGAGAATACTTTCAGCATGCTCAGCCTGTCTTCATTATGAAAATATTCAGAAAGGAGCTTAATCTTTTAGTTATAACATTTTGATGACCATTTATTAAATCTGTCACACTAAAACGAGTAACATCCATTATTAATTTCTTCTCTCTTTACTCTCTATTTCTTTTTTTCCACCTGCTTCTCTAAAATGTCTCAACCTACTTCACACACCCTGCCTTAATGTCTTAACATTCATTGTTGTAAGACCACTGAAGCTATTAAGATGGGAGTTGAAGACCTTGAGCTTCCCTTCTTTAATTTTATTTCATATGAATGAATAAGTACAGCTATGGTGTTGGGACTACTTTTTTTTTTCTTTTTTACCTAATATAATATGAACTTGGATTGTATTCACAAACATTTAGAGAATACTCAAGGGAAGATCTTGAAAGTTTCCATAGAGACTCAAATCTGATAGAAAACCGGACTTGAATCTTTTAGATATGATGTTCAGTCAATTGAGAAATGCTTGCACAACGCATCACTCTCTTTTATTTCTTTCCTATTTCAACACCTACCTTACAACCATTGCCTTACCAACATTTATATAGATTTTTTTCTCTAAAGATCAATCCCCGTGTCTTTTATGAACTCCTGACCTTTTCTTTTCAAGGCCTCCATTTGTGGGCTCAAATGAATTGCTTTGGCAATTGCTTTATTGAGTAGGGGGTTACACTGATGCTTGGTGCAATCATAGACTGCATATGAAAGATGGATGTAGCCACTATGATGTTAACCATTGGTTTCCTATCTCTATTTTTGATTTGGATAGGCCAATAAAGCTGCCGTGAGAGGTGAATGACGCAAAACTCTTCACTGTCCAATCAATGGTGAGTGCTAATTAGCAAATATTAGCTAGTTCTGGAGCTGTAGTGAAAAGGCGGTAATATTTTCAATAAGATTAAATGGCATAAATCTAATCGAAGTCAGTTTAAAAGATCAACACACTGACAACCTGTCTTGCTGCGGAAGGGGAGGATTGATGTGAGATGGCATTTTATAACAGGACTAGGGGAGCTGTGTGCACTATTTTCCGTACTCTGTGCTCGTGAGCAAACCAAGTGGCTTGTTAGTGCATCCAATTTAACAGCTATCCAGCATTTTTGCTAAACAAATCTGAAATAACTGTCAGGCTGCAGAGGAAAGCCTTGTTTTGCTCTGCAGGTGGGCTTTTCTATAACGATGCAATAACATGTGAATTGTCAGGTCAAAATTTAATTCTCTTCAGTTTTGTTTTTTTTTGTTTTGTTTTTAGAAGAATCTTTCCAATCAGCCTAGTCTGTGCTTTGTGTTTAGGGGCTGTTAATGTTTACATGCTAGCCTGCTGCACAGTGACAAAGACCGGTGGAAAAAGCATCAGCATAATGATATTGTTACTGCAAGTATTTTAGAATGCTAACATGAGTGTTTAGCTTTAATCGGTGATTAAAAAAGCCCTCTCACTTTTTACATTTATTTTTATGTAACTACCTGCCTAATATTGTGTAAGTCTTCCTTATGCCATCGACATAGCTCTGACTGACTGATGTACTGTGGAGTCTGGCACTGGAACATTGGCAACAAATCCTATGGGCACAGTGGGTTACGGGGTAGGTCCTTTGCGGATCGTGTTTTTCACCAAGCATCCAATGCATGTGCAGTCAGATTGAGATCTTGGCAGTTTGGATCAGTTGTAGTAGTTTCATGTAGCGCCTCGCCCTGCTGGGGAGGCCACTGCCTTTGGGAAGTGCCATTGCTACACTGCTGATCTGCAACAGTGTGGGCGGTACTGGACAGAATAACATCCAAATGAATGACGAGCATTTTATTGTAAGAAATTGATCAATGTTATTATTCACTTCTGCTTTCAGTGGTTTCTATGTTGTGGTTGATTGGCATACATAAAAGCATCCTTGAAAGAAGATCCTTTTTCAAGAACTTGTTTTCATGTTCCCGAATAAGAAGCATTCACTGCATTTTAGATGAAGTATTCTCTTCATTGACAAATAACTGTTGCTCTGAGGAGCTTCGACATTCAGGAGAACTCCTGGTGGTAAGATAAAACACACTGTGATTACTGTTACCGGACACAAATAAGCATTTCTCTTTGATACTCAGTGAATAGCAATGAGAGCAGCCACTTGACATTGGGAGTTATTTATGAAAAAGGAATTTATTTCTATTTGTCTGTTTCTCTCTACACCTGTGTGCAGAGAGAGAGAAAGGGATGGAGAATCGTGCATACTGGTGGGGTTCACACTGTCATTGCCAATGGACAGGCATGCACATCTTTCATCGCTCTTTGTGTGTGTAATAATAACTGTGCTTGACTCTTTCCCCTGCCATCCTCACAGTGTGATGCTTGTTTGTCCTTCAAGTTTGGCAAAAGCTTCCGAAATCACATAACCTGTCTTGCTGTGTGTGTAAGTGCACCTGCAGTGGACAGTCACAATAATAGAAAAATCTGTTTCTATGCAAGAATAAATCCAAAAGCCTAAATAGTCCTTTTATATAAAGACTAACAATGTACTACATTTGTAATATTAAGCACCTTACATGTCCATTCATTATGTATTTGTCAGGAGAGAACCTTTGGCATGGACAAGAGTAGCACAGGGTCAACAAGATCCTTGTTAACAAGGTCTCTGAAATGAATCAGAGAGCCTGGAGTGTTTTCTCTTAGTAATAATTTCAATTTTGTCCCTGAATATATTAGAAGCGATCTAATAAACTGTTGTAGATATGGGTAGGTCCCAGAGTTAGCTGTTGCATAACTCTCTGTGTTTGGCCACCATTATTGTCAGTTCCATATACACTATTGTGCCGCTATACGTTGTGGGAAATAATTATGTGACACCCTGCTGAATTTGTGACTTTGTTCACTTATGAATACATTTTTACAGCAGTTTCATTTTAATGTAGAGAGACAGAATAACAACCAAAAATCCAGAAAAAATTACATTATTTAAAAGTTACAAATTGATTTGTTCATCTCATTGAGTGTAAGAAGTATTTGATCCCCCGACCACCCAGGCAAAATTCTGGCTCCTACAGATTTGCTGTGTGCCCAAGTGACACACAGATCACAATCAATCCGTAGAATGGGCTACAAGACATCAGCAAGAAGCTTCGTGATGAGGTGACAGCTGTTGGTATGATTATTCAGAAATGGAAGAAATGATTGTGAATCACCTGCGATCAAGAGCTCCACGCAAGATCTTGCTTCATAGCGTGAAGATGGTTATGAGAAAGGTAGCGGATCAGCCCAAAACTAAAGTGAAGCTTCAACGTGAACAGCAGCCAAGAAACGTAGGATTTAGAGCTTTTCTGTGCACCAAAATACTTCGTGAGATATCTGCAAACCAAACTTACAAATTCAACAGGATATGAAACGATTGTTTCCTCCACTGTATACTGAAATGGCAAAAGATCAACAAACAGACCTGGGAAATCGAAAATTCCTGAAACAAAATGGAAAACGTTTTGTTAACAGTGTTGGGATTTGTTTTAGTGGTTAGCCTCCAAATAATTATTACAAACTAGGAATTTTGCAAACTGTCCTAATAAATGTTGGCTAACATTTGTTTGCAGGAATTAGTAGAAGTTAAAACAGGATAAAATGGACATTTATTTGTAACAAAGACAGAAATATGACTCCAAATCAAAGCTATCAAGTCTGTAAGGGTGTATTAGGTCACCATTGTGACTCTGCAAAAAGATGTTTTAACTGCTTCAGCTTCTTAAAAGATTGTATGGTAACAAAGATCATGACAGCATTTGTTATAAAAATCCAGGACCTGCTCATATTAGCAAAGCTAATCAAATCATGTTCAACCAGCTGAGGCCTGCCACTTTGCGAGGTTTGATTCGGTGGTGTTGAAGAGGTGATATTTGTGACCAGTGTGATAATTTAGGAGGAAGCACTTCAACCATTTTACTACTACTAAATAATAATAGAGCAGCTGTAATCGCCTGTTGATTGTTGATTGTCACATATTTAGACATACTCTCGATCCAGCACCAGACCTCCATTGGAACATTTTAGTTTTGAATCTGAATGAACTGAGCTCGGACACAAAATATGTTCCACTCTGTTGTCAATCAGATGATCATTAAGCACAGTACAGTTTGTGCAAATGCTGCGAGAGATGATATGGATCAATTTTGGCACCATTATGTAGTTTTTTCCTGACTTTTGTTCCTTTTTGCTAATGCATTTTGTCATGTTGTCATGTTCACAGTATTTGCACATTTGAGAAGTCCAGAGAGTTCCTCCATCACACTGGATTGTTCTGCAGTTTGATTAATCCATACCTGGTAATTTGGGCATTGAAGATTTCTTTGTCTTCTCTGGAGCGCTGTTAATTGTCTAATGTTGATTTTGAAAGCATTCTCTGTTCAAACAGTGTTTGTCGATGTTTGTCAATACTCATCGGCGTCCAGCGTGGTACAGATTGGCCGTGTCTATTCCTTTAAAGTCCATTTTCATTTGTTTTTCTCATCATGTTATCCGCATGCTATATTCTATGTCTTGATCTTTCTTGTTTTCTCTTTGTCCTCATCTGCACAGCTCCCTCTTCCCCACCTCCTGTGTTTTCTCGCTCTCACCTCTTTGACCCTCATCCTTCCTTCTCGGCTCCCCCTGCACACGTTTCTCCACCCACAGCCAATCATAATATAACTCTGGTAGCATCTGAAAATCTGCCTATAGCAGGATCCAGGACTTTAAAAAGTGCCATTTTGACTTGTCATTTCCCCTTGTTTAGCTGTAGGCACATATCCTCCCACACACTCAAAGCAAAGTGGCTTCATTTGCAACTGTCATCATTGCAGCAGTTTTTTAAACTATGTTTAACTACTTTTTCTGTGTCCTTGTCAAGAAGATGAAACTGGTACTTTTGTGACATAGGGAATTTCAGCATATTTACAGTTAAAAGGGCAGGATTCCCATTTTGCCTTTTGTTTCTTCCAATGCTAAACATGCAACATTACAAGATTTAAAATACTTCCACTGATGGTAAAAATGATCAATTACTAATGCTAAAAATGAAAGATGTATAGTTTAAAATCTGTCTTCAATGAAAATAAATGGTTCCGCATCGTAGTAGGCATGTTGCTATGCTTATGCTTTCTATTCAACTCTAAACACAAAAACTGGCCAAAATTCACTGGAATTGTATTAGTTTTGCTGGTATTTGATAATGAATGGAACTATTCAGAGGACATTAAAAGTGATAATAATGTATTCTTAGAGGGGCTTCAATGTGTTTGACAGATTGAATGCCAAGCTAGACTCCAATTATTGAAACATTTCTCTCAAAACCTCAAAAGAAAAAAAAAAATTCAGCATCTTACAACCAAGAATGGCTTTGTACCATTCTGTCCACTAGATACTGAGATATGTCAAGGAATAAGTAGAAATGTATACCGTAATACTCACCTTTGAAATAATTCTATAAAAACATACTTCTTGTACAAGACTTTCTGAAGGTTCAGTCAGTTTGAATATACAACATACTGCTCAACGAGATGTTAGAGCTCTGTGCAAAGGTATAATTTCAGCCAGGTAAGTTTCAGGTCATTTTTCTTACAGAAACCCTTTTAAATATATTCTGACACGGCAGAAGAAAGAAGAGATGAGCTGATGAATTCATCCATCTGAATCACGTTCAGTTATTACCTTGTGCGCAGAGCAATAAAGTTAACTAGCAGCAGCCATGTGATTGTCAAGCATTTTTCTTCCTTGAGTTTGACTCTCAAGTGGCTTTCTACCTCATCTTTTTACTGGAGGTTATTGGAGTCCTGAGAGGATGACTCCAGGCGTTACTCAGGGCTGAAAAGAAGCACCTGCTTCCCTGTTTTGTTATGGGCAAAATGCTTGCTTGTAGTGTTAATTATTACAGTTATTATTTTCCCAAAACAACACAAGAACGGAGCATCGGTGGAATTGGTGAAGTGCAGTGGTGAAGCTAAAAACCTTTCTTAAAATTTTAACTAAAACTGGCTCCATCGATTCACACCCAGTTCAGTTCAGGTTTATTTACAAAGGGTTGAGGGACTTTATACTAAGACGTAAAGATCCTACAGTATCCAGGAGAAAACCCCTGACAAACCAGTGAAAGAAAACTCTGTTTTACTGGTATTTTAGCAAACCTGTCTGACTCAATGACTTGGACACACGCACTTGCCGACAGAAATCAAAAGCACTCTGACATTAGAGGCTCAATCAGCCAACATCTGCTGAATCCCCAAACTGCCATTTGAAAATGTCGTGAGAAATATATCAGCTCGTGCTCCAGAACAATTATTACATTAGAAGAAAACTGAGAAGTGATTAAAAGTTATACCCATAACACCAAGCATAATTAATGTGGGGTTTAACTGTTTAGAGAGAAAATACAGGAAATTAAGTCTTTTCCTACCAATTCTCTACATTTGCTCTCAAAGTCAATCTAATTGATAGAGTCAAAATGAATCATTTCAAAGAAAAAGATAAACCTCTCAATCCAGTTATCCTTGATTGTACAGATAGAACAGCAGGAAATTCCCTTCAAAGGACTCATTTCTGTACTGGACATCTCACATCTGCTTTTCTCAATTAGGCCTGTCTGTTACATTACCTTACATCACTATTGCTAGCCACATTCATTACTTTGTTCTTGAAAGCCTTCTTATTCCTCGAGTCTAGGTATTCACAGGCTCGGTACGAAATGCTGCGATTAGGAGCGTCATACCAATAGTGATGCGGTGTATTTAAAAAATAGGCTGCATTCAGCAGGGGTCAGTGTTGCTCCATGGAAAACTGTGACACTGCGAGTCTTTTCTGGGGTGTGTTGATTGAGCTGTGTGTGCAAATGTGCCATAAAAAGTAAATCTTAACAACGCAAATTGACACGGTACCACACAAACAAAAGCACACTCTTTAATCTAGTTTCCAGCTCTGATTCCCAGAACTATCAAGCAGATGACACTTCCTCTTTTTCTTCTTTGGATGCTTCTTCATGCTTCTTCTTCTCCAACTTTTTGGTCTTTTTTCTGCTTTCTGAAGTGTTCTACCCTCTGGTCACACAAACACACACACACTGAGTAAGACACACACGATAGCAAAGCAAAGCAAGGGAGGAGAAGCAAGACAGGCTGAGAGTGTGGGTGAGAGTGGAGAGTGATGATAGCTATGGTTTTGTGTTTTCCCCCTTTTTCTCTCTTGGTAAAGGGATCCACCTAGAGCAAACTGGCGCGCACACACAGACAGATATATACAATTTTTGTTTTCTCATGAGGGCACTTAGCAGATATAACAAGGGGGGAAACAGGCAGGAAGAGTGGCTTAAGAAGCATACTGGAATGAACGTGTCCATTTCTCTGTAAATTTTATCTCATTTTACAATGGAAGTGTCTGTGGGACTGACCAGTGTATCTGTGTGGACATGTATCTGAATGTGTGTTATACATGTCAGCCAGAATAATTTTGACTCCGTAATGTTGTACTGTGTGGTTAAAGTTACTCTCCTGCTCCCTTTCCCATTTAACAAAGTCTATTAGATGGCTTATTGTGGAAGCCGAGAAGGAAAAAGAATCCAAGGCTACATTACCTCTTCCTGGCTAAGCCTGGAGCGAGTATCTGGACAAACTATTGAGCAGACAGGGGTCTGTCTCTCAGTGTACTGAGCAAGTGTGATAGAGAGAGAGAGGAAGACAGGGACTGGAGATGGAGAAGGAGAGACAGATCGGATTAGCTGAGTTGCAGTTATTCCATTACCTCTCAGCCATACATACACACGTGTGTCTACACACACACACACACACACACACACACACACACACACACACACACACACACACACACGGTGTCTGGCTAGAGACTGCAAGTTTTTCTGGCTGAACAAAAATGAAAAAATAAAGAAAGAGAGAGATGAAAAAGTGAAATGGTATGAAAACTGACAGAGCAGCCCCTATTTTAATTGCATTCTGAATGCTGGTTTTAGAAGCTCTAAATTCTCTGAGCACTGGAATTAAAAGTATCCCGGGATGTCCTCTGACGATTCTGTCTTTTGAGTAGCTTAGCAGCATAATATTTAATAACCCCTTAGTAAACACTGCGAGGAATTGCTTAATAAATAATTGAAGGGAAATTTATAAATAATTTCCCCCCTTAATCTACTCCTGTGCTCTGCTGCCAGGTCCCCGAAGTGATGCTCATCCCTCTGGACAGTCAGCAGTTCCATTTTCTCACCACTTGGGGGTGCTCTGGTTATATCGAATAAATCAGCTCCTCGGGACAACCAAACGAATAAAGAAATAAATATATAAATGGGTTATTCGCAAGAAATAGCGCATGCTTGTAAGAAACAGGACCTAACCCTCTATTAAAATCCTGTTTTTGAGAAGACTACTTTTGTTATCGGTGGTGTCTCAGATTTCTGGGCATTTTCAGGAAATGATTTTGTGCTCCCAGAGCAGCTGCATAGTTCTACAATCTGCTCCAGGGTCTGTACTAAATGTCAGGAAGTATACTGAGGCAGGCCTGTTTGACTTTGGATTAAAGTGTCCGTAGTGTTTGCTAATCCAAAAATCACAACTAAGTAGTATTATTACAACCCCTTTGCCGAGCGTCTTCCACTCCTTCCCTTATTTCTCAAGTTTTTCGCCCACTTCTCTAATTATGCTTCCTCTTTCCTTCATTCCCTCTCTGCTACAGCTCACAGTGGCCTTGTATACAGTTATCAACTGGTTGCTAATGAGAATGAGTGGGGGCCCATTATTCATTATATCATTAACATTTAATCACTTTGTGCTAATCCTAATAACCATCTCACACAGTTTAATCGGTTGTCACTTTCTGGAGCAACCGCAGCATCAGTGTGGTTCGACATAAAGTCTCCCATGTTGCTAAGGTTAGATTTACACTTATGATGAAAGTTTTTAAGTTAAAATTGAAATAAATTGCAGCTTTAGAGATCATTAACTTGGAGATTCTTGGGTATAAATTGTATGGACATTTGGCAAATTTCCTCCTCATTGCTCAGTGACATTTCAGCCCACTGTGGCAACCTCCTCTTGCCCCACTACTTTCTTCCCCTTCTTCTGTCTGTTCCCTCATCTATCTTAGATTTTCTATCCCTCTCTCCTTCTTTGTCCATTGCAGCACATGTCTGGTTTCCTCATCCTCTTGTCCAACAATGGTCTTATAAATTGTACAGGAACCAAACAGTGGAGATGCTGACACCTTTAGTGTCAGGAAGGAAGCACGGAGCCAGAACAGATCCTCAATCCATCACTCATCAGCAGGGAAAAAGAAAGACTTGGACGAAGGTGTGAAGGGAGGAAAGGACAGAGTGAGAGAGGGTATAGCAAGAAGTAAGGAGGGACAAAGCGAGGGATACTTTATGGGGAGGGCTGGCAGAGAAAAAAGAAAGGGAGCGAGCAGCCACCCAACACAGTCATCTACTCCCATCCATCCATCATCTGTCTCAGCCCAAAGGCTGCCACTGCTTCATCAGCATCAGCTCCTTGTACATTTAGTGCACGTGCGTGCACGTGTGTGTGTGTGTGTGTTGGTTGGCAGGGGGACAGAGACAAGGTCTATGAATATATGCACAGGACTGAGTGTGTAAATGTTTAATATGTGTATGTGTGCTCGACTGAGCTTGTCTTTTTTGTGAGTGCCGTAAACCTCTGTATTAATTTATGCAAGCAGAGCGAGGGTGCTGTCCATCATTTAGATTTGTCGAGCTGCAATTTGTTGAAACTGTTTTGAAATGTTATGTTCCAACACATGCATTTACCCAATACGGTCCAATTTAGGAAAATAGCACCAAAATGATTGCTATTATAGAATTACTGTACAGAAACACCACTCCATCTTTGAACACAAAGACAAAACTCTGCTGCTTGTTAGGAGGTGTGGCCTATCTCATAATGCAAAGTCCTACATCATGCTTTTCACATCGTCAAGTACTGCTGTTTGTTAAAGCCATCTCAGTTCTACAGACAAGGTATCCTTTGACGTTGGGCATCGTGGCCCAGGCAGCACTAAAGTTTAACATTTTGGAGGCTTGTCTGGGAACCTAACCACATAGTTAGAGTGCCCAAACCTAATCCAAAAAGCAGGTGAAAGCTAAAGTAATCAGCAAGTGAAAACAAAGCTCCCAGACAGAACAAGAGTCTTGTGGCTGAGAAATCATTGCACCTCTCCTTCTTTCTAATGGACTGTCACTCTTTAAAAAGCACTGTGAGCTCTTATCTCACAAAACACAAAAACAAATGACGCCAACAACAAACACAATCCTTTTTTTTGATTTGTGTCGTACTGAATGACTCCTAGTGTATCAAATAAATAAATGAAACTATATTCATTACTAATAAGTCTTAGAAATGGCAGTGAAGGTAGTTATTTTACCATGGTTTAATGCCTGCCTCTATCCTTTGCTAATCTAAGCTTACTGCCTGCTGTCTGCTTTTATATTTAGCTCTCTGATAAGACAATGGTATCCAATTCAAATGTAACCAGGTGCTGGATTTAAAACACTCAACGTGATAATGTTTTGCCAAGGTTGGAGCAAGAAGGAGGAACCAAATGCAGACATGACTGGTAGGCAGGTGTCATTTACTCTAACTGCTTTAATTAAAGATCAAAATAAAACTGGAAAAACGTAAAACTGGAAAAACACGAAATCAGACAAGACCAGCTCAACAAGTGGTAAGAAAATTCAGTGCTAGTCAAACTATCAATTACTGCATACTGGAAGACGTTGAACGCAAAACTAATCCAAAGAGAGTTAGTTGGGTTAATAAAAGCTGTTTTGTGTGTCTGTGATAGAAAATTAACTATGATACAAAAAAAGTCACACGCTGTCAGGGAATGCAACTTGGTTTAATTTATTGTAAAAGAAGCACCCATTTGTGCAACGAATGTCAGATTTGTTGTTGTATATAGTGCCTCTCAGTTACCATAGTAACCATAGTCCACGGATGTCTAGCGAGTTGGAAGCATCGCTAAGTGGCAGGAGTGAAACAATTAAAACAAACTAGACTTCAGATAGAACCCAAGAACGAGTAATTTATTCAACAGTTAGCAGCATTTTATGTTTAATGGCACTGTGTCAACTTTAAAGTCATTATAATATGGAATTCCCCAGAGGAGCTGTTAAGAACTCTACCTTATTCCATCTTTACACAACACGCTTTGCTATGTGCTTTGATGCCACTGCAACGTAAATATATGCTGAAAATGCAAAGGAACTTCAGAAAATGCTTCAAGAAGACTTGATGGTAGTTGATCAAAGGGTTTTGGAGAGCAGGTTAAAGTTTAACATCTCAAAGACTCTTGCACTCAGCTCGAGGCATGCTCTCAGGACAGATCACAGGCGGTGCATTTTTTGGAACAGGAGGCTGTTGAGCAGATTAAAGAAGCCAAATTGCTAAGTGTCACGTTTCATGGTCAGCTCATGTTCATAACATAGGTGCTAAAATGAGCGTTTCCGCGACTAGAAAATGTTTCTTTATGTATATAAAAAACAATAGCAGTTTAACAAGTATTGCAATCCATGGTCTTATGCCACCCTAATTACTGTCCAGCAATATGGTCTGACACTTCAAAACAAGACCTTATTAAGATCCAGTTCACTCAAAGCAGAGCTTCACAATCTTCACTCTCTGCCTGTAAATGAGGGACACCATAGAAGAGATGCACTGTTTTTGGATGAGGGTAAAAGACATGCTGGCTTCTGGTCTGGTCTTTTAAACAACAAAAAATTGTGTATTTGTATTCAGAGCTATTATGCAATAATGAGGGGCAGTGTCATAATGCCAGATGTTTCTTCATGGCATCTTGTGCTTTAAAGAAAACCGTGAACTACTGAAGAGGGCCGTGTCAGACTGGAACAGCTTTTTAAAATTGGATTAATAAAAACTGTAGAAATAAATAAAAGACAAATGAGTTAATTATGTATGTATCTGTGGCATCACTGTTTTGCTTTTGACTCTTGAAGGAACTATAGTGTAATGTTTGAACATCTTGTACTGTACCGAATAGTTGTTGCTGTGGTAACAAATAGCGGAGATCCAAATAAAGAATAAAATGAATCACTAGCATCTCTTTAATATAAAGTAGAAGAATAATTTTAATTTAGTGGACATATCATTCTTGCGAGTTAAGTCGTTCCATACGATAATTCTGTGGTTTATTTTGCATTAAACATGTACTGAATATTTTACCACAGCCATAATTAAGCTGTTCTATCCAGTTTATTTTGGAGGCTGTTTTGGAATGAATTAGGATAAAGCGCTTTCAGTTTAGAAAGCATCTAGCACCCAGGCACAATAAATGCTTTAAAAACATTGTGACATTTCCATAAAAACTGTGCGCCACTCAACTTAACCTTTTTGCTTCTCTTTATTGCTTTCCCTGAGCTCTGCCACACCTCTCCTTCTTCTCCCTGGTTGGCTTTGGCACCATATTGCTAATTGTGCTTTAAAAGGAAGATCTAATTGTGCAGAAACAAATCCGGGTTGAAAGAATTATCCCGAGCTTTTAGTACTTGTTTATTATTCAGCCAAATGTCAAAACCAGTGGCTAATGCTTTCATTCACACCCCAGTGTAGAAGGCAGTCATTTTAAGGCTTGATAAATACAAGACTTTATACATGTTGGCTTGCTTTTATTTATTTATATCCTTCTAGGCTAGAAGCAACCTTGGATGATTTTCGATTGACTTAATAGGGCCTCTCTTTTTCTCTGTTTTTCACTTAGATTTTACAGCGAGAAATCTTTATTTCCTCTGCAGGCCTGCTGGCTAATATTTAGTGTGAATACAGTTTTGCAAGTCTTCTCTGCTTCATTATATTTGCTGTCACTCCTCTACCCTTTACAGAGAGTCAACAAAACTAAATGTCCCAGTGCACGCTGCTCTGTCTCCTCTCTCCTGCTCCTCCTCCTTTTCTGAAGAAAGGGCAAATGAATGATGCTCACTGTACTGACAAAAACTTTCCCCTCACTCTCCTCGCTACCCCTCTCCTCCCTCTTTGCTAATGAGCAATGCTAGTTCTATTGACCTACTTGTGGACTTAAAGGAAATCCAATCACAAATGCCTCAGGTCGCTTTCTTCCCACTTTGGGAGATTAAAAGATTCAATTCTCCCTGCCTATCCACACTCATCATCATCATTTCTCCTTCCTCTCCTTTCGTCTGTCTGCCCCTTCCCCGAACCCCCACCCTCCCCGCTCCACGCCACTCCACCTGACTGTCGCTCTGCCTTTCTTTCCCCCTGTTTACTCCCTAACTAAGTTTTCAGGCTGTTTTACAAACTTGCTCTTTCTCTTTCCCCTTTAAACTACAGCTGAGTAGAAGAGTGCAGTGTTGCAGATAATTATCAGCAGGAGACAATGGTGTTAATAGGACAGAATGGAGTTTGATCTCATCGGCTGCAGAAGGACAATGAATCTCTGGCCGCAGGACATCAGCAGCGTCTAGAAATACACACGGCGACATAACAATGCTCATAAATTTTCATATTTGCAAAGCGCAACTTTCTTTTATATTCCCACATCTGTGACACATACACACTCAACTTCATCCAGTTACTGGAAAAATTCTCAAGCTCACCAACTACCATTATCCCAAATACACAACACGCGCACAGCACAGACCTCATACTGTGCCTTAAATGGCAGCAGGATGCTGAGAAACTGTTTGCCTTGCCTATTGGCCATGGTGTTTGTTTGGTTTCATGCATACTGTGCAGTAATAGAACAGAGTGACCGAAGCACCAAAGGGGGTCTGCTGATAAACTGGCTACACTGTGAAGACACTGTCTGTGGGGTGCAGTACACGCGATACTCAAATGATATACATGCTGCTCATAGGCTAGAGGTAGAGCGTGCACACAGACATAGATGAAAGCCTGCCTTTTGTTGTCTAGTTACCCATTAAACATTTTGGTCTGTTACAGTATATCAGTTTTGAAAATGTAAAGAAATACCCATTTCTTGCAAGAGATATAATAGGAGTTTTGTGTTACTGCACCTGCAGTGAATACTTGTTTCTGACTGGAAAGCAGGTGTCCATTAAAACTACATGAAAGCACACTGGTTACACAGTTTGAACACTTTAGCCTGTTTCTGAAAGTGTCTCCCACACTCCCAAAACTCCTCATATTTGCAGCTGTTTAAACACTTAAAAAACTTGTTTTTATTAGTTTTCTTCAAAGACAGCATATGCGCTGTCCTCTGTTTTTATGAATGTAATTCAATTCAGTCACTTATGGTTAAAAATGTAATGTTTTATTTTAATTTAAAGAGCTAGTAATCCTTAAAAAGAGAAACATAAAGTCAGCTGGAAGTAAGCCCAACAGCTAAAATAGAGTTATATTGGCTATTTAATCCTCTGTGGCGGGACAGACCTAACCATAGGTCAACCTGACTCATTTCAAAGATGGCAAATTGGATCTGTTTTTCCTCTTCCATTAGAGTAGTTACAGAAACTTTCGGGAGAAGTCTCTGCGTGTTTATTCCAGGGAAGAAGATTGCTGTCAAATGTTTTTTGGTAATCTGTGGGAAGCTTATGTTTTGCTTCCCAGTTTATGTTTCCCCAGCCAGATTGTCTACAACAACAACATTTTAATCAAAAATAACTGAGAGACAAAGTCGGGCAAAACTATTAGAATTTGTTCTCCAAATCTGCTTGAAAATATACATTTATGCATGTTAAAAGATTTTAAATGCGAACATGTTTGAATGTTTGCATGTCATGGAAAATGCCATCACATATTTTTTCTTCTACATTGTTACTGAAAAAGAAGTCTGAGCTGGGAATGAAAGAAAGAGAGGAAAAAAACATGTTTTGTTTTTCCATGTTTGTCCATGGAAGACAGCTGCAACAGCGGGGAAAAATAAAAACAGGAGACAAATCAAAATAAACCCTTAGCAACACTAAAAAAAATTGAGGCCAAATTCTACTTAATATTAAAATTTTTTTTAGACAACTACAAGTCATCTGCATAAAAAACAACTATCAGAATGGCTCAGAAGGTGAAATACTTACATGGCCAGAAGGGCAAAAACACAGAGTTATTTTCCTTCACCCTACCCTCTCAGTTTACAATGACTTGCACTGGGCCCACTTATTTTTGTGGCTGGACTCCGTCAATTGCCTGTGTCAGAGCAAGCACTTCATATCTCACCGTTTTGACAAGAATCCCTCTTTTGGCATATTAGTGGCAAGAGGCAGCAAAAATAAATTAGCTTTATGTGGAACACGTCTTTGCTCTCTGTTGGTCTTATTGAACGGAAAAAAAGAAAAAGAACAATACTCTTTCACTGTGCTCTCTTCTCAATCATCTTCTATTTTTCCTTGCAGTGGACTGACAGATTGTAGGCTACAGCTTAAGTGCATTTGTACCCCGCAGCCGAAGTGCCTGTTCTCAGCTATTGTGTCCTCATATTTTTCCTTCCCCACACATGCTTTTGTCTTCTCTTTTGTTATCTGATTGGTTCCTGGACCTCGCCACCCCTCATCTACGGTAAGTGCAAGACTGTTCTTAGACTGAGTATCTGTACATTTGTGTTCCTTTTGGTACTGTTTCGTGAAAGCAGAAATAGTGTGACTATTGATCTACATTTGAAAGTTGTTCTATTTTTACTAGTAAACAAAAATCAATACCACAAAGTGCCTCAAATGCATTTCTGTCCTAATGGCCTGTGTGTTCTCATGTGAGTGTGAAGGGGTACGACTTGAACGTCACGTTCAGCAGTCCCGTCAACACTGACTCATGTGCACTGAGTGTACATGTCTGTTAATACACCTTTCTTTCGCCAAATAAAGATTCCTTATTCCTTCAAGAGCAATCTAAAATCATCGGGGAAAAGATTCAGCAACATGCTGGTAAAAGTCAAGAGTCACAAAATGCACAAAAACTCTATGAATATTGTTTACAATATTCATAATAGCTAAAATAAAGTAACAATCATCTTCTTAGAATCTTTTCTGACACGTTAACCTGCAACATATTGATGAAAGGTAGTGTGAGCTAAAGAGTATCCTTTGAATGTTAATAATCTTATTTTTTTTGCTAAGGTTTAGTCACCTTAAAATTGCATTTTTGCTCTTTGCTGATGATGCACTCCTTTTGGTGCCATCAAACAGAGGTTTCCATGGTGACTTTAGTTTTTACCTGAGATCACAGTCTTTTCATACTAATAATAATGGATTGCATTTATATAGCGCTTTTCAGGAACCCTCAAAGCACTTTACAATACCACTATTCATTCACTCTCACATTCATACACTGGTGGAGGCAGCTACAGTTGTAGCCCTGGGGCAGACTGACAGAAGCGAGGCTGCCATATTTCGCCATCGGCCCCTCTGGCCAACACCAGTAGGCGGTAGGTAAGGTGTCTTGCCCAAGGACACAACGACCGAGACTGTCCGAGCCGGGGCTCGAACCGGCAACCTTCCAATTACAAGACGAACACCCAACTCTTGAGCCATGATTGCCCCAGTGATATTTTATTAAGAATTTTCCACCACCTAACTATGAAAACAATCCTGTTAAGTAACTGAGATGAAATTACTCATCTATAATATATGTTACGTCTAACGTGACACGAATCCAGTGGATTGGTTTTTTTGACTAATAAATTGTGGACTTATACTTTATAGTTCAATCTTCCAATTTTTACAAGACGTTTTCCCCTTTTTCCCACAACTTCTAATAGAGCTGCAGCTTTTTACTGGTTTTGTTTCACTTTATCTTCACTTCAAGTTCAATAAAATATTATGACAAAATGAAGACCTTGGATAGCTGTAAGCGGCTTCCCTTCCATTTCAGTTCAGGCTATATTATGTAATAATTTCTCCAGATTGAAATATTTTCATTTCACTCGGTGTGTGTGTGTGTGTGTGTGTTTGTGTGTGTGTGTGTGTGTGTGTGTGTGTGTGTGCTCCCACACGACTGTGTGGTCCAGCGAGTCAGGGGGTTTGGGTACAGCCAATTGCAAGATTGTATTTAGCTGTGTCTCAGCTTTTTAGTTGAGCTGAATATTTATCCAGCTGTGCTCCCATCAACTGCCACAGTTTCTGATCGTTAGTAGAGTCAAAGAGACCACATCCAGCCATAAGTTGATAGTGTACATGCATGCATGTCTGCCCATCTAAAGTACGCTGCTTGGCATTATTTTAATTGCCTCCCATGTGACAAAATTCGAAAGTATTGGTTTGCTGGGTATTCTTTACTCTCAGTTTGAGATACTGGATTGATTCTACAAAATATCTGCAACATAGTATTAAAACAGAACAGAACATGAAAATGAGAAAGTTATCAATGCACTAATTAAATTCAAGTGAACTGGCAAACTTCCCCTGACAGTCATTTGTGATTATAATTCATATTTATGATGAATTGGAGAAAACGGAAGGATTCTGAAGGCTCGGTGTCGCATGAACACTTATGGAATTAGATCATTAAGCTTTAATTTGTGTGGCTCTGTTAATGAGCCGCGGTTTTCCTCTTTAGAATTTGAATAACAATTATAGGATGGATGGCCATAAATGCTTGTAGAAGAATCAATGTTTTTCAGATGATGACATCGATTTACTGTAGTCATCACACGACTTTCTTTCTAGGACAATCATAAGATTTTATTTTGATTTTCTTATTCAACAATTTGGTTTTCTGCAATGAAATTTGGTGCCGATGATCTGAACATTTTCCTCTTATTGCGAATTTTCTCTAACATGCGAGAACAAGAAGAAGTCCTTTTTTTCTTTAGGTGAACTGTTACCTCCAACTCAGTTTTAAAATATGAGAAAAGCTGATTGTCATGGTAAATTAATCTTGCAGTCAATATGTTAGAATTATAACAGATAACAGATACCGGTAATGATTGGTTGGCAGGAACAGGTAGACTTAAATGCATGACACCAGAGGCAGTATTAAAATTGAAAAAGAAAAACTCTACTTGAGGCAAAAACTGTTCGGTACACGGGTTATTAGTTGAACCATGCAAGCACAACCAGAGGGAGAAGGCAGAAGAAAAAAAAAATCAAAGACAGACAATGTCAGGCTCACAGGAAGCCTTGCACATGGAGGAAACTGTTGTAATGCTCAACACATGATACAAAGACAATCTGACATAGAGACAGGGGGAGACATACACAAGGGGGAAGGATAATTTGGCAGTGGTGGAACATAATAGGGTGGCGCACAGTCACAACATAAGGAAACACACAAGGGCAGAAAGTGGAGGATCTGACACAGAGTTGAGCTAAATACACAAAATAAAACAGGAAGTGGTAAAAGAACAAGATATAACTTGGAACAGACCTCAAAGTAGCAGGACATGAAATTAATGGGTTTTTCTGAAATGCATCACGCAGGAGATCAGCTATTTTGTTATGCACCAGTACAGTAGCAATCCTTAGGAAATGTCTGTCCGGATATAGTGGAGTATGCAAATGAGATGCTCAATTAAACATATCTGCAAGCTTCAGGAATGTGAAAGAGAAAGCCCATCATGCTATACGTGTAAAAGCATATTAACCATATTTATAAATATGTCAGTAAACAAGTGTAAAAATCTCTCATTTAGGAGGGACGTGTTCTTGATTAAAATATTTTCCATTTAGAAATGAAGCACATGTCTTTCGTCTACAACATGGGCGCTATAAGCAGCACTGGATCAGACGCTGCCTGAGACTGATCCAGTGTGTGGGTGCAACAGCTCGTATTGCATTCTACTATAGAGACATATCAGTGACATTTATAGTACTTTTTGGTTTGTATTGCAGAGATAACAATCATTTTCACAGGAAACATAGGTGAACTCACACCCTAACCTGGTGGGAAAATGATACATATCATTTTGATGGCAGGTTTTGAATAAAAACAGCAGACAGTGACACTAGACTTTTCCGTCTCCTATAATATCATATATTACTGAATCCTGCTTCCATGCTGGGTAACGTTTAGATTTAAGTCGAGAAACATTTCAAATGGTGATGAATCGCTCTGGAGTATAACAGTTCCGGTGCAGATGGAGAGAGACAGTGAATAAAGCAGAGGAGAGACAGAGGAAAACAGCAAAAAGAACAAGGGGATTCTCAGATGCAGGTGTATTTATAGCTGGAAAAGGAGATTCGCACACGCACGCACACACACACACACACACACACACACACACACACACACACACACACACACACACACACACACACACACACACACACACACACACACACACACACTGGAGGCTATCCTAGTCCTACTGTTAAATAATGCAGCTGCTTTGTGATCTGAGGGACTCCTATTATATTAAGTGTGTGTGTATGTGTGTGTGCTGGTAAGCTTATACATGTACATGTGTCAGTGGAAGACACAAACCCTCCACAGCACTGCTCTTTACTTTCTGTTCGTGTGTGTGTGTGTGTGCACTCTGTTTTCTGACAATAATTATTTTATACAAGTTTGCTGCTCGCATCACCGTTTCTGTTTTGCATTTACTGCTGTGTGTTTATGTACATGTTTTGCCAATTGTCTGTAATTATCTGCGCCCCTTTATGTGCCTCTCCTGGTTGTATTTGTATTAGAAAAGTGTTTTTGAAGTCTTCTGCCACTAAACTTGTGAGGCCTCTTGTGTCCAATTAGGCAGCTTGTTTAAGCCGCCGTCGTCGCATGGTTCCCTCTCTTGGCATCCGTCTTCTCCTTCATCCCTGCATCCCACCGTCCCTTCATCTGTCCATCCTGCAGTCTGAGAATAAGAGAAGGAAATAAATGAATGTCAGTCATATTGTGTCACAATAACTGTATGTTTTGGTCCCTCTGAAGGATGTGCCTCAGGTTATAGCATGCAAACTGTTGGATCCTAGACATGACTATGGCTGGTTGGACCATAATACATTGCTGCAGAGCCAACCACCCACACATGCACACTTTTTGCCCTTTTTTGCTTTGCCCTGACATTTGAGAGAATGACAGAAGGACAAAAAGAGAGGAGGAGAGGCCAGAGTGAGAGAAGGCATCAGATTCTCTGCTTACCTTCTTAACTAGGCAGCGGATCTGTCTCCAGGAGAAGGCGCGACACTGATAGCAGGTTGGGTCCCTGCCAGCTGGCAGGGGTGCACACACCAACACACACACACACACACAAAATGCCCTGTTCCTTCTCCTAGGGTGTGCTGAGACATTTTTTGACCTTGGTAGGGGCAGCACACTGTACAGCCCTAACAAGGCCACAAACATACACAGCCACCTGTTCTCATGTAGAAAGTGTTCCATGTCAGAGAGCTGCTATGAATTCAGCATGACTGTATGTGTCTTAATGGGCATTAAGGGAATGGAATGAGTATAAAATCATCCACAATTCTCTTCTTCACCGCTGAGATAAACAAGTGAAGGATTTGGTTTCTGCGTGTGTACTTAAATGTTTGAGCATGTCTAAAATGCTAATTGATTCTGCTATGCAGCCACATTAACGAAGCAAAATGTTATGCAGGGATATTTGTGTAATTACAGGTGTTTAAGTTTTTCAGCTGGATTAATTCTTCCGAGCTCATGACATTTATGTTCTTCACATAGATTTACATACACACAAAGTCACTTGGATGGCAAACTGTAGGAAATGTGCATTTCTATCTGGGTTTGAGACCAACATAGACGGAACGTGTGTTTTCTGAGCTTTCTGCCAAACAGATGTTCATCAGCATTTCAGAGTGTTCCCGTGAAGCCATTAGACTACATTACCAAGAACACACTAATTACGAAGGTGCATGGGGATATGGGGGAAAGCAGGCAAAACACACACAATAATTCACACATGCAGTAACGCGCATTCTGACAAATATGGCACCATCACACCTGTTGAATAAAAAAAACCCAAAAGTGGCATTAAAAACAAACATTGCAATTTTAAAATCCAATAAAATCAGATGATACGTACCTACTAAATACAAAACAGATGCACATATATAAAACAAATATTTTATAGCAGGTTAATAGATTTTTCATTACTTCTTTATGTTTTATATGTATTTTATGAGCATGGTTCTGTTCAATATTTATGGATCCTCCCACTGTTCATGTCGCTCATTTACTTGCTGTATTTTATCATTAATATTATAATGTCACAGGCTGGCAGTATCAGTATCCTTCCTCCTTCCCTCTTTCCTTTTTGCACTTGCTATCTTCTTAATCTCTTACCCTTCTCATGTAGGTGAATCTTCCAGCTCCGGTGAGGCCTGTCAGGAGGTGGGGCTCTCAGTCAGCGCCTGGCCGGGCCTCCAACTGCGCACCTGTTTTCCATTAGCTCACAAGCCTCCTATCCATTTAACAGCAAGTTCATTCACCCACTCTTCATCAGCTTGCACTGATGCTTAAGTGGTAAACGTCAGGCTCTAGTTTAGTGTCTTTCATATGCTTACTTAATCACTATACTTGCCTCGTTCCCTTATCTCCTCTCTAGCTCTCTCTTTCGGTGCCTATATTCCCCCAGCTGGTTTTGACGCTTGGTGCTTTCAGGGTTTCTCCTCGGAATCCCTCTGATTTGCAATACCCACTCTAAATCGTTTCCTCACTCTCCAACCTCACGTCTACTTGGCGCCATAGATATTGGCTTTATATAAGCTGCTCTGACTTTGATGTTGCGAGTTCTTCATAAATTATTTTTTGCTTTAACATTCAGTTGTCATAAATTACTTTGGAACATAATGATATATTATATTATAATATTATGATATAGTGTATTTTACTGGGCTTGTTGTGAAATGTTTATGTTTAGTATCCCAAAATGTATCCTATATGTGTGCTGTACAGCACATTTCAGTAGATTTTGCAATAGTAATAATTTTTTCTAGGTTTTTGTGGTGCTTATTAGCTTTAAATTACGTACTTTCACTAAGGGGTGGCATCCCATGATTGTTTGATTTTTATTGACTTCAACTGATGGGCAGTGTATAGCATTTAAATTTATCTTGGTCCCCTAATACATTAAAAATGAGCATACATGCCATATAATCATATATGCTTAACATGTAATAGTGTACATCTGTCATACATACTTGGACTTCCCACACATCTAATCTAATTATTTTGACACTGCAGACTTCATTTTAAACTCAAGGTAAAGAATTTTGTACCCAATGGAACTCGAGTCTTACTGTGTGAAAAAGTGTTAGCTACTTAAACTAAAATACCTAAAAAAATTAAAGGAACTCGTTTTAATCCGGGTATAGAAACAAGTCATTAAAACTTCTGGGGTACTGATTAGGGCTGTTAAATAGGTGAGGGGGTTGTTAATCGGTTTCTGCTGCTTTGGCGTTGTGCTACTGGTAGCATGAGGAACAGAGATTGCACAGGTAGGACCCCTCCAAGATGACACAGCAATTTGTTCCATTGCCAGAAGGTTTGCATTGTCTCCCAACACAGTCTCAAGAGCATGGAGGAGATTCCAGAGATTGGCAGTTACTCTATGAGAGCTGGACATGGCTGTAGAAAGTCCATAACCCATCAGCGAGACTGGTATCTGCTCTTTTGTGCAAGGAGGAACAGGATGAGAACTGCCAGACCTACAAGATGACCTCCAGCAGGCTACTGGTGTGAAAGTCTCAAGCCAAGCAATCAAAAACAGACTTAATGAGGGTGGCCTGAGGGCCCAGCGTCCTCTAGTGAGCCCTTCGCTCACTTCCTGGTGCAGTGGAGTCATTTAGAATACCAGAATTGGCAAGTCCAGCACAGGCCCTGGAGTGGCTGTGGAGCACATAATACTGCCTATAACATTGTTCAGCATGACCAATTTGTTGGTAGCCAATTTGGTGGTGGTCAGTGATTGTCTGGGGAAGCATATTCATGGAGAGACACACAGAGCTGTACAGATTAGGCAATGGCACTGAATGCCATTAGCCTACGCTATTTTGATTTCCATTAAACAATGTGGCATGCCTTAATTCCCCAGTCCATATAAATATAGATATCCAGCATGACTTTTTTTTTTCATTTTTGAGAAAGAAAGTGTTCCTTTCATTTTTTGAGCAGTATATGTTGTGTCATGATCTTTAAACAGGAGCAAAGCCAATAAATAGTTCTATTCCTGGTGCCATAATTATACAGTTTATTAAATGAAAATGACACTTAATCACATGCTTCATTAAAGGTAACTTTTTCAATGTAATTGCTTTTTTTTTTTAAAGGTATTGATAATTCTTGTTGTATATTATGATTGAATGCTCAATATACTTTATTGTAACCACTCACAATAACAAAAGGTCAGTAGAGTAATCCATAAACATGTAGTAGTTATTGTACACGTCTCCATGGCTGTTGTGGGAGTTATTTCAGCGGAACCTATTTTGATTCCTTTAAAAGACCTTTAGAGCATCAAATGTCTTTTTGAAGTTATAGTTCCTTTTCTCTTTTCTCCAAATTTGTCAAAAGCCACTAAATTATCATCTTTCCCAAGAGAGTAAGATCGTGTGCATTCCATACATAGGCTGTATATGGCACTGGACCTGGAGAACTACTTACACATGCAAGGTAGAGGTTGTTTGGGTGATCACATATATGAGATTCCCTCATCAGTCCTAACATTTTGTGCAGACACTAATTGGAGATATTTTGCCTGCTGTGCCTCGGTATGCCATTTTCATGCTCTCGCTGTGCTTGAAATGATCTCATTCATGACTGACACGCAAACAAATTCCTCATCATTGGTAGCCTCAGGTACATCTTAATTTGCATACCTTCCAATATGAAAGAAAATGTTGCTTTGAGTGAAAATTGTATCCAGCAGCTTACTTTGCCAATATGCCAAGCAGACACACTTCTGCATCTTTATTTCTGGGTTTAGACATTGACACAACGAGCAACACTTCTTCACTTCTACAACAGCCCACAATATCATTTTCAAATTGAATTAATTGGAGTGAGTGTATTATAGCTTCATTTGAGGGTCTAGTTGTAAGAAAACTTCCCAAGTGTGGACTACAAAAGAAAAGCTTACAGACGAATCTGGTTTCCCGTTTCTGTGGTGTACTCTCTAAGTGTGAAAATATAATATGCAGCAGCCCCAAATCTAAACTTGTTATCTGCTGTTCATTTAAAAAGAAAGAAAGAAAAGGAAATAATGATTGTACTAAATGCAGCTGCGACTCTGGAATATGAAATGTGACCATTTATTGATGGTGGTGTTGGTGGTTGTGATGGAAGGTGTGAAGAGTTTATCTGACCATTTCTTTAAGTTTCTACTACTAACAATCCAGCATTCCCACCTATTTTATGCAGCAACTGGCAAGGTGTTGTTGCAAAAAGAGGCAGAGTTTGAATTTCTCCCTTAAGCCCTGGTTTTTGATCATTTACACAAGCATTTCGGTTATTTTTTACATGAACAACCAAGTGAAACACTCTTAATGCCTTCCAGGAGAAACTGTCTAAAAAAATATGTGCTCTCATCTCCATATTTAAATGATTGTATCATCTTGTTTCTGTCTGTGACTGTTCAGAGAAACCATAAACTCCTTTTGCATATAAACTAGATTTTGTAGAGCATAACCTGGCCTTAAGCTTAAGTGCTTAAGTGGCTGAACCTTGTAACAAATGCTTATGTACAAAAGATACACAGCAACATTACCAGTCAGTGATGTTTCTGTCTACCTGTCTTGGTTTTAGCTTCATGTGTTCCTTTTTTAAAAAATTGCTAAACATTCCTGTAAAAGTTATATTCTGTCATGAACTATTAAAATGAGAAGCTCAAGAATAAAAAAACACGATAAATTAGTGAGATAAATATCAATTAACAACTTTTTTTTTCCTTTTCTGCAGATGTGATCCTAGTACCCTCACAGTGATTGATTCATTGTAAGCCTTAAGACCATTTGGGTCATACATACAATGTTACATTTTCTTAAAATTAAGCCTTCCATTTTTAGTAGTGGTGCACTGAGTGGTAGTGGTGTAGTAGTGGTGCATGAGACTCTTAAAATATATAATTAATCTTAACTGTATTTGCTTATTTTTAGAACCTTTAATCTGATGCTAGTGACGGTACAACCAAGGAAAAAATGGGTTTTCCCTGGATTGTATATCTTTTAGCATTGCTCTGCCTCATGAGGATTTGACTAAAGTATGATCCGATTTTGAGACTTCATAAAGATGGAGGGAGTTCAAGAGTTTTTGCAAGCTGATGAACAAAACCTTGAAAAAAAAATGGCAGTACTTGCATTTCACTATATGTGCAAACCTGCTATTCAACTTACCACTAATTAGTATTGTTACCTACAATTGCTATTGCCTTTCTTACAATCTTCACTAAATCTTGCATTATGGAAAGTGCAAACAGGAACCATTAACCACTATTTAATACCTTCAGTGCTGGTAATGTATTTTTGTTGTTGCTGTTGTTGTTTTTTGCAAAGCAAAGTATTAAGTTGTAGTTTCATATTCTTGATTATTTTTGTGCCTAGAGTATACATCTACAATAATAACAACTCAAACCAGCTCCTAACTGCACCCTTGTATTCATCGGAGTGCTGTTGGTCTCCTAACTAACTCATTAGGAAACTGAAAGCTCTCCGTGTGCCTTTATGTGTCATCTTCTGAAATTCAAACACATCTATGCTAGCCCGGTGATGGTCTGGCAACCTCTGGCAACCAGCTGGAATAGGCTCCAGGCTCTATTCAACCCTAGACTGATAAATTGTTTAAAAAAATGGATGGATGGATTTTTTGTTACACACAGTCAATTTAGCAAATATTGCAATCTTTTCTGTTAATTTCCATGAGGCCTGACCTTAAGAAACCCCAATTAAGGGAGAGACCGTCTATTAGTGTGCTGAGTGAAAGTGCACTGAAGTCAAATTTGGAAAATAGATTGTGTCTCTGGTTTGACAAGCTGTCCTTGGTCAACTGGCGTGAAGTTCAGATTTGGTCCCTGGATGTGACAGAAACTCAAAAGCTCCCACATTTGCAAGTAGTAAGCAAGAGTGAAATTAGGAGTGCAGATCTGCTGTCTTCCTCCGTGATCTGTGATCTGATAAGCTGATCTGAGAGAGAGAGAGAGAGGCAGAGAGGGTATCAGATGCCTCTCTCCTCCTCACCCATGCTCATCCACTGCTTGCGTTCCCTGCTTTCCCTCCACCCTTATCTCTATCCCTCCTCTTCTCTGTGCTGCACCCTTTCTTTCTCCATCGCTCACTTACTGGCACACTTTCTCGCTTACCTCCTCCTTTTCCTCTGTTTTCATCTCTCCCTGTTTCACCCAGCATCTGTCTAATTCAGTGGTTGGGCCTGTGGTTAGCAGCCGTATGGTTTTTATGATCACCCTCTGAGTACACAGTGACCTTGGACATTATTCACAGACAATAGATGGAGCTGTCCACACCGGGTAGCACTGCTACTGCTGTGGGCTGTTGTGTGCGTGTGCCTGTGCCAGATGTGTGTGTGTGTATGTGTTCGAGGCAGAGAGTGGGAGGGAGTCAGTAAGAGTGAGTGTACCAATTTTAATGTGAGCAGAGGAGAGACAATATGAATCAGAGAGACCACTGCTCCATTTCTGAAGGGTTAAGGAATGCAAAAGCGTGTGTGCGTGTGCGTGTTTGGTAAGCTGATAAAACATCTGGAGTTGTTTCCAAGTGTTGAATTAACATTTGGTAGCTGTTCACTTGATCTCCCAATGTGTGGTCCAAAATGATGCGGACGCAAGTGAAGGAGGGCATAATTAGACCGATAAACCAAATAAACCCATCAGAGAGATGCAAACAATTTTAGGAGTGGTTATTGAACAATCTCATGTATTTTTTAAAAAGAAAGAATGCACTCTGCCACCTCAGCAACATCAAAAGGCTTGTGAGACCACAGAAGACAAATAAAGTGGATTACCAATGAAAAACTGAAGAGTCAAGAACTCTTCAGGGGGTAGTGTCAATGTCAAAGTCTGCAGTCAAGAAACATCTACATGAATCTAAATTCAGAGTGTTGACAACAAGGTGCAAGCCATTGGTTGAGAATAGGACGCCCAGAATAAATTTAGAAGGAAAAATCTCTGCACAGTTCTTTGAACAGATGAAACCAAGATGAACCAAGGAAAGTGAGAGCTCATAATCCCTAAAATACCACAAGTTCAGTCAAACATTGTGGAGGCAATGCAATGGCAAGGGAATGTATTGAACCAGATCTGTAGAATTTATTGATGACATGACTGCTGATAGAAATACCAGACTGAAGTGCACAAGGCTATTCTCCAGTCAGATTGAGCTAAATGCTACAAAACTGCACAGTAGTCCGCAGTGCAAATGGATAATGCAAAAAGCAAATCCAAGAATTTCTCAAGGTTTCTCAAAGTAATGCAATATTCTTCAGTGGACAGGTATCAGCCCAGTAGAACATGTTTTTCTGTAACTGAATACAAATTGAAGGCAAAAAGCTCCACAAACAATCAACAACTGAAGGCCTTGCAGAGCATCTCATGAGAGGAAAAGCAGCATTCGGTGATGCCCATGGGTTCTTCGGACATCAGGCAGACATTCACTACCAAAGACCTTCTTTTTTTAGTTTTAGTAGTAATTCTGTCTGTAATTATCAACAGACAGACCTTGTGTTGGTTGTGGCCAAACAAATGTGCGTACCGGCAGAAATTCGCCATTGTTTATCCTCCTCACACAGTGAATTCACAGGCTAAGCTAATCTTGCGTTAGTGACATGCATTTCCCCTGAAGTACAGTGGAAACAGTTAAAGAAACAGACCAGGAGGGACTGTCAGCTTGCGTGGGCGCCATAAGTTATCTCCTATAACTTACTATAAACCTGGTGGATTTAGGGTCTCGGCTGTTTGTATAAAGAATGTGATAAATGAGCAGAAGAACTAAAAAGTATTCTGAGGGATCTACATTACCTTACTGGAATGAACCGAGGAACGGATAACCCCCCCCGGAGTGGATTTCTTTGTTTTCTGTTTTATGAATGAACTGAAGCAACTGCTGTGAAGCAAAATTATGGGCTGTGCGCACTGAATTTTCTGGTTGACTGGTGTGTTTGTTTGGCTTTTGTGATTGATGTGTTTGAATATATCATTTGGTGTTTTACAAATTGGATTGGATTGGTTTTCATTCAATGGTCAGGGTATTGGGTCTTAGCTGTGTTAACACAAACACACCCTTTGTGTGGTTTGCAAATTTGCTAAATTAACCTTATATGTCAGTAGAGAAACCTGGCTGACACTCCAGAAGAAAAACTTACCTGTTGAGCCTCCTTGGAAGCAAACTGTCAGAGCGCTTTCTATCTGACATTCACACACACTGATGGATGCATCGGGTCAGCCGATAGTCTTTGGTGGTGTCGAGGAATGCTTTTTGTTAAAGTTCAATTAGCTGGGCGGATTTCCATGAGATGACAGTAGAAGTTAAAAATGCAATTTGACTGGACTTCATTCTAAAAACCTACAACTGTATTATGTGTTAGTGGTTCCACCTCCCTGTCACGTTGAATAGGGCTGTGGAGGTGGAAGGATCCCTTCATATATGCCACATAGAGCTATGGTAGTCAACTGTCAGTGAACTGTTTAACTATTGATTCACCATTTTAACCATTCCTCTACTATTTTCACCTACTAATTTATTGGCAACCAGCTAACAATTCATTCAGTTTGTCCATCCATTGTGATAAATTAAAACTTCAGCTGTTTACCTATACTTTATCAACCACTTTGACTTTTTAAAAACTTTGATTCAAATATACAATTTAGTCACTGCATGGCATTACTCTGTTTTCATCATGCAATGACCAATTTTAGCTCTCTAGATTTACTTTTAAAAAACAGTAAAAGTTTTTGCCCTATGTTGTTCTGGCCTGCTAATCTTCCCATTTAACACCTGGATACTGTGGAATTGAACAAATTATTTTACTGCTACAATATAATCTACAGCATTAGCATTGCATTAACAATATAACAGATAGCTTTAAGACGGCCTTAAGATGTTTAAACATACAGGCACTATATTAACCTTTATTCCAGGTGCAGTTATAACTGTTTTTATACACACCCTGCAGTTTGTGCTTTTTAAAGAGTTGAAGCTCAGTCAGTTAATTGAGGGTCAGAAGCTTCGTCTGGCGCTAGGTCCAGACGATCTATTGTGCAAAGTGACTTAGAGCTATGGAAGGATTGCCTACACGCTTACAAGACATACATGCCATGTTATTCATTATTATCTTTTATTCGTTTATATCCTTTTTATTAAGCTTTGAGTAGTGGAATTTGATTAAAGCATTTATTCAATATATTCCGTGTATAGTTTCACTTAGATTGTTACATATATGAGAGTGGCTTCTGTCTGGTAAGAGGTTACGAGCTTTAGTTGGCGAGGTGAGAGGTGAGACAGAGTGCAATTGAGGTCGAGACACACACACACACATAGTAGGTAGACTCATTTTTAGGTAAGAGTTCAGACATATTTTGCTTGTAACTGCATTTTGTGCCTGCATAAGTGACAGTTTGTTGTAGGGCGTGTACTACAAAAATACCCCTAAGGGTATCTTATCCTCTTCCCTGGTTGGGAATCACAGACAGTAGTGCACAGTTTAGAAAATCTCAGTCTTGTCTTAACATGACAGCGTTCTCATACACGACACAACAACAGCAGTCCCTATGGCTCCATTTTCTTGAGTGGCTAACACTTTGTTACTGTGGGACTTTAATATGGCCTGCTTAATATTTGTCTGGGACCTTCTTTGTGTCTCTCTTTCCTCCTTCCTCTGCCTCTGCAGTGTAAGATATCGAATAAAAAAAATTAAAACAAGAAATGGTTTTCTGGGTTTGTCGAGGAAGAACTTAATTAGACTCCACACTACCCTGACCTCAACCCCATATAACATCGTTGGGATAAATTGGAATGCCAACTGTGAAGCAAACCTCAACATCTGACATCACTGTGTGACCTTAATGCCCGACCTATGCCCAATATCAGTATGCTCTTGTGGCTGGATGGGAGAGAATCATTGCTTCAAATTCCAAGCAAATACACATTTATTGTGGAGGAGAGAGAGAAAAAATCTAGACCTTGTTTACAGGGAGAGAAACATAGACAGTGCAGCTTTTTTAAAGTATATGTTTCAGGTATTTTGATTTGACTGGGAAAAAAAACTCTGAATGAGCAGAAAATAAATTAAGATGGACAATCGAAACATTAATGTCAGTAAAAACCACCCACTATTATATATGGCTCACAAGAGCTGAAATTAGCATTTTACACCAATAATTATGGAGATATTATTAACTGTGGGTGCCATTTTTACTAAGATAATTGCCTTATGAAACATTTGTCTTTCTTTAGATCCACACCTGGCAGTAAGAGGCAGTTTGTCCACCTCAGTGTATGGACACACATATATGCCACCAGTTTCACACACATACCTGCCTTGTTATAACACCAATCAGTCAACTGTCAGAGGCAGAGAGGGTTTATGGCAGCTTTATGGGAGGTGAAGCAGCACTTGGTAGTCCATTTGGCTGCCCATATAAATGACTCATGTATGTGTGTGCTTGTGTATGTGAGTGTCATGCCAAGTGACTATGTAGCTTACCACTAGGCAGTTGTGTGCGTGAACCACTTTTCACATAGCCATGCGCAACTCTGTGCTTGTCAGAGGGTGTATTCATGTGTGCGTGTGGAAGTTACACGTAAGTGCGCTTCCATAACCGCATGTTGTGAGGGCACATAACTGTCTGTTCTGTTGGGAAGCAGAGTAGATGAAGTGAACTGTGAGTCTGTCTCTGCACCATTTGAGGTGTAAGATACCAAGAAAGAGTTAGAGGCACAGAGAGCTTTGCAGAGGGGAAGAAGGGAGGAAGGGAGGGAGGGAAGGGGTGTTAAATATAGATAAGAATGAAAAGAGAAGAAAGGAAAAAAAATCTGACTTTTGAATCTTCCCTACATATTTTTCATCGTATTTCCTTTTTTGCCTGAAGGCAGCAGTGTTTTACAAATTGTTATCCTCCACCTCAGTTGGTCAAGGAGGCACCCCTGTAAATTTCCTCATCTTGATGAACTTTCTTCTTTGGATAGTCTGAGCCTGAGAAAACCAGCCTGTGTATATTGTGAATGATCAGATCACAAAAACATAACTGAATGTTTAAAACTAGAAGAGCTAATCTCAGTATTTACGTGCGACAGTAAATAGCTCCTGCTGTGTGTCTCTGTTGTTCTTCGAAACATAGTTTTTGTTGTTTAGCTTGACAGCCAATGCCACCATAATTATCATAGAAATCTTTCTGGAAACTGTTTTTGTCATTTCTGAGTTCATCTGAAGTGTAAAAGTGCAACCCTAACAGGCATTCTCCAACAAGAGTATTGTCTCTCTCGTGTATGTCTTCCCTGAAAAACTATTAATCGACAGTGTTCCCAGCTTCTCAGATCGCTCTCCTCAGACTATACTGAACAAATGCTGCAGCTGTGGATTCACTGCAGCACCGTCAAAGCCTTGAATTGTGGGATTTTAATCAAAAAGAAGAAAAATGCTTTTGACACCAGATTTTACACTCCATTGTGGAAACTTCTGAGGCCACCACAGAGTGCACAAATTTCCATTTTAGAATTCAGAAGCTCAAATTTCAGTAAACGGTAGAAGGTGAAAAGAGCACCAGGTACCAAATGGAAAGTTATCAGACAAAGCTTATGAAAAAGAAAAGCTTGGCTTTAAATCTACCTTACCTTTGATATTTTATGGAGAAACTCAGACGCATAAAAGTTTTCAGGAGATTTCATGAAGCCACTTACAGTTTTGTTTGGACACTGAGCTATAAGGCTTTTTTGTTTAAAGAACAAAGTATTTGGGAAACTTTTCACTCTGATAGTAGTTCATCTTCTTTTGTGTTTACAAAAACAAACAGCAAACCCAAGGGAACAAACCAGAAGCCGTTTATTAGCTTCAGCCATCGGCTATTTTGTCATTACTCTTTGTTTAGAAGTTTGGCATTCCCAAGCTGGATTCAACTTGAACCATTGTCATTCTTGTGGTGTCAGATGCTGCCATTTTTTCAGAGCCACTGGCATCTCACAGGGAAGCAGAAAGTGACCTTTGGTAGATTTTTGGCATAGATGGATTGACCTGACTGACCAATTGGTATTTCCTCTACATGGAAGGAAAGTCCAGGATTGTTATGGATTTTTATTGTTGCATCCTGTGTTCTGCATTTTCCGTTTGATATGGTTCATTACAGGTAGAGATGAAAAATACTGCATTTGTAATGTATATGACACTGAATCAGTTGAGTAGCTTGTCTGAACAAACTTTGGTCTTAGTCACACAGGCCTAAAGACCTGTTGGCAACCTCTGGTCCATAGGGAAAAAAATGATAGCCCCTTACCAGGTGTTGACTGGTTGCTAGGGGTTGCACTGTGAAATTGGCCGCAAAGACATTTCAGTGTCCAAAAACCTTTTTGTGATTGCATTGGTTGTCAGCAGATTGATATAGTTGCACATGGAAGACACTGGCTTATCTGCAAACGCTTGCTAACTAACCCATGAGCTTCAATGAAACTTGAAAAAGTGCAATGCAAAGTGAAAATGGAGACTGTTCTCTTTCAAAGTAAAAGTGTTGCTTTACAGCTGAAACCAACATGTTTCAACAAGTGGTATTTTTCTATGAAGGTCTAATGTTTCAGGTTTTCGTTGCACATTTCACCACTTGACAAGTGTTTGCAGATAAGATGGTGTCTTCCATTCAAATGATGTTTAACTTCATCAATCTGTCAGCAACTAACAGAAACACAAGAAAGTTGTTGGTGCAGCCTCCTGCAACAACTTACCAACCAGTTGAGGATACATTTTCCTCAAGTGACTGGTGGTTACCAGTGTGTGTGCTTACTTGTGTGCTGAAACAGCAAAAACTATACATGCCATCAAATCACTGATAACCAAAGTCTTAAGCATCACATTTTTATGGAAAGGCTAAAATTCTTTTAGTGACCTCTGTGTCCACTGAACTGCAACAACCAACCAGTTTCCACCGGAAGTTGTTGACTGCTATATTTAATTTTGTTAAAAATATAATTATGGATGTACAGCTCATTTATTGACAAATCACATTGTAAGTAAATCCCTCAGTTTTTACTTCTCTGCAGTGCAAATACAGACGTTCTTGGTCATGTGTCACAATAGGTAATGCAGGCACAAACAGGATAGACTGTTTGAAGACAATCCCCACAGATTTGCATTTGCATTTACATATGGTGGCAGAATGAGAATAAGCGGATGCAAAATAAACACAAAATCAAACAGAAATACTTGGTAAAATCTTAGACACAGCATCTTTTCCTTGTGCAGCAATAAAAGTAAGAAAAGAAAAAAAAAACATATTTTACTCCAATGAATCCTTGTAATCATTGCTGACTGTCTGATACTGACTGTTCCTGCTTTAAATTTATGTCCTTGAATTTGAAGGGCAGATATCTTTTGGGCTAGACAAGTACAATTCATATACTATATCTTTGGCACAAAATTGTCTGCAAACTGTTCCCAGTGTTCAAACTTTTAGTTATTTTCTTCAAACTTTATATTCGAAAGGACACAAAAGTCAATTATCTTATATTTGTACAGTACAAGGGTATTTGTTATGGTTTTAGCCTGAACAGAGAACTCAAACTCTCTGGACTGGTGTCTAACCCTGGCTAGCTATAGCCCACTATAGTGTATGACTCATTAGAAAGAATTGGTGTAAACTTGTGTCAACTGATCAGTGAGCTTTCTGCCCAATTAGAAGTGTAGAACAAGAAGCCAGCCAGCCCAAACTAAAGTTGACCCCTGAGGGGAGGGGAAAAAACATAGTGAGCTCTGCTTTTTTTTCTTTTCTTTTTTACCTTTTAAGCTGTGAGAGCAAACAAGATACAAAGTTGTTGATTGGTCAGAAGGAATCTCCAAGACAACCAGGTAGCGCAATGAAATTACAGCCTGTTCTGGTTGCTTTGTGAAGCATTGTTGGAACTGATGGGCAGAGCAATACAAAGGGAACAAAAAAACAGAGACAGGTCCCCTGTGGAGGCTTTGATGAGGTAGAAGTAAAGGCATTTTCTTTGTCTTTCTTTGCCTTTCCGTCTCCTAAATGGTTCCCTGGGTGGGCTCAGGAGTGTCGGAACTAAAAGTAGAGCAAAGAAATGCTCCTCATATCCAGAGAAGAGGTAAGGCAATAGGTGCCTTTTTCCAATCAGAAAAGAAAGTTTGCTGAAAGAACCTGATTTTACACACACATTGAGACCTTTTCACTGCTGAATACTCACGTGTATTTATTTAACAGTGTGATCATTTGTACTATAAGATACCTGTGTGGCTCTGGCTCACTCATAGCATAGGCCCTGATACACTTTTGAACTTGATTGCTCACCGTGAACAGCTGGTTTATAACAGTGCCAGCATTATAACAGGGCTCAAAGTGAACTGAATTAGGTTTGATCCACTCCTCTCCCCTGTAGCCATGGAGATTCAAATCCCAAAAAGATGTGGAATGGAGAAAAATGTCAATTGGGAACAATTTGTAGTAGTTCCAACCTGAAGCATTTTACCACCTGTGGCCCAGCGCTCCTTTTTGTGTTTCCTTTTGGCTCCAAAAGAAAAACAAGGTTAGGCTTATTTTCTTTTCTGTTCTGTTTTTGACTTGTGTTTTGGGCTTTGGAGATGAAATACCTCGATATTTTAGTAGATACATGTTTTTTTCACTGAGGTTATAATTTTTAAGATTGTGATAAAATCAAACCAGACTGATAATATTTATGGTCATAATTTGATTGCCCCCTTTTTGTTACTAGAAATGAACAACACTGTGTACTTTGTATCAAATTAGACAAAATATGTTGCTCATTAGATGATAAGCATACTGTGGTGCTCTAATTGGGCACCTCACACCTAAAGTATGGCCTAATTACGAAGTGAATATCCCAAGTATCTTAGCCTTTGTAATAATGAGATGAAACACTGAGCTCAGAGAGCCTTAATTTAACAACAGGATCATTTGTTGCTCATTAGAAGAAAAGAGTGAGATGAATTTAAACCATCGTATGATGCTTTCAAGTTCCTCATACCTTGGTTGCTTTTTGGAGTACTGTGTGAGTTTATTGGACCTTTGCAGCACTACAGAAATCAACTTGATAGTTTTAGTTGCACAGATTCAATCTTTTGAATCTATTGTGTAAATAGCCAAATAGATATCATTTTTCATATTCACATAATGCATCGAAACAGAGAGCCTTTTTCTGAGCAGGAGTATTGGAGCCACAGGTGCTTCTGAAAAACCACTAACTGCTCATTTAGACTTTGTTTCTTTTTTTTTTTCTCATCACAGCAACTGCTCTGTCTTCTCCTCATCCGCTTGTTCGTCTGTTTCTTGGCCTCAGTAAACATTCTTACCTGTTTTTCTTTTATTCTCGTGCTCTTTTATCGTATTCATTTATTCACTCTGATCCATCATCCCTGGCAGGATGTGAGGAGCTCAGCTGGGGAGGAGCAGAAGCCATTTTCTCCAATGAGCCATTGCCATGCCAACGGCGAGGTAATTTTGCCTCTTCCTCTTGAATGCTGGGGGTAGTGCTCCACCTGGACAACGCGTGTGTGTGTGCGTTTGTGTGCAACTGTGTGATTATTAAACCCTGCACAAGATGATTGTAATTTGACAAATATTAACATCTGCTCATAAACAGAGGCCAGGTCACACTTTGTTATCATGGATGGGAGTGCAAGTGTGTGTGTGTGTGTGTGAGTGTTGTCTAATATTTAGATTAGGAATTATGAGGAAGAAACAGCGCCCAATCTGTGTGCTGAGATGTGATTATATTGTGAAATATGTATTCAGTGCATCCAACTCTTATAAGAACAGATGAACTGCTGTGTAGCTGCAGTATAGCTGCGAGCCAAGCTCCCAACACTGAGCTTTGGATCGTCCTTTTTATTTTGTCTTTCACTGTTCACCTTTATATGACCATATACACATAATCTGAAGTCATCTCAAGAATATTATTGGACACTTTATTATTGTGCATACTGCGCATTTATGACTATGAGAGTAAAGGGAAATTATCAATTTATTCATGCCTAGCCTAGTGTTATTTCAATTAACATTTAATTTTCATTTCATTCCATTTAACAGGAAAATTTGATAAAATGCACAACACAAGGAAAAGTTAGCAATGTGCCTTTTTTACTGCTTTGTTGGAGAATTACTATCTAGTTGGGGCTTTGCTGGTACTACTGTTGGTCAATTTTTCAGTATTCAAGGCAACAGTGGCTGCCACAGCTTCTGCAACATGCCATTTCATCTGTTTTAAGCTTAGTTGCATCGTTATGTCTTTTCAAAAGGACAGCGAGCCAAACCACACCTCCAGGTCCTGTAATTGCTGTTTGTGTACGAGTGCATATGCAGGAATCCCTTTAAGATGATCTGAAACTTAATGTAGTAGGAAATGTTTCCAGCTGACACATTGCCACATTTACTCAGCACGTGATCAGTGATTTCTGCTTCATAAAGACTGCAGAGTCTTCCCATAATTTTGTTTTACTTCATTGCATTTAGGAAAACTCTAATTACAGCAAACATTTCAAAGGGATCAGTCTGCTGTGCTCAGAATCTCTGGGAAGATTCTCAACACTGTGCGCTTCACCAAGCATGAAAATATACTTGTGGAGAAATGAGCGCATCATTTTCCATGTTACTAAAAAGATCATTAAATTCTGATTACACACTTAAAATGTACATATTTATATACTTTTTCTACAAAAAAGCAACATCAATTTTATTGGGGTTTTTTTTCAACACGCTTTCACTGATAACACAGGGAAATTCCCAGTTATAATAAATTTAGTCATATCGAATAATTCTTTGGATGTTTGGATCTACAATACTTACGTGAATAATAATCACATATATGGAGTCTACACAATTCGTGGAAAAGTCACTTTCATCTCTTAAAATAGACCTGGCTAATGATGGGTATGTTGGTGGGCCTGCAGGCACCCAGTGGAACAAGCTCAAGCAGTCAGTTAGTGTACGGGGCATGTGTGTAAGCATGTGTTCATGCATGTGTGTCTATCTGGGTGTGCAGGTGTTCTAGCGTATGCATGGTACACCTATTTTTGATCCTGTCATCCCTTTCCAAAACCACCCACAAGCCTCCCTAAAGGGTGGTGGGTTAAACACACAGTGAGCAACACACTCTAGCAGCACCGGGTGCACAGACATGCTGAAGACTTTCTCCAAAGGAGCAAACAGTTTACTCTCTTCAGATCCCAAAGCCATTCATCTTTGTGTGTATTTGTGTGCACACATGCATGCCCGTGTGCGATCCCTACTGTATAACAATTGCTAACAGGCAACCACCGATGCTTCCCACTGTTTACGCTGGGTTGTTTGAAACATCAGCCGAACATGACTGAAATAAGTTTAAAGCCCAACAGAGATGCTTTTAAGGCATGTTTCTGGCTCTCTGTTTTGAGCCCTGTCTGCAGTATCCAGTTCAAATTATACCTGCAGATGTTGATTCTGTGATACTCCCTTGTGTAACAGAGAGAACTAAAAATAAGACAACAACCCAACAACTTCTTGTTTCCCTCTCCCATAAAGTGTTAGACAACCGTATGGAATCCAAACATCTTGAGGCCAAATCACAAACTATATATATAGTTTTTCCTTTTTTCCAGTTTCACTATGCTTCTTAATACTGTTATCAAAACATTTCATGACAGCATCAACAGTTTTTTTTTTGCTGATGACTGCACATCTGTGTTGTTTAGATTAAATGACCCAAGATACAGTGGTTAAATTAGATTTTTATTCAAGCTCTCCTAGCTCAGAATACTCGGGTAGACACACAAACCAAACAGTGGATAGGCAACTAGTAGAAGTCTGAATGATGGTCAAGACAAGGACAGCCAGACTGAAGTGCAACAGAGATAGTGGTGAAGTCTCCTTTACTAAAAAAATACAAAAATGGTAAGGAGCAGGAAGGAAGTGACAACGTTAGGTGACTAGCAGAAGAAAGAAATGCTAAAAGCATTTGCTGTTGCTTTTGTGTGGATGCTTCCTGTCTTCCTCATCCTAAAAAAAGATGTACCTTCTTGACATTTGGCATCCAGTCAAAAGGGCTAATTATAACATGTACTGTACTTGTGACAGCATGTACAGCTTGAGTGAAAGGATGCTGACTTGCTTTTTAGGGTTGAGAAGGAGAAGGCAGGTAATCACTGAAAAGCTTAGAGCCTGAGGGAGGAACTGTGAAGTGTGTGGTGGGCACAATTCTGCAGACATGTCTCTTGGAGGTGTAGGCAAGAAGAACCATCCTGTCCACCTGGATAATCAGGATGTTTGACTTGACTTACGGTTTTATAGGAACATGTTCAGCTGATTGAGGCTCAATGGAATTAGATGAAACAGTTATCACATAAGCTGGGTAACAGGAATCTTCACGGCAAAGCAAATGTGACAGAAGCTTGTCTGTTCAACCTTGAAATGTAGACCTGGAAAGGTGCAAAGAGCTATAGACAAGAAAAACTGTTTCTAGAACTACGCTGACACCACAGATTATGCAGCTAATACCTTGGAGGCAGCCAGTCATTCGGTTAAAGGAAGTTGTTATTCCTCATGATAAGTGGCAGAAGAGAGAACACTTTAGAGCCATTCTGAGCCTGCAAGGTCCATAACTGTCAGGGCTTGAACCCAAAGACAAACCTCAATGGTGAGGCAGGTGACATCAAAAGAGACTGTGCAGCGTGACGATCGTAAAGGCGAGTAAGAAATAGTGATAAAAAAAGAGAAAGACAATTCAAAGAGCAAAATAAGTAAGCTGGCATAAAGTCTGCTCAAGTGTGGTGGTCAAAGTAGTTAAACTAAGTGGCAGAAATTGCACACTGTAAAGGTAAATGTAGGTCACAGACCATTCAATCAATATCAGTGGTAAGATGTTTTATTCAAATACATAGAAATATATTAGCACTTCAGCAAGAATCGTCTTTGTTTGAGTCTCTTGGCTTTCCTCAGGTACTCTGGTCTCCCTCCACAGCCCAAAGATGTGTTTATCAGGTTACTGGTGATTCAAAACTGGCCGTTGGTATTCATGCAAGGTAATTAAAGCACTTAAGTGAATAGAATAAAGTGCCGTGTTTGTATACTGTATGTGTGAAAAAGGTGGCCGAAATGGTGATAAGTGCTTTGAGTAATTAGTAACAGAAAACACTACATAGATGTAACTCCATTTCATTCTTCTCTCAGTCTATTTATTTATTAAAAATTTGGCACCACTGCCACAGTACATAAATCATCCATGCTTATTAGCAAATCTTCTATTTAAATATTACCAATAATGTATTTTCCATCTTGTTTCTTAAGTTTGTTATTGAATCTCTCCTGTCCAACTTATACCTTCCAGACTTATCCATGGCCTTCTGTCCATTTGCACGCCTTTCTCCCACTTCTCCCACCCCGTGCTCCCCTCTGACTCACCTGTCTGCTCCACCATAATTCCTGTCACCATTGCCACAGTAGCTGCATGGATCAGGGGGACAGCAGCTGTCACAAGTAATTGAAAAGAGAGTTACACCTAAGGTGTGTGTGCGTGCTTGTGTGTGTGTGTGTGTGTGTGTGTGTGTGTGCAAGGGCTGTGTGAGTTTCTGAAAGCACATCCAAGCAAATCTTCTCTGATTTTAACGCCACTTTCCTCTTCCTCGATTTTCCTTTGCCTCTCTCCCAGCTATACCTTTCCCTTTCATCCTCCATCCTCCATTGGTCATAGATAGAGTAGCTCATCTCTCACCTCACCTCCTACCTTGTCTTATTACTGATTCAAGTCCAATCTGCTCAAAGTGTTCTTCCTCACCCCGATTCTCTTTTCCTCCTCTTTGCTAGTCTCCAAGCAGGTCTTTCCTCGATTCATCCGTCCTCCATCTATGCATGTTTGACCCTTGTTCGTACCTGACATTGACATGCATCTTGGCTGATCCAGTCACAAGCTGAGAGCGTATTAGTTTTTAGTATTAGAATGCTTCTCCATATACGCCTGTAGATGACTTGAAATAGGATCTCACTTTATTACGCTATGCTTTGCAAATGAACATGAACAAGGTCAAATGTCATAGCCTTGCACAGCTCCTTTTTTGCAAACCTGCGTAGATTTATAAATTATCAAAGCCAAACTTTAGCCCTAATAATCTTGAGTCAAGCTTGGCCAGTCACTCACTCTAAAGCAGATTATTTTTTACTTGCACAACACAGTGGCCAAACGGCTGACGATAGCCACAGGTACCCAAAGTGGTGCATTATTGTTAGTTTTTTTTCTCAGTGTGATCCTGTGTGCTGAGAATGATCATCTTGCAATTAAATCTCCCAAGACACGTGTTAATTCCTCCTATGATACAATACATCCAATTTCTTCCTTCCTCTGCTCCCCTCTACTGTTCCATTTTTGCTTTCTTTATCTTTTCTCCCTCAGTCTAACCATAATCCTTTCTTAGTTTACAGTTCTTCCCTCCTTCTTCTACTACTCTCTGCCTCCGTTCTTAGCTGCTGTGATATGATAACCCCCCTGTCATGGACTCCCAGTCCCTGTCATCTGGCATGACAGATAGCACCTTTAGCCTTGGGCTGGGGGCCTTTTGACAGATGGAGTCAGCTCACCAGCTATAGCCAGTCCCTGCTGTCAAAACACACACGCACACACACATAACGGTGGTATACAGTGGTGTTGTATATATCACCTTTGCTGTTGCTCACCCTCCCAACCTCTGGCTGTGCCCAGAGTGCCAATTTGGGTGATTTAATTGGAGGATTTAGTGTCCCGATCAAGGTGAAAGGCTGTCTGAGAAACAAATTAAATGCCTGTCAGAAGAGAATGAAGCAAGAGTGGAGTAGGAGAAGGCCAGAGTTTTTATAATAATAATTACTTCTTTCTTCATTGAGATCTGAAAAACAACTATGGAGAGGAAAATGGTAGGGGAGATGGAAAATTGGAGGAAAGAAGAGAAAACTAGGGTTAGGCAGAGTTAAATAAAAAAATGAAAGTGAAAAACAAACAGTCAACAAGAAAGAGAGAGCGAGACAGCTGAGAAAAAAGAACATCACATTTGTGTTATTCCACTCCCGTCGTCACTGGCTTTGCCTTTTTTGTGGCAGCCAAATAAAATCAGGCACTAGCCCTGTTTGACAAGGAAAAGACTAGATGAGGGACGGAGCGCTACGCAGACAGGATTACATGTCAAAACTGAGGGATTTGTTCACAAAAACAACCTGTCAATTGCTTTAAAGTCAAGATATTGACTTGCACAGGGGCTGAGAGAGCGCTTTCACCTTATTTCAACACTTTGAGATACACCAGCCTCCCAGCATCTATCAATAAAAATAACACAATTAGAGCTTTCAAACACATGTCCTCGGTTTGCTCTGAGACAAAAATACACCTTATCTTTTTAGAGTTTTCAAACAGGAAGTTAGAGGAGGTTCAGCCTTTAATGCGGTGAGTATAAACCAGAGGTTGGACTCAAACTGTTAATGAGGCACGAATGTCCTGTTTAATTCTATCAGTGTGGCAAGACGGTCCAGTGTAAGCAGCTGAACGACAGCTGTCATTCACTTCTTAAAGCACTTGTCATGCCCACACAAAAGCACACATACACAAAACTCTTTGAGCTGAGATAGTCAAACTAATAAACAGTTAAAAATTGAATTGTATTCACATTTTGCTGGGTGAGTTTCATGAGGCAGAGCAATATGTACATCTGGGCTTATATCATGCTTGCAAATAAACTGCTTAAAATTTTACACCTAAACTGCAGATCAGAGCTTGTTGAATGAAATATTTAAGTTGAAAATATTTAATGACATACACCATGTAGTTTGTTGAGAACAAAATGATGTAACAACAAGCAGTGGAAACTCTTTGACGGCCAAAAATCTAAAGTTAAAGTTGCTTAAGTGTTTTTTGAGCACACTTGTGGTGTGGTGTGTTTCCAAATAACCTACTAAATAACCTTTTATTATACCTTTAATTCCTCACCCATCTCCAGTATTCCTGTCAAAAGATTAAAAAGAGAGAAGATTAAAAATAAAGTGGAAATTAAATGAGCTTGGCATAGTTTGCCAAGCTCATTAGACTGTCTTGCTAATGTAAGCAGTGATTACAGTACATGAAATGACTTTCATTCACTTTTCATTCACCACCCTTGCTGAGTCACTGGCAACCTCTGCACAATCTGTGTTGTGTTCTTCCTGCGTTCGAAAAAAATTGCAAGCTGGCTAGCTAATTAGTTAGTGTTTTGCCCAGCTGGTATCATAACACACGGCCAAACGCTCAAAACAAAGAGGAAAGTGTAAAAGAGGGAAACTGTATGAGGCAGCTGCTGTTAGTGCCACAGCTGGTAAATAGGTCAGTACCAAAGGTTCACACTAACCGTGAAAATGTCACAATGGAGGAAGTCGGGCTCAGCTGTAATGCAGATCCAGTGATTTCAGTGCCAGCTTGTGTCAGCTAATGTTTCTGCTACTGCTCTCCTACCCTTCCAATTTGCAAATATCAAATATCTGATCCTGACAACAGTTGTTGACAACAGTTGTTCTGCATATGCAAGCCACTTTGCAACCTCCCTCCAAATCCTCTTTTCATCAGCGTATGCACATGCAAAAGTTGAAAGGTGGGTCTTCAGAACAGATTTGTGCAACCATATAAGAATTTATTGCTCTTTTATTGATCATACTGGACCCAACTGAGCTGAAATGTCTTGATAATCTCTGTCGTATTCTCATTTCTTTAAACAGGAATGGGAAGTTTCAATTCGATTTTTCTTGAATTGGCAAGCTTATGGTCTGTTCATCTGATCTTAATCTGTTGCCCTCATGCTACAACAGTCACTTATTTCCTCACGTCCTTGCCTTTCCCCCCAACTTTTCCTTTCTTAATCGTTCTCATTTGCTCTTCTGATTTCACCTCCATCTATTCATTCTCCCCTGTACTTTTGCTCTCTCATATACCTCATCTTGGTGCTTCTCTCTGTTCTCTATGCAGATTTATACAGTGTCTTTCGCCTATGTCCCAAAGATGAATGGCTGTTTATCAAATACCCTAGGAAAAATAGGGAATTAATCTTAGCGCCTATCCTTCTTGCTGAGAGACAGAGAGAGACGGCAAGCGAGAGCGAAAGCGAGAGAGAGAGAGAGAGCAAGAGAGAGAGAGAGTGAGAGAGAGAGCAAGAGGAAAAGTGAAAAGAAAGAAAGGAGGAGAAAGGGGGTTACAGGGGTAAAGAAGCAAAACATCCTTCAGCTTTTAATTCTGTGAATTGGATTAATGCAGAACTGTGTGGGAGGCAGCAGATGTGGATGCGTGGCCGAACATAGCTACATCATGTCCCACCAGCTGCTGGTTAATATCAACAACACATTCTGAGTTTCACCTCTCCCATTTTCTTCCCCTCCTTCCTCTTCCTCTCTTCATCTCTCATCGAGTATTTGGCCTGTTTTCAAACGGCTGCAGGCCCCGATGAAATTAGACTGAGTGCAGTGTAATGAAGAGCATGCCAGGGAGAGCTATGATATTAAATGTCACACACACACACACATACTTACACACACACACAGGTCCACCGTCACCACCACACTCACAAAGAGCTACATAATAACACCAGCAGGACTCGTGAAAGTTTTGGGAGGATGACAGAAGCTTGTTTGTGTGTTCACTGTGTTTCTCAAATGGAAAAACACTGATCGTAAAAGAGGGGCTACGTTTCTAAATACTTGCTCCATTAAACTGATTGACATAGAGAATCCAGGTGAAAGCCCTGATCCAGTATTGATTTCTCTACTTAAATCCACATCAAATCCAGATCACTTGATAAATTAAAGTCAGGGTTGATGAAGATGAACAGCTGGAGGCAGGTTCACAATGAAAGGTGACGCTCTAAAACAACTGAAACATGACGAAACATGATTGCACTAAAATGGGTGAAGCCAGTGGAAGACAGGAGTTGTCTTGGAAACAAAAAAACTAATTTTAATTTACCATACACCTCCAAAATAATCTTCACGTGAATGTTGTTTAATGAAGGTTTGATATTTGGGATGTAGGTGTATCGCAGAACAACAATGGCTGTAGAAGAAAAGGTAAGAAAAGCTGACGTGGAAAAGGGGTAGAAGTAATAAGATTGAAAGCAACATGCTGGAAAAAGGGTAGAAAGCGCCCAATGAGGGAGAAATTCAGAAATGGAAGATGAGAAGCAGGCTCAGAGAAAGATAAATGGAGAGGACAGTGAAGCAAGCAGATGGACACGCTAAAGGAAATTTTGGGTAGATGGAGAAGATTGGGAGGGAAAGCAGAGGGGAGAGATGTGGCTAAGATGGATCGAGAGCACTGTGCTCAAAGGCAGAGGTTGGCTTAAAGGTTAGTGGGAAAGAGATGAGTGAGAGCATAAAAGAGAGAGTTGGAAGAGATGACAGAAATAGAGGGAGGAGGAGGAGAAGGAGAGGAGAGGGGAGGGGAGAGGAAGGAGGTAGAATACAATGGCGAGAGGGAGGGAGAGAAAATGATGGATGGATAGAAGGTGGTGAAATGGAGAGGTGGGCTTAGTGGTGATGGATGAAGCTGAAACCTGCGGTCCCTGTATGTCTCCCTGGGTCCCCTTAGAGCCCAGTGTGTTTGTGTGTGCATGCTTGTGTGTGGTCAGTCCAAGTGTATGTGTATACACTCTACTGTTTTCCTAACGTGTGTACACATTTCTCACACTTGTGATGATTGAAAGAAAGAACGGAAGCAAAGGGTCTGTGTGTGTTTGTGTTGTGCGTGTAGCTGCGTGTGTATATGAGATGGACACAGAAAGTAAGAGAGAGCTCTGGATTGTGTGCGTGGGTGAAAAACCCCTATTGTGGTGGCTCTGCCATGTTTCTCTATGACAGGTCTGTGGAGTGTGGAGGTCAAATGGCACTGAGGTCACTGCTAATGGAACTAAATGGGGATTCTATGAGTCCTATATTTACACTCATCGGTACAGGTTTAAGGAGCCAAAGGAACATAACTGGGACAGTCGGCAGACTCTTGAGGTTACAGAATACAGCACACAGACACAAAGAGCTGCATTAGCGGTGCATAACTTGGAGCCTTTGTCAGCTAACTGTGATGTTTTCATCGTAATTAAAGTTAAACAGTCACTTATACAACACAGAAACCAGTAAAACTCTATACTAGTCTATAAAGACTAACAAGATTCAAACATTATGTTTTGCTCACTATATACAATTGCAATTCTCATCTTTCTAGAACACCGTAGCTGAACCACAGTTAACCAGGAAAAGACTGTTTGTATCCCTGGGTTAGCCTTATGTGTCTGATTGCCTCCTAAACATCTCTCCCTCGGGCTCAGATGCATAACTGTGCTTGATTTTAACTATTCTTTCAGCTGCAACTCTGGAAGTCTCAGAGCAGGTAAGAGAAAGCAAGAAGCAATGTTACACAAAACTGTTAACTAGGATCATTTGCAAATAGTACATAAGGTTAAGGCTTTAGCATTATGTTCTTTGTTATGCCCCTATATAGGGACCTTTTTAGACTCCAATATATATGTATATAAAGAAATAAAATAGCAGGGATAAACTGAGCACAACCTTATTAATAACCCGTTTCTGCTTTGTAGGATAGACCTCTGATCTCCTGTGTGAAATTGTATAGCAAGTTCATCTGACCTTCATTTGTCCAGTCTTTGTGTATGCCAGCCCAGTGTGAGCTGGGCTGACAAAAGCCCTCCGGAGGAACTGGAGTGAGTTCAAAAAGGATGCTGTGAGATCGTCGGCATTCCATCTTCTCTTCCATGAGTCAATAGCATGATGAGAACACATCCTGCACATCTTCATTCAACTGAAGAATCAACCCGATATCACGGCAAAATGTGTAATAGATACACCGGTCCAATGGACACGATGGGATGGACATAGACATGCATGCAGAAGTTGCATTACTGCATGCAGAGATTGAATTACCAGCAGTGTTAGATAATATATTTAAAGTCGGCAATAAGCAAAAAACACATGAAGTACATTCCAGGGTCCTCAACATCGGAAATGATTAAGCTAGGTGGCAAATATGTAAATGTGTTCATAGTGTCTGTTATTGACACATCTGTAATAATATCTGTAAATATCTCCCTCTGGTCTTACTGCAGATTACTGGAACAAATTTTGCCATTGTGTCTATTTCACGATTTAGAGAGGCAAAGCAGGAACGGTGTGTCAATTACACGTTTTGCTGTGATACTGGGATGCAAAAATGGTTCATCCCCCCTGCGTAGTTACCTGCTGGAAGCCTCAGCACGTATTTACTTGCTTTGTTGGCTTTTAGAATAAGAAGCATCCAAAGCAGCATCAAAAACCTTGAACTCCTTTTTTTTGATGTTGGAGTGGAGGATGCCATCCTGTACCTCCTACATAGAGCCCACTCACACCTGGACAAGGGAAAAGGCACAGTCAGGATCCTGTTTCTTGACTTTTCAAGTGCCTTTAATACCATCCGGCCCTGTCTGCTTCAGGAAAAACTAAATAGGATGCAGGTTGACCCCTGCCTGGTAGCTTGGATCTCAAACTACCTCACCGACAGACCACAGTACGTCAGGCTGAAGGACATCAGGGAACTGTGCTGCCCCCTCTTCTCTTCACCCTGTACACCTCTGACTTCTGCTACAACTCTGAATTATGCCATATTCAGAAGTTTGCAGACGACACAGGCATCATGGGGTGTATCTGGGATGATCAGGAAGAGGAGTACAGGAGTCTGGTGAGGAACTTTGTCACATGGAGTCACACAAACCACCTGCAACTCAACACCTCAAAGACCAAGGAACTGGTTGTGGACTTCAGGAGGTCCAGAGCAGGTCCATTGCCAGTTCAGATAGAGGGAGAAGAGGTGGAGGTGGTCAACACATACAAGTACCTCGGGCTGTGGGTGGAGAACAAACTGGACTGGTCATGCAACACTCAGTGCCTGTATAAAAAAGGCCAAAGCAGACTGTACTTCCTCAGGAGGCTGAGGTCTTTTAACATCTGCAGGAAGCTCCTGAGGATCTTTTGCCAGTCAGTGGTTCCTGGAGTACTGTTCTATGCTGTGGTGTGCTGGGGGAGCAGCACAGCAAAGAAGGACTCATCCAGGCTGGAAAAACTGATCAGGAAGGCTGGCGCTGTGGTCTGCATGAAGCTGGACACTCTGGTGACAGTGGCAGAGAAAAGGACACTAAAGAAACTGCTGGACATTATGGACAATGCTGGGCATCCTCTGTACACGGCCATAAACAACCAGAGGAGAAGAACCAACAGACTTAAAAACTCTGAGGGAGGGAGGGGAAACAGGAGGACAAGGGAGGGGGGGGAACTAAGCTTGTATATATGGTATATTCACATTCTGTAACTTCTGTTGGTGCTGTGCTATTGGAAACCGAATTTCCCAGAGGAACCCACCTGAGGGATTAATAAAGTTTTAGGTAATCTAATTTTATACAAGCTAATCTAATCTAATCTAATCTATTTTATAAGTGACCCAGGTTTAAGTTTGTGCTATTAGTCTTATCTTATCTTGTAACTGCTTTATTTTTTATCCTCTTTTACCCTGGCTTCGCAAACATTAAGCAGGACTTGGAACATGAATCTGCTGACTTCAGTACTAACGCATGGACGTAACTGTGTCTTGGGCTAAATGCTAACACCAGAATGTTATGCAAAAATATTTTATTATTACAATGTTCACCATTGCAGCTCTCACAACGTCGTACAAATTATTTTCCCAAGAATCAGAACAGAATTGGAAAAACAGGTTTTTAGAAATGCAGCCTCTGTTTCCTGGTTTGATAAAAATAATAATCTACAGAAGGAACTGAAATTGTCAGAAATAGTTACCATTAGGGGAGGGTAAATGCATTTTAAATAAGCAAGAGAATAACTCCAAGAGTTATTCTCTTGCTTATTGGAGAATAACTCTTTTAGTCCGTGTGAATGTTTTTAAGGTTGTCCTTAATGTTCTGCTATTGCATATTATTCACACATTTGTCTATATGGAATATTGTATTTGTTTTTTACTTGTTGCGATGTTATGTGTTGTATTTGTTGTAACGTTTGCTGTCCTGTTAGTCAGGTTTCTCTTGGAAATTAGATTTAAATCCCAATGAGACTTTTTTCCTGGATAAATGAAGGATGACACCGTGCAAATATTTGCTAAATACTGAAGTGCATGTGGATGGGAGTGGTCATGGGAATCATCATGGGGGAAGGAGAGAATTACACACATTACAGCTTCTCACTCGCAGAATTCTATTGGATTATATGAAAAAGAGAATTCTATAGAATAATCTAGTGAGGTGGTTTGCAGGAAACGTGATCCAATCATGTCAAAATATATCCATTAGAATCCATTAGTAATACTTCCAATACTTCACATAATCGACACAGCATGCATCAGTAGTATTGTGTACCCAATAAAATGTTAAGTGTCTGCATGTTGTATAAGAAGTAATGATCCATTATTGATAACCCATCACTTTTCTATGATGCATTTTATTACTTATCTCATATCCTCCATTCCTTCTCTGCACATGTCCAAACCATCTCAGCCTTGCCTCTCTAACGTGTCTAAACTGCTCAACCTGGGCTGTTCCTCTGATGTATTCATTTCTATTCCTGTCCCTCCTGCACAATCCCATTAAACATATTATCATCCTTAACTCTAGTTTGACCAGCAGTACAAAACCCAAAGGACAATCATCTTGATCTTTAGTTATGCAGAAACATCACAGAGTTTTCGATAATCAATTATGAGGAATTTGGCACCTTTTTTTGATGTGATTATAAATGTATTAACTGAAATGTAAGCGCTATTTGATCATTTTTAACTGGCTAATTGTTACGGTTATATAGTTTGTATATGCTATAATTTTGGATAAAATAATGCTACTGCCAGGTCTCTCTTACAACAACAATGATATATACATTTACTTCAGCTAAAATAAATGTAAACAGATAAAAAGAGTAAGACCAATTTTAGTTTACACTTCATAAAGTAATAAAAAAAACTCCTAAATAATTAATAAGAAAATAACTGAAGCAATATAAGAAAAGATGTAGAAATAAAAAGATAGGAGGAAATTCAACAAATAGTAGAGTGAAAGATGTAAAATTAGAAGGAGTATGGGTAGGTGGTTCCATCAAATGAATGCTATTACACAGGTGGAGCAAGAGCCGAATTATGGGGTCAGCTCTAAAGTTGCAAAGAGAGAAAAAGAGAGGAGAGACAGAAAAAGGAGGACAAAAGCAGAGAGCAAAGAGTGTACCCAGACTCTTGTCTAGCTTACTGAGTGTAGACAGCTGATAGAGATTAATGCCTTGAGTGGGTGGGCAGAGGGGGGAAAGAGGTTCAGACTGGTAATGCGTGAGTTGGATGCATGATTGATGGAGGGAGCAACTCAGGGCAGGGGACGACCAAAGAGGGCGAGAGAACGGGTAGTTAGGGGTGAGAGGAAGAGTTGAGAAGTTCAGTGTCATGAGTGCGGTCTACAGCGAGACAGTAGATTGATGAGGCCTCAGATAGAGGGATGGAAAGTTGGAGTAAGAGTGGTTGAATGGGGGGGGAGGTTGGAGATTGATGGCAAAGTGCAGGGAGGTACAGCAGGCTGTGAGAGAAAGACACAAGTGAGACGAAGGGATCGGTGAAAGAGCGCTGCATTCGAATTGAAATGTTCAGGCCTCTCATGACAAATCCAAGTCTCCACTTTCATGCAGAGTGAGCACGTAACTCGCTGCTAAGTGCATGCTGGGATGTGCATTTACTCTACATAGTTCAGAAGCAGCCCCAGATAGCATACCCACTTAATCAAATTCCACAATTCATCGTATATTAATGTCTGTGAGGTGAGCTGAAATGTAAATTGAGTGTGTGTTTGAGTGACACACACCTCCTCTCTCTCTCTCTCTCTCTCTCTCTCTCTCTCTCTCTCTCTCACACACACACACACACACACACACACACACACTCACGCACACTATATTTCCTCTACCACTGAGATAAGCAGTAATGAGCTCCGCCGGCTCCTTCTACACACCTCTCACAGTCCTGCAGCTGTATATCTTTCCATTGCCACACTCTGTCCATTCTCTTATCTGCTGCCCTCTCACCTCTATTACTCTTAACTATTCCTCCTCTTCATCTTTTCCGACCCTCCCTTCCTCCATCTTTACTTATTCCACCCTCTCATCAACTCTTGCTCCCCTTTCCTTTGACTATTTCCTCTACTCTTTATCTCTACTTTAGTCTCTTTTTCCTCTGTTGTTCTCCCTTTAATACTCATCTCAAACCTTAGATTTAAAATTGCTTTGAAGTTTGACTTTTAGTAAGTAAGAATAGAATAATGCATTTTTAAACATTAGAAATTCTTGAGTCTGTTGCAGAATAATTCTTAAACTGGGAAGAATGAAAAAGCACATTAATTATTGATCTGTATTATTATTATTTATTTATTTTAAAAAAAGCTAATATGAAGTATAAGAATACTAAAGCTTTCAGTGTTATAATGTAATATGAGATATACATAACAATTTAATATATATTACTGTATTATCTCTTTTCCAGAAATTCATCCTTTTTCTTGGCACAATAACATTATTAGTGGGCGCAATCACAGTCCAGGCTAGTCACCATATTGCATAGTTGATGAGCTGCCTGTAGCAGATAAAATTAAACTGGAAATCTTATATGGGAATTGGGATGGGGCTGGAGTACTGCAGCCTCCAGAATGAACTGGAGCTGGGAGGAACTGATGACTTAAAAGTATTTTATTATAAACTTACAGCACCTTAGCACAGGCTCATAATGTTCCTGTACAGGGGTGAGTGTAACGTATTAATGCAATAGTGTAATTACATTACATTTTTCTGTAGCGTAGTAATATACCACATTACTGTACTAAATTCAGTAATCAAAGTATTGTTAAGGTTATTTATGTGTAGTTTTATACTTGCGTTACAAATGTTCTGTAGTTATCTGCACATAACGTGGATAGAAATGTAAAAACATCAAACAAACATGCTAATAAAGCTTTTTATTATTCCTGTGCAATCAACTGATTTTAATTTGTGTGCAGGAGAAGGCAAATGTTGGCCAAATGTGGAACTTTGTAGGAATATCGACATTACTTTTACTTTTTAATTTATTTTTTATTGCAAAAAACAAAAGGAGCATGGCGGCAAAGTGCAAACTGCAACAGAAGCTGAGTGAATACTGACCCCAGCTCAGCAGCCAGAGCCTGAATTTCAACAGGTAACACACCGATGAGCAGTCAGGACTGTAGCCTCCATTTCTACCTCTTCATGTTACTAAAATAAAATCACTGTGGTGATCTCTGGCTGTGGCTAGTTTTCTTTGTTTTTTTCTTGTTAGCTTTGTCTTAATATGTGAAAGCAAAACAATAAATACAATTATATATGTGTCCTTATTAGGATAGTGTCATGGTGCTGGGTCATTGACCCAGGGTTTTGTGTTTGTGATTATGTTCATCATTATTATCTCATTTGATGTTAATTTCTTTATGGTTATTAGTATGTAGGTTTCATTCTCAGGGTTTCCAGTTCTAAGATTTATTTCCTGTGTCATTCCCCCTGTGTTTTGTTCATTTCCCTGAAGTGGAGTTAGGAATTTCCTGTTTCGCTTTCAAGGTCTGTTATCAGTGTGTTCAGCTTGTATATAGTGGGTGTCGGTCTGTGCTATTTGTCGACTTGTCTGCGTTTCATGGTGTTTTGTTCTTTGGTCTGCGTCCCTCAGCCCTTCTCCCCGTTTTATTATGATTTCAGGTTTGCTCTTTAGTTTTCCCAGTTTAGGTTTCTTCAGTAGCTTCTCATGTCTCATTGCCTGTCTTTGTCACTCTGTCACTTGAAAATAAACTCTCATTCATATCATCAGTCGTTGCCTGCATTTTGGGTTCTTTTCCTCCAACACCACACAGCTTGCCCCGGCAACAGTGACAGATAGGGATTTATGTAGTATTTACATACTTGCCAACCTTGAGACCTCAGAATTAGGGAGACGTTCAAAAGGGCTGTTGGGGGGGGGTGTATACATATACACACACATATATATATACAAAAAACTTGAATTTTACAGTGTTTATTTATCGGATAAAATAAGTTACATGTCACCGTTATTATTGTCCGGCCGGAAACAGCAGGGGTGTCCAAATTCAGAGGCTGCATCCACCTGAGGACCCGGCCTTCGCGGTCTAAGTGGGCCGTGTCCTCCGAAAGCCAGGTAGGCTGGAAGTGAGCGACTGTGAAATTGTATGGTCAGAATTACATCACGAGCTCTCTCGGTGGAGTGAAACTCAGCCGTCTGCTCCTTGATATCTAAAATATAACCGGACGTTGGCGTAAATTCTTGAATATCTGACACTTCTGTTTAATCAGTTTTCAGTTTGACGTTTATTCAGCTGTGTGAAAACCCCGGAGGAATTCTCCTGAGGGATTAATAAAGTTTTATTTAATATAATCTAATCTAATAACTTTAATCTCAGCCAAACCAATTTACTCACGAACAAATAGAACACTGAAAAAAGCCAAACAATAACATTTTTAAGTTATCTAAGTGACTTATACATCATGTTTAAGCTGAGTAGCGAGAGACCGCGGGGGTTCACTGTTATCGCCGGCTCAGATATTTGAAGTTTACACAGCGACATTCTTTGCGACCCAGAAAGAGAAATAAGAGCAATATTAAAACTAAGTAGCTGCAGCCATTGTTGGAAACTGGAATTGGCTGGGCTGCACTATGAATTCTGGGATATGGTTTTTCAATTTTGTTGTCTGGGTGGAAAATCGGGAGAAAATGGTGGCGGAGGGGAATAGAGATTTTCGTGAGGGGCACTGAAATTCGTGATTCTACCGGAAAAATCGGGAGGGTTGGCATGTATGATTTATGTTGGTCTGTGGACCTGAAGCCTCAGGGATATATTGTTAACTGGTAATAAGAGACAATAAGTTTCAGATCATTTTACAGAGTAAGAAGAAAGTAATGTAAAGTAAAGTAAAATTTTGGGAAATGCATTTACAACAACAAACATTTAAACCATGTCCCAATTTTTGCCTCTGTACACCAGCTTAGTGGATTTTAAATCAAATCATCAAGGTGTGATTGAAGTGTAAACTTTCAGCTTTAGGTTTAAAAATCAAGGGGTTTGAAAAAACTATTGTCGCTTTAGGAATTACAGCCATTCTTTTCTCACCCTTTTCTGAATCCCAAAAGTTATTGGAAAAAACAAACATATTTTCTCGCATGTATGCCATAGTTTGCACCTTGGCATTCAAAAGTGTCTCTAGATTGTAAAATCAAAAGGACTTCCTGCAGTTTCTAAACAATTAATACAATCATTTTTTCTTTTCATCTCATTGAAAGTCTGCATTTCCTAACTGCCTGATTTAAAATCCCCAGTCATGTTATAAAGTGGCAGAAAAATGTGTCATTGTCCAAATAATTGTGGAGCTGACTGAAGTCTCTTTCTTTAAAGACCGATGCAATTTTTGCGTGTCTCTATAATAAATGCCATAGTGTTTTGGTGAAAGATTGTATAGAGTAAAAATACATTGAAGAATTTGAAATTGCTTTTATTATATTGTATTTTGTATTATGTAATAATTCCACTAATACACAGCACTTTGCTTTTGTAAGTTTCTCTTTGTTGACTGAAATAATGCATTTATGTGCCACATAATTCCAGATGTTTGTTCTGTGCTGTGGTCTAACTTGTGTACAGTCACAATCAACAAAGCTTGAAGCTGAAGGATAACAAACTTTATGGAAATCCTTTGTGAAAATCATGGCCGCAATGTTTTTCAAGGCAAGAAAACATTGTTTCGATAAAAATGCCCAGTTGGATTCCTCCCATGACTCTCAACGCATAAAGAAATTATTGCTGAAATACAATCATAAATTGTGTCAGGGTAGCATGTTAAAAGTAAAGTTAGAGAACTTTTTATTGTTACCAAAACTAACAGAACAAGCAAACCAACAAACTTTTCTTTGAAGTTAGAAAAACATATTGGTGTCTGTTGCTACTTCCATGTATCAAAAAATAATTTTAAACCGTTTCAAATGGTTAATATTTCTTATTGAGTGACTATGTAACTAATATTAGTGAAAATTGCTGCCACAATTTCTTTAAAAACAAACAAGTAACAAACAGAGAGTTTTCACGGGACTATGCAGTCTGCAAACCTGAATAACAAAGCGACATTGTAAAGAGGAGTGGGCCAAAATTCAAATGAAATATTCTCTTTCATTTCAAAGTTAAATGCATGAACCCTTTTGATGTACTACTGTACTGTAATGTGCTGATGGTTCAGCTGTGATTGAGAGTGCAGCGGTATACTGCCTGCCCTGACATTTGCTAATGTTAATGTTGGAAAACACTGGTCCCACAACATACTGTATGATACGAGTAAAGTCTGTCATTTGGTATTTAGACTTATTTGCTGTTGAGGGGGAGTTCATGTTGTGTCTTGGAAAGGGCAAATGGGAGACAGCTGAAGGATTGTCTTGCAGCTGGTGAGAGAGATGTTGAAGGTAAAATAATAATAATGTCAATATTTTAAGCCTCTCTCTAGTCTTATCAAGTTTGCCATTTTGGGAAAGATTAATTAATTTTAGAGGCTGAGATGTGTCAAAACTACAGGTCCAGGTGAAGGTTTTCATAATCGAACTTTCTTCATAGTCTCTGATTAACGGTGAGGTGTGTGAGTTTGGGTGTTCCTTTCATCATAAAATACAATTTCGGGACTCTGGGGATGATCTTGGGACTCAGCTTTTCCAGATATGTTCTGAAAGTATCTCTTGAGGAGAGCCACAGTAACATTTGGTAGTTTAGAGGTTATGTTTAAAACTTTCATGTAAATGTAACTCTTATTATCCTATTATTATTAATAATACTGTTATTACGATTATTATCCTGAAACAGTCAAACAACTGTCCTCATAAAGAAAAATCTATCAGTTGCTTAAAGGAGCTCCTTTTCATCAAAAACACAAAATTACTTCCTGCTGATCAGTAAGCTACAAGTGATGTTATTTTGCTTTGCACTTTGCAAATTATTATTCAACCAGTACAAACAATAACTGACAAAATGTTGCATTACTTATTTATTCTCACATTTGTTATTTATTTATTTTGCAGATGTAAAAATGTTACACTTGAAAGAGATTTGTTTAGTGATGGAGGGATTTTGACCATTTTATTTACCAAATATTCACAAAATCAGCACAAAACCTAGCTTGTTTCTCTACCGTATCAAATGTTATACAGAGGTGAGGCCACACTTATGAAAAGAGTAATCCTTGGGTGATTTCAACATGAAAACATCCTGTTCACAAATCTAATAAAGAGCTTTTCAGATGTTGTAGTGCAAAGGCACAACAGTAAGCAAGATATTGTACAATGGATGCATACAACATCTTTTCTGTAGCAGTAGAAGCACATAGAAGTAAAGGCAATATAACTTTTTTTTTTTTTTTTAAAAAGAAAGAACATTATGACTTGTATGCACAACATTTTTAAAGATGGCTGCAGTTCCCTACATGTGCATATGTAGGGAACTGCAAGCTGCTATTTAGTCAGTGTTTTTAATTTGAGTCAGTAAAGTCTTCAGTGAAATCACTTAAATAATCAGTTTAAGAGTAATAATATAATTTCAATTGTCAGTACTGGTACACTGTCTCACTCTTCTAGTTTGTGTATTTTGATGTTGATTTTAAGGTGTTTTTCTGCTCTGTTATCCAGGTCTGTCTTGCAAAACAGATCTTTAATCCCAACGAGATGGTGCAGGGTTACATGAAATTAAATAAATAAATCTCTCAGTCACATGCTAGGGCAAAAATCTTTTGAAAAATGATGCTGTATCCTGCAGAGCAAGATTGCACCTTTAACATCAAGTAACCCTCCTTTTCTGTTTGTTATCTGCTCTGCTTCTTTTATTCTTTTGTCATTATTTTTCCATCTGCTACTTTCACAAACCCTCCCATCACACTCACACTTCCTCTGCTCTTTATGCTCTCATCCATCCCGCTTACAGTTCTGCTTTCTTTTTACTTCAACCTTTTCTGCATACATCCATATCCTTCTTTCATTTCCATTGCCTCCCACTTTTTCCTCTTTCGCCTGGCCCTTCATTTCGCTGCTCCACTTTATACCCATCTCCCTCTGCATGCATGTGTGTGTGTGTTTGTGTGTGTGGCAGCTGGAAGCTCGTGGTTATTTTTCAGGCAGCAGCCCAGAAGATTGGACTGTCATAATCTATGGTCCTGAGTTATAAGTGTTTCTAACCCAAACTGGGGGACAGGACCATTTTTTCTTTCCTCCTCTTCACCACCAACACCATCTCCTCCTCTCTCTTTTTCTTTCCCTCCCTCCCCTCTGTTCTCTCCTCTCCCATCATCTCTCTCTCTTCCTCCCATTCTCTTGTCACTATGCATTGCCATTTATTTTCTGCACTGGTGGCAATTCAAACTCTTGCTATTGATCACCACCAACCTCTTGTCATCTCTCATGCACTAAATTTAGAATTTACTATTAGTGATGTTTCACAGTTCGAGTGGACAGTGTCTTCATGTTGTCGAGATTGGTAATCTGATCTAGTTCTCAGCTATTTAGTGAAGCACATTTTGAACTTTCATAGAAACATAAGTTGTAGAGATTCGACTGAGATTCAATTTCTAGTTTTTGATTGTAATATGTTGATGTTTGTGATTTTTTATTATACATTTATTTATTTTATCATTTTGTCATATTTGTTGAAGATCCATCCATCTATCCGTGCAGCCATCCATCAGCCACTCTCTTCCCCTTAGCCAATCCAGGGTCATTGGGGTGCTGGAGCTGATCCCAGCTGTCATAGGAAGAGAAGCAGGGTACATCCTGGACAGGTCGCCAGTCAATTGCAGAGTCTGAAGGTATAATATTTGTGGATATTAAAACACACACACACACACACACACACACACACACACACACACACACACACACACACACACCTTTTAGAAGCTATTTTTCACTTCAACCCCTTATCAGGCAAAGACACTATAATACTTATAATATTACTATTAATTATTTCATGGTGATTCATTTTATTAAAGACTGTTTGATATCCAAGTTGATTCATGTTTCTGTTTTTTAATTTTAGTTCAGCGTGAGAGTCTGTCGTCCTGATTTGTTGCTCTTCTCTGCTCTTTGTTTCACAGGATCCATGTTTGATATTTCTCTCTCATCTCCTGCTCCTCTTTGTGTGTGTGTGTGTGTGTGTGTGTGTGTGTGTGTGTGTGTGTGTGTGTGTGTGTGTGTGTGTGTGTGAAGACAGGAGTGACAGACATCAACGTCTGTTACTTACTGTTGATTTGGTTATTCTGGTCATTCATTATAGGCAAGTGGTAAAGGACCGAGGGAGTGACTAGAAAAATCTAAAGCATTTTGAGCCATGAATGAGGGTTTTTTTTTTCCGTTAACACAATCAAAATATATAAATTTGCAAGATATGTTTTTAGGGCTTTATTAAATTCCAGGAATTTATTATTTATTAGTTGTTCTTTAATGACGCATGTTTCCCACCAGTGTGTCTATTGTGCCCTTATGGGGCACACACTTGTGTTGTAAAGATTCAGGCAAATGAGATTTTCATAAAACCAAAATGCAATTTGCTAAGTGCATTAGGCCTCTCCATCTGTGGCAACTTGCCTTCAGACCTTTTTGTCAAGCAAGTGTTCCTGTTGAAGCGATAGCAAAAAAATGAGGCAAACAGAACGTGAATTTACCTTTTTTTTAACAGGTTTTAACAAAAAAGGCTTTTATTTTATAATAACATTGAAAAATATGGACATCTCCAACATTATGGAGTATATTTGATAAATAAATGAACTAAAACAACAACAACAAACAACAAAACATTGGTTTCTAGGTGGATCCTTTAAAATTGAATAGTGATTTATTGTGATTATCAGTGCATTCACCGCTGTATAAATCTGGTGAGGTACACGGATCTGAACTCATAAGGACAACTAGGTTCTCTAAATCAATACGATCTCTCGGTATTTGATTTTTTAACCTTTTATGAAACGAAAAAAAGCATACTCCCTAAGTTCACAAACCATATTTTAATACAAATCATCACTTTAGCTGTTTTGCTCTGCAGCGCCAGAGAGGATTTAACTGTGAAAGATCAACATACAGAGTGCGGAAAAGAAATGGAAATTTCCCTGTTTTACAATCAGCGTGCATTTGAAAAGAAAGGAAAGCACAATGAATGTATCTACCTCATCCTTTCCCCCCGTTATTCCACCGCACTCATGCATTGCTGCTATTTGTCCCCTAAATCCCCTTCATCCCTACCTACCACATCCCTCAGTTTCCCTCAATACACGTGAGCAAAGCCACAGAGTTTTTCAACTCATTTAATGTGATCAGTTCATTAGAAAGATGAAGCACATTCCCTCTAATGGGCACTTGAGCAGCAACAAGGGAGAGCAGATTGCCTCCCTCACTTGCTGAATAATTAGACTGAGGGGGAAAAAGGAAGGGACACATGGGGGGTTGTCAGCAGTGGGCGGTTAGAGGAAAGAGAAAACAATCTCTTCAGTCCAGGGGGATGTGGTGGGGACACAGAGATGGCATGGAGACAGCTGGTGCATGTGTGTGAGACTGTATGCACTGCTAAAATCACCTCAATGCAAGGTAAGTGCATGTTTTAAAAACACCTCTCTCCTCCACCATTCATTCAAGGTCACTCTACAGATAGAAATGAGAAAGTTGGGAAGAAAAACACTTGTTGGTTTTTCTCTTTTTTGTTTCTTATCCTCGTTTCTTTCTTCTATCTATTCCATCAACTCCGCGTGTTTCTCTATTTCTATTAGTGAATAGTGAATTTAAAGCTCTATTACCTCTGTCATTATTTACGAAAGCTGTCTTTGTTGTCTTTGCCACGAGATATTGGCAAAGACGGTATTCTTAAGACCTCAGGCGGGAGGGAAGAAAAAAAATGAAATCCAAAGAATTCAATTTTAGGAGTTTATTCTGGCTACTCATCTCAAGGGAGATAGCCAAAAAGATAGGGCTGTGTTCAGGGAACAAAAGTGTTTTTCTCTGAAAACAGTGGAGGCAAAATAAGAATAAGATAATGAGAAGAATCAGGAATCAGGCAGCCTGAAGAGAAGTGCACAAATACACACAGTCTGTCTGTTTTGCTGTCTCTTTGTCTCCTTATTCTCCTGTGCTCTCGTCTATCAAATTCAGATTGATGGCGATAACGACGTGAGGAACATCGTAACTCTGATGCACTTGGACCTTTAAAGCCTCTGGCCCCTATTAAACCCTGTCAATGTGCCACGATTCAGGAGGGTCCAAATCCAACCTAACACCACGCGAACCTTTATCTTACACTAATCAGAACAAGTAGAAGATTGGACATGACAATATTTATCTCAATTCTGAGCTCTGCTCATTCCTCTTTTGAAGTCTTCTTTTAACACATGGATTCAAAGGAATGTTATTGCAAGTTATTAATCAAATGTAGAAATGTCAACAGTAATATATGGAGAAGCAGTGAGAAAATGTCTGAAACCTTAAGGTCAGCGATTGGTAATTGAGAAGCTACGAAAGTGATTTTTTTCCCTTTCAAATTCTTCTGTGCTCTCTCTGGTAAGATATAGAGATGATATCAGCTAATCCCAAACACTAATTCCTCCACCTTCATAACAAAAGCACATTGTGCTTGGAAAAAAAGAAATCCTGCTGCTGTCAACTTATCTAGACAATAAAGCAGCACTGCAGATCCAAAAGGGAGGGAGAGGGTCACAAAGAGAGAAAGCAAAGAATGAAAGGATATAAGAAAAAAAAACCAGATTTATGAAAGGTTAGAAGAGGTTTATGAGATTTGGGAGCCACATTTGTTGGGAGAAAGAATATGATTTACTTTATCAGTGGCAAACAAGATGTTATTTATGAAATGGGGTTTTGTTTTGCTTTGTTATGAGGGCAAGGCAAATCGTACATATGAGGACTTCTCACACTGGTCTCTGTCCTTGTCTCTTCTTCTCTCTTTCTTTTTCCTGTTAAATTGCTTTTATTTTGGTATTTCTCCGTTGGGATGCAGTTCAAGGTTGACAGCAAGATGTTACAAGTCTTTCTGATCGGTAAAAACAAAATAAGGCAGCTTTCCACGTGCATATGTATCAGTGCATGCTCGTGTACCTTCAATGTAGCTGTCAGTTTGCGTCTCTGTGAAAAGAAACCAGCAAGCAGGGCGAGGCTTTGCCTGAAACTCATAAACCAAAAATGAGGCAAAGTCTGTGAGCTTGCTCAGGCTGCCCCCTGACAGAGCATATTGTTCTCGCTGTAACACATGTGGCGTAATTATAGTGCCGTAATTAAGCCATCATTGGTTTTCTCACTCACGACTGCTGCCTAGTAGCTCACCTGTAAGCTATTCTGTTACTTGGAACTGCTGCTACTCTTCATTAATCATTTTCAGATTCCCCACTACCACCCCAACATCAGCCTGTTTAGTCCAAATTTACACCCTCTAAATTAACTCTGAGAAAAAAAAGTATGTCTCCTAAATTCCATTCTTTGAAGGACTAGACTTTTTCTTATGTTAATATGAATATTTTATTAATTGATACATAGATATACATACTGTTGATCAAATTACAGAATGGAAATTGAAACTATGACAGGTTTTTGTTAGCCATGTATAAAATAGCATTCAGGTGAAACTAGTAGCCTGTAGCTGACAGCAGGGCTGGAGGCTAAATAAGAGAAGAATGAAGGAGGAAGAGTGTGGGACAGAGGGAGACAGTGAAGATACTATGTCCATGACAGAGGAGCAAAGACAGGATACCTAAAGACACAAAAGAGATGATTGATAGGCAGAATTTTAATTGTGCATGTTAAAATGTACAGGAAGTAGAGTAAATTTCATGTTGTGTTTTGGAACAATCTTTGATGTCATTTCAAATAGAAAGCAAATCTTTAAAGTGTGAATAAAGTGTTTAATCAGTTTAGTTCAATAACATGGAGAGTTTTGCTGGTAAATAGCCATAATAAATACAAAATAACCCCAGTGCACAAAGCAAATCCCAAGATTCCCAAGAACCCCATGACTTATGCTTGGGGTTCTTAACCACTCAGTCCTTCACTACGAATCTAAAAAGTACAAGATATCAGGTATTGCAGGCATTTATTTTTCTTTCAACTAATCTTCTGAAGTTAGCGCGTCACATGTCTGGAGAAAGGCATGGACAGTCCTGGACATCTGTGGACTTCCTAGGAACATGCCCATCAATTGTAAGTACAGTGAAGTCCAGGATTCTGGATTCAACGTCTGAGTCTACGCTCACAGAAGATAAACTTGTTATTGTCACTCCCCCTGGAATAGATGGTGAGGCAGCTGTTTATCACTGCTGGATGTTCCTGTTTTATTTAAAAATGAGGCCGGTCTAAAAGAGCAGCACACAAAAATATTTTAGATAGAGTACTTACAGCATTATCTCAGTGTACAAAGTGGTTTCCCATTATAGAAGGAAAAGCCCATTTGGACTAATATATTCAAATCATTTCCTAGGTAAATGTGAGCAAATGCCTGCAGCCAGGTTCCAAAATCTTGGGGAAAGCATAAAAATGTCATTTTCTAATATTAAAAAGACTTATTATCTTTTTGGTATTTGTGACCTGTGAGGTTTGTTTGTGCTGTTTTTGTGATTGTCTGTTTGCTGAAAGGTTTGTCTTGCAAAGAATGGGGCAAACAAGCTTAGGCTTGTTGAAATCTGTGATACCAGTTCATGCAACATACTTTTTCCCAAATATAAACATTAATAAATGATGCATACCCATGGCTTTGAAATAAGACGTTGAGCAATCACATATGGGTGTAATATTTGGTCGTCCACATACTTTGTTTGCTTATTCAATATGTTTGGCCATGAAGAGTATTTATCTGAGATTTACATTCCTTTACACTCCATTCTTGGATTTCCTTCACATTCCATATCCCAAAATCTCTGAAATTCATGAGTCAACAGCTATGTCTACGAAAAATAATAGAAATATTCTACTCTGCATGAGTCACAATTCTCACACGGTACTACACTATGCAACTGCATGAACCTTCTACTCCTAACTAGTGTGTGCGTGCATATGTGTGTGTGTGTGTGTGTGTGTGTGTGTGTATGCCTGCATGTCGGTAGATTTTTAAAAATATATATTAAATAGGCAGACTGTTTTTGTTTACTGTCTACTAAACAGTAAAACCATTCCTGTCTGTGTAAAAGAGACATTTCCATTCTACCTTATTACTCCAATCTGCCAGGCACACTCACAAGACTGTCAGTCACAGCTTGGATAAGGAAAAAAAAAAGATTACGGGCACTGATGGTAGCATAATATTGAAACTGGTAGAAAGTAAAGTGGAGCAAAACTCTGGTTTGAAAAAGGGCCCAAGGAACAGAAGTGCCTGTCATTTAGGATGTGAGTGTGTGTGTGTGTGTGTGTGTGTGTGTGTGTGTGTGTGTGTGTGTGTGTGTGTGAGAGAGAGAGTGAGAGAGAGCATTTATAAATGTGTGTTTGCATTGTTTTTCTGTGTGTAGAGTCGCAGAAATAGAAAATGCTGACCTCTGTGCTCATTACTTTCTCTCCTAACAGTAGCATCATGCCACACTGACAAGGAGGTTCCACTCATTTCTCCCTTTGGTCCTACACTCACCTGCAAAACGTGCTGACAGACAGGAAACTATCATTTTGATATAAAAAAGGAAAAAAAAATATACTGCAATACATACATACTGCAAAAAAGTTACCAGGAGCAGATAAAATAATGTTGATTGCTGCAACAACAACAACTTATTCAGCAGGAGTTTGTGCAATGAGTACTGGAAATGCATATAGAGCTCTGTAATAATCTTTACTGTTATTTTTCAGTCCGGACTTGTCCAGCCATCCATGTTCTTCTCCTTATACAATTCAGGGTCTGTCTCAGCTGGCATGGGGTGACGTGCAGGGTGTCAGTGTATTGCAGGTTCCCAGGCTTATTGCTATGAAGAATAATACAAAAGCAAAAAAGGTGAAAAATTCTACCTCTGGGAAATATGAAAAGTAAACTTATTTAAGTAAGTAGATTGCAAACATTATTTTTCAACATTACACAGATTTTAATCCAGTTGTTTATGCATATTAAAAAAAAGATAAAATCTACTTTTAGCTGCTCCCTTGCCAGATGAGGTCACCACAACAGGCATCACCACTTGTGTCATTTTGCAGTTTTTACAAGATATTTTTTTCCCAATGCAACTCTAAAGGCCATTTTTTCTCCAACTAAAATAAAATCAGCAAGTTTTTCCTTGTCCAGGGGATGTGTTAACTACTACACCACTGCAGGCACAAATTAAGACATAGATGCTGGGGCTTAAAGGTAGGTTTGTCAAACAAGTCGCAACAATCAATACAAAGACAAATTGAAGTAACAATAAAGTGCAATGACCACTATCAGTTTGTCTGTATAGGTAATGTGGCTCCGGGAGACTGAGGTAGTCTAGCCGGCTTGTTGTCATCAACGGCTTATTATGGCATAGAGGAAAAAAGGAGCTGGCCTGGCCACTCTTTCTCTCTTCCTCTCTCCTCCACATGCCAGACAGGTTCCTGGGCTGACAGATATAGACTCTTTGCTCATTCATTCATGCATACGCCACACCACTGATTTACTGATGTTAGATGCAGTAGTGCAGTGTGTATGTATGTGTGTGTGTTGCTCTCTTCTGTGCAAGCTGCCACTTGTTTTCCCCGAGGAGCCAGTGTGCACCTGGTCCCACTCAGCAATCAGCCACCAAACAGTACAAAGGCTGGGTAGGAGCTACTTGGTCAGTTTCTTGGGATTTGTGCTTTAGCAGGAAATCTATGCCATAACTACATCACAACCCCAAACCCATCTGAAACTCTCTCCCAAAAATTATGGCACAAAGCTGACATGCACCTCCCTATAAAATGTCATTACACGTCACATGGACGCAACCCACAACTATGTCGTCAAATCACAGAAACTATGGGAATGGACATGAAGGAATGTAGGCAGAAAAACATGAGGGAAAAATATGTTTGCTGCTCTGTTCTGCTTCTTTCTTTTTTACTAATACTTTTACTGCCGTTGCTCCCCTCATCTTCTGGCTACGGGGGACGTGGGGCTTAACAGGTTAAGGGGCTTTTCCATTTTTATCTTTTATAAATAAAATGGCTAATGCTTACTATACTGGTGTGGACTCTGTTTTTTGTTGTAGCTGAAATAACTTGTAACAAAGGAAATAAGTCACCAAACTGTTTTTAAAATCTGGTTTTTACAATTTGAGGTGTGTCTGGTGCTCACTGTCCCAAGCATCATGTTCATTCATGATCTATTCATTGAGGTTTGTGGGGATTTATTTATGCAAAGCTCTTCAATCAGGTTGATCATGGATGTGTGAGAGAAGAGGATATTAGGAATAAGATGTAAGCAGATCATCTGTTGTTTTGACCTATAATTTGACCAGCCAAAAGAAAAAAAAGCTATATGTGCCTGTATGCCTGTATGTCTGTATGTATATGTATGTACTGTTCACATCATTGGATAATATATAAAAATTATACCACCATTACTTCATATCATAGTTACATTGGTATGGTTTATATAATTTCATTCCGTTGTTATATCATTTATACCTAACTACAAATCACCTGCACATTCTACACTGAAAGCACAGGTACTTTTCTCATACTCTTGCTCTGACCTAATCGTATGTTAATCTTTTTCAGTTCAACAATCGAGAGAAACTTGAGATAACAGATAATGTGTTCAGGTGCCGATTTTAAAACAAATCTCAATACAGCTGTTCAGGATTGCACACATCTTCATGTGTGTGAGTCTCATTATTGTGTAGTCGGGCATGCGTGTGTTTAAAAGGCATGGAAACCAGCCAACTGAGCCAGAGTGTTAAAAGCTTGTACACATTTGGCAGCTGGTGCTGGCAGGTAATCCAGTCGAGTGAAGGATGGACTACGTGCCAAAAACACATTTGCTTTGAATAAAAAGGTGAATAGAAAGAAAGAGAACTGAAGAATGACACAAGTGTTTGTGTAGCAATGTGTAGTCATCATGTTTGTCTGCGTGTTCAGGTGTAAACTGCTGAGATGTAACAATAAGATACATGTATATGTAATTCATTCACAAAATTATTGAGGGTCTGCCAGCACTTGCAACACTCACACTGGACCCATGTTGTAAAACAGGGCCCCTTTAGAGGTGGAAATGCAACAGTACTTCCTCCTGAAGTAGTAAAAATGTTATCACAATCAAGAAACTTGGTGTCAAACCTGCAGAAATATGTGCCGTCTTTGAAGGGAAATCTTTGCCTTATTTCCCATTTGTTAAAATAGAAATTACAAGGTAATAATATGTGATGCAAAAGTATTATAACAAAAATAACATTGTCATCAACTTTTTATATTAATTATACAGTATTATAATATTTGATACATTCTTAGACCTATTTTGGCATATTGCCATGTGACACATGAGATGTGCCGGGTCACGGCACCAAGTGTTAAAAACGGTTCTTTTAATTCTTAGGGCCAAGAAAACACGGCTCAAAAGTGGTCTTTTACTTTAAAAAATGATCTTTATTTACATATTCCGGAATATGGAGACCTGAGCACACAACCCCAGGTCTGAAGCACAAAACAGGAAGTCTAGTCATTTATATAGAAGTCACACACTTTAAGTTTCAATCAAACACTCTGCTTAGTTTCACTTTTCGCCTGCAAAAGCATGTAATTTCCTGTCAGTCCTGTCGGCACAAACTGTACTAAGAGTTGGGCCTCTCTTATCCAGAAAACAATATAATAGCAGATAAGCTTTCAGATTATATTTTAAATTCCAACACATACTAACAATAAAATCCACTAATGGCAAAGTAGAGCATAGGATACAGTTTGGCAAAGCTACTGATGTTATCATCCATGCTATCAGATGCCTAAAAATAATGCAAAACTTAGGACGGAAAAGTAAAACCTAATCTACACTATATAATTACATGCATTCTAAGATGTTAAACATTTTATGATTGCCATCAGCCACAGTCTTTCTCAGTGACTGGTCTGAGGAGAGAGCTACGAATGGAGCGCCAATAACATCACCTGATTTCAAACCCAGTAGACTAGACTAATGAGAGATTCTACAACAACGCTGTAGGCAATCACCTCTATCATTAATGTAAGACCAGATGATGGAATTCATAATGCAAGAATTAAGTTGAGCTTTTGGATACTGAATCCAAGTGCTGAACTTGGAGATAGTCAAGATATAAGATGCTTTACAATGTCTGTGGTAGAGTCTGAAATTAACAGATATATTTTTTTTTATTTCTTTATCCTGACTAATCTTGAGCATGTGCTTATTTCGCTGATCACTGTTTATTATTACACATTAACATGTGTCACATTAGATGGTAATATATTAAGTCAAATGCTCTATTTATCTTTTGTAGTTATCTGTTTGGTGTAACAGTGAGGACTTACGGTGTCCTAAAAGTGATAAAATATACAAATAATATAAAATGAGGTAGAAAAAGTAAATCTTGAAATTAGTAACTCTTTCAGTCTCTCAATCTCTCTTTCAGAATTCATGTCTTGCTTGTTTGTTTACATTTGATATTAGTTATTCTTTATTATTTTGTAGCACCCAATAGTGGTTGTTTTGCTGCCATGTTTTAAATTAAAAGTTCATGCTCTTTTCTGTCAGTGGGCTTGTGTAAAAAATATTCATCCAAGCCCAAATAAGTGTAAATATTTGGGCTTGGATATTTTGGACACTGGATATGTAGCTCACCACCACAGTGGATTTTGAATCAATTAAGTTGTGATTTTCAGAATAATTTTGTTTTATTAAACTCCTTTCAACTGTTTAGAAATTACAGGCACATTAGTATGTAGTTTCACATTTTCAAAGAATTTTCAAAGAAGGTAATTGGATAATTTACTGGCAAGTAGTTTCATGGCAAAGTGAGCCTTTCCTTCATTAATCCATCACAAATCAAGAAGGAAAAAGATCTGAAGTTGATTCCAAGGATGTGATTTGCATTGGGGTTGTCTATCTTCATAATGAAAATTCCTTTTCACTGGAGCTTTCAATGTAAGATGAGGATACTGATGTAATTGAAGGAGGCTATCATTAGGCTGAAAAACCTATCAAAGAGATAGCAAAAACCTTAGGCATGGCTGTAATAACAACTGGGTACATTCTCACACAGAGGGAATGGACTGACCAGCTCAGCAACACCAAAATGTCTGGAAGATCCTAACAGACAACTTTATATCCACTAGGTCACTGGTGATCCACAGGATTAGGGAAAGATTTTGCATAAAATCCATATATTTCTTTATAGAACTAATACCTATTTGGAACACCAAATGTGAAAAACCGGAAACAGGAAATATGCAACGCCAAAATCATTCATGAGGTCAACATTTTCTAATTGCTAAAAATGTTTCTAATTTCTATGTGGTTAAAGCAAAAGTTGGAGATTAAGGATTTAAAGCTTGTTGCTTGCAGCGCCTAGCAACAATAGATGCTATGCTGTTTTATTACACAAATAAAAATAATAAAATGTCAACAACAAACATGTTTTGAATGATGTATAGTTGTTAGCTCCCAGTTTCCAATGTCTGTGCCTCTTTTGCTCACCTTTGTAATGACAAGATTAAGATGACAGGTTGTATTGCTCAGGTCAGGATATTTCAAGACCTTAACTAATCTTTCCTTTTCTACACACATGAGAAAAACACAACAAGTGAGCCAGAGGAGCAAAAAAAAAAAAAAAGAAACATATAAAAAAAATGTAAAAGTAGAGACTGAGAGGAAAAGTACACATTACCAGGTGGCAAACAGCCTTTTCCCTGTCTTTTTTGTTTGTTTGTTTGTTGCATATACCACACAATATGTTATAGAGTTGCATGTAGATTATGAATCTGATGCATGTCATTAGTGGGTGGGTGCCATGGTGTGTGTTTGTGTGTGTTTGTGTGTGTGTACATGTTTAGACATCTTTGTGAGGACAGAAAATTGACATGCCACTATACTTGTGGGGGCCAACAGTCACTTATGGGGACAGAATGCCTGTTCCCATGAGTTTGAAGGCACCCCGCGCCACCAAGGAAGAGGGCCACACCAGAACACGCCACACGCCAACCACACATCCCGTAACCAACAAGCACCCAGATCCCAAGGAGGGGCAGAAGCAATCTAGCAGGTAGTGGGACCATGTGCCAGAGGTGTCATAGCTCAATAAACCCCAGCCATGCATACATTGTGCATTTCTATTTGCACTCCATCATTTTATTAACCCTCCCATCTCACAATTCAAAAGCTGCCAGACAGGACTGTTAAAAAAAAAAAAAAGAAACATCAGCTTTTAAGCAACTTTGTCACCCTCTGCTATTTTTAACATCATTTATTTTTTGCTTTCTACATAACTTAGTTCCTTCTGGCTTTCCCTAGGTAATAATGAACATGTCTTACAATTACAAGCATTTTCCCAGTGTGACTCTGCATTAATGAATGCATATGATTAAATTATTAAGATTGTTTGCTTCATTAATTTTTTCATTATTATGCCATGTACACTCTCTGGAATTAAATTGTGTTAAACGTCCGTTAGCTTGTTTGGGAAAGCAGTAGGGAAACAAAATGATCCGTGCACTCTGTATAGTTTTTAACATTCAAAAAGTAAGTAATTGTGTAAGGAAATGAGCATCTTCATTAAGTAAATTAAGTAAATGAAACTTTTGAAGTTCTTGTTGCATTCAATTCTTCACCTCTTTCTTATTAAACAAGCTTTGATCATTTCTTTTTTAATGACCCTTGCGAAACAATTTTTTTTATATAAATAAACTGGAAACCTGGACCTTAATGGCCAATCCTCTTATCATCTATATGGGAATGGTATTACAGCTGAGCGGGCCAATGTGTTTGAGGAGCAGACCCAAAAGCAGACGTATGGGAGACAAAACAAGAGTGTAAGAAAATGCGAGCTGTTTCTTTAGGCTGGCAGTAAAATGTGGAAAACAAAAGGACAATGGCGAACGAAGGCAAAGACCAAAAGCTAAACTAAACTGGCAAAAGCTAGAGCTAAACATGAAAACTATGACAAATACATGAACATGAACCTGAACGGGGGCATGCAAAACCGATGATGAGAGGAAACAAAGCAAGAGCATGAACATGAACCTGAGCAGGAGCATGAAGACATAAGAAATCCACATGAAACACATGACAGACTCGGGACACAAGGGACACAAGGAGAGACACATGGGAACAGATAAGGGAGACGAAAGCACTGACGTAACTAAAAGTAAAATACAGAGGACACGACAAACTACACAGAGGACAGGAAAAGTAACTAAATAACAGAAGAACTTAACATTAATGCAATCTAACATAAGAAAAGCAAAAATACAAAATAAACTCAAAACGCTGGGTCACAAACACAGCCCTGACAGATGCAGCATTATGCACAAATGCCTCACCCTGCCTAAAACATGTTGATGACCATGTTCATCTCTTCATGACCAAAGTGTACTCATCCTCTGATGGCTGCTTCCAGGATAACATGAGGTGAAAAAGCTCAAATGATGATTCTTGAATAGGTACGGAAATGCATAGTCACTTCCATAGTCACCAGGTCTGAATCCAGTTGAGCACAGTAATGCGTAACAAAGTTGAAAAGGGTTGATCCTTGACCCTGGTGTGGAAGCACTGTAATACAATAATATGTCATACAGATTGGAACAGTGTCACTGAGTACAACTTGGCTATGCAGAAAGAAAAACTGCCTATGACACATATTGCTTCTATAATAATCCATTATCAGTTAAGTTTCTTATCTAGGGAATGATTGTGATCTCACAGAAATGGGATATTTTCTGAGGAACTGTTTCTTTTGTACTCCAGATGAGTATAGAAAAATGAAAGTCATTATGAGTAAATAATTCTTTCTTTTTAGTTCCACCTTAATGTGACCCTATCAGCCCCGCACCCTCTCCAATCTTACACACACGCACTACTATTCCTCTTTGATTTGTTACAAGATATTACACGAGATGGAAAACACATAAATATGGGAGAACCAAGAGTTCCAAAAGTTCACTGGACAGCAGAATGATGAATGTGTGCTTCTGTGGCTTTTTTTCTGCTGTATTTCAGATAAAGAAAGGTACCTTAACTCACTGGCTAGACCCAGTTCTTTCAAACTGTACTACTTTATGTCACACTGTATAGCATTGCATTTCAATTAATTTCCTTGCTGCCAAGAAGGTAATCAGGTGGATTATCTGTCTCTGATATAATATAAATTGATCACCCAGGCTTATTGTGTTTTTTTCCCCCTCAAAGTCATTGATTAGAAGTATAGAGTTCAGTGATGTACCATCTACTCTAATGCAATGGTATATAATTTTGTTGAAATGTCTTTTATTGCTTTGCCCTCTCTCTGTCTTTTAGGTGGTCCTAGTCTATCTTGGAATGAAAGGGACATCAACTAATGCAGCTCCCATGGGCCTTCTATGCTATGGAAGGTGAGGTATGTGGTCTCTCTCTTTTCCATCCACCTGGCATCAGCTATTTGTGGTTTCTACTCGACAGCACCCATGAGACATCCATTCACTGCTTGCCTTCTGATGTCAACATTTTATTGATTTGTGTTAGTGTGGTAATACATTTTATTTGATTTACAAAAAATACGTTTTACAGACACACTTTGTTTGTGACAGCGTCCTTTAAAAAAGGGTTCTTGCACAACTGGTTATTCGCACAACCTTTACTGGTGGTGTAAAAACAATGTTAGAAAACTTGCATTTCTGTGATTGCTGAATGGCAAGAAATACACTGCATGAAGTGAACTTCATAGATAGATACTGTCTTAGAGGAAAACCATTGCTTACAAAATAGGTCATTTAAAAACTATAGGATGCTTGAATAATACTTGGTAAGACACTTTTTTAGTTACATAAAACCAAAATGAATTTGATAATGTGATTTTTACCATGATTGTTGTGTGGCTGGGACTAGCACAGTGACTGCATAGTGCTGACCATGCTTCTAGATGGAATCATATTGGCTGTCATCAGTGTAAAAGATGTGTTACATATGGAATATATATAGTCTGCCATGACGGGATTTTTTATATGCCCAAATGTGGAAAAAACACACTCAAAGTGGAATTTAGAACAACAAAATTTCCAATTGAGAAAAGCTGAGGAGAATGGCGTGGAATTTTGTCATCTGTCATCATCCACGTAGAGCTGCTATTAATTTGTCATCAAAAGTAGACACACAAGTACTGGGCACCTACATATTACACCTGCAGGAGATGCTCAGCCATAGAAACCTATGTCATGAAGCTCCCGGTGCAGTTCTTGGTTTGTCTTCGTGCTGATGTTAGCGCTAGATAAGATTTGGAATTTCATTTCATTTCATTTCATTTATTTATTTATTTCACACTTGGTACAACAGTTCAAACAAACCAACCACAATTTCTATCAATAAATCACTACAACCATGTGTAAAAAGGAGCAGGAAAAAGAAAATATTCTTATTAAACCCTGCCCCCTATCTACAATCCAACTTATATTACAAGTGGGCACCAAAAATCAGGGAACAAACTAACATTAACATTTATCTCCGGTCCTAACTCAAACCAAACAACAAATTTACAATCAGAATATACCACTCCACATAGTAACAAGGAGAAAAATAAAATGAAAATAAATAAAACAAAAAATTATAATGGATCCTTTTTCAATGAGCTCCAATTTCATTCACATTCTTCACATTGAATTCTGCAGTTGTTGACTCAGTAGAGCCTCGCGGTGAGTGCTATGCACCTCAACACTCAGCCAATCCGTTCTGTAACTCTATGTGGTCCGCCACGTTGTAGGTGATTTGCTGTGGTTCCTAAATGCTCCCAGCTTGCAATACAGTTCATCACAGAATGTCTAGAAGCGATGGAATTTCACAAACTGAGTTTTTGCAATGTCTGTTAAAGTCAAAGGAGCTTGCAAAGAAAAGCGTCTGGACTTCTTTAAGTTACTTTAAGTTACTCAAGTAACTTAAAGAAGTCCAGACGCTTTTCTTTGCAAGCTCCTTTGACTACGATGACCTGGATGACTGAGAACCTTCACAGACATAATGTCTGTTAAAGTACCACACTAGAATTCAGCTTTTTAGAACAACCTGCACTTTCACAAATGTTTATAAAGGCAGACTGCATGGTTAGCTTCCTGGACTTGAATTCAGACATTAAGAGGTGTAGACCACTGCTTTTGTCTTTATAGCGCATAACTATTACATCTTACTAATTAAGTGTTTGCTTACTTTTTACTTTGAGAAGCTTTACTTCAAGGCATAATTAAATTCTTCACTGCAGACTGATGGTGATCTGCACAAATAATATAACTCTATCAGATAAAAAAAAAGAAAACTGATAAAGATCTAGACTTGAACCATCTAAATTGTTAGGGTATTTTCAAGCAGTAAATGGCCATTCCCAAGTGCGTGCTCAAAGTGTCCATTTAGTTTCTTATTAACATTGTCCACACAAAGAAACCATACAGAGTCAGTGTGTATCTCCTGCTGCCACAGCCATTGTTCAGTAAAAGCTCACTGATGAGGCTGCTAGTAAAAACCTTTCTCAACAACACTTCAAGTAGCAAACAATCAGACGGCACGAGATAAGGTGATCCTCCATGACTGGTTATTTATTTCCTTTAACCTTGAGTCTCATTAAAACAAGTGGATGCTAGATGGGAATATGAGGAAATTGTGTAGGCATATGAAAAACCTACATAAGTCTTGAGGACCCATCATTATCATCATCAGCAATTTATTGAAACATAAACACAAACTGAAATACAATACGCACTACACATGGCCAACGATATTTGTTTACACAGTTTGAATTCTCTTAGGCAAGCTATCTTGTACTTTCTTGAAGACTTCAGGAACAGTTATTCAGGCTTCCTGAAAATTATTCTAAAGCTCTTCTTGGGATGTTGGCTGTTCACCCTGTTTCCCTTCTTTAAGAAAGGCTTCTTGACAGCTTCTCTTCTTCTGAGAGCACTTCTGACAAAGCTTCAGATTGGTTTGATTGATCAACTAAAGATCCAACCTACCAACTGTGGTAGGTCTTTGGTGTATTTTTTTCCTATTTCTTAATGACTTTCAGATGCAGCTTCAGATGGTTTTGAACTGACACTCATGAAGCTTATGTGTAAGTTCTAGAAGGAAGATCTGTAATTGAACATCTCCTCCCTTTCAGAATCCAATTACCATTTACCATTCTTTATCATTCACCATTCAGTTTCCTCATTTTTTTAAGGACACAGTATACACCATGTCTAGATATGCAAAAACTAATAGCTCTCTGGGAATCCCCTTGTTGGTACAAAAATACTATTTTATATCTGTCAGATTGGCATTTTTTGATCCATTCACCAAGTAAATGGGAATTATTTATGTTTTTGTAACAGAGTGCTAGTAACAACAATTCTTTATAGATACCAATTTAAAATTGGCTGTTTGCGAATTGTTATATGTATACACAGTGTGGGTTCATCCCTTGAGTTAGGTGTCATTTTTATGATTGACTCATAGGTCAGTCATTCATAGGTCAGTGTTAAGGGGAATCATGCTTTCCAAACTTTAGCGCGAAAACTATGGAAGAGTTTACCTCCCCGTCTATGCACCAAAATCTCTGACGTTTGATAAACAGCTGAAAACCCATCTATTTATGAGCCTTTTGGATATGTTTTTGTGTATTGTGTTGTTTCTGTGTGATATATTTTAATATCCGTGTAAAGCCCTTTTACCATCAGTTGATCCTCAGGTTTGCTGCAAATAAATTTAAAAAATAAATAAAATAAAAATAAAATATAGTTTATTATTCAGTTGCAGTCTCTAGCTTATTCTTTTTCTCTGTGCACCAAGCAAAGACTGAATGTTAATAATAGACTGTTTTTGCCTTACTTACTAAAGGGTATATGTGTAGTGTTATATATATCTATATCTATATCTATATCTACCTGCTTGTTAGCTGCAAGGTGTTATCACAGTATAGCTTACCTGGCAGTAACACAAGTTCTGTTATTTGCTCTATTATAAATAATACAAACCACTGAAAAGGCCATAATCTGCTTCAGTGAGTCGCTGCACCTCAGGCAATATTCTCTTCTCTGACAAGAATGTGGGGCGATTGTGGCTCAAGAGTTGGGAGTTCGCCTTGTAATTGGAAGGTTGCCAGTTCGAGCCCCGGCTTGGACAGTCTTGGTCGTTGTGTCCTTGGGCAAGACACTTCACCCGTAGCCTACTGGTGGTGATCAGAGGGCCCGGTGGCGCCAGTGTCCGGCAGTCTTGCCTCTGTCAGTGCGCCCCAGGGCAGCTGTGGCTACAATGTGGCTTGCCATCACAAGTGTGTGAATGGGTGAGTGACTGGATATGTACAGCGCTTTGGGGTCCTTAGGGACTAGTAAAGCGCTATATAAATACAGGCCATTTACCAAGGTTAAGCATTACTATGCACAGTTTTTAACCTTGAAAGTGCAATGGCTGCAATGGTTGTGTTGGTCCAACACTTTGGTCTGAAACTTGGTAGATTGCTATGACACATATATCATATTTTCCGACAGATGAATTGCACTGTTTTGACTCTTTTTCATCAATTTGATATTCTTTCAATTTAATCAACATAATCTTCACTTTCTTAATGAACATCTTAATTTGTATTTTATAGAGTGGTGATTTCTTGGCTATTCACCCAGACATATCAACATTATTCCTTTCAGCAAAGAGAGTTGTCATCAGTGTACTGTCTTCAGGGCAATGATGATATTTGTTTTCTAACAAGTATGCAACTGTCTCTGAGTAACTTATGTGCTTACTTTAGATTTCACGTATTTCTGTAGACTCCTTTGCATTGATATTGTGCTATGGATCTCCCAATTTCTTGATTTTATACAAAGTTTGGAAGTTTGCAACTAAGAGAACTATCTAACTGATTAGTAGGTGTGAGGGTGGCAGTAGGGACATTATATTCAGGTATAAAAAGGAGAAAAGAAAAAGAAAATACTTTTTTGTAATGTTACCTCTTTTAACTTTCATTCACCTTCATGATGTGCTTTATTCTGTTGTGTCCTGATCACATTCCAGAAATAAATGGAGTTTGATGATGTCTGCTCGATAAAGAATGGGGACTTTTGAAAAGTTCATTTTCTCTGCAGCACACTTTTATGGCTTTGTTTGCTGTCCCTTTTTCTGACAAACAGATGCTGGTGTGTACGTGTCCTTGCTTACAGTCACACAAACACTGAAGAATGGACATACTAAAACACACACCTCCACACACTGATCAGATTCACTTTTTTTAATTAGAGGCAGAGCAGCCTCTCTCCCACTCCTTCTTTTTGTTTTGTCTCGCGTGGCCTCCATTTGTGACTCATGGCAATCTGTTCATTGTGCCATGATATTAGGTGATTAAAAATCACCATATTGGAAGCTGAGGAGTGAAGAATGAAAGGCAAAAAAAAAAAAAAGAAACGCTGTGGTTTCTTCACCGGAATTCTGAAAAGAAAACAGAATTTGCCAGACACATCTGTCCTGCTATTGATATTCTAAGCAGCTTCTGTGTGGTGAAAAACCCTCACAAACAAATAGATAAATGAAAATTGTAATAATTACCCCCAAGACAAACAAGCCGAATGCTACTTGTTCTAATCTACATTGCTGTTAGCTACTTGGAAGGCTGAATGAGCATTTCTCCGGTGTGTTAGCGATAACAAAACCCTCTGCATTTCACAATGCACAAATAACAATAGTAATTCAAAGGACATTAAGAGTCTGATTTTCATGCAAAAGTAAAAGAGGTGAAGTGTGTAAATGAATAGTTTGCTGAAAGCGTTCCTTCAAAATTGACAAAAAATGAATTTGCTATCATCAGCGGCAGTAACGTGTAGCCTAATGGACGGAAAGAAAACATGCCACAGCGGTGTATCTGCATCTGTGCAAGACCCTTCACAGTGGGGACAATAAGAGCTTGTTAGCTTTCATATGAACGCTCTGATCTTCAAAGAAGTCACTGATGGCGATTCTAATCACACTGAGAAAATTCTCCAGAGTTTCAACCTGTGAGGCTGGCAGGTGGAAATTTGATGAAAGCTCAAATGAAACCAAGCTCCCCTAAATCCTGTGATTTATTTTTATTGCCTTGATCGCAGTGGTAGTCTGCGGAATTATAAATCACATCACAAGTAATCTGCTCTGCCGTAGTAGAGAAGATGCTTTCTGGATTCAAACACTGTCAGATAACGTATGTACCAGGCCTGGGTGTTTTCAAAGAGCAAACACATTTTTTATCACAGATTATCAGATTGTTAAATTATTGCCTTATTGTATTCATTCATAGTCGTTAAGCTTTTTTGATGGAGGGAAGCAGCAGACTAAAACACAAAAAAACTAATTTTGTCACAGCTGATACCTCTCAGCTACAACCTGGTGTAACTGAAATATAAACAATATATACTTTGTTATTTCAAAATTAAATTTTCTATGACAACTTACACTTGTTGACAAGTGTAAGTTGACAAAACACTGCAGTTTGTGCAGCACACTATCCGGTCTTTAAGTGATGACGTATGAACCCTGCTTCCGGGTCCAAACTAGTCTGCATTTACTAAGGCTGTTGTATTTTTAACATGATTTAATGCTTTGCATCTTGTTCTGTTTAATCTGAACAAGCCCCTAAAAAAAGGCAGTGCTCAGTTTTTAAAACCTTATGATGTAACTACAGCCCAGCCATTGCAGGAGTATATTAATTACTAACTTACTATTGTGGATGGATTATCTCACTTTTTCTCCTGACAGAAGTTTGGCCCGTTTACAGCATCCTGCCATGCAGTTGCATTTGTCCCTAACCATCGGGAGCTCTGAAGTTAACTTTTATCGAGTGGAAAAAGGTTAGCGTTCTTCCTCCAGCTTCACTCTGCTAATGTATTTATATTATCCTAACCATAGCTGTGTAGCTAGCCACCCCATAGCACATCATCATATACTAGCTAGCCCAACTTCAGTAACCCCAGAAATGTCACTGCTGTTTAGTTTCTTGTCTTCATTTATGTTGGAAATCCTTCAGTCAGAACGTGGTATATTATGTTTAGGTGGAAACTAGCGAGCTAAATCCCTGCTAACTTCTAACTCCAATAAATTTCATCAATTCTGTTTTCATGGATGCCTGGATGTTAAACTTAATTGTTACACCTGATAGAACAGCCACACTGCTCTTTTAATTAAAAATGAATTTAGACAGTTTTTAACTCTCAGTGATGCCGTAGTGTTACTTTGACTTTGGGACCTGAAGTGGAATTTGGACCTTAAAGACCGGCTACTTCTATGTAGTCATTACCTATTAATAATGAAGTGTGAAAGTCTGAAGTCTGTGAAGCTTTTTGAGATTGAATTTTGGATTAATATTATTGGATTATTATATTTAAGTGATATTAACAAGATGATTAAAACTGGATGTAAGCACTGCAATCAATTCAATGTCAAAGCTATATATATATAGTATATATATAATATAACAACAACTTGCTTTCATCGAGTCTTAAGACCAGCACACCAACTTGAAGTGTGAGTGCGTCAGTGCTCACCACTGGTCTGCTTTAGAATCCATTAAGTATAATGCTAAGTAAATACTACCAAGGGGTTGCTTGGATGATAAACCACAGAGAAATATTACCTGACTCTGCAGTTTTCCTCACCATTTTAGCATCCTTTATCTAATTATGAACTAATTGTTTTTGTTTTCTGGCCTGCGTTGTGAGACCTGACACCATCACTATATCCTGCTCCATTATTATGTCTTTTCAAGCTGTTCCAGTGGATGGGCGGGTAATTTTGTGCACTGACAAATTACAAGGCTCAAAGCGGGAGTCCGGAAACCTTTGCAGCTGGTAATTACATTCCAAAATAATATAAGAGATAAGCATGGCACTCAAAGAAACCTGAATTCAAATCTAATTCCATCATGCATCCACTTGCAAAAGAAGTCTTTTTGGGTTAAAGTCAGCAAACTTTTTAAAACTTCCTTTAATCATACTCGAAGGGTGATTTTAAATGGGTTTTGTCCCAGTGACCAAGACTTAAAACAAGGGTCTTTCTTATACTGCGGAGTAACACAATGCTATATCTCAATGGCATTATACTACTTTGTGCTTTAAATCTCAACATTTTGCATTTTAAACAAACTATAAATCTGTCGTTTTACAAGGCACTGCTTTTTTTTAAGAGAGCAAAAAACACTCCACATCTAGGAAAAAAAGAAAAAAATGACATCTCTTGCTATGTGGAAACTCATATAATTCACTCAGGACTTGGTGGAGACCAAAGCCTAAGACAAAAAAAACTATTGAGAATGAATGCTGCTCTGGGAAGAGAACACGCCGAACATAATGAACACTGAATAAATGAATAGTATAGAAAATGTGATATTTCTATTTTGCTTTGGCTACAAACTAAATCAGTTCTTTTTCTATGCAAACACAATGTCGAATGGAAGACTTGTCTTTATGAAGAAACGTGTTGCAGAGGAAGTGTCTGAAAAACTACAAGAGAAGAAAAGAAGATGGTCAAAAGAAATATCAAAATAGAAACAAAAGTAAACTTGCCTGTGTGAGTTTGTGTAGTGGGGGTAGGTATTGGATTACATTAACAAGAAGAACAAAGACTGTGATGGAAATGTGCCTGCTCCTCTGACAGCCATGTTCCCATGACAACTGTTTTACCGGGTGACAGAGGCGGAGACATACTCACAAGTCATACTGGAGTTGCATCAATGCATATAAACACACACACGTAGACATGTACAATCCCTCCCTCTCAGCTTGACTCTCCACTTTTTGAACCCGTAAAGTGCCTTGCCCCTCCTTTCATGTTTGTTCCTTCTCTTTCAACTTTCGAGATTGTCATAAAATTCCCACAAGTGAAATGACAACCAACATCTAGGCCTTTGTGATGTTTTAAAAAGCTTTTGTCTCACAGGCAGCCTCCTTCGGTCTCCCAGTTTGCTCTTTCAGGGGCTTTTTTTGAGTCTTTCTCTTTCTCGTCTTCTCTTTTTCTTTCTCTCTTACTTTCTTTCTTTATGTTTCTTCTATCTTGTTTTTCAACACAGCAAACATTGAAAGGGATTTAATCGACAGGCAGTGCTGCTCAATCAGCCAACAAATCAGCTCATTTGTCTGTTTGTGACTTTGCCTCGAGTCTTTTTCCACAGCTGCTTCGAGCTCAACGTGGTGCTTTTCTAAAACCCATGTCTGAGACCCCCCACCCCCACCCCCCAATATGCACACATCCCCACACACACACTCCCCCCTGATAACTACCTGCAGGCAGATAAAAGAGGCAGTTTATAAAGTGAGTGATCTGTTACTTTTTTTTTAAGGGATTGTGATAGCTTTCAAATCTATGCCCATTAGCACTGCAAACATATGAGCTACCATTAGGGGATTCACAAAAGACTCGAGAAAAGTTCTCTTTTTAAAGGCTTCATCGGGTAGAAAAGAGAGCTGTCTGCACATTTGATACAGGCTTATTAGAAATGCAAAAACCGAGTGATATTTATATTGGGGATAAAAGGATAAATATCTCTTTAAAGGCAGAGATGCCCGATAATAAACAGTGGTAAAAGTTTTTCGAAAGTCTTGCTTTTTTGTGTGTCTTATTTTCGTTTCAATATATGCTACTGGGTATTTAACACAAAAAATTCTCCCAAGCATAACCCATGCCGTCGCTCACAGAGCCATTTACAAAAGATAATTAAGGAACGCAAATGATGGTGATAGGTAAAACATCAGGAGGTCACAAACCGAGCAGGTTCTGAGTGTTAGGGTTCATGAAACTGAGTTCCACCACAGTGTGGGTATATCAGCTGATAACAGACGATTTCCAATCTAAATCAGCTGATACCTTAGCTAAAATCCTTCTATGCATCCAACTGGCAAATCTCATGTAAATGTGGTATTTAAGCTGCTTTAATGCCTAAACTTGTTGCTTTCTCAGAAAGCAGCTTTGCGAGCTCCTCTTCTAAAGAAGAAAACAAGCTGTTGGGGTACATGCTTCATCTTATCCTGCAGCTTGTAATTTTAAGCACCATCCAATGATGAGATCCACGGCTGATCAATCGTGAGTTACAGAATCTTCCAAATCAAGTCATTTGGTGAGAAAAAGTTATTTCAGCCTGCCATAGTGCTCACCTGGCAGAAACCACTGAGAAAAGAATCACTGCTCATGCAGCTCAACTGTAGTATAAGTTCCAGCTGCAACTCCACTTTTATTGGAGCACACAGAAGGCTGGGGAGTTTTTTGTAGTTCTGTTGGTGCTTTCTGCTGCTGTTCTCTCTGCCTTGGTCTTTCCATTTGTGTACATGGGAGGAAAGCCTCAGAAGGGAGCTCTACGGATGGAAGTTTACTTACATCAATAATAATTTTATTTGAAATAAGCCCACAATCTCCATACATTAGCTGGTAACAACTGATCTTAAGACTGCTCACATCAGCTAATATCTAACTACGTCTGCAATGGGCAATCTCCAAAAGGGCGTGGTGCATCATCCTGCCTCGTTAAGGTGCTTCCACTAAATAGTACTTTTCAATCTGCCTCGACCGTAGCTCCTCCTTTTCATGCTGTGTCTGACTTAATCAATGTTACGTCTGTTGTCACTGATGCCTCCTCTGTTGTCTACCCTTAGGGGGTCTTTGCTGCTGTTCTCCCCGCCTCAGGCTTTCCATGTATACACATAAAAGGGCAGTAAGTCATGCTCTCCCAGCCTTAGGCTTTCCATGTTTGCAAGTGGAACAGCGGGGGGTTCCCAGAGCACAGCCAAACTGCCAAATATGAATTACTGCAGATAGAAATAATAATTTTCTTTGACTAAAGTGCTCCTGACTGAAATGTCATTAGAATTCTTTCTGAGTGACTATGAATGTCTGGACAAAATTTAAATTACAGCAATTTACAGATTACATTTTGTATTCAGCACAATCAATGGCCGATAAACCATCTGGTATATATCTGGCTTGTATTATGATGATTTTGCGTGGTTTTCCACTAAGGTAGCAGCAAGAATGAAGAATGTTGCACAGAGTTCGGAGTTGAGACAAGCTCAAAGTACAGCTACAGTCCTGAAGGAAACTGCCAACAGGGTATTTGGTGCCTCATCTGGATAGAGGAATGAGAACAAGGAGACTTAGTACAAGGAAGTACAGGAAAGTATTCAAATGAAGAGGTTAGCAAAGAAAAATGTGATGTTCACAGAGGTAATGAAAATAGACAGGAGTAATGGGAGGCTTATAGTGAGTTGTATATAAAGCTGGACACTAAGGAAGGAAAAAAGGACTTGTAATGATTGGCTAGGTAGAGAGAGAAATCTGGGTTGTACAGCAGATTAGGTTACTTAAGAAAGAGAGATGGAAATGGAAGAGACAGAGATGGAAAGAGATGGAAACATTTTAACACGTGAAAATAATGTGCTGAGAAGATGGAAGGAATACTTTAAGGACCTGATGATGTAGAAAATGAGAAAGAGGGAAGGATGGACGGAGAACAGTTAGTGAATCTGGAACTGCAGAGGATTAGTAAGGAGAAAGTGAGGACAGCTATGAAAAGAATGACAAGAGGAAAGGAGGTTGATACAGTTGACATAACCGTGGAGATATGGTCATGTCTATGAGAGAGGGCAACGCGATTTTTAACTAGACTGTTTAACGCAACCTTGGCGAGTCAGAAGATACCTGAGGGATGGAGAAGAAGTGCACTGGTACCTATTATCATTAGAAGGCTGATATACAAAACTGTAGTAACTACCATAAAGATATGGGGAAAAGTTCTTGATGTGAGGATAAGAAGAGAGGTGATAATCAGCAAGCAGCAGTATGTCATCATGCCAAGAAAGAGCACTACAGACAAAATGTTTGCTTTGACAGCATTGATGGATCTATGCACCAGAGAGAAGAGAAATGAAAGTCAGTAGAAGCAAGATAGAATTCATCTGTGTTAATGAGAGGTGAGACATGCAAAGGGGTAGAGATAGTGAAGGTAGATGAGTTTAAATACCTGGGGTCAACATCCAAGCCCATGCACAGTCGACAAGTGAATGCAGAAGAGTGCAGGTAGAGTAGGTGGAGACAAAGATTAGGGGGGATTTGTGACAGAAGGATGACCGCAAGAGTGAAAAGGAAGCTTTACCATGATGTATGACTATCGATGATTTTCATTAGGAGTGATCAGAATGGACAAGATTAGAAATGAATACATCTTAGGTTGAGCGGTTTGGAGACAAAGTTGAACAACATGTACAGAGGAGGAATAATGGATTTATTGTACAAGAAGAAGCTGGCAGGTACGAGCAATAAGGAAGCCCACACAAAAGTCCATGGATATAGTGAAGGAGGATATTCAGAGGGTTGGTTGACAGAAGAGGTTAGTGCTGATAGGGTGAGATGGAGGGAGATGATCCGCTGTCGAGACCCCTAAAGAGAGCAGCTGAAAAAAAACAACAACATATTTTCTCAGTTCCTCGGAACAATAAGACCTTGACCACATTTTGTGACAGTCATTTTAGTAGGACTCACCCTTTGCTCATTCTAAAGACTTTACAAGACATTCAGTGACACTGTGGATGGTGTTTATTACTCCATGGCTTTACTTTGGTGGACAATTTTAATCCACAGTGTCCTCTAGTACTCCTATTAGAATGCACCATTACATTTTTTCTCCAACTTGGATGGCTTTACTTTTCATGTGCTGACACTGATATAAACAAATGTAGTTGAAGCTCCCGTTTTCTTTAGAGCTCTGCACTAAGACTACCCAGGACCAGGAAGTCATTCTAACAGATAATCCAATAAGCCGGTGCCATCCTGTTCCTGGCAGTGTAGCCTGGTGAGTGAAAATAGTAGCTGGGAGGTGACAGGAAGAGTGTCTCCTCACCTCTCCGAGCCCTACTGGCTCCCCGACAGCCACAGCTACCGCCTCCTGCCAAGTCATTCATTAACCCCAGCGGAGAGGCTGCGGGAAGAGAGAGGAAGATGGGAAGTGGAAGATGAGGAGAGCAGTGTCTCTGTGGGACGGAATGAATAAACAGATAGAGGAGATAAAAAGAAAGGAAAAGACAGAAGTAGCTCGGGTGGACGTGTAAGCACTGCTGTTCAACCACCGTAATCCAAATGCTTCTCTTACTCATACATCTTGTTGCCACTGTCATCAATCACCTTTTCACTGTTCCTCCGTAAACCAACTAGAATTTAAATCACATTGCCAATAGATGGGTTCCGAGTGTTTGGCCTAAAAAGCACTGACAGTAGTGCAGTGAACTGAATTCAAATGATTTGTGGAAATGTATTAAAAGTTTCTAAATGGTAGACCTGTATTTCTCTTATTGAGTCTGGGAGGAAACTGCATCTTATAATTCAAGCACACTGTATAGATAAGATAAGAGCCAGAGCAAAGTGAGAGAAAGATCCTGAGAGAGACGGCACAGAAACGGAGTGCCATTCTTAAGTAGAGGAGTCGAGAATGATGTTAAAAGTATGAGACGAGAGCAAACTTCTGGACCGACGCTGAGTTTGGAGTTTGAGTACAGAGGGGCGGAGGAGAAAGAGGGGAAAAAGGCTAGAAGGGAGAAAGAAAAGGCCATGTCTGTGAGACCAGAGCAGTGTGGTATTTTAGTTGTCAGCCAGAGGAGTGAAAAGCCACACGAACACACACTTGCGCACACACTTGCGCACACACGCACTCGCACACAAATATACAAGGCTATTTTCTCCTCCTGCATCCTCTCACCTTTATGGCGAGTCTGTTGTGCTCCCTGCAGCACTCACACACATGCACACACATGCACACACATGCACGCGCACTCAGAGGAAACACTCTCTGATCCCATGGTGAGAGTGAACGGAAGGCCACTACTCACATATGGCCACCGGCTCAGTACCGCTCTACGCCCGAGCGCGAGCCGCCTGTAGATGGCACTAAAGCACTGCAGAAAAACACGGTGCTGTCAGTCAGCACACAAACATAAAACGCATGTACACGCACTCAGTGCAACGTGTGGGTGTACATGTCTTTGTACACACACCACATAGTGTGCAAGACAATGTACATACATGATCATAAATGTGAAATCCCTGGGATGCAGATAAAAGATATAGAGTGCATGTTTATGTGTCATGTATACATTGTTCCTAGAAGTTCAACAGATATGTGTTTTGTAATGTCACTACATAAATATGAAGGCTGACTTTCTTGTTTTTTGTGTGTGTTCTGACAGTAGTATGCACTGATATTCATGAATACATGCACTCACACACACCCGAGGTCATATATATGCATGGAGAAGAACTGCTGGCATAACAAGACTCAGTTTCTGATTGTTATCACAACTCTTTTCTAAAATGACACCCCATCTGTGTCATCGTCTGCAAAATGTCATTCTGCTGTTGGACGCCATCCCGCAGTCAATATTTTGCTCTTTCTCTCTCACCTTGTCTTGTTAGCAACACATGCAACACCCGCATTAATACAATATTTAGATTAACAAAAAGATAAATAAAAGAAAAAATGAAAAACCCAGCGGGAAAACATACAGATTTTGGAACCGAGGGTAAGAAAGTGTGAAATGCAGATAATGAGAGAGAGAAATCGACGCTGAGACATGCTGAACTATAGGGTATGTCCCTCTCAAGCCTGGAGAGTTGTATTCACAGGCGCTGAGTGTTCTCTTGCGTTGACTAGAGGAGAAGGGAAGGTTGCTGAAATAGATGACTCGCTCAGGGCTGTACACACACTCAGAACAGATGCAACCGCAGCACTTCCTTAATAGTGTTCCTCGCACAGTAATAGTGGGAATACATCTGCAGGGTGAGCGTGCGTGTTTGGGTGTGTAACTGCATATGTGGATTTCAATCTCTTTGAACTATTAACTTGTAAGCTCAAAATAAAGTTTCTGAAGTGCAGGTTAAAGGAGTGAGGAAATTTGGTCAAAATGTGCATACTGTGTGTATGACTCTGTATGTATGACACTGTATGTGTGTGAGGATGAAGGTGTGCACATTGCTATTAAAAGAATGTTTGACACTGAGAAGATATATTTTATGTAATTAAGGAAGAAGCACTGCAAAGCCTGCTGGATATTCCTTCTCTAATTCTGATGCTTTCATATCTGATGAATAGAGAATACATGTTTCATAGTATATTGCACAATATTAGTTGATTATAATTGTTGTACTTCTTTGCCTTTTCTCTCAGAATGAAATGAGGAGATCAATATCAGTCTTAAGCATGTAAGAAAAGCAGTGCTCAATCAGCAAGTTTTTAAGGTTAGCTCAAAGTAAAGAACTGAAGAAGAGGGGTATGCAGTTCAAAGTTTAACAAAAATCTTGCTGACTCATGCTAAAAGTTACAAAATAAAACACTGTACCTTCCTCCATACCTACCTCCACTGTTCCACATTATTACCAAAGAATAAAGTAAAATGAATAATTTGTGGTTTAACGATGTGACATAGAGCTTGCCAGAGCCGTCACAATAAGGTTTGTGCTTACGCTCATGCCTGATGACATGCTAGATGGAACCGCCCCCTGAGGTACTCAGTGTGGAGAGGCAAAGTGCCAGAAAAAATCAATCTTTTAAAAAGGTGAGAAAGATCTTCTGGGGACCATTCATTTCAGCAAAAAAAATTAAGTGAGTCCTCCCATTAACTGTCATATGTTATTTTGAACTAAACTAGTATTCTGACTGATATTCGCTTATTCAGTATGTCACAGACACAGCTGATGTAGAGGCTTAGTTTTATTTTGGAAAACTGCACAGAACACTTCTAGAGATGTATCCTTGATTACAGTTTCTGGCTGTGTTAAGACCACCGCATGCTTTTACAATAATCATATACAGTATCAGTGCCAAATGAGGGTCCTCACAATGACCCATTAGTGAAAGTCTCTGACTTGAAAAATGATGCATGATTTATGAGCAAGCTGGAGAGTCGATCCTATTTTTAAGTCCACACTGGACCAAACATTTCCATAAATTTCAGTAGTTTGCATATGAGTGCAGTCTGTTGTGTGCTTCAGCCAAAGGGCAATGGGTGGAAGTGGTCCACTTGTGATGAAAGACTCTTGATTTGAAATGGCTTGTCTTTTCTTTTTTTCTCATTCCTTCCATTTCAGACCTTGGCCCCCGCTTTGCCCTTCCACCTGCACATTCCACACCCGCTTCTCTTAGCCACCTCATGCTGTTTTACCTCTATCAAATACCACTCTCCTATTTAACCTCTGTCTACCCTTCAATCTGTCCATCGTAATTCCTCTGCTTTTTCTTTCACTGTCTTCACTTTCTTCCTTTCTATTTTATTTTAATAATTCCTCATCTCTCTCTCTTTCCTCTCTTTCAAATCTCTCTTTCTTTCCTCTTCCTTACTCAATACTTCTATCTCTCATTCTCTTCCATGCTTTCCCCCCCTAATCCATATTCATGTAATTTCTATATGGCAGCCTCAGGCTGCTGTTAGGGACTGTTACTTTGTGTTAAAGGTCTTGAAAGCCTGCCTGATTTACAGTAATAACTTGGGATATATCCAGAAATACCATTATCGAAGCATGGGCACACACACATACACACACACACCCACACACACACACAGCTATTTCCTACCTCCCATATAGCTACTTTCCGTCCTCTATCTTGGTTGCAATTTTCGGTGTACTTCCTAGGCTTCCTAGGAGTCACTTTAACATTCAGGCATACAATTCAACAAATCAAAAATGTGATTTTTAATGGAATCTCAAGGGAGGCTGTGTGGTCTGTTGGTTTGTGTGCATTGCATGGCTCTGTGTGTTTTTCTGTGTGCACATCTATTCAATTCAATTCAATTTTATTTATATAGCGCCAAATCACAACAAAAGTCGCCTCAAGGCGCTTCATAGATACAGAGAAAAACCCAACAATCATATGACCCCTATGAGCAAGCACTTTGGCGACAGTGGGAAGGAAAAACTCCCTTTTAACAGGAAGAAACCTCCGGCAGGATTTTGAATTAAATTCTGGATTTAACAGGAAGCCAATGAAGGGAAGCCAAAACAGGAGACATATGCTCTCTCTTTCTAGTCCCTGTCAGGACTCTTGCTGCAGCATTTTGGATTAGCTGAAGGCTTCTCAGCGAGTTTTTTGGACATCCTGATAATAATGAATTGCAGTAGTCCAGCCTGGAAGTAATAAATGCATGAACTAGTTTTTCAGCGTCACTCTGAGACAGGATATTTCTAACTAGAGATGTTGCGCAAATGGAAGAAAGCAGTCTTACATATTTGTTTAATATGTGCGTTGAAGGACATGTCCTGGTAAAAAATGACTCCAAGGTTCCTCACAGCGTTACTGGAGGCCAAGGTAATGCCATCCAGAGTAAGAATCTGGTTAGATACCATATTTCTAAGATTTTCAGGGCCGAGTACAATAACCTCAGTTTGATCTGAATTAAGAAGCAGAAAGTTAGCGGCCATCCAGGTCTTTATGTCTTTAAGATATTCCTGCAGTTTAACTAATTGGTGTGTGTTATCTGGCTACATAGATAGATAGAGCTGGGTGTCATCTGCATAGCAGTGAAAATGTATGCTATGTCTTCTAATGATGCTGCCTAAGGGAAGCATCTATAGTGTAAACAGAATTGGTCCTAGCACTGAACCCTGTGGAACTCCATAATTAACCTCAGTGTGTGAAGAGGACTCTCCATTTACATGTACAAATTGGAGTCTATTAGATAGATATGATACAAACCACTGAAGCGCAGTACCTGTAATACCTACAGCATGTTCTAATCGCTCTAATAGGATATTATGGTCAACAGTATCGAACGCTGCACTGAGGTCTAGCAGGACAAGCACAGAGATGAGTCCACTGTCAGAGGTCATAAGAAGATCATTTGTAACCTTCACTAAAGCTTTTTCTGTGCTGTGATGAGTTCTGACACCTGACTGAAACTCTTCAAATAAGCCATTCCTCTGCAGATGATCAGTTAGCTGTTTGACAACTACTCTTTCAAGGATTTTTGATATGAAAGGAAGGTTGGAGATTGGCCTATAATTAGCTAAGACTGCTGGGTCTAGAGATGGCTTTTTGAGTAAAGGTTTAACTACAGCCAGCTTGAAGGCCTGTGTTACATAGCCGATTATTAGAGATAGGTTGATCATATTTAAGATCGAAGAATTAATTAATGGCAGGACTTCTTTGAGCAGTTTTGTAGGAATGGGGTCTAAAAGACACGTTGATGGTTTGGAGGAAGTAATTATTGAAGTTAACTCAGAAAGATTAATTGGAGAAAAAGAGTCTAACTTCCCTGCTTAGCTTCTTATGTCCTTGTCTTGTCTTGTGCTTTTCCTTTCCAAACGCCTTCGATGCTTGTTTCCTGCGGGGGAACACGGCGGGTCTGTGTGCCGCGCTGGAATGGTAGCGCAGGGCGGCTGCTGTGTTCGCTTCGGATTACTCCTCACCCCCACCCAATCCTGTGGCTTGTCATGTCTTTCACAATGTTGTGCTGTGGACATTATTTGCTTTTTGTGCAGAGGAGTTTTTTTGTTTCCTGTTCTCATGCTGTCCTACCATGGAAGCACAGCATGAGTAGAGGTCTCTTTTTTTCCTCTTGTACTTTCCCATTGTAGTGTACATTTCAGTGTTTTTCTGTAACGCTACCGATCTCTGACGTGTATCCCCATGTAATGTCTGTGTTGTGTGTGTAAGGTCGGGGGGGGGGGGGGGGGGTCCCATTTCACTGCAGGGCAACCTGCATGTGGCCAATAAAGCTTTGATTGATTGATAGATCAATGGTACTAAGAGTAGCTTTAGATAATATTACATCTGTGGGATGATTATTGGTAATTTTTTCTCTAATGATAAAAATTTTATTTTGTGAAGAAGTTCATGAAGTCATCTAGTTAACGTTAAAGGGATGGTTGGCTCAACAGAGCTCTGACTTTTTGTCAGCCTGGCTACAGTGCTGAAGAGAAACCTGGGGTTGTTCTTATTTTCTTCAATCAGTGACGAATAGTAAGATGCTTTGCGGAGGGCTTTCTTATAAAGCAGCAAACTATTTCTCCAGGCTAAATGATGAACCTCTAAATTTGTGACACGCCATTTCCTCTCCAGATTACGAGTTATCTGCTTTAGGGTACGTGTTTGAGAATTATACCACAGAGTCAGGTACTTCTGATTTGAGACCTTAGTTTTCACAGGAGCTACAGTATCCAGAGTCGTACGTAGTGAGGAGGTAAAATTATTAACAAGATAATCGAGCTCTGTTGGAGTAGCGTTCAGATAGCTGCTCTGCTCTATGTTGGTACAGAGCATTGAAGATGATAACAGATGGTGGATTATATTCTTAAACTTAGTTGCAGCGCTTTCAGAAAGACATCTACTTTGATAAAGTCTACTCTCCACTGCTGTGTAATCAATTATTGTAAATGTATTTGTTATCAGGAAATGATCAGACAGAAGAGGTTTTTCAGGAAACACTGTTAAATGTTCAGTTTCTATGCCATATGTTAAAACAAGATCTAGAGTGTGATTAAAGTGGTGGGTGGGTTCTTTTACATTTTGAGAGAAGCCAATAGAGTCTAATAACAGATTAAATGCCATGTTGAGGCTGTCATTTTTAGCATCTACATGGATGTTAAAATCACCCACAATAATTATTTTATGTGAGCTGAGAACTAAATCAGATAAAAAGTCTGAGAAATCAGACAGAAACTCTGTGTAAGGCCCAGGTGGACAATAGATGATAACAAGTAAGACTGGTTTCTGAGTTTTACAGATGGGGTGGACAAGGTTAAGCATCAGGCTTTCAAATGAATTAAAAGTCTGTCTTGGTCTTTCATTAATTAATAGGCTGGTGTGAAAAATTGCTGCCACACCACATTTCACTGTTTTACTCTTTGGTTCAGATGTGGATACTGTATTGTTCTTTCTTTGTGATTGTTTATGTTTAAGTTGTTTATTGCTGGTTTTTAGTTTATTTTTTGTCTTTTTGGGAGCTGATACAGTCTCTATGGAGATGAGTTTTTGGGGGGGTAGCAGGAGGAGAGAAGCTGCAGAGAGGCGTGTAAGACTGCAACTCTGCTTTCTGGTCCCAACTCTGGATAGTCATATTTTTGGGGGTTTAATAAATTTGTCCATATTTCTAGAAATGAGAGCTGCTCCATCCAAAGTGGGATGGATGCCGTCTCTCCTAACAAGACCAGGTTTCCTCCAGAAGGTTTGCCAATTATCTATGAAGCCCACATCGTTTCTGGGACACCACTCAGACAGCCAATTTAAGGAGAACATGCGGCTAAACATGTCACTCCTGGTCTGATTGGGGAGGGGACCAGAGAAAACTACAGAGTCCGACATTGTTTTGGCAAAGTTGCACACTAATTCAGTATTGATTTTAGTGACCTCCAATTGGCGTAACCGGGTGTCATTACTGCCGACGTGAATTATGATTTTACTGAATTTACGTTTACCCTTAGCCAGCAGTTTTAAATTTCCTTCAATGTCGCCTGTTCTGGCCCCTGGAAGACAATTGACTATGGTTGCCGGTGTCTCTAGCTTCGCATGTCTGAGAACAGAATCACCAATTACCAGAGTTTGACCCCCGGCGGGTGTGTCGCCGAGTGGGGAAAACGGTTAGACACAGGAACAGGTTGGTGGTGTACCTGGGGCTTCTGTTCAGGACTATGCTTCCTCCTCACCGTCACCCAGCCACCCTCTTTTCCCAGCGGCTTGAGGTCTGCCGGGGAACAGCTATTGGGGCCTACGCTATCTTCGGCTGCACCAGCTACAGGGGCCTGGCTAGCTACGGGTGAACGAAGGGTGCGAAGCAGAGTCTCCAATTCAGTAATCCTGGCCTCCAGAGCTGCAAATATGCTACATTTGTTACAGATATCATTACTTCTAAAGGAGGCCGAGGAGTAACTAAACATCTGACACAATGAGCAAGAAAGTGCAGGAGGGACAGGTGAAGTAGCCATGGTGCTAACGAGTCGGCTACGAGCTAAGCTAAGCTAGCGAAACAGTACAGAGACAGTGAGTGAATACTTTGGCTATAAATTAGGTAGTGAGTACACAGAAAGTGTGCTTCGGATGAAGCACGTGAAGATTATACTATGAAAAAAGAATGTATTTAAAAGTTTTTAATTAAATTGCTAAGCAGATAAGCTACTCAGAAACACCAATGTTTAAGCAGGAACAGGAAGTGATACTCTACCACAGAGTGAGCGAACACCAAGTGACAGCGCCACATCTGATTCCTTTACACTTGCATGTTTGAAGCTTTGAAGCCATGAGGTAAATGGGAACTGTAGATATTAAAGAACCATCAATTCATGCAGCAAAAAGAGAGAATTGATTGAATTTGCACAGAGGTACAATAACTACACAGTGCTGAGAAAAATCAAAGCTTGGTTGATGTACAAGGTGTCATCGCCTAAGTTGTGCAGGAAGCCAGTGGGATTTGATTCAAATGAAGACATTTGTTCTATAGAGCACAATTAGTCGTTTCTGTCAGTGTTCTTATGATTTAAGTAAGAAAAACCTGTGCCAGTGTTTGTATTACAGCCGGGCCACTTGAATGCCAAATATCTATGCACTGCATACAAATACACAAATATTAATTTTTTGAATTGTACTTGTTATGGAGTAGCCTTGTTATTTCTAGATAGTCTAAAATATATTTTTTTTAAAAACTCATTTAGATTTTAATGACATTTCTGAATGGAATCTGCCTATTAGGTAACTAGTATGTTAAAAAGACACGTCAGTGCTGCTGAGTTCAAACAACTCATGCTCAATACTGATTTCCAAAGCCAGCAAAGGAAACCTCACATGAAAATATCACAATGAAGAGTTACCCTTTTATTTTTATTTATCAAAAGAGAAAAATAAAAAAACTGTTGTAAAAAGTTATAATCTCATATGGTGTGAGTTTCCAAGCAAACAGTGCATTTTTACTCATCGTACCACACTAGGCACTTGGACTGCAGCTCATGACAGCAGTTGACAGTAAATTACTTCCGCTCAGATGGCTTTAAACAGTAAATGTTTTATGCTATTCTCCACCACACTCAACCCCCCTGAGCAGCTAACACACTATGTGAATTTTTAATGACTGCTGCTTAATTAAAATTTTGTTGAATATACATAAATACAGTGCACTGACCTTTCTGTGAATCTCTGCAATTCACCTTGAGATCTGACTTTAATGGTGAAATTAATTGGAGAGGTCAAAACAGGACAAGCAACCAGAGATTCACCCAGACACTCAACTCTGCATAAAAGTGTGCATCTGTACACATTTGGGCATCATACAAACACACATGTAGAAACACACACAGACACACACAGGTAATCACCATGATGAAAAACAAAGGTTACAACAAAACAGCAGCAAAGCAAACAAAAACAGGCCAAATGAGATGAGGAAGGAGTTGTCATCTGCCCCTAAATAGTTGAGACTCAATTAAAAGTTTCTTCATTCTGCTAATGACAAATTACATCAGTGATGGGGGGAATGATTGAAAGACAGAGGGAAGCCACAGAGTCCCTGATTGCTTTCTGAATGAAGGGAGCTATCAGGGCCAGTTTAGGGAGATGGCTCCCTTCCTGCACACAAGTGACAGACATTGTAAGTCAGCGCACATTTTCGCTCACACAAACACGTTCTCTCACCCACACATGCATGGACTTGTCACCATAATACAAAGCCTGTCCTGCTAACAGGAAGGGGGGAATCAGGGAGGGCAAGCACAAGGGATTTAAAAATCAAGGGATAGAGAGAGACAAACAGAAAGACAGCAATCCCCTAAGCTGTAATGAGCCTCCATCCTTCTTTCCCCTTCCTTGTGTCTCTTGCTTCCTTCTGTCTCATGAAAAGGAGAAAGGTAGACAATGGTAGCTATCATGAAAACACAATAGAAAATCATTACTATGGCGTCATAAAACTTGTGTTGCTTGAGTTGATGTTCGAGTGGCAATGCAGAAAGAAAACATTTTAATCCATGAACACTCAATGGAAAATTACACTCTGCTACATCAAGACTTTCAAAAGAGAGAGGAAATTGGCTGTTAGCACAAATAATAGAACAAAGAAAGAAAAACTTCACATTCATTTAACATTTCTTGGCTACTTTAACTTTAATGAAAGTGGTAAATACCAAGGCTGCATGGTGTCTATCATACAATGCGTTAAATTTCTTTTTTCTATAATAAAGCATTTATATGTAGTCCCGAAAACTCTGAAATCAAGCCTAAACCCTAAATTAAAGTTTAATGTGAAGCCAGGCTCAGACTTCAATAAAGTCAAACATAACACATAATGTATAAAAACAGGACATATATAGTAAATAGCTGTTAAGATAGTTGGTTTTACCTTTTTAAACTTATTTCATCTTAAAATAAAGCATTCTGAACAACCACTTTTAAAGATGTTTATATCAGTTTTGAGAACTTTTTTTTTTTTCAAACTGACATTTTCTTGTAAGAAAATGGTGAGGCCATTTTGATAAACTAATCTAGCTAGTGATCAAAATAATCAGCTGATCAGCAGATATAGTTTGTGTGAAAACTTTGTGGAGGGCATTGCTCATATTAGTATATTTACATGACATGCTAACACATCTTTATTAGCTTGACATGGGCTTGCTCAAGTAGTACATTTTCCATTACCTCTTGATTCAGTGTATTTTAGGGTTTTCTTGCATATACTGTACGCAGTGTTGGGGAGTAACGGAATACATGTACCGCCGTTACGTATTTAAAATACAAAATATGAGTAACTGTATTCCGTTACAGTTACCGTTTAAAAAGGTGGTATTCAGAATACAGTTACTTTGTTGAAATAAATGGATTACACTGCGGTACTTTCCTGTTTCATTTTGTCGCGGGTCAGGACTGTTTGGGTTTTGTTTGACAGCTACGTTCTGTTGTTCCAGGCGGCAGCGTTACGGTTGCCATGGTTACAGGGCGACGCTCTCTCTCTCTCTCTCTGCGACTGTGTTTCCTGGGTGAGAGAGCGCCTTTTCGTTGTTGTTGTTGTTGTGCTAAGCTAACAGGCAGAATGCTACAAGCATAGCTCTAAAGAATGTAGCATCATGGGCAGTGTAGTCCATGTTGCAGGGAGAATGGACTGCCATACACATTATGGGTCTGTGAGCGCGAGGAGGGAGAAAAAGGGGAGTGGAAAGGTACGAGTTGTCATCGAGGAAAAACGGGAGCTGGAAGCATGTAAATATAATAGTAACCACTTCAGCCAAGAAGAGTGCCTGACGAGCCCAGTTGTAAGTAAGCTATTAAGACTCGACTGTACACCGTGTTCGTGTTTTCCTCCGAAAACAATAAGTTCCGTTGGAGCAGTCTTTCAACGCCTCTCTCTGTCTCTCGCAAGAAAAGTTGACCCACACAACAAAGTAAAGCTATTTTTCGGCTACGAGCCGACAGGGACCCCGCCGTATTAGTCAGAGGTCCCTTTACTACAGTTCGGAGTCGCGGACCTTCAGTAATAGTAATAAATCACACAGCAATAGTACATTCACGTTGTTGTAAAAAGCATGATAATATATTAAGTAATCCAAAGTATTCAGAATACGTTACTGTCATTGAGTAACGTAACGGAATACGTTACAGAATACATTTTGGGGCATGTATTCTGTATTCTGTATTCTGTAATGGAATACATTTTAAAAGTAACCTTCCCAACACTGACTGTACGATGCCAGCTTCAAATCCCCCAACATAACTACAAGCTTTAATTTGTACCATTTTATTGCACTCCCTCTGACAAGTCTACTCCCTTTTAAACATTAGGGCCTCACATTATTTTCAGCAATGATATTATGCATCACTGAATCAATGACTGCAAGCTGCCCATCTATCAGACTGTATCAAAGATGTGGTATTTCTATAAATGTTTGTTTATTTACTGATTTATTATCACTTTTTGCAAAGCTACCAAGCACATCAAATAAGTGTATTCTTTTTTTTATAATAAACAAATACATATTAACACCCACAATTTTTCATGTAGATCCTTGGATAAAATCTTTCGGTTCTTGGATATTGGTTGTTATTATTATAATAATAATTTGGACTTACTTAAAGTCCCTGAACTGAAATTCTTTGCCAGGCTCATTGGGATTAACAAACTCTTATTTTTTCTGAAGGAATTAGAAGACGAAGGTCTCGGTATGATGATGCCACAGATTTGGTAACAAGAGAACACTGGACATTAGATCTCAGAGGTTTAAATTAGACAGGTTCCATCACTTGCTCCCTAAAGACGCTGTAGTGGTTGATACCAAATACAGATCTGATTGATTTTATCTTTGGGGGTTTGAAGGTGTGATGAGTAAAGGGGTCTATTTACTGTTCACATGCAACTTATTTATTTATCAAATTCTGAAAATACTAAAAAAATATATGTTTCATGTTTTTTGCTTTTTCAAATATGCTGAAAAGGTCAGCAATATCCATCGGCTACAGTTATATGTTCACATGACATGACGTCCCCCAAGATTTTTTATGAACTCTTAGAACTTTTAGAAGAAAAGTTTTAATAACTGATCTATGGTGTATTTAAGGTCAGATGAGTGTGTGGAAGAGAGGACACTAAACTTCTGTTAGCAGATAATTTATACTACAATGTGGACAGCACAAGGGTAAAACAGTAAAATCTATGCAATATTACATACTCTATGCATTAGCATTTATCAACACGTCTTTGTATGCATTTGAAAATTTTGGGTGAAGCTCTCTTTCACTCAAAAATGTGTTTTGACACTGCTGAACACAAGAACTCTGCTGCACAAACTATAAATACAACACGGAGAGAGTTTGGCACTATCAATCTGTTTTCAAATTCTTTTGGTGAAAGTGGAAAGTTTCTCTGAGTTGAAGGAATGTACCCACAAGTAGAATTTTTATTATCAAATCTAGTTTAGAAATCCATCCTGGCCTAATAGGCAATTTACACAACTGTGATGTGCACTGCACAAAGCCTCGAAATTTATTTTCAATAATGTAGGAGACACCATGTATCCAGTGCTTCATCCTCTGAAATGAAAACATTTTGTATATTCATAAATTCTGCATCTTCTATTGAAGAATGAGGAATAGATTACATTTCAAGAATTTCCATATCAGAAACATTGTTGTTTAAGTATTTTCCTATGGCTGTGTACAAGTCTTAAGATAGCTTTATCTTTTTTTCCATTTATAGATCAGATTAGATTCTAATTCAATCTTCAACATCTAACCAGGCTCAAACATAAAGCACAACTGAAGCCCAAAGGATGTAACCTGGTAAAGCTTTTTGTATTCTGTTAAATGACTTTAGCCTTAACTGTTTAGATTTATAAGTATTTCAGCTGCCTAATGACAGGCTTAAATTACTACAACATTAACTTATTGAAATCAGATTTTATTGTCAGTCTTTAAAAAGAGAAAATACCTGTTCATAGACACATCACTGTAATGCAAAGAGATCACTGTCACAATAAATAGAGCTCTCAACTAAAAAAGAGTCACATGGAAAAGACACCGGAAAGGCTGATGCTAGATGCAACTCTTACATTTTGTCAGAAGTAACTTCTTGCTCTTACTACAGTCATGTCAAAGGCAGTATCCAAATCAGGTGCAACCTTGTGAGATCTAAGTACAACTAATCCTTATCCCTTACCCCATCCTATCAGAAAATGACATTTGTTTTCTTTTTATAGTCTTCTCCTATGTTTGGCAATCATGGGACGAAAATGACTTTGTAACTAATACAAACCAATAATTTTTACAGTCTTTCTAAAAAAAAAAAGCAATTTTACTTTTCTCCAGAATGTAGAGTTATGAGTTAATTACCTGGAACCACCTTGAGATTAAACTTTAATGGTGAATTTAATTGGAGAAGTAATTGATGATGACCAGTTGCAGCTGCACCGTAACATAGCAGCCACAGCTAAACATGCACATTCAAGACGATGCTTTTGATTTCACCAGCCATGGCATAAAAGAGCCATGCAATTGGTTCTCCTTTTTGCATTGCTTAAAATAGTGCCGAGTCCATACAGAATAACTGAATATTTGTCAAGCTGCAGAGAACAGATGAGCAAGGCAGGAAGTCAGACATAGAAATGGAGCGTGAATTTGATTAATTTTCAAAATAAAACACCAAATGCAGTCTAAAACAAATTATGCTTATATAATGTAAAGTCACAGAAACATTGTTTTTCCCACATAAAGCCTTCATAGTGAACTACAAACTCAACACATGGTGATAGTTCCACACTCCTTAGCCACATTTTTTAATGTGCAGGGTAATCTGACACACTGCAGTCTAAAATAGAGATAATAAAATCCTAGCCAAATGTTTTGTGCAGCTGTTGCAGATGGGAGAATTTGGAAAATGTGAAAGTCCAACTGAACTTCTCCTACATGGGACTGAAACTCATATCTTCTTAAAGACGCTGCCCTCCATAATTGGAAACGAAAAGGTACCCAGTGCATAAAATGTGATGCATGGGAGTGCTGGCAGAGGGTCAACATGTGGTGAATCTAGTGTTATACTAAAACATGACAATGAAAAACCATTCATTTAATTGAAAACAGCTTTTTCTATTCAATATAATACAAAATATATTACGCTTTTTTTTTTTAAATTTTCTCTGCACAAATCAGAAAATCACAGAAAATAAGAGCACAGAAAAAGGTGTCTGTCATGTAAAATGAATAGACAAACTACTAGGCTTCAGTTCTTTGTAAATTATTACTTTTGTGATTTTTGTCCAAATGTGCTATTCACATCAGAAATACTTGATTTCTTGTTTGTTTGTTTTTTTAATCAGGAGCATTTTATTACAGTTAGAAATGTGTGTTTTCAAACTGTAGCTTTATCTGTTTGATGGAAGAAGAAACACAAAATCATAAAACAACTCTTGGAATGTGATAAGGTTCATAGAGTGTTAATAACAATGTACAAAATTTCAAGACTGGAATTTTCCATTAAAAGTCATCACATAGTCTCAGAATTTTGAAAAGTATTTTCCCTTAGGCAAAGAAAGAGAAAGAGAGAAGTTGTAAAAACTGATAAAAGAAACTAATGAAAGAAGTAACATTAGACCTATAAGTAATAAGACAACATGAGATGTGTTGTAGTGAAATGCACATATAGATATGTACATTTGATTTGAATTTCAGTACATTCGACTTGACATCTTAGTTTTGCTAGGATATAGTATATGTATTTCTTTTTATATCCAACATGATAAAAGAACCTCAAATCTTTTAAGTTTTTAAGTTCCAAAGATGTCTCATGTTTTCTGAATATCATTTAAAGCAAGCTGTTATGTAAAGATAGCAAGAAGTGCGCACAATGAAACTACACAATCACAATATCACCAAATGTACAGATTACACAGACATGCGTGTGCACACACATATACAGTTACAGATACACATGGATGACCCTCTCAGTGTCAATCCCCCTGGTTTCAGCACAAAATAACAGTGGGAGGGATGGAGTTATCCTGGTTTCCAATCAGAACCTCAGCACGCTGCAAAGGAAAAACCCTCAGGTCAAATTCCTACCATGAGGGAGCGAGAGAGATATACACAGAAAAGGAAAGGCAGACAGAGGCGATGAACAAGCATTGCTCTGTATCAGCAGTAATACAACCTCTTCAGTAAAAGGAACAAATACTTTTGTTCTTAGCACACTTAAAGTTCAGAGTCTCAGGGTGGAGGAAACAGTTCTACAATGAAAGCAACAAGATAAGAAAGTGAGCTTCTCTGCTTGTACTGGCTTTGAGCACGTTTCACTTCTGGGTCAAATTTTATTCAAAGATATTTTGAAGTCCTAAATATTTTAAAGTGGTCATGCTTCTCTCATGTGGACATGTTACCGCTACCAGCTACATGATACTGCTTGAAATTAAAGCTGTTAGACTGTCTGTTGTAGAAAGATGCAAAAACAACCTACAAAACTGTGCCGACAAGCTAGATTGGCCAACTAACATGCTGTTTGACTCATATTCAAATCACCCATCCATCCATTCGCTTCCACTTATCCTTTCCAGGGTCACGGGGGGTGCTGGAGCCTATGCCAGCTGTCACACGGCGAGAGGCGGGGTACACCCTGGACAGGTCACCAGTCTGTCGCAGGGCTAACACACAGACAACCATTTGCACTCACATTCACACCTATGGGCAATTTAGATTAACCAATTAACCACTTAAGCCCCACTAACTGTATGTTATTCGACTATGGGAGGAAGCCAGAGTACCTGGGGAGAACCCACACAAACACGGGGAGAACATGCAAGCTCCACACAGAAAGACCCCGGCCTGATGGTGGAACTGAACTCAGGACCTTCTTGCTGTGCGGCAACAGTGCTAACCACCGCGCTGCCATGCTGCCCCAAAATTCAAATCAAATTTATTAAAATCTTTTTTGTGTTTACTAAGTCTTTTACAGAACATGTAATGGTCTAATACATTTTCTTGTATGTTAAATACTGTGAATGCCAGTAGACTATCAGTACATTGATGTCTTTTCTGTGTTTTGGTCATTCCCCACTACTCTCTGAGAAGTCCTGCTGTGGACCTTAGTGATTTTTGCGAGCCTTGATCTTGATTTGCCTTGATCTAAACTAACAGTGAGCAGAAACACCACAAGCTGCTTTTGATTCTCTGGCTGAAGAACAAGCACACTTAAAGTTTGTATTATCAACTGAAGCTATGATGATTACTTTTTAATATAACTTGAGCATACCTACTGACATACTTCAGATACAACCAAAGGTGTTACAGCCCACTTTTGACCAAGTAAATTTGAACTGTGGCACTCAGTCATTAAAAATGACAACAGAAAGTCCTCTGACAACCTAGCCATTGACCTGGAAACATATAAGTACATTATTGAGTGATCTTAGTCTTTTTACACATGTACAATAATACTCCTTGCTTGATACTGATATTTGTCCTATATTATCTTCTGATAATGGTGAGATACAAAACAAGAAGTCACTGTACTGTGTTTCGAGTTTGTATTTTTTATATTATGTTTGAGTTTCTCATTTTGTATATGATAGAAACCCAATTCAAAATTGTTTCGGATTTAGGCATGTGGAAGAGACAGCAGCAATCATTGAAACCCTTGGAAAGCTAGTCTCTCACACTGAAATCAAAGCAAAGGTTATTGTCAAGAAAAAAAGGGGTGTGTGAGGGGTGTGAGGGGTGTGTGTGTGTGTGGGGGGGGGGGTACCCTGAAGTTGCTTTGTATTGTATGGTTGATTATTCTACTTCTTTGTATCTCTTTGTGGACAGTTTAAATTATAGTCTTCATGTCACTATAGTAGATACAATGCACTATTGAACAGTTCTGCAATTTTACAGCACACTTTCCTAAATCAAAACTAAAAGCTCAGTGTATCCAAATACAGTCTGGAAAATGCAAGTTTTTTTTATTTCGTCTAGGGGATTAGCTTTGAATTGAATGAAGAACTTCATTGATCCTCTGCTGGCTGAAGCTAAATTCACACAAAACTACAGATATCATCACAGCTTAAAAGCACACAGACATTATCTAGGTTTTCTCCCAATCAGTACTGTGGAAATAGTTTACCGAACTTTATTTTTTTTCCACCCACTTTAGAGGTGCTTATCGAGGCAGTTTGCAGCTTCAAAGGTTGACTTCTATCTCAAGGGCAACCATAATTCCAGCAAATACACTTGCGCACACATGCACAAACATACACACAGTCCAGGGCACAGTAATGGAACTCCGAGTGAGTTCTCTTTGCCAAATACATCCTGTTGTTATTGTTTCTCAGCACCTCACTCGTTCAATTCACTTTTCTTCAAGCCTGGCTTGAGGGGCATCAAACCAAGAACATCCTAAGTGAGAAAAAGAGTTTAAAAAGAAAAAAAAGAGAAAAGAAGCACCAAAGAGAAGTAAGAAATAGGAAATATCAAAGCCATGTTGAGGGTGTGAATATAGGAGTGGGAAAGGTGAGAAATGGAATGATGGAGCAAAGAGAAGAAACACAAGGAGAATGATGGGAAAGAAGATAGAGGCCACTGAAAAGTGTGAAGTAACTTAAGAGAAAGAGAAGTTTCACATCACAGGTGGGATGGATTGCTCAGATGAAGTCAAAATTTCCTGTGAAAAGTTTTGTGACAGATAAATGTGGGAAATCAAGCAGAAGAGAGATAATCAAAATGAAGCTATGCAGCATGTGTAAAAATGAAAAGTGTGATAATGTACTTTTACTAATTTTCACAATACATGTCCTCCAACTTTCCAAAGACAATCCTCAAGCCAGTTTACTTCTCGTGCTGATCTTAAGCCCAGATATATGAGAAGAGGGACGAGTCAGGAACGGCATCCTGTGTAAAACTTTCTCAAATCAAACATAGGGTTCATCAAAATATTATCAAAATAATATCCTGCTGGTTTTAGATGTCTCCTTGATCCAACACAGCTGATTTAAATGGTTAAATTACCTCCTCAACATGTCTTGAAGTTCTTCAGAGATCTTGTAATGAACTAATCATTTCATTCAGGTGTGTTGACCCCGGGTGACATCTAAAACCTGCAGGATACCGGCCCTTGAGGCCTGGAGTTCCCCACTCCCTGGTGTAGATGGAAAGGGAAATGAAGAAGGCACAATGTGAAGGGTGAAGGGGGTGTCACACAGGATCATGAGTCTGGAGCTTAAGACAGATGTGTGATATCAAATGCTGCCAGTGCAAATTTCACATAGTATGATTGTCAGAAGTTGGATGCAGTGGTAAAGCAAGTGGCAACTGAATTGGACATCAATGGACGTGTAGTTTAAGGCAACAGAGATGACGAGAAGGTGTTGAGTAGAGAAATGTGGAAGGATAGATGGAAATGGACTTGCAAAAAGTATGGAAATGGCTGTGCTGAACACATATTTCAAGGAACACACAGTGACATATAAGATTAGTGGAAGTTTCACACAGGTGGACAACGTGTTAGATATATTAAATATTTCTGTAGTAGCTGCTTGTCTGTCTGGAACCTTGTCGTTCTCAACCACCATGAGTGGTGTCTACCACTGGGTGTTATGTATCACAGATGTTTCTATCCCACCCACTTGGTTGGAATAGTTAAAGTGTCTCAGTGTGGAGCGGACAGTCTCCCTCCTGTTTGTCATCATTGTTTGTCTTAAGATGCTGGAGGCCTTCTTGGGGTGAAGCACATTCCGAGGAGACATCTTGCTGATGTATTTTTGGATGCTTCTTTCTGTTTTCTCTTAATTGTGGCTCTGACACTCACAAACTCTCACCCTACCTCTTTCTTGTACAGTTTCAAGGTGCTGCACTGTAGGTTTTTTTGTTTGTTTGTTTTTGTTTTTTTAACATCAGTGACATCTAAGTCCTCCTGATGACTGGTTGGGCAGATTGTATTCCTACCATTATGCTGGTTCCACTCATTTTGGAGGTATTTGGCTAAGGCAGACTCAACGCCTCACACATGGATATGGAAGTGCTCTATATTAAACAAGTCTAATAGCACACTTATAATTCTTTGTCAGGAAAATAATGAGACTGAGGGGTGAAATGTAATTCTCATGCTCAGTATCTGATAATAAAACTCACATAACTCTGAGTGGATCCCAGCAGACCCTTGTGGACTTGCAGATGCAAAAAGTGTAATGAAGGCTTAGCTCCTTACCAGATGTTTGCTGTAGTGCACATTTATGGGACCATTATACATGTTTTTCTTGCCTTGACGAACAGCGCCATACGGTAAAATTGATGTCACATCTGCTGGCACAAGCTGCTGCTTCAGTTTCATTTCAGCAGGTCGTGCCCCTCTTGATTTTTTTAACTGTCCCATTTCCACCACAGCTAGATTGAAGGCACAAGACTACATGTCAGGGTTTTTTTTGTTTGTTTTGGGGTTTTGTTTGTTTTTTACCACCAGTTTAATGATGTATCACCACAGAAGATTCACAGCATACACAGAAGGAGATGCTGCAACATTTCGAGAAGGCTTCCTGTAAAAACCTTAAAAAAAACAAAACTTTTATTTTGTACCCAAAGCACTAGTGTAAATGGTACAGAGATGTGGTATCTGGCACAAAATGATTGGTGTGGTGGGTATATTGAGACCTTAGATGTAGCCATCTAGCTAGTATCCACAAATGGTTAGCCATTAGGTAGAGATAAATTGTGATAGACATTGTTGAACAGTGTTGGTCAAGTTACTTGAAAATAGTAATTAGTTACTAATTACTGATTACTTCTCCAAGAAAGTAATCATGTTACTTTACTGATTACTTATTTTCAAAAGTAATTAGTTACTTTATTACTTAGTTACTGAAAACATAATACATAACCTGAATATGTTATAAAGTAATAGACCTTTAAGCCCGATTCAATTTTTCTGCATAATCCATCATATAAAATTGATTAAAATGAAAAAGTCTCTTTTTAAAAATTGTTTTATTAGTTTTAATCTTTTAACTTTAAGCACATTGCATCAAGCGTCCGGGGGTTTCTCTATGATTTTCACATTCACATTCCCTTACATTACTCAAAGTAATGTAAGTACTTCCACGCTTTAAATGCTGCATGCTCGTACTCTCTCCCACACTCCATTGTTGATCTACACACGTCTGTTGTTGCCATTGACGCCGCACGCTAGAACATCATTGTCATAAGACACTCTCACAAACAAAATCACAGTTTAGTTATGTAGTAATGCAGCACGTTTACTTAAAAATAACAGCAATCTACTTACTTTTTTTGCAATAGTAAATCCCTAATTTACTCGTTACTTGAAAAAAGTAATTGGATTACAGTAACGCATTACTTGTAACCCATTACTGCCCCTCTCTGCCAGTGAATGTCTTTAGTTCACTGGAAGGGCAGATACACAAACACATTTACAAACTCCACCCTCAAAAGAAAAAAGAACTGCTTTCCAGAGGAAACAGAGAATGTTAAAAGGAAGATTGACAAAAGACAGGATAAAGCGGGAGTTATCCTGGGACAAGCATTTACATGATGGAGAGAGCTTAGGGAATTAATGGGCTTTAAGACAGATGGCTATTTCTACTGAGCCACAAAACCTCCCTGCCTGTTAGTATTTTTATATGACCTTAGCATACTTCTGCGTTATTAGAAATTGAAAGAACATTTTTAGGTTTTTGTATTGCTTTGCAACATAGGAACGCTGTAATCCACGTTTCCATGTTTCATTGCAGCTACTTGTAGCAGCCCAATCATTAAATAAACACTTATCTTTAAATTATTTTTTTGGTAAAACATAAGAAAAGAAAATAAACCATAATAACACGTTCTCTGTCATGATGACTAATGCAAACACAAGGTTAGTATGCAGAACAAGTAGGATCCATTGAGGAGCTCCTAATACAAACAAAGAACACAGTGTTCACCCTCCACTATGTATAATGAGGATCATTGGAAAATAGCATGTAAAAAAGAAGAAATATGACTGAATTTTTACCTAAATACTTAGTCGTGGACATCTTCTACGTCTATTGCTCTGTGTGCTGTGTTGATGGTTCTGAGGAAAACAGGAAACGTGTCTTTGCAACAGCGCCTACAAATAACATACTGTAGAATCACTAGAGGGACAAATATCTATTATAAGTTTCAAAGTGTTGCCTGACTTTGGAAATACTATCAGCTACATATGTTCCTAGGTAGCTGGACATGCTAATGATTACAAGTTATATTACAGCAATTTGTTATTGCAAAGACATGACTGGACATTTACTATCTTAGTAGTACTATCTACTTACTTACTCTTAGAGTGTGTTGGTGCAATTTCTTGCAACACTGAGAAAAACATAATTTGAGTCCAATCAATCTAAGCAAAAATGCAATTACAGCTGTGACCTCAAACAGTATGGTCCCTGATCTAAGCAGCATTGTTGCGTAATTGTCCCAAATGCCTTTCATTTCACGCAAAGAGGTTTCAAATGATCACCTCTGTTTCCTGCAGGCAATACACCCTAAATCATTCATCCATGTCAAACTGTGGATGAAGTACATCTCAGAGGGCTGCTTCTTGGGGAGATTTTGTATTTGACCTCTGAATGTGGAGGGCACGTTAGCTCCCGTTGGCCCTCCATGTGGTGCATGATGGGGTGGGTCAGAGGTTGTAGCTAGCTCTTGGGTAGGCAGAAAGAATGAAGCTTTGATTGATGTGGGAATACATAAGGGTCAAGCCCTTCCCCCTCTATCATGAGGTTAGATTTAAAGTGTGATGCTGTGTAATTTACACACATGCAATACTCCCACACCTGTACCACTTCCATGTGTTTTTTTTCCCCAAGGTGGATATGTCTGTGTTAACAGTGGCATTTCCACTACCCATCAACTCACACACCTTGCTCTCCAAAGTGTCCATCAATCTTTGTCTCCAGCTGACGCAAATCAACTCTGACAGACAAAAACCACAACATTCTTCTCCTTCTGACTCCTCGTCCCTCCATCTCCGTCACTTTCTTTCTCTTTATCTGCCTCACTTCCTCTAGTTTCTTGTTGCTCATCAACAGTCATAGTATGTCAACGGGTGACATTGAAGAGATTATTGTATTTCTATCTCACTGTTTTCTTGACAGCAGGGATCAGCTTCCTCAATTACACAATTAAAATGGAATTACGAGCTGGCTAACAATCACAGATCTCTTTCAATAGCTTTCATGTGGTGATGTTATGTAAACTAGTGTGTTGGTTCCTCTCTGTTTCCCTCTTTTCATCCTCTTGCCTCATTATTGGCTGTGGGTGAAGAAGCCAGTGGGAGGCGAAATCCCTCTGACGATCTAAAATGGAATAAAATTGCAGCAAACTGCCTGGAATGAACACTTGCAGTTGGAGAGCGGCAGGCAATATTATAGGCAGTACTGCATAATGCACATACTTCTGATTAGCCACAGCACCAGCTGCAGAGCAAATTAATGTCAGTGTCCTAAAAAGTATCTTGGTATCTTTGATTCAGTAATCAAGGCAAGTCTTTGGAAGGTACCTGGCCAGCTGTAGTTGACGTCATCTATCGACTGGTGCACTGCTTTAGCTTCTTTTTTACCCTATTTAATTCCTTTGCCAAAGTTTTACCTCTTTCTTTACTCTTTGAAGTTTGATGTTTCTTTGTCAACTGCATTTGACTACTGCTCATTAAAAATTTCAGCTTCACTGCCATTGCTGTAAGGGGTTAATCACCATATACACCTTGACCAAGAGGCCTTAATGGAATCAGGAACCGGTTCAGCAGAGGTGATGGAACTCCGACGAAGCCACAACACCACTTATGGAAGCTCACACAGCAGGACAACTGCATGTACAATTAAGACCCATTTTCATTTGTGGCCTCTCAGTTCACTCAGCAAATAATACTTGATTGAAAAACTCAATTTGTATGAAGCTTCCTGCATATGAAGAGCAAGGAGGAAATTAATGATTTTAATTTTTTCTTATTTATCATTTCCTTTCCTGCTATTACCCTTCCTGCTTCTCCCCTTGCTCCACCAAGCTCTTCTCTAACTCAATCCGTAATGACAATTTTCTTTTTTCTTGTGCCAGTCAATGTAAATGAGCCCAAAAGCTCATTGGCTTGTATGTATATCTGCGCGTGCCACGTGCCTACATGCACACAAACACAAAAAGATATAACTTCTGCCTTCCAATTCCTTTTCTCTTCCTTCACATCCCTCTGTGTAATAAAAATGTTAATTGAAACAAAGTCTGCCAAGAGATATGTGATTACGTGTGTATGAGTGCGAATGAGAGTGTGAACTCAGTGTGTGTTTGCGGATTTAAGAGCTTTTTCCATCGTCCTCCCACACTTCTTGCATCTAGCTGCAGATGATTCAGGTTGTCTATGTGCATGTGTTTAACTGTTGCAGCTCATGGTGATGCACTGTAATGCTGTGGTGGAGAGTTCAGTCTCACCAAGGAAAGTCATTAATTTTTATCTGCTCTGACGATTCAACTGTAACTTCACAAATAGCAGAGCCAACACTTGCCCACATGCACATACACAGATGCACATACCCAGCTCATTTAGGTACACAGAGAAATGTTAACATGCACATATGTGGACACTTTGTGGACATTTGGTACAGTTTTTCTGTTTATGGAAAATAACTAAATGTGTTTCTTCTAAATTGCATTTTTACTAATACAGTAAGAACAGCTCAAAATTAAGCTTGTATGTTATGCCATTGTACATTATATGAACAAAAGTATTGGGCCTCATCTCTTAATCTTTGAATTTATGTTTTTAGTTCCATTGTCAGAAGTATATAAAATCAAGCACCTATCTATGACATCTACCTTTACAAACATTTATGAAAGTATGGGTCATTGTAAAGAGCTCAATGATTGCAAGCATGATACTGTAATCGAATGCTGCTGTTGCAACAAGTCAATTCATGAAATTTCCATCCCTCTTAAATATTTCACAGTCAACTGTAATTGGTATTGTTGCTGTTGAAACTTCAGGAACCACAGCAACTCAACCATTAAGTGTCAGACTACAAGAAGTTATGGAGTGGTGTCATTGAATATTGAGGTGCATAGTTTGTAAAACTTTGCTCTACTGACTCAATGACTGCAAAGTTCCAAACCTCCTATGGCAGGGGTGTCAAACTCAAATACGCAGTGGGCCAAAATTCAAAACTGGAACAAAGTCGCGGGCTAACGTTAATATTTATTGAAAAAAAAATCTTCCTCCAGATATAAGAATGAATCTTTTCTTATGGACTCAAATAAGTTTTGCTGGAAAACTGAATATGGAACAAGCAAAGCTTAATACTAAACAATATATATATTAGCTGTATAATACCAGTAGGCCAGCTCTAATAGTAATTTGGTATGACTTCGCGGGCCAAATGTAATTAGGCTGCGGGCCAAATTTGGCCCGCGGGCCAGAGTTTGACACCTATGTCCTATGGCATTAACATCTGTCCAAAAACGGGTCCTGGGTTCCCATGGCTGAGCAGTTTTGTAGGTGTAATGTGTAATTCACTCTGTGCTTTTCCCCATATAGTGTATAGTATAAAATTCATTTGATTGCGTATAAATACTCACAAATACTACAAAATATGTACTATGCAGCATATTAAGTTAAGCAGTAGTGAATGGTGCTCATCTTTTTCCAAAGTGCAGCCAAGACGTGTCTCTAAACTTGTGGAACCAACTTTAGATACATTCCAAATCAGATCAATGGTGGCATCTATATGTATTACAGAAAACATGTTTTTAACACATTATTGCAATAATGCATTTTAAACTACTGAAAACCCTTTAAAATTCACTCAAATAATCTGTATTTTTTCCTTCTGTATACGAAAGGTATTCACTAATTTAATGAGTTTGAACAACTGATGTTAAACAAGAAACAAGGAGTGTAAGGTGGGCATTCTGCACAACATCAACAGCGGCTAACTTTCAAGTATGCAAAGATCCAGAAGGAAACAGACTTCATACAGTGACGCCATTGCAGATTCGGGGAATAAGGGGACAATGTGGAATTTTCAACATTTTGGAAGTGAAGGCAAAGACTTTCAAATATCCATCAAATATCCAGCAACAAGGGAAAAATCGAGGGAAGGAAGATGGCCGTTTATAGTTTGAACCAGGAAAATGAAGGGCAAATGGACCTCACAAGACCAACCAGTGTAACAGTTTACTTATGTTGGAAATTCTAAAATTGTTGTAAAAACAACAATATCCAATTTCAAGGATGGAAAAAGGACCACCCGCAGTCAGAGCTGCAGGCAGAATGGTACACATTGCATCTGTAACTCAAGTACATAAAACTCAACCTTAGTAATATTAGCCTACTAATTTAGCACACTGACCACAGTAGTGGACTTCCCAGCAGTGTTGCCAACTCCTCAGTAAGGAAAATCGCTATTGGCTGTCCTAAAAGTCGCTAGAAGTCGCTAAATGACGTCATCGCCTAATTTGCATAATTGGTCATGCTAATCTAATTGTAACCTATGTTGTTGGAGAGAGAAATAACATCGTGGAAGAGACTTAAAGTGAGTAAAAAATGTCCTAAATGCATTTAGAGTTTATTTAGAACTATAAATTAAATTTCTTTTAGCAATTATTGTTTTTTTTTTTATGTCACAATTCCAACCCTGCTCCTTTACCCGGGCTTGGACCGGCAAAAGTGACCCGAAATAGGCACTCTGGTGGAGTTACTTTGTGTGTGTGTTTATAAGTAGTTTTAAACCTTGTGATCCACAAAACAGCATAAGAGTAAAAGAGTAAAAGAAGAACTGACTGCGTTACAGCACCCGCTGCTTGTTGAGAGTAAAAGCGATACGCACTTTCACTTCTTTTTATAGCGACTTGTTTTTAGAAGAAAAGTCACTAAGGGGTCTGAAAACTCGCTAAATATAGCGACAAAGTCGCTAAGTTGGCAACACTGCTTCCCAGTTCTCGAGTTTTCTGGGGAGTTCCATTCCACTGCATATTACTGGGCTGTAAGCGCAGGTCCCAGTAAGGGACGTTGCCTTCATGCAACCGTCATGGAGTCTGTTTCTGAAAGTTCGGTCACAAACATGAATGAGTAGCTCGCTGGAGGCGAGGTGTATGTATACTATAAACTGTGGTTCAATGCACATGCAATATTCACAGGTTAGATAGTTTAGTCAACTCATGCATAGCAGCAGAGATAACTTTTTTTTTTCAAATGAAAATCAGTTTAATCACACCCCTTAATGGTTTTGGCAAATACTTTCTTTTAAGGACACTTGCAAAATTGGTTGACCTTTCATGTCTTGAGTATTTTTCTAACATGGAGGGAAAAAAAGGAAAATAATGAAACATGCTTGAATGAGTTGATTGTGTCCAAACTTTTGAGTGCTACTACAGATAACTCATTTACTGAACAAATGGTAATTTTTGCATGACAGTTCAATCTTGAATAAATTTCCATTTCATTATCTAAGTTCTCTTCACATTTACTCATCTCTACTCATTTATCCTTCATAAACTAAAAGTGCTATATTTGCCATTCTTCATGAGAAAGTCATTGGAAGCAATTAAAAACAAAAAAAACAATAATTCATAATTATAGTTTCTACTCTAAATATGTATTGGCATTCAGAATCATTTCATCATATCTGCAGAGTTTAACTCAGGCTTTTTTTTTTTTGAGAAAGTTTCTTTAATGCTTGGTGAGTGGTTGTGCAGTGTTTCCAGATGAGACAGTGTCCTCTTTGCAAACTGTGTCCTAGTCAATTTAGTGACTATCACCATATGTCTGGCATATCTTGGTGCAGCAACTGAAACTGTTTTCCTTTGCGACTGCCAGCATCCTCGAGCAAACACTGGCCAACTGGTCAGTGAGGCCTTAGACAGTCAAGTCTAAAATGTGGTCAGCCATGCTTCTTTTTTTCTCATTTACAATTTTATTTTGCAATGGGAGAGTCAACTGTTTTTTAAGAACGTGTGTTCACATTACGGCTAAGAGTACATGGACATTCCTGATTAAGTTGGTTATTTGATTGAATTGCAGTTTTTCTTTCATTATGCACTAAATAAGAATTAATTTGAAAGATGTAGGAGGAAAGTTGCGATTTGTACTAATGCAAAGAGGTAAATGTGTCAGTTTTGCTTGTTTTTAAATCCAAAAACACATCAATATGTTTTCATTAGACACATGCTTTTACACACCCCTATGTGCAGTGGTTAGACACTTATATAAGCTGGACACTGACTGACCTAGTTTTGACCCTATTTCAGTTTAATATATCATTGTTAAAACTGCAGTTGGTGAAATTAGAGTAACCCTGTGGAACCACTGAATTTATGAACTTGTAACTCACGTGAGCTGCACGCAGTGAATAAATGTAAAAATATACCAGCTTTCTTTATTTTCCCTCACAGTTTACACACTCTCTCACACACACATGCACATGCACGTATATTTGTGAATGTGAGAGTGAATGAATAGTGGAATTGTAAAGCGCTTTGAGGGTCTCGAAAAGCGCTATATAAATGCAATCCATTATTATTATTATTATTTTCAGGAACTGTAACAGTTTGGTAAATACATAATTATAGCAATTATATTTCCACCTAAGCTACATCCTTTGATAATAGCTATGTGTCAATACCAATGAGTAACATGGAAGCTGCAAAAATAAATTTAAAAAAAGATAAACAAGAACAATACTTATGGATCTCACTCCCACTGAGATGCTGAAAGATGTTGCCAATTACAAGATTGGATCAGAATTCATTTACTGTGTTAATCATATAAATGGATGGTTTAAATTGTGATGTATATAGTAAAGTTCTCAAGACTCCAGGTAGATAAAAAACAAGCAAGAAAACAAAAATACAAGCCTTTTATTGGAATGACAAAAAAGGTCCTAAGACAAAATCCAAAATGGAAGCCAAGAGGAGTCCAAAAAATCCTTATTGGGATAACTGAGAGCACTCTAGGAAAGATGCACAAATACTAAGGCAAGAACTAGTGTATATTCACTGATGTTGAATTAGTCACAAGATTGAAAAGACAGATGAATGTAAGTAACAAAAACAAAAGACACCTAATAAACATCTAGACAAATGAACTCATCGTATGCATGACGCACCAAAGAACTGGAGAGACGAGGGCAATATTATACTCAAGTCAAAAATCAAAATGTAAAATCACCAGAATAATGAACCTAAAGCTGGAACTCAAAAATAAAAGAACCTTCATAATTGTTAAACAAGACATAACCTGAAACATCAGAAACTAAATTGATAAAATAACTTTGATTTTTACTTTTTGATTTGAAGTTGGAAAAAATGAATTGGATGATCCTAGTGATCCCAGGCACTCACTAACAACAACCTGACAAGCTGAGAACAGATGCAGATTGGTAAAAAAATAAATAAAAATAAATACTTGGCATTTGCATCTTGAAGACTGTGATCATTTCATTTGGCTAGATTTTACTTTTTTTGAGAAGCCAAAACTCTGGGCATTAACTAGGGCTGAATAAAGTGCTACTGATCAGCACCCCATGAACTTAATTCAGTACATTACAGCATTTTTTGAGCATCTTATGTGAACTAATATTTTTAACATCATGTTACCTCCCCACACTCTCTGTAATTAACTAACGATTGCTATAATTGTATCCCTTGAATAATGTTCAAATTACAGTTACATAAACTATGTAAAAAAAAAAAACCAAAAAAACAAAACAGGAGAGTTCAGTCTTGTTATTCCTGTGACCATGCAAAGACATTCTGCATTACACCTAGTCCACCCAATGCGCCAAGTAAATCAGTATAGGCTTGGCGTAATCGTTAAAATACAATGGTTAGCAGTAGCCCGTTTGAAGGAATACGAAAACCTAAAAACCTCAGTTAGTGGTGAGCTATTATTAATGGAACAAATGTCATGCTTTATATAACATAGAAACGAAATCTTCAAATTGCTTATCATTTCAAACAATCAGTTTAAAGATAGAAATATTATATTGTATACATGACAAAGGCAGGGATTGAATCTTTGCATCTGAAAGACCAAAACGTTCATAAATACATACACAGCCATTCTTGCTACACATTGCACCTGTAGTGTCACTGAGAGAACTGTGTCTGAGTGCAGTGAAAAAAACATCAGAGCAGTCAAATGTGAATGAATTAAGAAACAAAATGCATTCTGTTTTCAAAGTAAATGTATCATTATGTTGCTGTTTACTTGTTTGTCTATGGTGCCTTGCTACAGAAGTTGAAGGCACGGTAATCACTCTCTTTTAACAGCATCAAAGAGGACAACAAGGGAAAAATGATCATATGAAAATAGACAGATAAAAAGTTTGTTTTCCCCATCTGGCTGTATGACAAGGATATATGTTAAATATGTAGATAGAAAATATATATACAGAAAAATCTACATGCAATAAGCAGACTTCTTTCAGCTTTACTCTGCACCTTTTACCAGCAAAGCAAGGTTACAGCTCCACATCTCTCTGTCCTCAAAAACTAGGAGGAAAATCTGGCATCCCTTTGGCTGGAGAAATTTTAGATGTACGTGTTTTACATGTTCAGTGCTGATAAAAATGAATGATGGAATGATTTCAAAGGCAAAGGGAGGCTCACAGCCCTTTAAAACTCTTTTTAAAAGTCCCTCCCCCCGATCTCTCTGATCTAAAGGGAGATGAAAGTGGTAGCCTAATGCTTGCTAAGTGACATTTCTCCATCTCTGATCTCTGTCGCTCATGCAGACAGACAAGGGAATAAGAAACATGGAGTTAGCATCAAGGATCTTTTGCTCCCCCTCCTCCTTCTCTGTCTGTCTCTCCTGTGCTCTCTTCACTTTTGACATCTGACTGCATATAACCCTTCCATTTTAACATTTTTTGGGGGGTAAACACCAGAAAAGTCTGGCAATTTGTAAAGCGTTTGTTTGCACACCCCGCTTATCTTCTTTGGTTCATCACTCTGTAACCTTGAGATAAAGAATTTGAATGACACTGGATGCTGTTGCTGTGCAATTAATCACATCAGCACACACTCACGCACATACAGAGAGCACTTATATGCATTAATGTGTGCGTCCACAGGCACGCAAACGCACATGCACCATCCTGACACGAAATCTCAAAGGGACATTTTGTTGTGCATCAACAGATTATGACACACCATCGTTGCGTATCCTGCAATCTTGCGATGAAACGCTTATTCATTAACTTGACCATAAAGGCACATTCACAGCTACACGCACACGTTTGCAATTCCTCATCACCATCTGCATCACATATCACAGCGCTGCCACCTAATCACCAGGAGTCAGCTCCCACAGGGGAAATAATTATATTGTCAGCTCTCTGTCACTGTAACAGATCTACAAACAACACACAAGCACCGGAATACTAACCAGGACACAACAGATTCCATCCTCAGCCCATAACAAGACTCCTGTAACATCTCCAATGTCATAGCTCTCACCATTTATATTGGCCAGGAACTGATAGAATCAGGAATGAGGAGGGGTTTTTTGTGTGAGCATGTGTATGCCTATTAATTCTGTTTATTTCAGGGAAAGACGCAGATCCATTTTCAAGGATGTAACTTGCAATGAGCATCACTGTAATTTAATAAGGTATTTTAATGACAGCTGGAGTAATTTGTATTCCTGAAACAGTGCTTTGCACCAATGCTCAGGCTTATTTAATGATGTTGCATTGGTCTCAGTGATAGTTTTTGAAGGGAATAGTTGGCTGTAGCAGTGAAATAAATGTATTTTGGGTAATTGCTAGGAGAGAGGAGTGATGTGTTGATTGAGCTAGCCATGGCATGCAGCCTCCCTGCCTCTCCACTTCCACCCACTCTCCCATTAAAACAGCACTCAATCACTTTCACTCAACAACTGAACTCCAACTGAAGCTAATTTGGCTAGCTTGTGCCTCTCTTATTACACAATAGGATATCCTCTCACCCTCTCTACCTTTCCCATATTTTGTAGCCTTCTTTTTTAATCGATGCCAATTACAGTGTGTGCATGTGTTTGCATGTGGGAGGTGACAGTGGCTATGGTGAGGAGTTTCCATTAGCTACACCCCTCCTCACCATAGCCTGGCTATGTGATTTGGAAGGGTTCTGCTTCTGTGCCCCAACACGTGAAAGTGGGCCAGTTTTTAATACTGTGATGAATTGTTCATTGATTACCTGGCATCGGTCTTTCTGGACTTAGTATACAACAGTAATGTCTTGTAAAGGTGTCCTGCTGATTTTTTACTGCCAGAACACACCTCATAAAATATTCACTAACAATATGTACTTATTAAAAATCTGCATAACATGGTGCACAGCACTCTTTTATAGTAAGAAGAAATGCATCACACAACTTTTGTGTATTTGTGACATGCATGTGTGCCCATGGAGCCACAGGGGGAAAATCATCATTATTAGATACATTTGTTATGTGACACTTTATCATCAACCTCCCTTAGCCAGTGCCAACTTTTTAATACAAAAACATAAGACTGATGTTTAGCACCAGTAATCAGATATACCCAGTTCAACAACTAGGCAGTAATAAGTGTGGTATTTATCTGCTAAGCAGGCAGATATATGCTTAAAGTGTAGGGAGAATTTTAAAAAAGGTAGAAAGAGGTGAATTCTGAACTGTAACTATTCACTTCTATGTAAGTAAACATGTCAAAACTGCTTTCACATTTTTTATTGCCTGCCTCAAGGGGCTAAAAAACAAAATGATGCAAGCGTTCTGACTGATGTCTTGACTTAGGCTAAGTCTTCCTACACATTAAGCGTTTACCTTCATGCACCCAAACCATGATTAATAGTCAACAGAACTTCATTTACTTCAGTAGTAAATGGATACAAGCACAATATGAATGCAAATGGAAAGCAGAGCAAGACATCCAGTATCAAAAATCTTGTTTCCTGCATGCATCCTGCTTATTGAGATTAATTGATGTCTTATGAGGACAAACAGGCATCGACGTTGATGTGTAATGAACTTTATACCCAAAAGGTTTTGTGAGAAAACTTTTTTTTTCCATCATTTTTTGCTCTTGCATAATAAAATCTGCTAATAGCGCACAAATTGTAAAATGATGTTTCCCAGACTGAATTCTATTTTAACCAAAATATGTTTCTTGCATAAATATAACCACACAAAGAAGTCTTCAACGATCACAATCCACCCCGTTCACCTCTCTCGTGATCTCTGGGATTTGAGTGCAGTACACTCATGTACTGCTTCCTACACTCAAACAAACAAATGAAAAGAGTAGTATTGTGCAAACAGCTGTTTTAATGTTTCCTCTCAGAAGCTAACTGGAAAGAACATAAATTGAATTTTTTTGAAAATAGGACCGCTTCGAGCCACAATTACACTCGTAATCTTTTGGTTATAAGACAACCTCACCACTCAGCTGAGGTCATCTGCTTGCTCTGCTTAATCTTTTACCAAGTTGGGATCTTATTTTCCATATGAAAATAGTTTTAGAGGTTGGGCAAGTGTAATAGCTTGCATTTCATTTTCAGTGAATGGAAACATGTTTTTTCCCAGACTTGAATGGTTGACAAATAACCAAGGACAAATACATATTTTCATCAAATGCAACCACTTTAGGCTACAAAAGAATAGCATTTTTATAATGTTTGCATATTCAGTTATTGCATATTTTCAGCTCCTCTCCTATATTCTGTTCCTCTTTTCTACTCATTTGTCTTTCAATTCCTCTACGCCTCTCTCCTCTGAAATAGTTAATATGAGGGATCATATCCAAGAATATTACTACCATGTTCATTATGCTCCAGCTCACATAACTTTATGTCCAACAGGGACCAAATGAGTGAACAGAGTGAATCTAGTGAACAATTTGTCCTTTTGGCGCAGCACGTATAATCTTTATTAGATTGAGCAGTAACATGGTATTGGCAGCAATTAGACCCTGGAAGGAGGCACTACTGCAGAGGTTAATAACTGCAGTGTGTCTGCGTGAAGCGCTGTTATGATAGAAAGGTTAGCTGTATTAGTGACGGTGGCAGTAGGCCAAACTACACAGTGAGTCTAGGCTGCGAGGCTGAGCTGGGTGGAAGAGTATTCACACTTGAGATTTAGAGTGTTAAAATGTTTTCTAGCCTTTGAGACAAATCACTGTTGGTTTCTGGCCTAAGTTCTGTCTACAACAGGTTGCTCTGCAACACTCTGATTTGAGGTGAAATTTGTAATGTAATAAGTTTGTTTTCTGTAAACTATTTTCGATGTTGGCTGTTATCTAAAGATGGAAATAATTAAAACTAAGAAATTTAGGAATCCCTGTAGGCAGTCCACCAGGGCCTTCATCTTGACTGCTGCCGAGTCCAGACTACCCTGGATCCCAAATGTTCCTTCTACGGTTGTTGGTTCATCTTTTAATTTCTTAGTTCGACCATTTTAGAGTCGGAGATTTCAGCTTACATGGAACGTTTAATGTGTGGAGAGAGTCAAACCATCAGCCCTACTTGCTCCACCACTTAAGACACACAAATAAATAAATAAATACATGTTTTACCAAAAAGCTACACGTTGAATGTAAAACACTCTCACGTCGAGGAAACAAGACAGGGCATGCTCCAACGCACAAAGCCACATGAGTGTTTGTGTGTGTGCAACAACCAACAGCCAACACAACAAGACAGTGAAACTTCTCATTCTGCTTTCTCTACATTACCCTTTTCATGCATTTAGTATTGTTGGTTAACTGTGGTTAAGACAGATAGTTACTGCACATCTGGATTTCTACTAACTTTGAAATAACTAAATATGCATAATTTGTAATATTACATTAGAATATCTCATTACTTTCATTCATTTTTGTGTCAGTAAATCAATAGCACATTGAATGGTAAGAATGTAACACACCAAATCACAATATCTTAACTTCAGTTCAGATCCTGAAATAAATATAAATAATTTGCTGCGAAAGTTTCACTAATGTGAATCAACGTATGTTCAATAAGTTTGGCTTCAAAGGCAGAAAAGTTTTAAATTTCATGCTTTTTAGTAATCTTTGAAGAATTAGAATTACCTCTTGTTTCTTAATATAACTTTCTTTGAATTTGCTGCTTTTCTCAGTACTGCCATCCCTCTAGTACCCAGTTCAAATTTAAATCTGGGTGCTAGACTGTATCTATAGACTTTCACATCCATTCAGGTGGAGGGTCCACCACATTAAGTGTCATTCCACACTACACTTCACTGGAAGCTACTACTGTAACTCCAAACAGTTTAGTAGGTACACCTTGCTAGTAGTGGGTTGGAAACCCTTTTGCCTTCAGAAATGCCTTACGTCTTGGCACCAATTCAACAAGGGCCTGGAAAATTCCTCTGAGATTTTGTTTCATGACATGATAACATCACACAGATGCTGTAGATTGGATGGCTCGACCATATCTCACAGACACGCAATTCTATTGACATTGAGTACTCATTGAAGAACTCAGTGAGACAGTTAACAATTTGAGCTTCATGACATGGTGGCAGCAGCCACCAGAAGATGGGTGGACTGTGGTCATAAAAGATTTGGACATGGTGAGCAATAATACTCTTGTTGCCTGCGGCATATCAGTTACGCACAACTAAGGAACACAAATAGGTTGAGAATTAGAATTTTACATGATAAATTCAATTTACAGCCTGCTAATGTGCTTAAAAATGGATCACTTAACAACAAGCATTAATTTTATAAAAAGAAATTCAGGAAGCAGACCTTAAAACATTTCAGAATTGTAAGGAAGCAGCATCATTTATGGATTAAAGCAGAAGAGTAGATGTTTATAATTAAAACTTTTACACTTGTCCTTTATATTGTTTACTGATACAGTATAAGAGATGATGTTGAAGGAAAATAATTAAATATTACTATGATGAGGAAAGAGTACTTATTTAAAGCTACAGAAAAACAACAAATCAAATTAACAAGATTTTGAGGTATCACTGGACTAATATTTATGAGATAAATAGAAAAATGTAACTTTAAATGTGGATGAGACACTTTGAGTCAGTGTATAAGTTGATATTGTAAGGTTTTCCTTTCTAAACCTTCCTTTCTAACATATCGTTAGCACAATGGATATTTTTACATACTAAAAGTGAAAAAAATCATACAAGTATTGAATTGCGTGGCTATAACTATGAATGGACATGAAGCTGTACAGTATATAGTGACTGCTTAGCTGTTTGTAAGTAGGTACTTATAGGTAGGTACTTATATTTGTGCAGATGGGTTTTGGATATGCTCACTGTGTATTTGCTTGACCAAAATGCACTTGGTTGCAATGATACATATTCTGAAAAGAAGAGAATCTATTGAAGGAAGAAAATACAAACATCTAATTTTTTTAAAAAACAAAAAAAACAAAAACAAATTTTAAAACCCCCAAAACCAAAAACCGTTTTTAAAAGATAGTCAGTAGTGGTGGTAATAAATGGCTATAAACACATCTTCTCTGAGCAAGTTTCATTTAATTAACAGTCAGTGCATTACATCCCTTCGAGATGTCTTAGCTGCATTGGTGTGTAAATTCAAGGAGCACAAGCGTGCAAGAAACAAACGTGACAAACCCAGGAAACATCTCCATTTAGACACCCAAATGTAGCAACAAATGAAGCCAGTGTACACACATGCAAGCACACATGCAAGAACAGGTTGCTTTAGTTCATAAACCCAGAGCCAGAGTCACAGTGAGATGAGAAATGTGAGATATGGAAACAAGTGCCACAACTGTCAGTCTCACATGCAAATAGGTGCTTAGTAGCAGTGCCACAGACATCTACCTGCCATTGCTGAGGCCATTTGAAGTTGGAGCATTATTGCTAAAGATGAGATCAAAGGCAAGCTGCCAGGATTGCTCTATCAGTTTCTCATTCTCTCTCTTTCTCACACACACATACTCACATACCAGCAATGCACGCATTGCTCATCAGCTGAAAGGTATTAAAAAAACCAGAAGATGATAAGAGCGAGAGACACTGAGACGGAGCAATACCGAAGGAAAGGCTGAAGCCTCTGGTATTTCTGTTGACACTGTCTTTCTTTATGTCTGGTTGTTTGCATTTTTATTTAACCTGAGTCAAAAAATATCTTCTTTAGTCTGCATCAAGAAGCTAAAAAGTGTCCCCATCAACTATTGTCATCATTTCTGACTTGCGATCAACTCTCTTTTACATAAACCAATGCTTTCTTTCCTTCCCATCATGTCCTCTCAGATCTATAGCACATGTATAATTTACATCCTTTTTATTTCGATTTGCCAGTGTGGTTTTAGAAATATGACTCTCCGATACACTGAAATTCTAGTGTGTAATGTGTATGTTGTGGTGTGTCTATAAATAACAGACGTGACAAAGAAAACACACACATGCACAGCTTTTGCTTTCATCATCAGCATCAATAACTATAATTATTTTATTTTAGAGCCAAACTATAAAAAAAATATTAGCTGGGAATCAAGTGGGTGCAAGTTTCACTGACGTTCCATCATACTCATCAGCAGTGTCCTGAGCAGTTTAAAGATTGAGTGTACATTAGCTGAGCAGCATGAGCAACAGTACACAGACAGTCGCTGGCAGGGTGGTGAACATAAACCTTTAATGATACCACACGGAGAAAAGAGTAAAAAAAATGTTGTTTATTGGCTTATGTGTGAATAAGTGGTTATTAGCTTGTGTGTTGACGACCTTAGAAGCATCTAATACAGATCAAAACACAGTGGAGAAAATAACAAATTATTTCTTCTTTACATTTTGCCATTTAATGGTTTGTTTAGTATAGGATAACTTTATCTTGAGTCAAAAATAATCAACGTAAAATAATAATCAAGTGGCGCAGAAAGGAGAAAAAAAACACAAAACAAAACAAAATATGAGCCTTTATTGTCTGTTCACAAAAAATATCAAAAAACACGATCCATGTCCAACAGAAACACAAAAGCAAAATCCAAAATGGCACAGGGAGCTTAAGGTAAAACTACCTGAAACAATAGAACGCAGACATGGAGCACAAGAGGGAAATATTATATGTGATTTTACAAGGTAAAAACAGACTATAGACATACTCTTAACGGTCCAAAAGAGAGTTAGAAAGAGGAGCTGAACAAGACAAAGGAGCTTTGGGTTTTGCTGACAGAAGGCACATAGTGTTCCAGTTGTCCACATTCTTCCTGGTGCCGGAATGTAATTTTAACTTTGGTTTCTGCATAAAGCTGTGAAAAGCTTACACTCTTTATTTTGATGAGGAACACTGTGGACGTTGAAAATGTCACTTCTCCTTAAACATTTCACCAAGAGCACTGGCTTATTAGTTTGTCAGATTTTCATATTTTGACAAGATATCTGGTATGATTTCTGACATCTGTACTGGGCGACTGGCTGCCAGCACTTAAGCTTTGAGTGTCCAGAGCTTCATGACAGCACGACACACCTCCATGATTGTGTGTGGTGACATGATGACAAGAAAAATGACAAGTGCACAGCAAACAAGGTAGGTTTTAGCCTTCACGTTGGCACTTGACCATAAAATAAGCTGAACTGAAAAGGAAGCACAAGTAGATTTCTTTTTTGTTTGAGCATTAAACAAATAGTGGAGATAACTGTTTTTTAAGAGTGTCTATGTATGTTATGTTGAGAATTAGAAATATGTCTATTTCTGGAGCAGTATGCAAGGGGAAGTACACAGTGCAACCTAAAAATTTTGAATAACGCTAATCTTGGTTAAAGAAGAATGCAAGTAAAGTGTTCTACACTGACCTATAATTAAATTCTTTGAGCATCTGTTGTCTGAAAACCTTCAGTTCACTAAATTCCTGCAGCCATCTGAAGGCAGCAGGAGAGCTACAGCTTGTTGCTAAACTTTGCACTCTCTGATTTGAAAAGAGCACAGTGCCATTAAGCACACAGCTTGCCATAGTCACCTTGCTGCTAAGCAGCAACATAAACAGTAAACTAAATTCTGTCCATCATAGAGGCTAGCGTGTCGCTGCTTTGAAAGTGATGAACCACATTAGGACCCTGTAACAATAAAGGACCTGATGACCGCAGCGCTGCAGGTTAGTGAGTGTTTTTATTTACAGTGCTATTGTCCAGCCTTCCAGCAGCATGTGGCCCTCCCTTCAGCATCCTACTGAAATAGTGAAGGCATGACCAGGTGATGGAGAACAGCTGTTTGGGTCAGCCCCCCCTGACACCATATCCTAAACCCACTGCTCCACCCCTCCCTTGCAGGTGAGCTACAAACCACACCCTACCACAGACCCCTCTTGCTTTAGGCGCTGCCCTCCAAATTGTCAAGAGTTAGTTGAGTCGAGCGAGTGCAATTCAGCTTTGAGGGCAGAGTTATCTGAATCTGCTGCAGTGCTCACCAAGCAGACCCTCCTGTGTACCTGATAGCTTCTTTGCGCACATGGCTTGAGTTACCCGTGCACAGGCTAGTGAATTTGTGTGAAGAACTGAATTCTGTGAGTGGAAATGAATACCTGAACCTATGAAATGAAACGATTTGTTTTCGTGACTTTTGACATAAAAACAATTCCATAAGCTTTAGTCTTTATGTATGAAATGCACTACAGTGAAAACACTGCTATATGACATTTCTCAAATCATCTTTTGACTTATTTGAGCTACCCTAATAAGTCCTTTTGTGCTAAAAAAAAAAAAAAAAAAAAAAAAAAAAAAAAAAGAGGACATCTGGCCTTTCCAATGATATCCCATGTGCTTGGGTTTCCTCTTTTAGCTCCAAATAGGCAAAACATCACAAAAAAACTGAGAGAGAACTAAACTATACTTGTTTCCTAGGTTCTCAGGAGGATATAGTGAATAATTTAAAGCTAAAGGATTGGAATGATGAAAACACTATCACTAATGCTACTCCAGGACAATCAATTAAAACTGAAGAAAAACAAACAAAAAAGATTGAGTAAGATTATATAAAGAAGAATCCACATGGATTGTAGGTCATGGTAGATGAATGGGTCAAGCACTCAACCTTTACACAGGACACTGGATAAAGGTTTCCTATATGTAGGTTAAATCTGATTTGGATAATTATTACTAGCTTCAGTTTGGGGAGCCTTTTTGTTAAGTGGACCCTTAACTACACATAAAAGAGCCATTCATAATCACACTCAAGTCTCAAACTTCTCCCAGGTTAGAAAATCAATACATCATATTATTAATGTTCAGGTGAAAAGACGTTCCTGAAGCCACAACAATTATGTTATTATAGGAGTGCTAAAATGGCAATATCAAATGAAGGCTGCGTACATGGCTGGCCACTCTAACATCTCCCCATTACTCTACATTGGTTTAGTTAATTTGCTTGCATTTATATAGCACTTTTAAAGTCTTACTCAAAGCAGTTTAGATTACAGATCACATTTTAATTAACCATACATTCATACAGCACTTTATTCCATTCACTTCAAGCACTTTATATATCTCACAGAAAGCAGTGCATGTCTTTGTAATGTGGGAGAAAGCCAGAGTACCCTGAATAGAACCCACCTGGGCATTTTAATCAGTTTAATGGTACTGCATTTATACACATTTGTGGTCAAAGAAATCATTAAACACTCAAAATGACCATGACATCCATATTCATGATGAGTGCATGTAAACATCTGACCACAAAAGTATAATCCACAAATTAAGGTGCTCTTGAAGACACCTACAAAGCTAAACTAGCTTAGAAAATTCTATAAATAACTACTGGATTGAAACACTGTTATCTAATATACTCTTCTCACTTTTAGTATCTTCCGCCTGTGCTGTAAGTTAAAAAAAGGTGGGGATTATAGTTATCTACATCTCTTTGTAGTGCTGCATTTGTAACCAGTATGTCAGTTTGATAAAATAACAGAGGACAATTTATTCAGGGCATGAAGGCAATTTTCTGTTTGTCCAATTATCTCATAAACTGTTGGACTTGAGAATATATTTCCATAAAACACAACTGGACATCACCACTACCTTTCTTTCATCTGGCAGGCACAGTAAATGAGGCGAAACGATCCCTAAGCTTTAAATGAGATCGAATTATATATTTAGATGTGTTTGGGAATTGTTTTCATTTTAATTTTAAAATGAAAACAAAGAAAACTTCTATTTATTCCAGATCCCAGATATTAAACAATTTCCTTTTTATTACTTAAAGTATTGTTTCAGGGTGAACTTGTGCTTATATCCTGTTGTTTCTTAATCCATGAACCAACCATGAAACTGTAATAGTCTTAAATAAGTGAAACAAAGTCTCTGAAATCTTAAACTGCCCCACAATCGTCTTTAGTCCCTAAAGATTGCAAAACAGCTGCTGTTCTGTCCTCCTCTCACTGGCACAGGCAAAATACAAGTCTGTCTTCTTCACCCCCCCCCCCCCCAAAAAAAAAACCACCACCACTACCACCACTAGCAGGAGGATATCACAAAAATAGCAGGTCTGAGCACAGGGCTGAAGCAGCTGGCTCATACAAGCTTGTTCTGCCAAAGGAACAGCTTGTAAGCTTAGAATTTTCTTAACTAAAAATTAAAAAAACTAAAAATAACGCTTTGCTTTACACTAAATGGAAAACAGACATTGCTTGCAGAAATAAGAATTTGAATCCTGCTGTTTCAGAAAAAAATGGAACTCACCTTGAAACTGCCATCGTAGTTATAAACAATAATATTTGATATTCCAAATGCTGATGTACAAAATTATTTACCAAAACTCTGCTTAGAGTGGTGGCTATTGACTAGTTATTAACCATAACCATTATTAAACACATTACATCATGGTCTCACAACGAAATAAGGATTAGCATTATGCTGATGATACGGTACCTCAGATAGATAAATGAGTCATTCAAGCGTGCTCTGTCAAAGCCAGACTTTCCTACCAAACATTTGTGATTTAATGTCATAACACTTTAAGGTGCTCAATTTTGTATAAATGAGACATAAGAGTCTTATGTCTCATAACACTGGGTTAGAAATTCAGTAAGCCACACCAACTGCCGAGAAATCCAACCACATTGAAAAGATTGCATTTAAATCCAATTTAGTTGTGCTAATTTCTTTTAAAACATGACTTATGTCCTAAGGGATTGCTGTGATCTTGCAATACATTTTAAGAAGACACATCTATCTTGGTCTCTGTTCCTGCCGGCGCCTCTTCCCTCCTACACTTTTCCCCAGGGGTATTCTCTGCTGCTCTGATTGGCCTGATGACAGAGTAGGCTACTATCTCAGGTATCCAAGACACACACTGGCCTGGAGGAGGAAAGTCACAGAGAAGGTCAAATGTTGTGGGAAGTTTTGCACTTAAGTGATCCAAAGAGGTCAGAAAGTCAAAAGGCATAGAGAAAGATGAATACAATAGAATAGAATAATCCTTTAATTGTCCCACAAGGGGAAATTTGGTTGCAAGGAGAAATTTGAATAGACTAAAGGGGAAATATAGAAAGATGCTCGGTGGTAGAACAGAAGGAGGGATAACTGTAGAATAAAAGGAGTAATTGGAGGTGCCTGTGTCGTTTAGTGTTTATGCTGCACCTATCCATCTCTCTCCCTCCATCTCACACTCACCTCTCTGGCTTCCAGCTCTTCCAGACTGTCCCCAATGTGGTCGTCTACTGTAATGAAAAAGGATGTCTTGTGTGTACGCGCATGCATGTGTGCGTGTGTTTGCTTGACTGGCTGCCAACACACATGTGTGTGACGTGTGTGGTAATGAATAAGGATGTGTTGTGTGTGGAGCTGGTCGTTAATCACTGGCAGTGCTGGCAGCTAACAGATAAGCAGATTGATCCAAGGCCACCAAGGGAACGCTGCTTGGCACTTGCCCATTCATCACACACACACACACACACATATATACGTATACACACACAGGCACGCACAGACACACATATATATGTACTGTACACATATACAAAGACTGAAAAGGCTGGCCAGTGTGTTTTAGCTCAGGGCCGTCTATGACCATTCATGTTAACATCTGTGAGAGCTCCAAGAGTACACAGTGAGTTACGAAAAAAGAAAAAACGAAGAGAGAGAGAGAGAGAGAGAGAGAAGCAGACTGCGGGGCTGACAACATCTGCAGCCGCTCCATGACTGCTCACCTGTAAATCCCAACCTGGCATTTGTTACGTTCTCAAAATACAGTACACAAACAAAAACACATACACGTACACATGGAGACAGATAAGGGTCTGCGCTTTGGTCATCCAGAAATCCCACAGGGGCCTCAGAGACTGGGGAGCTTGGAGAGGAGTGGATGGATGGATGGATGGTAGGAGAGAAGACAGGATGACAGAATGACAAAACAGAGTTAAGGACACGCTCCAGTACTATGTGACAGCTTGGCGGGCCCACCGGGGAGAGAGTGAGCTGAGAGGAATAAAGCGGGAAAAAGAGAGAGGCAAGCCGGAGTGAAAGCAAGAGGTCAAACATCTGCGGTTTCCCTTTTTTATGGTTTCTATCACATGGTCAGTGGTGAGAAGAGAGACAGTGAAATCAGGGATGTAGAAAAGAGTCGACCAGGCAGAACTGACTTTACGTTTTATTTATTTAAGTTACTTTTGATTGATTGATTGATTGATTGAAAACTTATATATTTGTAGTTTTGAAGCTTTGTTAATTTTTTTTTTTGTGAAACTTGATAAGAAATGAAATAGGCTGGAAAAAAAAAGCAATGTTTTTTTTTTTCATAAAGGTATAGGCACGAATACAATGTTATACCTTCGTTTCTGGCCGACCAGCAGAGTCCAAAATGTATTTTTGGCTAAGTAACTGCAGAGTACAATACCTGGATTTCAAAGCTGCCAAGCACCTTTCTGTGTTCAAATGTTTTGAAATATTAAGCCATAAAGTTTTCCTGAAAAATTGTGCCAAGAAAATGGGAAATTTCCACTTGATTAGGGCTGACTTTCCTTTAAAATTAATCTTAAGTTAAAACTACTTTTTTTTTTTTGAATTATCAAAAAAGATTTGATAAGAAAGGACTCTTAAAAAAAGAGCCAAGCTTAAGATCTCCATCAGTCACTTACTGTGACATATTAAACACATCCTGTTTAATGTGTTTTCATATTAAACAGGATGTGTTTCCTTCCATTGACTCATGCATTAGATATAAAGGTGGGATGATCGGTATACACCACTGTGCTAAATCACTCTTGTTGTTCACCTGAGAAAGTCTCTGATTCTGATGGGTAAGTATCTAAGTATAGTGCCTGAGAAAATAAAGTCATACATATCATATATAACATTCAAGTCTTTTTATATATACAATTTTAGCTACTTCCATATATGTCTGTGAAGGTTCTCAGTTCAGAACTGAAGAAGCTTCTCGGATGAGAGGTGAAACGTCTTCAAGCAACTTAAAGAAGTCCAGACGCTTTTCTTTGCAAGCTCCTTTGACTATTTCCATATAGTTTTGTTTTTGTTGGTTTTGTTCGACCTTTTAGGTTTGTTCTACTTTACCATGGCAACACATTTACTATATGAATATTGACAGAATAGAAACAGGGAACCGGTCTCCACATAGCTATTTTTCAGATTATGGTTTCTTAGTTTTCTGTGTCCCTGATACTTTCATCTCGCTTGCGTCAACATTTACCAGTCATTGTGTTTGTATTGTGTCAGGCAGTTGTGTAAAATAGGAAGGAGAGAGTTATGAACATAAAAGAAAGATGTTAACAGCAAAATCTAGCTTTTTTTCTATTCATAATACATCAGAATCTGTGGTGAAAACTCCAACTTTTGAATCATAACAGCTTTCTATACAACCGTTGTTAGTCTCTATTTTAAATCTTGTCATTGGAAAAATTCAAAACCTAGACAAAAACAGGTCTGTTATCTTTTTTTAAGTGCTTCAACTTTTCTTTTTGCTTTCATTACTGACTTCTGTTTCTCAATACCTTTTCCATAACCCTCTAGGGCTCAATGTGATGTACAGATTGGGGACTGCAGTATCAGCAAGCCACCAAACTGACATTACCAAAAACTCACTATCTGAAATTGTGCTTCTAATAGAAGTTAATCACATAAAAATTAGCAACCAAAAGCACTAATCACTTATTGAACAAAGTCTCTTCCCTCAGATTTGACTTGAATATACATCATCTGATGTAGTGTGGACCTGTCCTGAGTGAACTATCCGCCTGCTTCTGGGTCCAAGCTCTGACTCCATTCATTAAGGCTGTTGTTCTTTTAACGTGTGGTCATTCTTTGTATCTTGTTTTATTTGATATAAAACCCCTAAAAATAATCTATGATCACTGTTGGCCCAACTGACTTTTTATTAGCACTAAGTGCATTGCATCTTTAAGCTCAGGTTTTGAATGTTTTTGAAGTAACTACAGCCCATGGACTCAAATTTTGCCTGACACCAAAAATCTGTTTCAGAAAAGAATAACTCTGAGGAAAAGTAAAGTTTCAATGGGTACATGAAGCTGAGGATCAGAAATGTTTTATGGTGAGTAATGCAAACCATGCAGCACCATACAAATGACTAACCTTGTGCTGTGGATGGATCATCTCAGATGTTCTCTTGACTGAAGTTTATGATTACATTTGTCTCGGCCCATCAGGGACCTTCAAATGAACTTTTACTGGAGGGAAGAAGTTAACATTCATCCTCCATCTTTGCTTTGCTAAGGTGTTTATATTATTCTATTCATAGGTCCGTAGCTAGCCACGGACTAGCACACTATTATATGCCAGCTATCCAAACTTTAATAACCATGCACACATTACTGCTGATTAGTTTACTTTCTTCATTTATATCTGAAGTGATAGAGCTGCATGTTTTAGCTCCTAGGGTTTTTTTTATTAAAAATCCCTGTCAGATGATGGTATAGCATCTGTAAGTGGAAACTAGTGAGCTAACTTCCTGCTAACTTTAAACTCAGTTAAAATTAGTAAATTATCTTTTTCATTGATGTCTGGATGTCAAACTTTATTGTAACATCTGGGAGAGCAGCCACACTTATCTTTTCATTGACCATCATTTACTTTTTTCATTTTATTTAAGATGAAAAGGCCATTTTTAACTCTCAGTCGAATAAGAATCTGAACCTGGGAATGGCTAATGACGTAAGATATAAGAGGCGGATTATGCACCGTCTCTGCCAGATTTGATTTTAAAGGGTCTTTAACAAGTCATTTCCCTGGTATTGTCTATGAGGCTCAGGGGTCATACTTAATGAAGTATCAGACTCTTCATTTGAATGTTATGATTTATTTTTATGTACTGAAATGGTTTATTTTTCACTTCAATTTTTTGTTACATGAAGTATCCCTTCTGTTTATAAACTGCTCTTCATGCTCTTCAACTTCTGCTAATGTTCAAAACTTTCTGTCCTCTCTATAAAAAACATTACAAACATTTATTTTGGGATTAATATTAGTAATCATATACATGTGTTCACTGCTATTTTCAAAGGTATATTAAAGTAATATTAGATGTCAACCTAACCCAACCTAAGTGCATTTTTAAATCATCACTTAGTGTTTCACAAACTGCTGAGTTTTGAGACTTTTTAAATGTATAAGTTCCTTCTTCTCATTCTACTGTGTTTCTGTATTGCATATGCAGTGCTCCAGATGAGAGGAAAAGGCTATGTCACTATTGTTAACCATAATATAATAATCCTTATTCCATGATAATCCTTATACATGTTTGACAATTGAAAAACACCTACCCCTGTAGGAGGCACTGTGGTATCTTTATAAAATTATAGTTTTGTTTTTTGTTTTTAACAGTGGGACTGATGCATATATTCCAAATATGGCTGAGAAAATGATATGATGATATAACTTACTGAAAACATAAACATGGTGTTGTAGGACACAGACTAGATGGACAGCAGCTGGAGCACAAATGACAAGCCGTTTCAGAAAGACAAGAACATGGTTTAATCTTTTCCAAATATTAAATCTCAAAAAATGCATTACTGATCATGCTTTCAGTGGCTTTCAGTCTGGTGGCTTAATTATTCAAAAACCTTCCCCAAAAGCATGCTTTGCCAGACCTGCAGCCCTTCTTCAGATTCTTCCTTCTGAATTTAGTGGTGCGTCAAAGAAAATTCTGTCACGGATGTAAACTGTGGTAACTATTAAGTTGGGCAATGTACGTTGAACATAAAACATGAAGCAAACGCACATGGAGTAACATCACATTTGCAAGTCATAATATATATGTTTAGAATTCCAGAATGTGTGATGTTGTTTGTGAAAAGTTTAGTTCAGATTAGCTCACCCATAAGGGGATAGGGTTCATATGTACATACATACGCTATTATCATTATAGTAAGAAGATAACTGTCATGTGATACTTTCATAAACCACACTGCATACAACACATTTTATGGAAATAGAGAGTTTCCATTTTACTGTTACAAAAATGAAAATAAATAAATAAATAAACACAACAATGTGTACTTAAAAATTCAGTTTTCCAATTGTGAAGCTCCTGGAATGGAGAAGCTTGCATTCCTGCAACATGCAGCTAGGATTTTAACAAACACCAAAAATGGTCCTATTCTCAAACCTCTATATTAGCTTCTATATTAAATAAAATACCTCTACTAATTTAGAAATCAGTAATTGAACTTGGACGACATAATTATATTTCAATTCTACTTGTATCTAAAATCAACAGGGTCAGACCTTCTATGTTTTCCCAGAAAACAAAAGAAAATTAAAAAAAAAATCATTTTCATCATCTATCAGGGCTTAAAACATTATTATTTAAAGTGGCTTGATCAGTAAACCACGACTTCAAAATTCTTTTAACCTCTTAGTTGTTTTCATTTCTACTGGGCTCCCCATGTTCACATATGATCTAATGATCAGTCATTACAGGGTAGAGTAAAACACCTGTCCCTGGAGACAAAACAGAGGACTGGGTCATCACACAGTTACCACTGTCCGGAAATTGCTTTTACCGAGGTTGTAGCAGAAATAATCTGGATTCGTGGTGATGATCACATCTGCAGTGTAAGATAACCAGACATCTGTGAACAGGGAAACAAATCTAGTCTTGTTTGGTTTTCACTTTGGATTGTTATTGTTATATTTCAACTCCACTATGAGTCTTTGTGCATCATTTATATCATGACAAACATGATTTTCATGTTTTATTTTAGCCCTTTGTAATGCAGTCTGAACAGTGTTACACCAGAAAAGTTTACTAGACTTGACATTATTGATACCATTTGAGAATTTTCATTGCATTTGGATGCAACCCATCTTATTTCTTCTGCATTTTCACGTTACTATAACTTCATTTTAACTGAAAGGAAATTCCCTATCCCTATCAAATACAAGTAAAGTATGGCATATTGTTTCCTATTATTGTGTTGACATTGGGGCAATTTTTTTTTTATTTTTTTAGCTATTTTAGGGTCATGTGACTGGCTTAATTGCCTTAACATAGCAAGAGGCTTCTCATTTTTTCCCAGTTTTTGTTTTCCTAGGAAGGTTTGTGAATCTGCTATCTTTTTAATTGGGACTATTTATTTATTTTCTTATTTTAGGGTCATGTGACTGGCCTAAATGGCACCTTTTTTGTTTTCCTAGGATGGTTTGTGAATCTATTTGTTGATCTATAATAGACTGAGAAATCTAAACATAAAGAGAGAATGCTTAAAAAAATAACTGTACATTGTGCAACGCGGTAGTCGTGTGATGCGGTTATCATAAATCACTGGTTGCTAGAATACATATATGGAGGAATACATGGGGGGAGGTACAGAATTGCAAAGAGATGAGAAAACCCCATGCAAGCAAACCTTGAGCTGTAATCATTCAGCAGGTACGCTAAGATTCTCTTCCATTATTCATTACTCTCTATCTCCATCCACTTCTCTGGATCTCTGTCATCACACATCACTGTCTTCACATATAGCTTTCTGTCACTGCAGCATTACAGAGAACACAGGCAACAGAAAAGTGAAAGTGCTATAGGACAGTTTCATATGAACTCCTGCTAAAGTCAAATCTATCTATCTATCTATCTATCTATCTATCTATCTATCTATCTGTCTGTGTGTCTGTGTGTCTGTCTGTTTATTTTTTCCTGCACACAGAGTACTTGATTGCTTTCCTGCTGTTTTGAGTGGGCTACCGGCATTGTACAGCACACCCACAATGGGAGAACTGCTTTCTGATGTTTATTGTGTGCTGCTTGAAGTGCATCAAACCTACAGGCCAAAATGAATTAGTAAACCAAATTACTGTGCTGGCTAAAAGGCAGCGCCGCCTTGTTTTCTGAATTTTTTTTGAGGCAGCAAGAATCAACAAGCCTCCCAGTGTTGTTTACAGCTGTAACATCACATCGACGAAAATATCTTGATGCACTTGTGTGGCCCTCCTTTTCGTTTTTTTGTGACATAAGTCCATTTTAAGTAAAACCTACATCGGCTGGTGCATTTTACAGCAGAGCCCCTGCGGACTCAAGTTCCTCATGCATTAAATAGTCAACATTAGAATTTCAAACTTAAGTTAGATGACTCATGCAACAAAGCTGGCAGACAGCTTCTGCAACACATGATCCTTTGGCAACCTTGAACATTAAAAGCGCTGGAAAAAGTAATTAATGTGTTTTCTAGTATGACCTGGATTACTCTGAAAAAGCGTCAGCATTAGATGAAGATAAAATGTGTGTGCATGACCACTGTGTATGTATCTTCATATCTATTTGAGGAACTCATTCTCTTGTATGTGACCTCTGTTTATTTTCAAAGGCTGGTGCCAGGATGCTCATGGATTTCATTTTCTCTCGCTCTCTCTAGCCTGTCTTTATCAATGTGTGAAGACCTCCACAGAGACCTCTACAATTGTGAATTACAGGCACATGAGCACAAAGAGAGCTCAGGTCGGAACCCCTGGTGATCACATGAGGGTGGTGTGGTGGATTAAAGGCCAGTAAAACTAATTCTGATCCTTCTTAAGAATAAAGGAAATGTAGGAGGTACTGGTTGAAATGGTAAGAATGGACTTACCACACAAAAAAGAGACACAGATATACTGCATACTTCTGAAGGAATAGAAAAGAATATCCAGTACAAATATAAAGTACAAAATAAAATCCAAGCAATTACTTATGGCGCTGACAACACGAGCAGTACCCAATAGATTTACATTCCATGGCTATTACTGCTATTTTGTGGCTAATAACATGCAATTTCCTGTAGCTTCCATTATTTACATCCTAATATATCTTATTGGTATTGTATACCACATTTTTAAACACAGTGAATGTTTTACTAATATCCTCCAAAATCCTTTTAAAAGCAAGACTTTCCATCACGCTTCTGTATTTTGGGTTAATAAAACGAAACACATCCATATGGATATGAAAAATGGCAAAACTTTAATATCAGTGGTCACTGGGATAATGAAGAAGTCCACATAACTGCTACTGAAATTGCATAGAAACTCATCCTGATAAACAATACACAGTCCTGATGTCCTCTAGTTTGTTAATGTTTAAGTACAGTATCAGAAACTGAGGGACATGTAAGATGCTGTCCCAAGACGTCCCTTAGCTGGATGACCTAACTGTCTCAGAGTCTTTTGAAGTCTGCCTGCCAGTACTGAAGCACCCACTGGAGAGGAATATAGATTAATTCAGTGAAAGCAGGTATAAGGAAGTTGCTGAAGTGGAAGTGACTTCAGCATACTGTGAGGTCGAGTAGGTGCCCCTTTGTCTCATACTTTATATACTGAAGAGAGGTTTAGTCATTTCAAAACTATGGATTCTTAAACCAAAGCTTGAAGCTAAGACCACACTGTCTTTGAATTTCACTGATAACTTGTGTGACAGATACAGGAAGGTTTTGTTAGGTGTTGTCAATCCTTGAAAGCTGACGTCTCCTTTCTTCTTCAAAGATTGAAAATGATTTTTAAAAAGGATAAAAAAAAAGATTATTTGCATATACTTCATGTAGGCTTAGAGTGGCAATTATTCACATTCATGATGCAGTGAAGGAAAGAAACCAACACATTGAATACTTACCATTACTACAGAACCTTAACAATGACACTGAGACTGAAATTTGAAGACTGATTACTGTATTTCACAAGGGGAATATCAGATGGAAATAATGCACTAGTTTTAAAGCCACTTCGTTTTCAGCATAGAGAGGAGAGGTAAGGCATTCAGTAAGTTTTTTTTACCACTGTTCATTCACTCTCACATACATACACTGGTGAAGGCAAGCTACATTGTAGCCACAGCTGCCCTGGGGCAGACTGACAGAAGCGAGGCTGCCATATTGCGCCATCGGCCCCTCTGGCCATCCCCAGTAGGCGGTAGGTGAAGTGCCCAAGGACACAACGACCGAGACTGTCCGAGCCGGGGCTCGAACCAGCAACCTTCCGATTACAAGACGAACCGCCAACTCTTTGAGCCACGATCGCCCTATGAATGAGCCATTGACTTACTTGTAATCAATCCAGGCAGTGCATGGGTTGGCAAGCCCAGTCTTGAAGTTTCAGGCGACTGCTCTGTTTACCATTAGCTGGCATTTCGCCCATTCCTAAAAGTGCTTCGCTCATGTATTGAGCTACGTGCATGGTCATTTAGTCACTATGATGCCTGACAGGAGCTTCCATGTGGTATGGAGACAGGTTATTGACCTCCGGTAGTTGGATGGAATCGGTCCCTTCTGGGGATCCTTGGGAATCAGGACTGTCTGGCCTTCAGTGAGTCATTCCGGGTGTGTTTCATCTGCTAGCAGCTGGTTCATTTGTGCGGCCATATGCTCATGGAGTACAGTCACATTCTTCATAATAATATAAGAGAATACCAGGTGCTACCTCACAGCCCATACAAATCTACCCGGTCTTTTCTCCTACTCCCATTTTTTTTGCCTAGCCTTTGAGTTGCTCTAATCCACATAATGCTACCTTTGCCTCCGTTCCTCTTTCCTTGTTCACTCTGACTGTACCCTTTGAGGGTCAAGTCTTCAAGTAAGACACAAGTAGTGTATTGTGTGTGCATCCTTTAAATAACATTCTTCTGTTTTTCATCATAGATTCAGTGTATCCCTCCCAAACATGGCCTCCACCACCTACACACAGTCTAGAGGGATGTTAATATATTATCCATTATACATGTCTTTGGCTCCAAAGCTGCTATAGTCTAATTTGTGGCGAGTAGGCTATAATAAACAGTCTTTGTGGATAGGTGGCAGGGCATATTCTTTTAATTTAGTTGAAATATGATGCTCCTTACGCTGCTTTGCATTTGCAATCTCATTATGTATTTATGCACTTTCGTGCTGCAAGAACATAATAATAATAAAAATAATGATACTGATTAAAATTTGAGCCCATATATTGCCTTCTTTGCGTTGTCTTAGTTTTTGGTGGAATTTTTACACATATAATTCAAATATTGCAGACCTTGAAGGAGGAAAGGAGAGGAAGAAATAACAAGAAAATGAAGAGAATAATAAAATTCCAACCATATCTGCAGCTCCAGATTTTCAAGTCTGTAAATAGCTGATATATGGAGAAAAACAGGAAATAGACATGAGAGTGATGGGAGGAAGAGATGAGCCATGTTTAAAATGAGAGAATTACAGTAGCACACACACATGCATCCACACACATCAGCAATGATTTAGGGCCATGGCCTGCCGTCTTTATGACTTTCAAAGCGGGCAGGAAGCGGAAATGAAAAGGCGATAACACATGAAATAATACACAAGCACAATAATGCACATAATAACACACACACACACACTTGTGTTAAATGTCACTCAGCTCTGGTTATATTGAAGTCCAGCGCAGACAGCATTGACTGACAGAGTCTGACTTCTGGTGTGATTTACACGACAGCCTGAAACAACTCCACACCGCAAGTACACACATTCACAAAACCACTCGGACACCCATATAAAAGGGCAATTTGTAATGATGGATGATCATTATTGAAGGTGGTGCTAATTGGCCGTTGGTCATTGCGGTCTGTCTATGTTGGTGTTTTGTGTGATTGTTTGTTATGACCTAGCAAGCATATCTCACTTAAAGTACCAACCGTGAACATTGGCAGGTTAATATTGTCCCAGTTTGATCACAGAGTATAATAAGGATTTTGGATTGGTGTCAGAGTGGTACATTACGGCCTCGTTTCATGCAAATGTGTGTGTGTGTGTGTATGTGTGTGTTTCACTGGTACCAGACTGGAAGCCACAGCAGGTGGGCAAGCAGCATTTCAGGGAGGCATGCACACTGCTAATTACTATCTGGATCAGTCATATTGTTGGTTGGCATCTGTGTTCATGTGTCACCCTGGTGAGAGGAAACAAAGATAAAAACTGGATGCTGCTTGCGTTCTTCATTACATGGCTGGTGGTAGCCAGATCGGAGTTAACAAAATAGTCAGAGTTTCCAAACTCTGGTGCTGGAAACCCTATGTGGGATTGCTTTGTATAAGGTGTGGGGGATTTTCTTATATTAAATCCACGATCATTTCCATATTTCAAGAGCTGCAGAATTAGCGATGGTCTCTTTCCTGATGTTAGGATTTTTCTCATTTTTGGGCATGTCAGAATCATAGCACTGTGCGATACTGTGGTCAGTCATGCTTCCTCAGCATGACATAAATTAGTGTATATATAGCACAAACATTTTAAATACACAATCTGTTAGCACTATTAGTTGTCTTTCTAGATCTCATATTACTAGACTCATTGTATTTACAGCCCACACTTGGCTATCCTGCTGTGTCTTTGTCCTACATGCCAGAATTTGCAACTACAGCTCATTCTCTGCTCATTCTCATTCTCTGACTGTAGTATACCAACTAACAGGGTCCGATTTTGGGGGGAAATCAGAGGGGAGCTTGATTTTGAAACATTTCTATTTATGAAAATAATTCAAAAACTTCAGTGAGACTATACACTATAAAGTCTGTTAATATATTTATTAGTAATTGCTGCTATCAATGTAAACTTGATAGAATAATTCAACCTAAACAAGTTTACAAGTTAAACTTAACTGCAGTCCTTACAAGAATATTCTATACTCTATGAAGAGAACTATTCCAAAGCAGACCCTGGTTAAAACACCCAGTATCAGCCTTTTGAGCATTTTGTGATGGTCAACAGTATCACAGGCTGAGGTCAGATCCAACATTAATAAAACAGAACATTCTCCTGCGTCACTATGCATCAAATTGTCACTGGGGACTCATTTCTCTGGAAAAATTTACAAAAATCAGACTGAAATTTATCAGGTATGCTGCATTTGTCCAGAACAAATAAACTTAAACTTCTTAACTACAACCTTTTCAAAAATATTAGCAATAATTTGTCATTTTAACTGCTATGAAGAGAAGCTTGATTTTTTTTTCAAAATTGGTTGGTTGACAGCAAGCAGGTGCTTGAACCGATACCATTTAAGAGTTAATTACAGTGAGCACTCCGGGACAAATAGACTGAAAGACATTTTTGAAAAAGAATGCAGGTAAAATGTCAGAAGAGCACGAGGGTGCTTTCGTAGAAGCAACTAATTTTACCAGCTCAGGTAAAGAAACAGATAATATCCATCCATCTTCTTCCACTTAACCAATTCTTTTTCATAACTTGGATGCCATGTGGGGGGAAACAGGGTACAGCCCTTGACAGATCGCCAGTCTGTCGTAGTGCCAACACACTGAGACAGGTAATCGTTCATACATACATTCATGGTCAATTTATAATCACCAGTTATCCTAATAACACTAACTGCATGTCTTTGGACTGTGAGAGGAAGCCTGAGTACACAGAGAGAAGCAACACAGGTAGAACATTTAAGCCATCTGTCGCCAGGTGGTGGATTTGAACCCAGGACCTTCTTACTGAACCACACAGATATTTCTCCTTTGACACTTTTTAATGTACAAGGTGTGTTATGTTAGGAAGATGATTGAAATAGATTGTAATCTTTCCAAGATAACTAGCCAAGCAGAAAAAATATTTTTTTGCTGACATTACTCTTTTTTTCTACAAAGAAAGAAGGAACATTTTCCTGATCTTCTTAAAAAAAAATTGAAATAACAGGCGGAGCAGAAGTAACAATATCACTAACCATGTCAAATAACACCTTAGGATTATCTCTGCTCTTTGAAACCAGGTTTGAAGAATGGGCAGCTCTTGCTTCCTGCATCAAAGTGTTAAAAGACAGTAAAAAAAGGAGGTGAAAGCATAAATGAGTTTTTTCCGCAAGTGCTAAACTTTTCGACAAGAAAAGAACGGAAAGACCTGAAAATAAGAGCTAATCTTGTTTTAACGGGATATGCTTTATCTAAAATAGAAAGGCAATAATTATTATAAAGATTTATTAAAAGATCAACATCATTATAAAGGGATAAAAATACATTAAAGCACAAGAAAATTAAACAGCAGCAGAATAATTTAAAATGCAGGAGCTAACCACATGGCAGATGGGAGAGAGAGGCACTTGATAAGACAAGATAAAAAAAAAAAATACAATAATCATCAGAAATAAAAGTGTCTTCAGAATAAATACACTTGATATTTTAACCCAAAGTAAAAAAAAAAAAATGTGTAGGTCCATTTCACGCCAATGATGCAACATTTGTTTGAAACACTCCAGCACTCAACCAGATCTTTGAGGCTGGCTGATGAAGAGTGACCACAAAGTCTGACGAGGGATAAATAGTCAAAGTCATGCTGCCCAGCTTCATTAAGAACTTAAAAAAAGAAAGAAAAGAAAGAATTAAGTTATCAATGTTAGAAGGTACCACCTTTTTTCAGTTTGTGTAGAAAAGCATCTGTTACTCCCTGAATCCTGGATTGATGTACATAGATAGACTGCTAAGCCAACAACAGCGCAACAGATATACTAAAGTGTTTGGTCCAGGGATTTTTCATCAGTGTATAACAGTGGAAGTTGTAGAAGTAGTCAGATGTCTCTAGCAGGCACTCAAGATTTCTCTGGCTAATCTGGCAACCGTAGCCGATCTCATGAAAACACCTGTACAAGACTTTTTTCTTTGTTTAACAGATGGAAGATAGCAGATTTAAAGCTGTCTACGAACAGCATGGACAGCATACTGTCAACTGTTGTGTTGATGTTGCTGTGAAGCAGAAAGACATGATGCTTGAGCATGATGCAGATGTTGTAGGAGGAGGAAGGTGCAAAAAAGTGGAGCAAACAGGTGGACTACTTCTTATGCAAAAGGTCCCAGTAAACACCAGTATGTGGGCCCCACATGGGCTATGGGGGTTCCAAGTGGGGATGGGCTTACAATGGGCATCCAATCTGGGACCCACCTGGGTTAGCCAAGTAGGACCCACCTGAGCCAGCCCAGATGGGCTATGTTCTATGGGCACCATATGGGTAACATATAGGAAGTTGCATGAACAGGCAACTGAGTTTAATGACCTTAGTTAAGTATAATTATTAGTCATGTGTAAGTATAAACATGAATTAAGATGAAATAACTGATAATAAATTATGCCAGAGGCAGCATATGTATATTTAATTAATAACAAAATATGCATATAAAATATATTAATATAAGTGAAATACAAAGAACAGATGTGACTTAAAATAGTTGGGTTGCGGTCACGTGGTTCTGATGACGTGCGGAGGCAGCGCGATTTTTGAGTGGAGGGCAGAAGTAAACATGGAGGACACTGTGGAGAGTCAGGAGAGCAGCTATTGTGCAACTTTAGACCCCGTTTCTCGGGAGAGATATAAACAGATAGTTAAAAAATATATCGGACGTGATCCGTATTCTTTGAAAATGTCCGAATACACCACAGAAGTAAAGGATTTGCCTACTATCGAGGCTGTGGATATCACCAACTACTTGGTCCTCCAGACTTCTTACTACACTAGGCAGCAAATGAAAGCTTTCAAGAGTCTGGAGGCGTACAATTTTTTTGTCAGCGGGTGGGTCCACAACCTTGGAACAAAACGTCTCCGTGATGGATACAGTTTGGTGTTTGCAAGGGTGAGTGTTTGTTCTTATATTGCTTTATCTTAAACACGCTAACAGTTAGCGGTAGCGGCTTTAACGTCAACAAACATGCCACATCCTTAGGACTTCGTTAGAGTGACAGTTGTTTGTTTCAAGGTAAACCATTCTCAGAGGTCTAACGAGGTCTAACTTCACACTGAAGTCTTCTGGTTGTGGATTCTCAGCTGGAAGCTGCAGTTCGGGGTTCTCCACTGTCACTAGGCTCAAATCCGGGCTCTCAGCCGTCTGTTGCATATCCAAAATCGCCTCTGCACATCGATGCTGTTCTGCCTTAAGCTTCATTCTTTTCTCTCGTTTGAGAACTGATTCCGATCTGGGTTTTCGTTCGTAGCCGAGATTGACCGTCGGAGCCCAGTCCTCCGACTCTTCGTCATCCAAAGCACTTGGGCAGCCTATAGTCCCAATCAAGTCAATATTAGACTACTAACTTAAAAGCACTAAGTAAACGAGAATTTAACGACAACCTAATGCTAATAAGTTCGTTTGCAAACATAACATTACCTCTGACGAAGTGGTCGCTGCAGACACGGGCATTGGCAGACTCTGCTCCTCCCGACTGTAAACGTAAATTTAAAATCCATTTTTTCCTACGTTTTTCGGTTAGAATTTTCCATTTTTCTCCTCTTCGTTGGGCTATTTTTGGTACCCTAAGATACCGTTTATCAGTTTCTCGGGTCGACCTACTGGAGCATCCGTAAACACAACAGGACATAGGCATTTTGCGTACTGTCTGTCTGTGATTTTGCGCTTATCTTTTTCACTTCCGACCGCCAGTCAAATTTCGCGCTTTACGTCGACGTCACGTCTACGTCAAATGAAACCTAGCTATTGTAAGACGCTTAATAAAATAAAATAAATGGTTCTACATTTGAGTGGGAAAAAAATTTCACTCCATGTAGGAGTGCTTTTCGAAATCTCGCGTTATTTCATGAAATATCACGAGGTTTTCTCAAACCCGTACCCCCATTCTGGAAGATTCTTCATTTCGCGCCCTTGGACAAAGCTGACAGTTAAGCTGGCAATTTTTGGATTAAGTGCATCTTTGAGCTATGGACTTATTTTCTGCACTAAGGGTAAGAACTTTTTGAATTAATTTGAATCCCTAAGTATAAATGAAATGTTTACAACGTTATGATGCTGCAAAGTAATGTATGGCACAAGTGCTGGCGAAATTTTTCCTAGCACTCAAGCAAGGCTAAGCTAGTTGAAATGTTTAAGTAATGTTGGATTTAGCCAATTTTCACAGTTTGAAAGCACTGTCTGGTGTCCTGTATACTGCTTAACTAGCACCAAAATTAATGACTGCGTGTACTTAACATCAAGTTGTACTTAAACATTATCTTGGTTTTTCTCTATGATTAGTATTAATAAAGGACTGTATTAGACCAATTTAACGAAGTTCAAATTTTTTAGGAGGAATATGGGAGGGTATTTTCACTATCAGAGCAACCAAATTTACTTTGGTGTTGTCTTTATTAGCTTCATTCCTCACAGCTAAGTGAGGAGGGGTAGGCCATGGCCATGAGCAACTAGTCCCCAGCTTTTGCCCTTGTGTCAGGAGCATGCACAGCAGTCAGAGAGGCAGATCAGTGAGCACTCTATTTCTGTAGAAGACATAATCATCATTTTTCTTGCCATTGTTCTCATTTTTCCAGAAAAAGCAAAAAAATAATAATATAGGTGTTCTTGATTTGTTTGGGGTTTTTTTTATACACACTTGAGCATGCAACTTTATATGTGTAGTTTTTTTAGTGAGAACTTCATCAGAAATACTGTACTGACTCTAGAATCTGCCTCTTACTGTTGTGCAAGCTCTGTACATGAGGGAAACTGATTATTTAAGCAGAACTGATCGGTCTTGTTAGGGCCACAGTGCCAACTCCTTTTACTATGATTGCTGTGGCCCTCCTTTTTTCCTTTTTGTAATGTATATTTAGCTAGAATCTACACATTTATTTATTTATAAAAAAGAAAAGCAATTGCTCTTTGGATGTGGTTCTAAAGATCTGTGATCTTTAAGTGTTTGTCTGATGCCTGATTTGTGAATGAGCACTGTTATTTTAATTTGTTTCATTATGGCTTAAATTTGTTTTAATTTTGTGCATGCTCCTTTATCAACCTTCCTGCCTGAACAGCTTGTGTGGTTATTGGCCAGGAGGGTTTGCAATTATCTCAAAACGTGAGATGTTTGTTGTTTGATTATGACTATGGCTACTTATAAATTGCATAGTCACACTATTACATTAATATGTTATTAATATCTGTATATTGGTTTGATTTTGCTGTTGGACAGTGGAGTGAATAGTAGCAAGGGTTATGTGTGATTTCTTTCTTTCTTTATTTTTACAGACTTTGACATAAGAAGCAGTGTATATTTCAAAATTCATTTCTATTTAAAATTTGATGCATGCCAGAAATATACTAGTAGGAATCTTTTTTTGAGTTTGTAACAATTAGAATTGTTACTTTATAAAGCGATGTCAGGGTCTTTTATTGTAATACAACAGCTTTTAAGGCTGGTGTAAGCATCACAGCAGATGTCTTTATAACACAGAAAAAGAGGAGATTTTCCTGGAGTGGCTTTTTAAATCAGATAGCCTTAGAAATATTCTGCAGTTGAACAAAAACTGAAGAAAACCATGAATCAATATATGAACATTACCTGATACTGCTGAAGTAAAGCAGAGCAAGGTTACAGAGGTTTTTTTAGAGGTTTTATTAGAGAACAAGCTGAGTTTTTTGCAATTTGGCATAATTTGGCACAAAAAAAAAAACAACTGACAACAGCGCTAAGCACTACCGTACACTGATGTATAATAAGCAAGGGAATAATGTGGAAAACATATTTCAGATGAGGGAAACTTTTCTTGAAGTACACTGCGAGAGAGCTGTGCAGGAAGTGTGATTTTTTTTTTTTTTTTCTCCCCCAATCGTGGTGGAAACAAGACAGCAAGAGGGAATTAATGACAGTATTTATCAAATGTGAAGCGTAGTTTGGATCTTCTTTTGCTGCTGGTTCAGTTAATTTTGGTTGGAGAGTGATGAAACCTGGAGCTTCAGAATCTGTGAGCTGTCTTTCAGAAAGCAATGGAGCAATTTGAGAGGACAAAGAGCTCAGAGGAAAATAGCTCAGAAAGTTGTTGAACATTTTAGTCTCGTTTCACAGGAAAATGAGTCAGAGCATCATCAGGACTTAATTTTGTACTCTGATTCTTTTGAGAATAAAACACTTGAGGAAGAGCACTATGATTACGATGAACATGCTAAAGATTATGTGTTCATGAAATTTCTGTTGATTAAAGAACTGATGAAACTTTGTGCTATGGCCAACAAAGAGCACCAGGTTGGGGTGTCACTTTGAACGAGCTGGGTGTGGGATATGGGGGTAATGCGCAAGCTTATTTATCTTTGGTTAAAAGGTCCCCGAAAATGCAGACAGTCTATGCAAATTCTAACTGATTTCAGCATTCATGGTTTCTGTCAGGCAATATTTGCCTTAAAGTTTTGCAAGGAAACCAAGGTCTCTCATTGAAATTAGCACGTGGAAAGCAACTGAATTGAGACAAGTTTTGCTTTACACAAGCCCAGTTGTTCTACTGAATAATATACCAAGCCAAATGTATAGATACTTTATACTGTTATCTGTATCTATAAGAATTCTTCTAAGTCCTGATTTGTATATTGATAACTGACTGTGATTATGCAGAGGATGTTTTGAAGCAGTTTGTGAAAGATTTTGCTTTGATTTATGGTCTTGACTTTGTTGGTTATAATATACATTCTCTAATACACCTAGCTCAAGATGTACGGAAGTTTGGCCCTTTAGACAGCATTTCCTGCTTCCCATTAGAAACCTTCCTGGGTGGAATTTATTTGGATTCTGGAAGCAGATTGGGAAAAGGGAAGCGGAAAAGGAGGTAATTATGTTAAAAACACCTTAAAAGCAAAAATTTATTATTGAGATTATAAGAAACAAAAACAAACTGACAGTTTCTTTAGCAGACCCTTGCTCCTCATCAGGTTCAGATATGATTTCAAAATGGCACTTTATAACTTGTTGACTTAAAAATCTGTTTTAGACTTTTTTTTGATGCCATTATATACATTAATGTTTTTAGTTTGTAGGACTAACCAGTACCCTAAATTATGTGTTTGGATTATTATTTATTTGTGTGTGTGTGTGTGTGTTTGTTGTATTTTGTGTTTGTTTGTTTGTTTGTTTGTTTTTTTAAGGCCAGTGATCCCGTCGAGCTCCGATGAGGATTGGGACAACACTGCGGAACAGCCAGAGACCTCACCACCATCAGCAATGGAGAATAGACATTCAAGTCAAACTCCCTTCCTGAACATCACTCATCCATTTGTTCAGCCGCTACAACCCTCAACTCCTTCACCTGTGGTTTCACAACCAGTTCCAAGATAACTTCTACAAGCCACCAATACAAGCATGTTTGTACGTGTTCTAACCCTCCTGGAAGACATTAAGGACACTCAGAGGGTCCACAGTCGAATGCTACAGTCTCTCCTTACACAACGTGATGGACCAGTTGCTGCAGCATTACCCGAGGGTGCTGTATTTCCCATCCGGACAGTAGCAGATGTGGCAGCACTGGAGCAAAAACTGGCAGACCCTGTCTTCCTAAAAGAAGTGGTAAATAATAATGATGTAATAACAATATTCAATGATTAATGCCTCAATCAGTCTGTGTTTCATACTAGCAGTTATGATCAAGGAAAGTTGCTGTTTGTTCGAACATGGTCAGTGCAATGAACGAGTGGGAGGAGAGCTGAACAAAAGTTGCTATTTTTGTTAATAAAATAACTTAAATAACAAACATTACCTAGTTATAAGTTGTACAATGCCAAACCCAAAACTTAAGAAATTACTTTTGGTGAATCATTTAGCTCTTTGCATTCGCATCAGACAGTGTTTGACTTGGTGTGACTGATGGTACTACTGTCAGTAAAATTATTGTCCTTGCGTGTCCTAAGGTTGCTGTTGTGGCAGAGATCGGAGGGAGCACTGTTGATGAAGCCACCAGAAGAATGATGGCCTTCATTATGGACAATGCTCTTTCCAGGCAATATAACTTCGTTGGGCGCCATGGAAAGCGGGAATTTCGAGGGCTTAAAGTTTTTGAAGTGCTATATGGTAAGTTCATTAGTTGTAAGATATTTTGTTGATGTTTGAATAACGGATGCTCACTACAGCTGCAGTCATTCAGAATCAACTTTTCTCTCCACCATTGTGAGCGGCTGGCTTCGCAATAACAGAAGTTTGACTTGATTGACGCGGGAATGTTCCCAGTTAGCCTAGCGGTCAGCAAGGAGGCTGCAGCGCTGCATTATGGGATTTGTAGTTTGTATATTATTATTATCATATCGCCGGGCCATGTATAACAATAATAGTACATCTATATAAAATTATCTTGCGGGCCGGATATAAATGTACGCCGGGCCGGATGTGGCCCGCGGGCCTTGACTTTGACACATGTGGTTTAGATAGACTGTACAAATTGTGGAGATGAAACCATCAGCTCATGTTGTTCTGGAGGTTGGTGGCTGCTGGCAGGAATGACCACGTTTCTTTCTGGCTTGCAGCATACTTGAAGAAGTCTCTCACTAAACAGTTTTTTGGTTGCTCACAGAATGTGAATAAGCTCCAGGAACTCCAGAGCCAGCCTGTATTTTTACCAGTGTAATGGGTAACATTACTGATTTATCTGATGGCCCTATTTTTGATTTACGTGAAAATCATTGGCGCCCGCCTGGCACACACTTCAAGAAGTGGAATCTGGTTTCTCCTTGGTAGATGTAGCCCTTGTTACATTTTACTATTTTGTTTTGTGTTCATTATGAGGTGCTGCACCATGCAAAAAACTGGTTAACCACTTGCCTGTTCTAAGCTCTGTGCCGATCACTGAGACAGCCCACAACACCAGTTATTATTGTAACTATGTAGACGTCTTTTAAACATTTGTCTTCAATTCAGATGGTATAAGGTAAAATATTTCACATTAATTTAATTTTTGAGTGCCTACTTGGTAAATCATTTTGTAAATAGCTTTTCTGTTTCCATGAATACTCATGGTCTTCAAAGAGTTCAATGTAGGAGGTCAAACAACTTGAACAGCACAACCTCCAAAACAACTCCAGTACTATTGCAAATCTGATTTTGTTTGTGAAAATGCACTAATTTTTTATTTTATTTTATTTCTTTCAGGACCAATGGATTGGTGAATGAGTGAGAAGCTGTGGTTTGTTGCATTTGTTTTTCCTTTAAACTGTATAACATTTATTTGTTATTGTTTTGTGTATACTGTGGACATTTTTGTCAACATGTTCTCCCAACAAAAAATGCATTATATAAAAAAGCATACTGTTTTAAAATTTCATAGTAATCAGTATTAATAAAAAAGATAAACTGGCTTTGTTGTACAGGTGATTTAAATTATAGTTTACTTACATTATCCAAAATTCCATCTGGGCAAACACACTTGGGGCCACCATGGAAACTGAGGACAAAAATAGCTGGGTCCCAGGTTGGTAACCCAAGTGGGCCCCAAGTATCAGACCTGCTTCTATCCATCTGGGCCCCATACTCATTTGTTGTCTGGGGCTGATTTGGGACCCATCATTAACCCATCTGGGAAAACACATTTGGGGCCATCATGGAAACTGAGGACAAAAGTAGCTGGGTGCCAGGTGGGTAACCCAAGTGGGCCCCAACCATCAGACCCGCTTCTACCCATCTGGGCCCCATACTCATTTGTTGGCTGGGCCTGATTTGGGGCCCATCCGGGTCCCATCATTAATCCATCTGGGCAAACACATTTGGGACCACCATGGAAACTGAGGACAAAATTAGCTGGGTCCCACGTGGGTAACCCAAGTGGGCCCCAAATATCAGATCTGCTTCTACCCATATGGGCCCCACATATTTTTTTTGACTGGGCCTGATTTGGGGCTTATCTGGGACCCAGCATAAACCCATCTAGGAAAACACATTTGGGGCCACCATGGAAACTGAGGACAAAATTAGCTGGACCCCAGTTGGGTTTCCCAAGTGGGCCCCAAATATTAGCCCTGCTGCTCCCTATTTGGGCCCCACATATGTGTGTTGACTGGGGTGATACATCTTATATACTTCTTACAGGTGGTGGCAGGGGAGAATGTACCTGGCAGTATCAAAAAATAGTCTGCAGGATGGCTTTGAAAGTCAGGGAGAGGAAGCAAGTGAAAAAGGGAAAAGGATTTAATAGCTGAAGATAAAGACTGAAGGATGTTGCAGAGCTCAGGAAGTTGAGACAGGTGCTTGGTGGTATAGGGAAAAATTACCAGATGACTGGGAAAGTGTAGCTGGAATTGTGAGGGAAAAACAGTAGACAGTGGAAACAGGAAAAAGACTTGACTATGGAATGAAGAAGTCCAGTAAAGTATTTAAGAAAGAAGGTAACAAAGAAAAAGTGAAATAAGCAGAAAACTGAAGAAAGTAGACTGAACTACTGGGAGGCTATTGCACAGCAAAGTATCATAATCTGGCTGTGTGCAGGCAGGAATCGGACCCAAACGCAAACTCACAGGAAACAGGACTAAACTCAAATACAGCTTTATTGCTGAAAGAAGGAAAAGGCGATACAAAGTAATACAAAACTAAACTGGGAGATTCTAAAGGAACTGGCTGACGAGGAAACACATGGAGGGGCACACAGTCATGAGGGAGGACGCAACACAGAACTGAGGGAGAGGCGGACATAAATACACAGAAGGATAATGAGGGACGTGGGAGCACACAGGGGACACAGCTGATACTAATAGTTATAACAAGACAGGGCAGGAGCAACACAACGTGATGTACACTGACGGCGGGAGACTATCAAAGTAAAACAGGAAGTACACAGAGATGTGGACAGGAGGGGGACAGAGAACACGGGGCGAGCACAGACATAACGGGCTGGGGAAAACATGGAATAAAACACAAGGTGGAGAAATGAGGCATGGGAACTCACAGATACATGGAGGGGGACACATGGGGTAAATACACGAGGGGAAATCAAATAATCTAACTGAATAACCTAGGAACCATGGAGTAAATAATGAACAAAATACAAAAACACAAGAAAACTAAGAACACTGGGTCAAAATGACCCAGGACCATGACAGCAAAGACAGAAGTAACAAAGGGGGAAAAAGAGCTTGACATGACTAAGACGCCTGGGAGTGAAAAGAATGGACAATGTTAGAAATAAGTATATCAGAGGGACAGCTTAAGTTGAGGAATTTGGACACAAAGTTAAGAGAGGCAAGGCTGAGATAAATCAGATATATACAGAGGAGGCAGTGGATATATTGAACAAAGGATGTTTAATATGGTGCTGCGAGATAGGAGGAAAAGAGAAAGACAACACAGGAGGTTCATGAATGTGATGACGGAAGACATGCAGAGGGTTGGTGTGACAAAGGAAGCAGCCAAATGAAGAAAGAGTTATTTATAGTTCTAATTTTATAGTAGATTTTTTAAAACATTGTTTGATAAAATATTATAATAAATTATGATTAAACATTGTTTCAGCAATATAAAGAATTTACAGTTTGTTATCTGCAGTAAGCCACAGATGAGTTTACACTCAGATATGAGAGCAGAATACTGTCCAAGTAGAGAGCTTTATATCTTCTCTTCTTACTAAAGATCAAGGTGCTGTATTGTTATACCTTTATCCCAAACACATGCTTGGCATATCCAATGGATTTTATGGCCAGAAATATTTACTTGCTATTGCTAAAAAAGCCCTCTAATTACCATATCACAAAGCCAAACCAAAGGAATACAGTTTTACATGGAGGATGAATCAAAACTTTTTTGTATCGAGCTGCTGCCAAGAAGTATTTAATACAATAATAAGTAGTGTAAGAACTTTTTTTTCTTGGCTCCCAAATAAAACTCTGATTTTGGGTAATGCCAAAATGGAATTAAGGTTGATGTGCCCTCAATAGTCAGAGAGAGTAAACACACACTACACTGCAGTGGCCAAAAAAATAATGTTACCATAGTAACAACATCATCCCTGATCTTAATAGTAGATTTTGTTAGGATTTGTGTATTTGCTTTGTACAGTTTTCTTAATGGAATGATGTGAAAGTGAATTTTTAATTTGCTATTTTTTCACCCATATGCAACCTGAGGAAGGTGTATCATCTCAGCAAAAACAAATGTGTCCGTAGGTGGAATCAGAGTCAGGACTATTTTTAAGAATGCAAAAATTAGGTAACAATATTCTTGTCTGATTGTAAAAGAAACAACTGCTACTGCAATAGCACTTTTCTGTTTGTTTGACTATATAAAACCTTTTCTTAATACACGCCTAATTTACACAAACATATCTATATAAGCATGTTTTCCTATGCCTGAGCACTTTTAGCTTAACATTCACACACTCGCTCCTGATGGAGAGAGCATTGAGGAACTGGATAAGGCAGTATCCAGGATTCCCAGTAGTGAAGGACTGTACCTTTTGGGAGACTTCAATGCTAAATTGTGGGTCGATTTTGAAGCCTGAACATTTTGCCTAGGTCACCATGGGGTAACATGGGCAGGATGAATGACAATGGACAGAAACCGCTTGACTTTGCTTTCATATGGTCTGCATGTTATCACAGGAGACACTGTAGACACCCAGTGTCCTGCCACTGGACCATTTCAACCTTGCCATCACCAGGTATGCGGACCTGAGCAACATCTTACACACTCGCTGTTACCACAGTGTTGACTTTAACACAGACCACTCCCTTGTTGTCACCAGTGTGAGACTGGTGTTCAAGAAGAGCCACCATCCCAGAACCAAAGGCTTTCAATACACATAACTCCTGCTGTGAAACTACCCTGTATGATTAAAGGCACTTAAAGACGCCTTCAAAGAGAACCTGAAGACCTCAATAACTACTGACAATGATGCTGAAACTAAATGGTTCCAACTCCAAGATTCCAAGAATCCCAGGTTTTGGAAGGAAAGAGCACAGGAACACAGTTTGGTACAAAACACACTGGACAGAGATGCAACCAGTATCAGAAGCCAAGAGGAACATACTGCTAGAGAACAAGCAGAACCCCTGCCCTAGTACAAGTGATGCTCTCCGAGCTGCTCAGAATAAGACCCAGCGAACTGCCTTCCAGTGTGCTTAAGCACACCTCTGAACCTCTGCGGGAGGATTCAGTCAAATGCAGACAACGGCAATATCAGGGGCATGTACGGGGGTATCAAAACAGCTACAGGCCACACAGCCATCAAGACCACACTGCTGAAGTCCAAGATAGGAGGTGTCATCACTGACAAGACCACACAGTTAGAACACTGGGTGGAACACTAGCAAACGCTGCATGCTACCCAGAATGTGGTGACTGATGTTACCCTGAGTCTCCCAGTTATGGAGGAGCTAGACAACCTGCCTTCCTACTGAAGAGCTCGGCAAAGCCGTCGACACCCAACCCTTAGTGCTGTATAATCATGTCATGAGATAAATAGGAGTATATCATACACTATACACTATTTTCCAGCCAACGGGCAGATGTTAGTGTTCTTCTTAAGATAGTTTGTGCAGGTGTAACTGAAGTTATGCAGAATTACACTTTTTGGTAGAGTGGAGTGGGAGGGTATAGGAATAAGAATGGTAAATAACTCATGTCATCACCAACTTGAAGATCCCGAGAAGGAGCTTACTGCAGACAAAAATGTTCTGAAATTTCTATACTAGTTAGGGAGATTCTAAGGATTTTAAAGAATATTTTATATTAATATTTAAGAATCGCTGTGCTACAGGTACTAATTCTGTATGTAAGACTCTTATGCAAAAGTTCAATGAGGAAGCTATGTAATCACTCATGTGCCTGCTCTTCTGGGTGTTTGGGTCCTTTTCCGTTCTTTACATCAAATAAATGTTCAGTTCTTTCAAGTGATCTCTCCTTATTGAAGTGCATATGTGGATATCACCCAGCATTTCTGTGCTTTACAACTTCAATATGAAAATTAATACGCAATGATTTTTCATTTGTTTATTTATTTTTTTAACGTCGGTATAAAGAGACCACTAAATTAGGTCACTGTCAAACACCTCATCTGACATGCTATTGCAGTTTTAAATCTTTCCACTACTGATAGCAGATGGTTTTTGTTTCGTTTGCCAACACATCTGGATTTTAAATCATCGTACAGCCCTTTTACTGACATTTCACAGATTTTATCAGGTTCATTTTAAGCTTTCCACATCCTGTAAACATGCCATGATATTTCTACATTGTTTAGTGCCTATCACTGACTGCAGAAAAAGCAATTAGCTGCAGTGGCTTGGACTGTAAAGGACATGTTTTTAATCGGTAAGGTCAGAAGCAAAAACATGGTGAAATAATGGAACCTGACTTTGAGTCCTTTCCACATTTTTTCCATAATGCCACTGTTTCACAGCAGCAATCTGCATCCATCACAATATCTCATCTCATGACATTTACCAGACTGTGGTGGAGAAGGTCTCGTTTTTCAAAGACTCACAGTTTGATTGGTTGTTGTTTGACCTGCAGAATGATACAATACTACCATATTTCAGTTGAGGTATATGTGTTATTTGTAAGACGTATGTGCAAAGTTTAAGTATGTAGAAGAGAAGTTTAAAAAAAGTATTTACCATAATGACTACTGGGCTGGAGAAAACCTCATGTATTTATTTAAAATTTTCCAGCATTTTTCTTTAAATACACCTATTTGATCTTTTTTCTTTGAGGCTACTATTTAGATGTTTTCTTTTTCTTCTTCTTTTTTTTTTGTTGGATTGTCCACATAGGGTTCTGGGTTTGAGAGGACTCAAGAGTGCTGCTAAGAGTGGAAATCACACAATTGTAGGTCATTCTTTGTTGATTTCAATGTTTCGCAGTTTTTGTCTTAAAAATGTTTTCAGTTTTAACCACTGTGATTGCTTGCAACACAGAAAAATAAGAGGTTCCGTGAATAGACAGCTTCTTCATAACAATACTGTATTATCTCTACAAACATGATGCCAGCCAATTTCCAGTGAGGAAACAAATGTTACCCCGACCTTTTAAAGCTGATAAAAAAAAAAGCAATTTCATTAGAAATATACTGATTGCCAACTTTTTGCTGCCACAAAGGATTTACCAGTACCAGATGCTCCTTAAACAGGCGCTGCTGTGAGTTTATCATATGGTATTTAAAGTGTGTCTCTCTCATATATATAGATTGAAAGAGAAAGACCACCCCACAAGTTGGATTGGGAATGTATTTATTTATTTTTTTAATTTACCCTATTTTCCGCACTACGAGGTACACTTAAAATCCTTCAATTTTCTCAAAAATCTACATCGCGTCTTATAATCCAGTTTGCCTTATGTATGAATTCTGGTTGTGCTTACTGAGCTCGAACCGATTTTATGTGGTACACGGTGTTCAAAAATCTGTCAAAAAATGTTCTAGTACGACTATGGTAAGCTACGAAGCCACACTGCTTGATAGATTGACTGAGCATTACTCCTTTGTGAGGAGCCTCACAAAGTAATCTGGGTCCAAAACTCTGCCTCTTCAGGTCACAAAGTGAAACGAACATCGCGACATCACTGAGAGTTAAAAACTGTCTAAATTCTTTCATCTTTAATAAAATGATCGGTGTTGCTGCTTTACCAGGTGTAACAATTAAGTTTAACATCCACACATCCATGAAAACAGAATTTATTACATTTAACGGAGTTAGAAGTTAGCAGGAAGTTAGCAGGAAGTTAGCTCACTACACAGTAAAATTCACTGAGTAAATTTTACTCAAACGGAATAAAATTTTACTCTAAGAAAGACAGTATTTGGTCCCAGTCTAAATTGAGTAAAATCTACTCTTATGGCAGAGTCATACTTTCAGAGTTAAATATACTCTATTTAGTGCAAATATTTTACTCTACATGCTGATAATTTACTCAGTTTAGTATAAAATAAAAACAACTCCACCCTAATTTCATTCTAAATAGAACAGAATTTTACTCTGAATAGAATTATAAATAGAAGAAAAATTCACTTTATTTCGCTCACTATGTAACTGTATTACAATCATTCACTGCAAGGTTTTAAAGGTACAATAAATAAACCAGAAAAATATATTTTTGTTTTAGCAGCCACCTTTATTGTTCAGAGGTATGGTACAATATAAAAACTGGAATCACCATGACTTTATGACACCTGTAAATCGAATGCTTTACAACAGAAAAGCTCTTTGGCATGAATTACATGAGGTCCGTCTCTTTTACACAGAACTTGAAAATCATTGAAATGCTCATTGAGACACGCTGTTTGCAGTGCAAAAGTAATCAACAATAACCTCTCATCCTTCACAACAACATGGTAGAACTTGGCATTTCACAATGGACTTTTATACAAACAACTAAGTCTGCACAATAAATATTTCCATGGTGTTTTGTCCATCTAACATTTAACACCTTGGTGTTGATTGGTAGCTGAAGAGTCTCTGCCATCTCACAGCCCCAGTCCAATCCATTTCAAGAAAGCATGTTACCTACTCCAGTGGTCAGTCTCTTGGGGTCAAATGTCTGCCAACTGAAAGCAATAGGACTTTGATGTTTTGTTGCCAATGTTTTAATTTACATTTTTAAAACTTTTCAATTGTTTTTTTAAAGAAGCTGTATTTTGCTTCATTGCGTATGCACCAGCTATGCAAAAGTGGTCCTGTTTTAAGTATACATGTAGGATAATGCATCATGAAATGATGCTTTGGTAGCAGCTTCTTGTGTGGAAATAAACCTTTGAATAACCTGTGGTGTTTGGCGATAAAGTGTTTCAAGAAAATAGTGATACCTTTTGATAACACTGCTGAAAATACAATATTCACTATTTGAAACAACAGCAGTAGCAAATACCAGTGCTGATCGTTTGGACAAATTAAGTCTCCAAAGACGAGTAGTAGATGCCGATGTAAACACCAGGACTGGATGGCATTTAACCCCAAGTCATTTGAGTCCTCTCCCAACTTCACTCTAGGTGGCTTGTTGTTTTGTTCCATTTAGCCATAGTTAAAGCTCTTAATTCTCATGTCCACTTCCTTTGATGTTGTATACTGATCTATTGCATGTAACATAATCAGTTTCATTTCATATTGTGTGACTCCCTCCAAGATATTGTGCATAATATCAACAGAGAAATTTTCACATGTATTGAAGCACTGCAATGAGTTTAGAATCCAAGACTGTTTAACACCCATCACATAAGGCAGTCTGGGATTTGCCTCCATTTTTTGGCAATGTTCAGTATGAAGTGCTTGAGTTCACATGATTATTTTGGGTGAATCCTCTGTAAACTCTTTCTGAAAGTCCTCTTTCTCAGCAAGACAAAAGTAGCAACAATATCTGGCACTAAATGACTCTGGAAAACCAAACAGACAGTGAAGACCAAGGTTGTCAGTAGTAACTTGGACAATAGTTCCATGTACTGGGTCATTATGCAGGGCAATCGTAATTCCATCCCCTCCAGGATTTTCATATCATTCACAATTGGATCAAGTATCTTAGAGAAGTAACTGTGAACACAATAAAATTGTATTATACATTTGAAATAAACACCAGAACAAGGCAAAGAAAGTGAAATTAAATAAATTGAGCAAAATAAACCTAAACAGTTGGTATAGCAGCTATTATAACATCATCCCCAAAGCTCGACTGATTCACACTATGAAACACGCAGGAAATGTTGACTTTTTTACTCACCGCATTCCAAAAATGATCTGTAGGTCAGCTGGCCCTCAAAATTCATGTACTTCTGTTGTTCTCTGCACTTCACACGCACAGCTTGCATCCTTCATGATATGAAAAGGATATTTTTAAATAATTAGATTTACTACAAATACTTACAAAATTGAACAAAACACAGGCACACACAAAACACATAGGGCTTAAGAAACATCTAAAACTGCAAACTTGTGCAGACTGCAACCATGTATGCTTTTCAATTCGAGTAAAACACACGTGCTTGCTAAACTAACAGCAGTACACATACAAGATTCACTCCATTAAACACACATGCTCCTAACCAAAGATCAGGCGAAAACAGTCGTGTATGTGACTCAATTCAGAGTAAACCACACGTGCTTTCTAACTGAACAGGTGAAACATCCACAAACGTCAATCCTCGATAAAACACACATATTACTAACAGAACATCAGGTAAAAAAAGTCAATTTTCATGACTCAGTTTGGAGTAAAACACATGTGCTCACCGACCTTTTTTGGATAAAACATTGGTGCACTGGATTTGCTAAAAACACACTACTCTGGTCAATTATACTACCTAAAGCAGCTATTGAGCAATGCTAAACTTAGTTTAGTGATATATACCTTAATGCTGTCTGTGAGTCTAACGACATTAATTTAGCAGAAGCTAACGTAAGCATAAACCTTGCCAATTATGCAGCATGTAAGACCCACAAACTCTCATACTGTAGTGTTACTTACAGACCTTTCAGATAAACAGAACCCCCCCCATTTTATCCTAAATTCAATCATTATTGAGAACTTTACTCACTTATGTGGCTCACCACTGACAGTTGTCTCTGTTCCACTGCGGGATAGTGGGCGTGGTCATGCCATATTACTCCAATGGAATTTCCTCTGTTTTTTTACTCCAACTCTGGCGGCCAATCGAAATGATTACAATCCAAAATGAGTGAAAATGACTCTTTTAGAGGAAAATAATGTTAACTCTGGAAAAAATTACTCTCTCCATTTTCCTGTGTAGTTTCTACCTAAACATGATATAGCATGTTCTGACTAAGAGATATTTGAAAAAAAAACCAAATAAAAACGTACAGCTCTGCTATCACTTTCAACATAAATGAAGACAGAAAACTAAACAGCAGTGACTTTTGTAGGGTTAGTGAAGTTGGACTAGCTGGTATATAATGATGTGCTCCGTGATCGCTAGCGCACAGCTATGTTAGCATAACATAAACACAGTGAAGCTGGAGGATGAATGCTAACTTTTTTCCACTCGATAAAAGTTAACGTGAGGGTTCCCGATGGTTAGGGACTAATGCAATAGCATGGCAGGATGCTGTAAACGGACCAAACTTCAGTCAGGAGAACAACTGAGATAATCCATCCACAATACGACAAGGTTAGTCATTAATATACTGCAACAACATGGGAATAGAGCAGCTGCCAGAGAATTCAACATTAATGAATCAATGGTAGGGAAGTGTAGTAAGCAAGAAGAATGAGTTGAGTAAAGTTTGACTTATCTGACTGTTTTGTTTCGCTTAATGTGCCTTATAATCCGGTGTGCCTTATGTATGAAAACAGACCCGTTCATCAAAAGTTGCTCCTTATAATCCGGTGTGCCTTGTGGTCCGAAAAATACGGTATCCTTCAATTTCAGGTCCTTTACCAGAGGTCTAGGAGCTTGAGGGTCCTGCACACTATCTTTCTGTTTCTATGAGACAACGATCTTCTAGACAATGATCTTGGAAGTCGTTCTTGGGATCTGTTTGAGCTACTTGCCCAGTTTGGGCAATATTTATTGATATACAGACATGTTTTCTCAGAGTATTACAAATTATTCATATAGAAATATCAACTTAGTTCAGAACAACCAGACCAAGAAAGAGATGAGGCGATTCTTGGGGCTGGATGGCTGGCTATTACCACCGGTTCGTGCTCGAACTTTGTGGACCTGACCGGCCCCCTGACTAACCTCAACCAATAAGGTGCTTCAGGTGCTTCACTACTGTGATACTTGCAACACAGAAACGGCAGTGTCCTGGCAGTGCTTGTGCAGATAAAGAATGCTTTAGGCATGTGGATAATCCCAGCTCCACACGCCTAACTTTTCCCTCCCTTTCATTCTGCAACAGAGGGCAGTTTTGTCCCAGCAGGCAAGTTGGGTTGAACGCCCAATTGTGTACATTAACTGGAAATTGTCAGATCAAGAAGGCTGGTATACCACCGTGGAGAAAGAGTGCTTTGGTAGGTTGTCAACTCTCTTTGTTATTACCTCCTGGACTACACTTTTACCCTCTGTTCGGATCATGCACCGCTGCAGGGGCTCCACCACATGAAGGATACCAATGGCTGGATCACATGGTGGTATCTATGCTCTCCAGCCTTTAAAGTTTACAGTGGTCCATAGGTTGGGGGGCGGAGATAGTTTTGGCTGATTTTGGTGGGTAAGACTAGGCTGGATTGCTCCCTGACCTAAATTGGGTGGTGGGGTGTGTGATGGGGTGTGGCTGGTGGCTCGGCTGCAGAGGAGGGGTGGAGTAGTGGGTCCAGGGTGTGGTGTCAGGGGCAGGCTGATTGTCACTGCTGGTGAACATCATCTAATCAACCCTTCCCTATTTTAGTAGCTGCCAGGGATGGAGAAAGGAGAAGTCGGAGCAGCTGATCGAGCGATGACAGGAGCAGAAACGTCAAGCAGACTGTCAACCATTGGGTGCGAGGGTTTTGGAAAGTTACCAAAAAGCAGTTGTGACTGTGTCGTCTAAGGCAGGAGCGGAAAATAAAAGAAAAAGTACATGAGAATAAAAATGAGTCGTGCCTGTCCTTTCACAATATTATAATCTTCTTTCAAGTCTTGACAACAAGGAAACATCATAAACTTTTAACACTTTTAAAAGAGACACAAATTTGAAGCCATGCCAAAATAATACTAATAATAAAAGAAAAAAAAAGCTGCATCAGATACATGCCAAAGGCAGCACATATTCGTGGGATTCCACAGGGATTCTATTCTAGTCTATTCTATAAATCTACCAAAACAAGTGATAGTGTTTTTAGGGTGACTCAAATACAGAGACTGGGATTCGTGTCCTGTGTGAATACTCTGGTAGGGTCATCAGCTGGGTGCCATCCGTTACAGATGTTTCACCCCTTTGATGCCAGACCATGTCCAGGTGGTGAGGCAGCAGTAGAGATGTCTCCCTGCTGCTCCCTACAGCCCTAAGATCCCTTTCTGCCCTACTTTGCAACTACCCTCCTAAGCCACAATGCCCAAGTTGTACCTTCTCAGCAAAATCCTTCATGGCCTTCCTCTTGCTGGCTCTCATCACACAAAGAACCCTTACTCATTGTTTGGTAGATTTTCCAGTGAAGCCTCTACAGCCAACTTCCATATGGTTATTGTGCGTACATATATACATCTTTTTGTATATAACCCCCCCCCCACACACACACACACACACACACCCCACCCCACACCCCCACCACCACCTTTTTAAGATCATGCTTTGGGGTAAAATAGACAATTTAACAAGATTAACTACAACACAAATTTTCATTAATTATTTTAAAATCTTGCAAAGCTGGTATTCTTAGAATATTTCCAACCTGATAATGCCATAACTGTAAAAACACTATGTTATTCACTGTGGAGCATCATAGAAATTACACATTTTGCTGTGATATCTGTGCTCCCCCTCTTCATCAAACTATATAACATTACTCAGCATTACTGGGATACACAGTGTCTGTACCTCTGCCAAGCATCCACCTTTTTATCTCTCTCTCTCTCTCTCAAACACACACACACACACACACACACACACACACACACACTTTGCATTTCCCATGCAATCTCATACACACACAGCCCCACAAGCAGAAGTGACCTTGCCTCCCATGGGAAGGACCATGTTTAATTGTTCATCAGCACTTTCCTCAGTGTTCTGCGGGCTGGGAATTAAAGGAGAGGAGGAGAGGGAGAGAAAGGGGAGTGAAGTAGAGAAGTTAGCTCCCAGGAGGATACCAAACACAGAGGGAGAGGAGAATACAAGAGAGAAGAGTAGAGAAAACCAAGGCATGTGCCTAATTGTTTTGGAAGCAGATGGACAAACAATCAGGAAAACACATTCTCTAACGTAATCAACTTCAGCATGATGAGCATCCTGAGAATAGGCCCAGTAGCATTGTGAGTAATTGTTCTATATGTCTAGTTAGATTCCAATAAGAGCGCAGTAGCATTGATGTATTGTTAACAATATGGTGAGTAACTGGGGAATGATATGCTATTTAAACCTTCGTAAATCACACTGAAACATTAAACTACTGCTTTAATGGTACATATATTGGTCCCTCAGCTCTTTTGTACCATGTATGCTGACTAATCATCTGCTGACCAAATAGACTGTGATGTGTGAAGTGATATTCACTGATTTATTTCCATCTCTTTTCTCTTCTCTCCCTCCCTCTATGTTCGCTCCTTAGAATGTCTTCTATCACTGCTGTTTTTCTTCCCTTGCTTTCATTGTCTGTGCACCTCACCCTCTCCCTTCCTCTCCTTTTCACTCTCTCTCCAGACTTGTGACTAGATAGGGTGGCAGATAGTGATGAGCCAGCAGTGGCCATGCTCGGCTGCTTTGGCTAATGGAACTCTCCTGTCTCTACAAGGCCTCACAATGTAGTCCAGAATAAGGGCCTTATCTTGTGATCTTTGTGTGGGTGTGTTTGTGTATTTTCTCCCCCCGAGCATGTGTCCATCATGTCATCCCACAGTGAGCATTGTAAGGGGAAAATAGCACAAAAGAAACACAAGCATCAAGTTAATCACACATTTTAACAAGCCACAACGTCGTTTTGAGAAAGAAAATGTGTTTGACTTTGACAGCAGGTTTTATCGTTTGCTGATGACCAATAAAAACTGCAGAAACAGCAAAACTTGTACAGCTCCCTTTCGGTCAAGTGGAATTGTGTTGGTCAGGCTGATGAAAATAGGATAATAAACATGGTAAAACTATATGAATGTTGTTTGGTTTACTCAATGACCTGAGCCTCAAGCTGATGTTAAACTTGTTGAATTGAGTAAGAATCTGCTGGGTTAATGCAAGCCAGTTGCTGCATTTCAGAGCTGTGAACACTGTTGACACTCAAAACCAGTGGAATTCAAACACCACGTGCTTAATATGAATTAAGATGTGTTAAATGGTATATTAGCAACACTGCATCAGGTATAAAATAGATTTTAGCAGTGGCAGTAAATATTGAAATAATTCCTGGACTAATAAACGAGGTGGCAAGATGTGTGGACAAGATTTCCAGCAGTGAAGTTTTTTCCATTAGCTCAACTAACATTGACATTATAGAAAATACATGAAAATTCACTTCTGTGTTATGGAGAAAATATGAATGCTTTTAACAGTTATAACCACTGTGTTTAAGGCTACAGCCAACTGGGCAACCAGTTACGAGAGCTGGCATTTGTCTCAACTCAACTTGCTCTTTCAAGAGAAAAACAGAGGGTATATTCATATACATACACAATGTTGTCAATACAGTCACACATGCTGTAGCCACAAAAACATATGCTATAAACTAGGATACATGGTAAAACAATAAATCTGTCTTAGATGGCAATCTGTATTAGAGAGATGTTTTCTCAAGGTGCATATGTGGATTAATTAACTCACCGTATACTAGGAAAGTGAAAAATATCCTCAAGCACATTTCCATTTCTTTTTGCCATTTTTGCCAGTGAGATCAGGCTTCAAAGCTAGCCTCATGAGCTCACAAATTAACTCTTTTTAGTTCAAAAGAACTAATGAGAACATGCAAGGAGAAGAACATGTGAGTGCTAACTCCCCAAGTTTGACTTGGATAGGTTCATGCACACAAAAAACAGTGTTTTTCTCAGTCATGCCACTGCAATTATTGCAGATGCACTTAGCCACTCTTATCCAAATAATTAACATGGCTGTTGAGGCGATAACTTATTGCAATGTTTGTGTTGATCTTTTTCATTAACAAACTGTATGACTTAATTTCACTCACCCTCAAGGACTGACCATAAAAGTTGGGCTCAACTGTAATATGCTTTTATTTCCCAAGTAGTACTGATTTATCACCTGCTCAGACATGATAGGTGCATTTCAGTGCACCTATCATTCCAGTGAGTGTGAAAAACAGAAGTTTTTCATGCACTGGCAAACAATCACAAAGCCGTCAGCTATTGTCAAAATATTTTTATTATTTTCTTTTAGCTTGAATTTTTTAAACAGTGACCGTGTAGAGGACATCTTGGCCCCAGAATATTCACTGGCCCCAAAATATTAGCGGTTGTCCTCTGAGGCTAAATCATGCGCTAAGCTTTCCATATTGTAGTAGGTTGTAAACACGTTGGGAAAAATGTTTTTGTTTTTGTGACAAAAACATTTCTCCGGATTAAAATGCTACTTCAGATGAACAGTATTACATTTTTTGGGTTTTCTTACCTTAATGATTGAGCATGCATCAAGATAATAAGTTAGTTATTAAAACGTTTTCCATGCACCATTTTTCTAGTTCACACATGTTGTTCAAGGTAGTTAGCAAATAGAAACTCATCTGTTATGATGATAAATGACTGGAGCCTTTTTTCTGCTAATGCTAGCTGTTTTTTTACACAAGGAACAAATTGTAACGGATCTCAGAGCAGCTGAGCCAACGGCAGCTTGCCTCACACACTGCTCTCCTGTCAGTTTTATAAGTACTTCATCGACAGTGTGCAAAACCAACAGACAAACACTGCTGGCCTCTCAATTTGCTCAGTTCAAGTCATTGTTAACAGGAGATGGACACACCTGTAAAACAGTGAAAGCTATGATTTCCTTTAAGTAGAAAGCAAGTACAGATTTTAGCAACGATAGCCCACTGTGGCAGTAATGTCAAGGATGGATGTGAAAAGGTGAGCAGTTTCATGATTGTGCTGTCTGAAATAAAAGGAGACAGATCACTTTACTTTAGTACATTTTAGTTTATGTCAGTTTTTAGATTTGACAAAGCAAGCACTACTTGCCTTTCTTGTTCTGACAAAAACCCACTGACCTGTACATTGTTGCATTCATCTTTCCCTGATCCTGAAAAGTCTCCCAGTTCCTTTTGCCAAAAAACATCCCAACATCATGATGATGCCACCACCATGCTTCACTGTAGGAATGTTGTTGGCCAGACGATGAGTGGTGCCTGCTTTTCTCCAGACGTTTCACTTGGCATTCAGGGCAAAGAGTTCAGTTATTGTTTCATGAGATTATATAGAATGCAATTAATTTTGTTATCTTTTCATGAGCAAGCAATTGAAGACCTGAAATTAACTCAAACAAAGAAGTAAATCATTGTAAAAGCAAGGTCAAAGCCATAAAACTTTGATTAAAAAATGTAGCCTGTATATAACAGACAGTTGCTACAACAGGCAAAGTGCTACAGAGAAAAGACAGAATAATTTATTACCAGTTATAATTTTTTCATATTCATCTATTTTTCAGTTTCTCAATCTATAGGTGAACCTCAGTATGATCCACATCAAGATGATATACTGTGCATACTGTGAATGTGTTGGTGTGTAAATGTGTCTATGAAGATGCTACAGGATGGAAAGGAAGAAATGTTTGGTGGATCAATGTGTGTATTGTGATGCTCTCAATCTTATTCCCTCTACTCTTTGCTTTAATTCACGCCCTTGCCTTGCTCAAGGCTTTATGCAAATGCACACTTAGGAAAACAAATGATATATGAGTGAAATGAACCCCACATAGTACATAAATAAATGTATGGGAACAGCAGCACAGATTGTTTGCACAAACCTATTTTCCCTCCTCTGCCTTCTTCCATTTCCTCACACTTCTCCTGTGAGCAGAAGGAACTGCCCTGTGGCCTTATTACTGCAGTTAAACATGTTTAACTGTGTGTGTATTTGTGCAAATTTGTACTTGTCTGTCTGATGAACTGTTTGTGTGTGAGCTTGTATTCATTTATGGGGCTTTTTTGTATAAACCTCCTTTACATTTGTTTTGTTGGTATAGTTCTTCATGCAGTACTGTGTGACTTTATTTAGAAAAGTGAGTGGTACGATCCGAAAGAAAGTGAAATAAGGAGATCAAAGGAGGATACAGTTAATGCTGATGATACTTGCAAATTCTGTGGCCACTAACATGGTTTATTTACTTAATTTTGCACTACAGAGAACTTAGGTGTGCATGTGTCTACATAAATAGGGATGTTCATCTCTACAGTGCATTGATCTGGATTGGCCTGGTCACAAGCTGTAAAGTATGACACATGAACGAAGAAGTCATATCTCAGCTCAACTTTCAGAGGGAAAAAGAAACCGATAGAGCTGAAAACACTCTTCATTGTAATCCTCACAGCATAAAATGAAACCACATCACAGTCACACTCTTTGCTATAGATAGAATAATCAAAACAAACATTCATATGTTTTGAAGACTCAAATACTCTTACTAACACACACGGACACAGGGTTAAATAATCTCTAAATAACTGCTACAGTATGGTCTAATTATCAATTACAGCAAATGTCTGTTAAACCTTTTAACTACTTTGGTCCTCATTAACTCAAACAAAGGCATTCATTAAAGGCTTAGCCCTCTCAGGTATGAAGCCACACACATTTATACAGACACATGTGCAGTACTCATATAACACAGTGACATACTACAGTGTGGAGGTTCAGGGGCTACAGCTTCTTACTTTAGTGTACTTGTGATTCATTTTTTGAAATATGCATTTTACATGTGATCTTAAAATGAAAAACCGGGCAAATGAACCTTTCATTCCTATCAGCTCCTCTAGTTTTTCTTTCCTTCTTTCTCATCTCTATTCCCTTTGTGACTCACACAGCTCCAGTATGTATTAAAACTGGTATGTTCAAGCATATATTTTTTAGTCAGCTTAGTGCAAATTCTTGTATGATCATGCCCTTCCAATGCTGTTTACACCAACTTTAAAACAAACTTTTCATTAATTCTTGTTTTGTTCAAAACGTACGATACAGAACATGTTACACACCAAAGGGGTTCAGATCAAGAATCTAAGGCTATGTTCACACTGCAGGTGAAAGCGCATCAAATCCGACTTTTTTGACCGTATGCAACCCATATCCTATTATGGTATGACGTGGTATGACGGTGTGAACAGCACAAATCCGATATTTTAGAATCTGATCCAGGTCACTTTCGTATGTGGTACTGAATCCGATACATATCTGATGTTTTAGAAAGCGACTGCTGTTTGAATGGTCATGTCGCATTAAATCTGTCTTTTACGTCACTGACACAAGACAGACGCCAATTATCAGCGCCAGAGAAGACATCGTGAACTATGGAAAATGGAATAAAAAATAACTCTACTAGACTTTTGACTCTTTTTTTTTTTTTGAACCAGCCTCAGGTGGAACATACCAGGTCTCCAGTTTTTGTCATTTCCACAATGACTTCATGTTTTAGCTCTGTGGCTGGTCTTTTTGTATCAAAGGTAAAGTGAAAGCCAATTGAACAGATATTTAATACCATGCTGTTGCCCAAAAATTTTGAACACTGTAAATTAAAAGAGAGTATAGTAATTGTGCAACATTTTTATTGCTGAAAATAGTAAATTTGATTGCAAATTTTAAATACATGATTATTTTAAATTTATACACTATATTCCCCAGAATATTCACTCATTTGCCTTCACATAGATATGAACTTGAGTAACATAATAATAATAATAATAATAATAATTATTATTATTATTATTATTACTAGTGTCAGTATTATTATTATTATTATTATAACAATAATAATATAAACTGCTTTCAAACAAAGTGCTGAACAGCTAGACAAACATCCTTTCTCAATCGATAGGGTTTAATATGATGTTGGACCACCCTTTGCAGCTATAACAGCTTCAGGTCTTGGGAAGGCTTTCTACAGGATTTAAGAGTGTGTTTATGAGAATTTTTGATGATTTTTCCAGAAGTGCATTTGTGAGGTCACTGAGAAGGCTTGCAGTCGGCACTCTTATAGTGATGGGATTTCCGGCTCTTTTTAGAGAACCGGCTCTTTCGGCTCGGCTCACTAAAAAGAGCCGGCTCTTTCGGCTCCCAACCGGCTCTTCAGGTTGTTTTGTTGCTTTAATTAATTCATTATCAACAACAATATAAAATTATGCACAAAAGGAATTAGTAATGTAAAAAAACGTGGTTTTCTTTATGTATGTTTATATATAAATATTTATGGGGACCCCTAGAGACGAAACACGTACAAACTCCAAAGCACTTAGAAATTCCAAAGCACGTAAAAACTCCAAAACACATTTCTAGCGTTAACTGAACTTCCAAAACAGAGCTACCTAGATCACTTAAATTACACTAATCGAATGCATATGTCTATTGTTTTTGTATTAATACACAAACACTCATATATATATATATATATATATATATATATATATATATTCAAATAATTAAAAAAAATGATTTACCTGTTACTACCACACACCCAATCCAATTGTTGGTACTTCCTGGCTTGTGTAGCCACTAGGTAACAAAAGCTCAACACGGCCCCTAGCATCCTGGAGCACTTCCATTGTGTTTTGGAGTTTGGAGTGTGTACATGCTTTGTCTCTAGGGGCCACTGTGAATATACTTTTATTTATTCACTCCACATAAAATGTAATAAATAAATTATAAAATACAAAAAACAACTATTTATATTTCATACATTTCAACTTTTAACTACTTAAATTTTCAGCTTTTTCCTTTTAAACAAATTTAAAGTGAAACAACACAAAACACTGCAAACCACAACACAGTAAAATATAAATTAAAATAAGGAAAAAAAGGGGGGGGAAAGAACGCCCGATCTTTAATTAAGGGAAAGGTTGGCATTTAGAAATATTAATATCATACTCAACTGACTGTGTTTTATCTTCCCATTGCACTGATGGGTGGACAGTTCTTAGGTGCATGTACATGTTGTTTATGGAGCCGGCTCTACATGATATCCTTTTTTTGTAGACTCTACATTCTGCCTTTGTTTTGTCAATAAGATTGAAATGGTTCCAGACTTTGCTTCTTTTCTTGGTGTCACTCATTTTCTTTGCTGTACCTTTCCAATGAGACAGTGTTGTCTCTTGTTGCTCCCGGCTCTCTTTCTTTCCCTCTCCATCCTGCTCTTGTTGTGTGCTACTGCTGTTGCGAGTGTAACTCAGCGCAAACGCAAGGCTCTGTTTGGCATCTCTGCTCAGCGCAAACACAAGGGTGACTTGCAGCGTAAAGCGAAAAAAAGTGAAAGAGAGGGCAAGAGAAAGAAAAAAAAACCCCACAGCTCCCAATAAGGAGCCGGCTCGCATCGTTCACTTCAAAGATCCGGCTCTAAGAGCCATTTCGTTCGCGACCGACCCATCACTACACTCTAATCAATGCTGTAATTGGTGTTCTGTCAAGGATGAGGTTAGGACTCTGTGCAGTCCGGTCAAGTTCTTCCATACCAATCTCACTCATCCATGTCGTTTTTACACCTTGCTTTGTGTGCCATCGTGTTGGAACAGGATGGGTCCATCCCCAAACTGTTCCCACAAAGTTGGAAGCATTGAGAGTTCATTTCACTGAAACTAGGGACTGAGCTCAGCTCCCGAAAAATACCCCTACTGTAATTCCCCCCTCCACCAAACTTTACATTTGACAAACTGCAATCAGACAAGTACCATTCTCCTGGCAACTGCTTGAGCTAATCTGAAGGCCAAATTAAGTTTTAGAGGTCATTGTAATTGACACTGCAAAAAGTTGGTGACCGCTGCACACTATGGTACTGAGCAGCCACTTAAACAACAAAACTAAAATCTATTTTTTTATCTACAGGTTGGATCATGGAAGCGTTGTCTTTTGTATGTCGATGCCAGAAATCTGGGTGCTTGTTTTAGTGGTGATCAAACTATATTTCTTAGATGCATAGATTATCAGAAGATACTCTAAATTTACATTATTTTTTTTGTTTATGTGGCTAATCAGCTTTGTTCATAGACAGTAAAAAGCTTTATATTTGATTTTATTCACAAGTCTACAAGTGACTTATAACAAATGAGCACTGATAAATAATTTGCGACAGGGTCTGGTTTGTAGCAGATCCATAACTTTATCTCAGTGCTGATAGATGTTATGGAAGTCACAGTTCTTTACAGGACCATTATTTTCCTTTCCAACAAGCTTTGTTGATGGAGCTTGATTTGTTCAAAGAAGTGATTGTCATTTAAAGAGGAATGCACTTTGTCCAGTGTGATACCAAAATGTCAGATGTACACTATATGTACTATATTGACATATAGTACATATAGTGACATTCTCTAGCAATGGGCTTTTCTTTAATAAGAACAACCCAAACAAGGCATAAGGAATGGTCCTCACAAATATACATAAAAGTATAAAAGGTAGCACAGACTATTGCTGCCACACAGAAAGGGAGATGTTTAAAAATTAAAACTAATGGTACATTTTATATGTTTGCCCTTATTTTCAACAAACATACTTTATATTCTTTCCATATTTTACATTCTTATTGCATCTTATCACCCTCTCTTCTTTATAGCTCAGATTTTGTATTGCAGTGTTTTATCCCTTCATGTTTTTGTTTTGTGGGAAATATAATGTGTTAAGTCACTGGAACTACTGCCAAGCACCACACATAGGCAGGCCATTTTACAACTCATCCACAATTTGATAGTAATTTCACACTCGAGGAAGGCAGTCATGACAATACTCTCTCAATGCATGTGGAGATCCTCCCTTGTTGGATAGCACAGTTCACAACATTAAGGACAGCTTGAGCAGTTATGATTTATGTGGTTGCTTAATTTGGCTGTCTGGTATTTTGGGTGAAAGGAGATCATTATGCTTTTGAAAGGCAACGCACTAAGCTTCCTACAGTAACTAATTCAGCATCAGGGCTGCCTGAGATGTGGTGGTGCAATGTATTTATACCAATGGGGACAAAAGTATGGCAAAAGAAATAAAAGAGATAAATAAAAGAAACTCAGTGTTTTAGTTCAATTTAGGAATTTAAACAAAACAATGTCAAGCACTGCATAGCAGATTCTTAAATATATGCGAAGATCAAAATGGTACAAAATAAACTTTATCACACAATGTTTTAACATGCAGCACCAAGGTATTTTTATATGTTGGATGTACTATCATGATAGGCCAAAGCCAGCAAAAAAGGAGTAAAAATTGCCATGTTTCTAACATTAATCTAAAGTTTTATTTCCCCCTATTTCTGTTCTCTACCCACAACTTTGATTTCCATGAATACACTCATATGTTTACCTTCTCACATTGCCTGCAGCGCTTTCTTTCACCTGTGCATATTTCTACGTAGTGATAAATAGGTAGATTTAGCTGATTTTTATTTTATTTTATTATTTTTGTATTCTCAGCACTGAACTTGATGCATACGCTTGAACCTGCCTGAGAGAAAAGGTAGACAAATATTTTAATTAGGGGTTATTTTTTGTGTCATTTTTGATTGACAGGCAGATAAATGCAGCGCTTTAGGCAAAAGAAAGTGTTTGTGTGACAATAAGGAACAGGGATTTTAGAAACAGAAGAACACAAATAAAATCCTACATAAGAAGCAAAACTTGCTAAAGTTTAAGCAGTTCCATACGGAGAATTCAAAAGGACTATTTGGAACTATTACTTCTTGTACTAAGGAGCTTGGAAAGAAAAGCGTCTGGACTTCTTTGAGTTGCTTGAAGACGTTTCACCTCTCATCCGGGTCAAATGGTGGAGAGTCCCAGATTTAAACCCAGTGGGAGTTTCCCCCCAAAGTGGGACAAAGGACCCCCTGATGATCCTCTACCTAATCACATGAACCAAGGTGTGAAAACGGGTGTGGGTCACAATCAGCCAGGGTTTTGGGTGAGCTCATTAGGAAACCTGGCCCCACCCATTCATGTGATTTCCTGAGGTCAGGTGGCCCAGGGTGTGAGTGGGCGTCTGGGAAGGGATCTCAAAACTGGATTATAGATGGAAGACAGTTGGTGTCGTAAACCACCGCCTCTGTTCAAAGATGGTCGCTCACAGTGGACGTAAATGGCTTCTTTCACTCCTCTTTCAAACCATCTGTCCTCTCTGTCCAAAATGTGAACGTTGGCATCCTCGAAAGAGTGACCTTTGTCCTTTAGATGCAGATGAACTGCTGAGTCTTGTCCCGTGGAGGTGGCTCTTCTATGTTGTGCCATGCGCTTGTGAAGTGGCTGTTTGGTCTCTCCGATGTAGAGGTCTGGGCATTCCTCGCTGCACTGTAAAGCGTACACCACATTGTTAAGTTTGTGTTTAGGAGTTTTGTCTTTCAGGTGAACAAGTTTCTGTTTGAGTGTGTTGCTGGGTCTTAAGTACACTGGGATGTTGTGCTTGGAGAAAACCCTCCTGAGTTTCTCTGATACACCGGCTACGTAGGGGATGACAGTGTTGTTGCGTCTGTTTTTCTTATCCTTCCTAGTTGGTGTCTGATCTTCTTTTCTGTACATCTTTGCTGACTTTATGAACGCCCAATTGGGATAACCGCATGTTTTAAGTGCTTCCTTTACATGTGTGTGTTCCTTCTTTTTCCCTTCAGGCTTAGAGGGAACATGTTCTGCCCGGTGGTGTAGGGTCCTGATTACCCCAAGTTTGTGTTCCAGGGGGTGATGGGAGTCAAAGAGGAGGTACTGGTCCGTGTGTTTGGGCTTCCAGTAAACTTCAATGTTGAAGTTGCCATTCTCTTCAATGTGCACAGCGCAGTCCAGGAAAGGCAAACAGTTATACTTTTTTCTTGAGTTGTTGTCTACATATCTGTACCAGTGGCTGGGTACTCTCCCAGCCCTTTCTTGGCTCATGCGATTAGGTAGCGGACCATCAGGGGGTCCTTTGTCCCTCTTTGGGGTGATACTCCCACTGGGTTTAAATCTTGGACTCTCCACCATTTGACCCTTAGAACTGAATAAGCTTCTCAGATGAGAGGTGAAACGTCTTCAAGCAACTTAAAAAAGTCCAGACGCTTTTCTTTCCAAGCTCCTTAGACTATGATGACCTGGATGACTGAGAACCTTCACAGACTTCTTGTACTAAAATCATCATCCATTTTTCTTAGTGAAATTCAACCATAATGTAACAGATGTTACATTTGTTGCAATATTTTTGATAACATCTGGAGTCCGCATGTGAAATCAAACACTGACAGAAGTGTGGAGAAAAAAAAAGTCTAATATCATGATAAATAGTTTAATATCTTGGTGATGTGCTATTACTTGTTTAATTTCATTTATGTATAATAATTAATGTTTAATTTAATTTAATGGGTTCTAGCGGTTGTGTGCACTTATGTGGTGAACAAGAGTTGAGATTACAGGGCTTTACGAATACACCTTCTTAGATTCACTATCTTAATGGGGACCAACATTCTAGTTCAAGTTCAAGTTCAAGGTTCAAGGTTCTTTATTTGTCACATGCATAGTTATACAAGTATAACACACAGTGAAATGTAGCCTGACACGCTCCTCGACATGTGCAAAAATTGGGGGGGGGGGGTAGAGGAAGAACATTATATATATATATATATATATATAGTATATACATTGGGTGAATGTGCAGTAGTAGCAGCAAGCAGGTGAATTCTGTACATTAATATGAATAGACATCTGACTATTTTACAGGATAGACAATATAAACCTATTTAAAATTAAAGGAATTTGGAACGTACATTGTGCCTTGGTTTAGAGTGTCTGGAAGAGAGTCCTGTCTCAGTCAATTATAGATGATGTGAGAGGGCGGGTGTGTGTGTTTAGGGCACGGATGGCTTGGGGATAGAAGCTCCTCTTGAGTCTCTCTGTCCTTGCCCAGATGATGCGGAACCTTCTACCAGATTGCAGAAGTTGGAACAGTTTGTTGCCAGGATGGGACGGGTCCTTCAGTATCTGCGCTGCTCTAGTCCGGCATCTCCTGGTGTAGGTGTCCTGAAGCGGGGGGAGAGCAATCCTGCAGCAGCGTTCTGCTGTACGGATCACTCTCTGGAGAGCTGTTCCCAAACCACAATGTCATGTTCTGTGTGAGGATGTGAGGATGCTCTCCACAGCGCCTGTATAGAAAATCCTGAGGATCTTTGGAGAGACCCTGAACTTCCTCAGTTGTCGTAGGTGATACAGCCGCTGCCTAGCCTTTTTGGTCTGGACCTGAATGTGGGCAGCCCATGTCAGGTCTGAGGAGATGTGGACCTGGGACGTTGTGACTGGGAGGAACTGCCTACATGACCTGAATCTGAACTGTATTTCATTGCTGAACTTCTGTGATAATCACAGTTTGCCTATAACAAACAACTTGTTCGAACAAAAGGGTAACAGGTCAACCTTGGCCACATGTGATGATCACTTTTGTAATCATATCATATTATCACATCTACAGACACGTCATATGGTGGTAGAGGATGCTGGACAAGCCTGGTTTGTCGAAACATATTGTGAGGGATTGTCTGGGCAAGGCCCTGGTCAATGAGATCTTCAATGATGCATTGAGTATTTCTTCTTCAGTCACTTTTCTCACTCACTATGTGTTAATAGACCTCTCTGCATTGAATCATACTTGTTATTAATGTCTGGCTCTCTTCCACAGCATGTCTTTTGTCCTGTCTTCCTCCCCTTACCCCAAGTGGTCGTGGCAGTTGTTCCCGCCCTCCCCGAGCCTGGTCCTGTTGAAGGTTTCTTCCTGTTAAAAGGGAGGTTTTCCTTCCCACTGTTACCAGTCAGAGAGCTTGTTCATAGGGGGTCATATGCTTGTTGGGTTTCTCTCTGTATGTATTATTGTAGGGTCGGTCTACCTTACAATATAAAGCGCCTCGAGGCGACTAATGTTGTAATTTCTTGGTATATAAATAAACTGAATTTGAATTTAAAATTCAACTCCCGCCTCAGACAAAACGTCAAGAGGGAGGCTAGATTGATTGAGTCTGAATGAACCACATTCCACACCTCCATTGCTGAGGTGGCTGTACGGAACTGCAGCCACAAGATGGTTGGAGATAATAGCCCTCAATCTTGCTAAGTAAGTTAAATGTGTAAACTAAGTTTTAAAGGATTGATAGTCTACATACCAATTCAGAAATGTTTACAGTTGTAGCATGTATAAATGAAGCACTATATTTGAGTAGGCTTACGATTTACAAATAAATACACAATTAAATCATTCATCAACATTTTTTTCTAGCACTTCTGATGTGTGTAATGAATATCCAATTCAAAACTTTTCTGCAAGAAATAGTTTAGAAATTGATGTACATTAGATTTTTCAGTTCATAAAAAACCAAATTATCTTTAGAAAAGTCAGTGCTTTCAATCTGTGTTACACAATTTGTTTTTTGACCTTCAAATGACTTGTTTATCTGCAGGGAACCAAACCCTGGTTATGATTATAACCCAGACTACTTGAAAGTAAATGCACTACATTTAACATTAAACTAATATGTAGAGATAAAGATTACTTACGTTGTGCTCTGTCTGCTAAGTATTTGAACAAAATAAATGTAGAACTGTTTATCATTAAATACCCAGTCAATATCAGAGAGCATGTCAGTTTGACCTGTAACATATCACAAAGATTTATTTAAAGTTTAACTTGCCTGAAATTGAAAATTAAGAAGAACATGAAATAAATCTAGTACATTCCTACAGAAACGAGACCTTGGATATCAAAACATCTTTTCAGGCCACGCAGATTCTATGAACCTTTAAACCAACAGTAAAGATGTGATCACAGTGCAGAATTTTATTTTAACTAAATGGGTTTTTTTTTTTTTACGTTTTTGAAATAGGTGTTTAGGAATTACAGCCATTTTTTTTAATATATTATATATTCACCTATTTTCAGAGGCTCAAACATAATTTGGGCAAACTAAAAAAAAAATGAAATACTTATATTAAAATATTTTGCAGTGAGTGAAGGTTTTTTTATTATTATTGTGAAACGGTCTGCAAAACAAACGGAGCTAAACTAATTTATGTCTATATGTTAGCCAAGCTAATGTCAATCATGGACAACACTACTTGCCTCCTTCATGAGACTATGAAGACCCTGAGCAGCTCTTTCAGTAGTAGATTGCTACAGCAATGGTATATTATTTTCACTCCTACTGCACTTTATGTATATATAAAAAAGAAAAATATTGGTGTATCTTACTGCATATAGTAACCAACTATACATGGCATAGTATTCTGTCTTTTTTGTAGACTTTTTTTTCCCTATTTTTATTTTTCTAATATATCTCCAGTTCACCTTTTCTTTTTGTCCCTTGTGCTGCTGTAATGAGTGAATTTCCTCAGTGTGGGATTAAACAAAGTCTATATCTTTGCCTATGTCTATTTGGCGATATATAAAAATACAATTAAATCCAGTCTTAGTAGTCCCACAGAGTGCCTGTAGGGCATGGAGGTAAGCTAAATTTTGAAATAAACATACAGTCATGTGGAAAAAAAAAAAACATTCTATGTAGTCCTGTGTAAAAACCTAATACCCCATGATTCAGTAGTTTGGAGAACCAATTCTAGCAGCAGTAATTTTAAAGTAATTTTTTTCTGTATGAATTCATCATGTGTCCCACTTCACTGTTGAGGAATTCTGGCCCACTCTTCCTTATAACACTGCTTTAGTTCTCATTTAGGTTTGCAGGCATTTGTTTCTGCACGGCCCTCTTAATGTCTTGCCAAAGCATTTTAGTTGGGGGTTGGTGTGGACTTTACCCTTTACTTTTTCAGACAGTTTCTTGCAGAATTGCTTGCTTTATCCTGGCAACTTTTCCAGTTGTTTAACAATTAAATGGTCATGAAAGTAAACAGTTAATAGGCTAACTGAAGCCTGACATGTAGCTCTTTGGATTTTTGCAGTATCTCTGTGAATTACATTGTCTGACCTTGGAGTAAATTGGCTGGGTTGTCCACTCCTGGGAAAATTATGGTTTCCACACATCTGATCAGCAAACTGTCAAAACATCTGCTGTTATAGAAATTGTAACACTGTAACAAGTACGTTTGATTAGCACTGCATAACCTAGTTATTGTTCACATAAGGAAGCACTAAGGGAACAATAAAGATATCATTTGTTTTTCAAATGACTGCGTGTGAACACTTGAGTCCTGTGAAAACTTCATAATTGATAACATAGTGTAGCAATTATTATTATTTTTTAGGGGATGCTGGACAAGTTTTTTTTATATTTTATATGTTTTTTTTATATTTTATTTTTTGACAATTTCAAGCAATATAATGTAGTAAAATGCAGCTCTAACTATATAATAATGTATCCAAAGTAGTGCTGTTGAGCAATAGAATATGTAGGGTTTTTTTATAGATAGCAGTTTTACATTACATTACAAACCAGGTGGATTCATATTTAAAGACTTTTTTTTCTCAACCTCCATAGCAAAACTGTACACACATACACGCACATTCATTTGATAAACACTACTCATGACACTGCATAAACAGCAAGGAGACAGTCATGACCATCTTGCAATCTCCTTCTTCATCTCTCGGGATTCTTCAGCAGCAGGGGAGTGGGTGGAGTTCAAAGCCAAGTAAAAATAAAGAAACAAAATGTAAACCGAAGAACTGTGTACTCTGGCAGCTTCCTCCCAGTAACCGTCTGGCAAACCGTTATTAGCTGTCTATGTGGGAAATCATTAATTTTAGAAAAACAAAATATGTCAAGTTTATCCCTGGGGCCAGCTGCTATTTCTGTGTGTTCAAGACAGGAAATGTTGAATGTGATGATATCCTGAAGGCAATTTGTTATTTATTAATTTCTTCTCAAGCATTTTATTTGAGCTGTGGGTTGAAAGAAAAGCTGTAATTTGTACACAAACACACGGTTTATTTACAGGCTAATGCAAAAAAAAAAAGGACTCACAGAAGGGAATATTTAATATCTTTGCTTTTTAAGTATATTCATTATTTCCATTTTGATGTGTCACCTCAAATTCAGTGTAACTCCACGGAAATTGATTTCTACTGCTCTTTTCCATACTTGTGTTTTTCCCCTGACATCACAACCTCAGATTCAGCCTTGAAAATATTCATGCATTCTCACTCCTTGGGAAATCTTGCCTTAAACCAAGCCCATTCATCCATGATGGCAGTGACAATACAATGGTGACAGGCACCCAGAATCCCAAAAATGTAGTACAACTCCAAACCCAAAATGCAGCACAACATGAGACCTTTCCTCACCAGAGATTCTGTCAAGTTCCTCGCTCAAATTTAGTCACCTCTTGTCTGGGCTACTCTGATTCCCTCTGTGACCACACTCCATCCAACCTCTGCATCTAATCCAGAACACAGCAGCATGCCTCGTTTTTAACATGCTCAGACCCTCCTATGTTATCCCACTGTTACAGTTCCTCCACAAGGCTGCTTGTATTGCATACAAAATCCCGTTGTTGTCAAACAAGGTTGCAAAGGGATTCACACATGCATACAACCAGGGCACTGTCCAGGTCTACACACACCAGCTTGCTCTGCTTGTCAGTGACGACAGGCCACTTAGTTCATCATTTTGATTCCTTCCCAGACTTCCTGATTTCTCCTTGTTTTTCCATCTCTTCTCTCATTTCTCTCTTCAAATGTGTTGTATTTATTTCATAACTTTTTATTATAATTCTGGCGTCTTACCAGCCTTTTTTTATGAATTCAACTGTTGAGCTCCAATTAAGTTACTCGGAATGAGAATGTCAGTCAAATTAATGAAATCTAAATGTCAGTCTTTTTGCCTACTACTGTTTTTCATTTTCTCTGCTCTATTTCTCTTTTGGGGCTTCTATAAGAATGTTGTTAAAGCACTGAACATACATCTGAAAGTTACAAGCTGAGTTATATGAGCTCACTCAATCTTAAGTTGATAATTGCATGCTTCCTCCCCTGAATGAGGTATATATACCAGTCTCCAGATGCGTGTACAGTTTTGACTCACTCACATTAACCCTGTGAGCCCTAGGCGTGAGAAGTCTACTCGAAGGCTTGTTACGTGTGGTAAATGTTGCGCATGTACATGGATTGAGCACACATCACGATATGAGTCAAAGCATTATACGATGACCATAAAATTTGGGGAAGACTGTAGCTTGATTGCCTGCTGTCTGTGCACTAACCTTTTCATGGTTTGGCTAGGAATCAGTGGATTTAGAGAGCCATCTGTCCCAAATGCAGTTTCTTCTGCAAGAAGAAAGGCTTTCACTGCATAACTATATGGGACCATTTTTAATTGGTGTTGTCCTTTGACAAGTGACAACCTTATTTAGAATTTTAAATTTTGTCAATGTCAGTCTATGAACTTAGATAAAAATAATCTAAGAGAGGTACATAAAGCACCACAAATGTCTCATCTAGCTCCTTAATAGAAAACAAAATAATACATAAAATTCTCTTATGAAATAAATTTAATTGTGCCAGTGTGTTAAAGCATGGTTAATATTCGGATGCAGTTGCCGAAGTTCATATAAAAAGCTTAATTCTTTCCACTGCTTTTGTTCATGGAGAATTATCTTCTACATTATAGGCATTCATGGTTCTCAGGAGAAGAAGTGTTCTGTCTTTCATCACTATTCCCTTGTACAAACAATGATATGATTTTTGAGGTTTTCATGACATCAGAAAATTAAGTATTGTTTCCATCAAGTTTTAGACATAAATTCATTGTTCACAGAGGATTCATTCCAGTTACTATCTACCTTCCAGTTTCCCTGGAATATCTTCAGCAGGTCAAAGGTTGCCGTAATCCATTGGTACAGCTGGTGGATTTTGTACTGACATTCACTTGGAAAAGTATAATGCCTGACTCTTTCCTAGCACCAAACGCCAGTTGATTTTAGGAGAAAAATTTGGCTCATGGTTACCAAAGGAATTCTACTATTCTCACTAGCTGCTTTTGCCCATTTATTATTCTTGGCACATACAAAATAGATTAGCACATTTTGTAAATCATTTATAGTTCACAGAGAATGTCCGCTAATGACTTGTTTCAGAGAATCTGTTGGGAATATCACCACAAAAAAATTACAATTCTCATTTCCTAAATACTGTTAAGAGAATTTTATCAAGGTGTAAATGGATGAGCTGCAATTCTTCTAACTGCTTGGCTTAAAGAATTCAGGCAACACTTTATAGGCCAGTAAGAACTGTCTACATAGAAGAGTTGAGCAAGAAATTGAACAATTGTCCCTCCTCATTGCTGTTCACTTTTTCCTGGGTCAGTATTAGGCAAATGTCACAGAAAAGCTGTTAACATGGATGTTAAATGTGCTGCTGACAACAGTCGGCAGCATGACATATTTTTTCCAAGAAGAATCATTATCAGTTCCTATGTGTATTTAAAGTTATTTTGGATTTTCAGCTCCTTTGTGGATGAACTGACACTAACCTCTTGGTTGGAAAAAAGAAAAGAAAAACATGCAACCTGTTGCTGCCTCATTAGCTTAGTTTCTTTTTGTGATGAGTATTTTAACATAATTAACTAATGTGTTAAACTTCAGTCATACAACAACCTCTGCTATTCTGAGGTAAATTAATGTGCATATGTGAATGTGTGCTTTTTTGTTGTTGTCAATGCAGTCTGGTCAGTTTAGCAGAGATATAAATTCACAATATAATATCTAAAAGGGCTGTATGACAGCATACAGGGTGATGAAAATACTCTTAATACACCCTAGGAATATCCAAACTAACACGTTCATGTTCTCCAGTCACTTGAAGAACTAAAAACACTATGGAATACTTTAACCCTTCATGCATGAATTACGACAACCTCAATCTGGATTTTTTTCTTAAGTATTTTTATTCATTTTTAGACATGAAAAAAAGACTTTTGAACTTCATGTTTTTAAACATGTACTTTTCAAACAGTTTTTTACATGTCCACTTTGGTGGACATTATACATTTTGACTCATGAATTTGGTATGGAGTGCCACATCAGTGTCCATTGTAGTGGTTTATGTGCAAGTATACCATCAACACTGACACAAATACAAGAAAACAGGCTTTGAATAGCTGTCCACTGTAGTGACCACTATGCGTGAAAGGGCTAAACTAAAGATACCTCCCAAGTAACTGGACACCTGTGTTGTTGTCTAGTGGGGCTAATGTAATTACCGTATTTCCCGGACTACAAAGCGCATCTGAATATTAGCCGCACAAGCTAAAATCAGGGGAAAATCCTGTTTTGTACATACATTAGCCGCACCTGACTAAAAGCCGCAGGTGTTTCAATGTTGACTTATCATATATAAGAGAATATGCACAAAGTGAATTGTCAGGAAAGAGATGGCTGTTTGGAGACACACCCCTTTTATTAATATTTCGAAAAACAAGTTATGGGTACATATTTGCACATGTAGTACATAACAGTAACCTACAGCACACCAGAAAAATAGATTCGGACTACCTTTTAGGCTCAGGTGCAGTGACACAGCTTCAACAAGAAGAAAAGTCAGTCATTCACCACCATCTTTCTCTTCTTCCTGCGCACTAAAACCACCAAAGTCCTCTTCTCCAGTGTCGGATACAAACAGGCTCAGGATGGCTTCGTCATCCAGTCTCCGCTTCTCTCCTTCGTTGTCACTTTCAAAACCAAAGAAATCCTCATTGTCAGTGTCAGAGTTGAACACCCTCAGAAGGGCCGTGGCGGTGTCCTCCTCTCCATCATGCAGCAGTCCAGCCCTTCAAAATCCGTTGGTGTTCGTGGATGTTTTCACACTTTTACACGCTGTCAGAATCCACCGGTGGAGTTGAGCACAACTTGCTTTTCGCAAGTTTATCGCCGTTCATCATCCACGCCTCCCGCTGAACGTGTAGCGCTACTTTGAAGTTTGTTTTTCGCGCTACTTGTACAGCACTATGTTGCCTGGCGGATGGACACGTGACCAACATACCACTCTTGAACCCCGATACTGTGTGTCTGATCACATGCCCTTCCGCCAGGCAACGTAGTGCCGTACAACAGCGGAACAAACAAAACAAATCGTCTTACGATATGACAAAAATCATGGACAATCCACAGAAAAGCCGCACCTGACTAAAAGCCGCAGGGTTCAAAGCTTGTGCAAAAAGTAGCGGCTTATAGCCCGACAATTACGGTAATGGTTTTCACTGCATGCACACAGGTCAGACATCTGTGGAAAATGCAACATGAATAAAATCTGGAAACTTTACAGGCTGATTTATAAACACCAAAGATACTGCATTTGAATAAAATCAAATTCACAAATCTTTCCTGATGTAGACATAAACTGTTGTCAGTGTGATAGCTGATGCAAAAGACTCATAAGCTGGGTCCACTGGAAAAAGTTCAAGGACTTTAATTAACTCTTTTAAATTCGCAACAGGTAGAGGTTCACAACAGAATATGCAGGTTTTCAGAATGATACAGAAGTTGATATTCAACTTTCAGTCTTTCTTTTTGTAGATTAAAGGCCAGTTACGACACAGTGGTATGACAGGTAAGTGTTCAGTATCCACGCAGGTTGCAGGCACATGTTGGTTGTGGTTACTTTCAAAGGTGAAACTGCAGGTAAGATAGATTTCTGATTTGTAAAGATGTATTCTCTAGTAATGATTCTCTTTTTCTCCAGAGTCTCTGGTGCAGGTAATGTCTCTCTTTATGAGTGAGAATGGGTCAGGCAGGTTTTTCCAGAAGCATGGCAGGTAAGCACACTAGGACAGAATCTGTGATGAAGGAGGGCACATCAGATACAGCAACTAGCTACAGAGCATGAGTTAACAGGTAACAGGCCTCAAAGTAAGATGTGTGAAGAACTCTACCACACTGAATAACTGGGTATACTGTATATACACACTACAAGTCAAAAGTTGGGACATGCCTTCTCATTTAATGTTTTTTATTTATTTTCACTATTTTCCAAGTTATATTGAAAACAGTGGATATATGAAACAAGATATAGGGAATTATGTAGCAAAGAAAAAAATGATCAACTCGGCTGAGAGACATATTTGACAACTGTTAGAATTCATATTATGGCAAGAACCAATCAGCTAAGTAAGGAGAAACTACAGTCCATCATTAATTTAAGAACTGAAGGCCAGTCAGTCTGGAAAACTGCTAAAACTTTGAATGTGTCCCCAAGTGCAGCTGCAAAAACCGTCAAGCGCTACGACGAAATTTGCTCACATGAGGAAGATGAAAGGAAGATCAAGAGTCACCTCTGCTGCTTAGGATAAATTCATCCAAGTCACCAGCCTCAGAAATGGCAAGTTAACAGCACCTCAGATTAGAGCCCAGATAAATGCCACAGAGAGTTCCAGGAGCAGACAAATCTATACATCAACTGTTCAGAAGAGACTACACAAATGAGGCCTTTATGGTCAAAGTGCTCCGATTACCACTGGGACCACTGTTACCTTCACTCTCGATATCTTCTTGAACTCTTCTCTGAGCCCTCTGATCTCCTTTTCCATGGAGGGTACTGACGCTTGTGGCTGCTGTCGTAGTGTAAATCAGCTGTTTAGTCTCTGTAATGGTCGCAGTAGGTATTGTCAGTAGTGCTGCATTCACATCAAGTAGTACCCTTCTAAGGATACTTCACGCAGTCTTGGTAACCGGCTACAGAGGGTCAAGGTTTCAAGCTTCGCTATGATCCTATCTTTCAAGTCAGTTCCTCTTGCACTCAACAATCCTTCTTCTATCGCACTTGGGGCTTGGTACTTAATCTCGGGTGCGGGTGATGATATCTCCCCCCTGACCTCCCCACTGAGTGTTGTACCTCGTCAATATCTAGCTGTGAGAGCAGTCCCTTCTTCCGAAGGGCTGAGCTACTAGTTTTTTTGCCATCAATGTGGATGCTGGGTATCGAAGATTCAATAGATCCCTCGTCCTATTCATGAAACCCCTTCCGCTGGGGTTACTTGCATAGTAGCATTCCAACGGCACCCTATTTTCATCTCTTGCCCACTGATGTCGTCTTGTTCCAGTAGCCCACTTCTCCATGTGTGGTCATCAAGTCAAAAGCCTTCTTGTAATCAGTCCAGGGTGTGCACAGGTTGTTCAGTCTAATTCTACAGTCTCAGGCAACTGCTCTGCCTACCAGAAACTGCTGTTTTGTCCCTTTGGTATTCCTACCAATTAGTTTCTGTTCCCCATCTTATGCATTGAGCCATGTGCCTGTTCATCTCCGCCGCTATGATGCCTGACAGGAGATTCCATGTGGTACTGAGGCAGGTTATTCTCCAGCTTTCAGTTAGCCATTCTTGCCGTGTCTTGTCAATTAGCAGCTGGTTCATTTTTGCTGCCAGACATTCATGGAGTGCAGTCAGCTTCTTCAGCCAGTAGGTGTGAATCATGTCAGGGCCTGGTGCTGTCCAACTCTTCATACCGGAGACCCTTTCTTGGACATCTGCCACTCTGATGGTTACTGGACCCTGTTTAGAGAGGTTGCTGTGGTCTGCTCTTGGATCCACTAGCCACTGAGCATTGCCGTTATGGGTCGCAACCTTCTGTCATAGGCTCTTCCAGTATCGGTCAGTCTTTAGCCTTGGTGGGGCTTTTCTGTATGGTTATGTGGAGAACAGCTGGGTTATCCGCCTGCCTTCTATTTCTCTGGTACAGCTCTTCAAGCGGCTGGCAAAGGCTGTGAGTCTTTGCTTGGTATTTTCTAAACGCCCCAGGTAGGAACAGCTAGCTATACTTCTTAGGCACTTTCTTCATTGCACCTTTCTGCAACTCAGGCTAACTTCCAATGTCCTTCTCCATCGAGGGTTCTGCTCGTGGCTGTTCACTTTAAAATTCAAATTCAAATTCAAATTCAAATTCAAATTTTATTTGTCACGTACACAGTCATACACAGTACGATATGTAGTGAAATGCTTGGACAACTGCTCGTGACCTAAAGAAAACAAAAAAGGAAAAGGCTATGAATAAGATAGGAAATAAATATGAAAAATTAAAAAGGCTAAATTTAATTAGGAAGGAATAAAATATAAATTAAGGTTAAAAATGAAATAACTGTACAACACAAATTAGAATGAAGGGTAAATTTAACTGGGAGAATAAGATAAAATATATAAATTAAAGTTGAAAATAAAATAACTGTACAACAAAATACACAATATAGAACTATATAAGAATGTATGAAGAAATATAAATAAATATATACACAATAACAGCAGCGTGATTTAAGTAATGAAGTGAAAACAATGTCCAGAATGTCCAGTGTGTGTGTAAGAACTGTATGTGTGGTTCAGTACTGTGTGGTGGTGTGATTGAGAGACCGTATCGCCTGCGGGAAGAAGCTCCTCCTCAGTCTCTCTGTGTTGGTCTTCAGGGAGCGGAATCGCTTTCCTGACCTCAACAGAGAGAACAGTCTGTTGTTGGGATGGCTGAGGTCCTTCACGATCTTCCTGGCCTTGGTCCAGCACCGCCTGCTGTAGATTGAGTGCAGGTCAGGGAGCTCGGAGTGGATGGTGCGCTCAGCTGATCGCACAACCCTCTGTAGAGCTCGTCTGTCCTGCATGGTATAGCCAAGCACTTTATAGCCAAGCATCTCGCTGATCACTGCTGCCATGGTGTAGATCAGCCCGATTAGTCTCCATGATGGTTGCAGTAGGAAGTGTCCCTAGTGCTGCATACACATCATATAGCAGACCTTCAGAGGGCACTTCACGTAATCTTGGTAAGTGGCTACGGAGGGTCCAGGTTTCAAGCTTCACCATAATCCTGTCTTTCAGGCCAGTTTCTCTCGCACTCAACTCCTTCTTCCATCATACTTGGTGCTTGGTAAACTATCTCCGGTGGGGGTGATAATGATATCTCCCCCCTGACCTGTCATCTTGGCTCCCTGCCATAGAATTTGTGTTGTACCTCTTCAATCTCTAGCCGTCAGAGCAGTTCCTTCTTCCAGATGTTGGAACACTGAGCTACTACTTTTGCTGTCAATCTGGATAGCTGTGTATCGAAGATTCCATAGGTGCCACATACTATTCATGTAACGCTTTCCACTGGGGTTACTTGCAGAGTAGCATGCCAACAGCACCTAAAAGGACAGGGGGCCCGACAATCACTCAACCGAATGACTCTGAAATATTGACATTAACGGGGCATTAAACTACAAGTACTACTAATGAAAGCAATCTGACAAATTCTACATCAGATATGTTAAAAACAACAATGCTGAGAATTTAGCTGTATTAACAAGTAAAGTTATCATCCATGATGATATCTGTACATGCAAAGTTGGCTGCTTCTCTCTGTCATTCACAGATCTCTTCATCAAAGACAGTGGGTAGCAACTGTACCAGTTTTATGTAAAGTTCCAAATAACAACACACCATTAGAAATGGAGCTTAAAACCAGGAGCATACAGGCATGACATAAAAAAAAATATCTCTGTGGTTTTTCGCGTTGAAGCTTGGAATCTACAGTCTGTGCACACGTGAGATTAACACTAATATGTCTTAAAGTGGTACAATATGGAACCTTTTATACATACACGTAATAGTTATTACTTTGATGGCAACTAAATTATTTTTTACGGTGTAATCATCAGGTGAGAATTTCTGCCTATTGTATCATTTGGTTTATAACATGATACAAAATGCAGAACTGCACTATTTTGTCACTTTTCTTCAGTAGATTAGAGTTGGCTAGAAAAAAATGTAAACAAGTATCCTTAATATCACTCCGTATGAGTGCATATATGCATCACTGTGAGCTTGTTCACCTGCTAAAGTTAGCACATAGCTCAAAATTATTCACTGCTTAAACACATCATGAAATATTTTTGAGACTCTTACTCCTCTTGGAAGAAAAAGTGAGAGAAGTGTGATTATTTCTTTGTCCTTGAGTTGGAAAATTAAATTTCCCTTCTTACCTTCCAATACCCTGTTGCTGCACAGCAAAACAGATTTTCTTTCTGGGCCTGAGTTGTTTTCTTAAAGGGGCTCAAAACACGAAATGGATAGATGAGGAAAGAAATAAAGATAGAGACAGGTGTAGTTGAAGAGATGGAGAGATGAATAGAAGATGGGGAGTGAGGTGAAAGGGGAAATGGAAAGATGGATAGAAAGATGGATGCATTATTAGGTGGGTGGGTGGTTGTAGGGGGGGGCAGTGAAGTTAGTGGCATCTATAAATAGGTGAATGAATGGATACCTGGCTCGTTGCTGGCTGAATGAGTGGATGGATGGATGAATGGATGGATGGGTGGAGAGATGAAAAGCCTTGAGGTGAGGAGAGATTTTAAAAGATGAATGAATACCGAGCAGTTCACTCTCTGCACTTCTCCATTTTCTTTCTTTCCCCCAGCTCTCGCTCTCTTTTCTCTGGGTCTCTGTCTCGCTCTGTCATTGTTTCTCTCTCTGTTATGGACTCTCTCCCCTCCTCGCTCTCCCTCTCTTATTCTGACCAGATGAGTAATAGCTGTGATGCTGTGGCTTGACTGATTAATGCACTCAAAGAACCGAGGGAGGTGGAGCACAACAAACAGACGGGGGAGGGAGGAAAAAAGAGGAAGAGAAAAGATCTCAGAGAGAAGCCTGAAGAAGAGTTAGTGAGAATGAACATGTGTGTCAGCATGGAAATCTTAATGCTGCCATTCAAGCTGCTGCATCAAGTTGTGTGATTGTCAGAAGGTCCTTTCTTTTTCCTCATCAGTGAAAGTGTTCTCTCTTTTTAATTTTAGAAAAATCATGCTCGGTGGTACTGTGAGGGAATGAATTGATAATAAACAGAAAGTGAAAGAGTAAACACACACACACACACTATTTTATTTTTTTAAAATTTTGGGTTGATGAGGCTGAAGATTGAAGTGAATACTGATTGACTTTTTTTGGTTGTTTTTTTCTCTTGATCACCATCATTGGTAGCTCTTTCTTCTGTTACTTCTCACTTACTAATTAGCAAAACAAAACTACTATGTCTTGATTGTTTTTACTCTCATAGAGCGAGGCACTTCTGCCCGTTTTTGCAATATTAAGATTAGCAAGTATTAATGAGTCATGAACAAGATTTCTGAAACAAAGTCAGCCTGTATATCTTAAATAAAGCAGGAAAACTTCTTTGATGATAAATGCCCCTTCTTTATTTGTCACATGCATAGTTATACAAGTATAACACGCAGTGAAATGTAACCTGACACGCTCCTCGACTTGTGCAAAAATGGGGGGGGTAGAGGAAGAACATTACATATATAATATATACATTAGGTGAATGTGCAGTAGTAGCATGTATGCAGCAAGCAGGTGAATTTTGTACATACAGTGAATTAAATAAGATTGTCTATTCTTATTTAATTCACAATCTGACTATTTTACAGAATAGACGATATAAACCTTGATAAGTGAATCAAGGTACACAACTGCAATATCCTTCATAATTTTGCCAAGTTGCAGTATTAGAGTATGCATTTTGCACAAAACTCATTTTGCATCCCTGAAAAACCAGAAACATTGATATCACTGTGATTATGTGACTTAAATTTGGATGCTTCATCAGATCTTAAGCTTGTGCAATGAGAAAACATCAACTGCTCACTGTACCCCAAGGTTCATGCATTTGTTTAATGTAAATATGTTGTGTTCCATCATGCCGTTGTCGGCCTGTGCTTGGTTACAGCACAATGTAACTGCAGGAGTTGTCACAGTGGTCAGTGGTCAGAAATGGACTTCTAAAAATAGAAGCCATGCTGGAAGTGTGACAGTGCTGCCCAAGGTGACTACCTTAAAGGGTAGACTAGCCAAATTTAAATTGGATATGATTTTCGCTTTTTATGAGCAGGGTTATAGGATATTTCGAGGTGTGACATATTTGTGAATATGTCATTGGCGACAAATATATACCTTCGACAAACTCACATTCATATTGTTTTGTTTGTGTGCTCATCTTGACAGACATGGCTTGAAGCTGTTTACCTTGTCAACAATGAGAACCAGTGAGACATGAAGCACATGCTGGAAACTAACTGGAACATAAATAACAGTTGATGAGAGTTGCTAAAGTTGAAAAGAAAACATAACAGCTGAGGACTCTCAGAAAAATTATGGTTCTTAAATGGTTCTTCAGATGTCTTCATGGTTCTTTAAAGAACCATCATATGTCAAAGAACCTTTTTATTTTGTAGATGGTTCTTTAGCTATTACAAATGGTTCTTTAAAAACAAAAGGTTCTTCATCCTTAGCTATCTAAGTTTGATGGTGTAAAATGGCATAAATATTTATTCACTATAATGAGTGTGTGAATTATACTGTGTGTTTTGTTTGTGTGCATCTGTGTGTGAAGGGGGAGGGCGGGTTACCTGGCAATTAACCGTTAAGAGCAGATGGTAGGAAACTGAATATTCAAATAAAATTTAGAAATACTTGCTTAAAAATATACTGGTGGCAGGGGTGGGGGCCAAAGCCTAAAGACCCTACCCCCAACACCCCTAACCCCGCAAACCCATTGATCACAAATAATGTTTTAATAGAATATGGAATTTATTATTAAGATGTTTATGATTATGGTGAGTTAACAAACAGTAGACACAATACACACATTCAAATATTGTACTTTAGTTTTAAATTTTAGTAAAGTATTACTATTTTCTGCTTCAAGGCATTACTTTTGAGATTATTATACAGAAAATTATTATGCTGAAAATATAGCATAATGATAATACTAGTTATTGTAAACTTTACAAACCATCCAGCAGTACGTAAAGTCAAATTATAAAATACAAGTAAATAACAATTGCACAACAGAATGTCAATGTAATGAACACACCAACACACTTACTTAGGTTTTACAAAGCACACTCCTTAGGTAAAGGATCTCAGTAGTTGTTTATCACTGAGCAATTTGTTAATATGTGTTTCGAGCTAAATAAATGAGCGAGAGAGAGAGAGAGAGACGTTAGAACACGTCAAACTATCCGGTTGTTAAGTGATGACGTGACGAATCCTACTTCCGGGCCTAAAGTAGTCTGCGTTTAATATGGCTTTTGTGTTGTTAACATGTTTAATGTCTTGTATTTTCTTCTATTTAATCTCAAAAAGCTCCTAAAACAGTCAGTGATCACCGTTGACCTCCCTCGGCTTTTATTACCACTAATCATTTATTTAAGCTCAGTTTTTAAAACCTTAGGATGCAACTATTTTTCATTTAATTTTTCATATTTATTTCCTATCTTATTCATAGCCTTTTCCTTTTTTGTTTTCTTTAGGTCACGAGCAGTTGTCCAAGCATTTCACTACATATCGTACTGTGTATGACTGTGTACGTGACAAATAAAATTTGAATTTGAATTTGAATTTTGAACTACAGCCCAGCCCATGCAGCAGTATATGAATGACTAACCTCGTATTGTGCATGGATTATCTCAATTGTTCTCCTGGCTGAAGTTTAGTCCTTTTACAGCATCCTGCCATGCAATTACATTTGTTCCTGACCACCGAGAACACTCACGTTAACTTTTATCGAGTGGAAAAAAAGTTAGCTTGTTTATATTATGCTAACATAGCTGTGTCGCTAGTGGTCACGTAGCACATCATTATATACCAGCTAGCCAAACTTCAGTAACCCTACAAACGTCACTGCTGTTTAGTTTTCTGTCTTCATTTATGTTGGAAGTGATAACAGAGCTGTACGTTTTAATTTGTTTCCAAAACCCCGCAGTCAGGACATGCTATGTTGTATTTAGATAGAAGCTAGCGAGCTAACTTCCTGCTAACTTCTAACTCCGTTAAATGTCATAAATTCCGTTTTCATGGATGCCTGGATGTTAAACTCAATTGTTACACCTGGTAGAGCAGAACGCTGATCATTTTATTAAAGATGAAAGACTTTAGACAGTTTTTCAACTCTCAGTAATGCCATAGTGATCGTTTGATATATGGACCTGCAGCAGAGTTTAGGCCCAGACACGGCTAGTGACGTCAGACTTAACAACCGGATGGCAACCTCTCGAAAGAGAGGGCAGGGGCGGGGGGGTCAGTCGTTGGGATGCGCATGCGCAGACAGATTGCGCGACCGGCGGGCCTGAACTTTCTAAGGGAAAAAACAATTTCTCACGGCCGGTGACAGCGAAGCGGATAACAGTCTTGAGTATCTACTGGTCTTTGACGCTCTGGATTCTGGGACTGTTGGAAAAGGTAAAACATTTTCATTAAAACCTTTTTACTGTTTTGTTTTTGTTACGAGTCATTGTAGCTTGCTGTTAATGTTGTGCTAACAATAACAGTAAGCTATGTTAGATACGTTAGCCGTTGACGTTAACGCAATTTAGTATACAGAACTGTTTTCCTAACAAAGCCACTGTTACAATTAAGTGAAGGTGCTCCCATCTAATTTGAACCTTTGGCCTCTAAAATATGTGGTTCAATTGCGTGCTGTGTACATAATGTAATGTCAGCTAGACCGAAATTAAAATTTATAATATCGTTAAAGTCATTAAAATGGCGCCTGAAGCTTGTTGTGATGTGAATTGTGTGTCTGCTCTAGAAACTCAGAAATTCAGTAGAGCGGAGCCGTACGTTAAATACTCACAACAGCCTGTACTTTGAATTCTGTAAGAGCTGTACAAAATACAGCTATGCATAGGTGTTTTGAATGAATAGAAATATGACACATGAGAAGGTGTGTCTTTGACTGTTCCTGTATAACTTCTTTTCTAGTTAACAAGTTATGCTCCAGTCATTTGATGTTACCAAGATGTATGTTCTTTTGTAATATAGTTACATTTTCTTTGTACATTTCATTTATCCACCATCATACATTAAGCCAAGAAGAGGTCATTATACTAACAAGAGGTATCAACACTGGGCCAAAGTTCAGCACGTGGTTAAAGTTTGTAATCCAGCCAGGGTGTAAATATGACTCAGCAGGCAGCATCAACACATAAATCTACTCTACCCGGCTTAAATCACAAGACCACCTCTGACCGAAAAGCTGTAGATTTTTCTTGTTTGCACAAATTAATTCAGATTCGCACTAATTCTTTTCACAGCTCCAACAAAATGAGGAAGAGGAGGGGGAGGAAAAACAATTAGATTGAATTACAAATGTATGGAAGTCGAGGACAAGGAGAAGGAAGCTTAGGATGAGGAGGAAGAGAAGCAGCAGGAGCATCTTTAGTGATATCTATGATGTCATTGAGATTTGTTTCATTAATATGGTCCTCTCACAAAAAAAGATGACTTGTTTTAGTTAACCTACTTCCTGTATTAAATAGTGATTTGCAAAACGTGGAAAACCACAGAGCAGGCGCATATAGTGCATCTGCAGGTAAATGAACATCAAATCTCTCAGACTAAAATCTGTATTATACTTTTAGTCTTATCCCCCTTATGATAAAACCCATGTCAGCCATTGGTTTATGGACTTTGTATTTTGAAGCCTCAACATTTGTTTTATTGCTATTGCTATGTTGTTTTTTGTTAGCCTTTTGGGACCATATTAGGATGAGGGATCAGAATCTTTAGCGTGTATCCATAAGATTTGTACAGCAGATCCAAGTTGTGCCTTGAAAACAGGAACGTTGTCTGCATAGAGGAGAACTTTAATAGCAGACTTGTACAAAGTGAGACTGTGGGGCGATCGTGGCTCAAGAGTTGGGCGTTCGTCTTGTAATCGGAAGGTTGCCGGTTCGAGTGTCGGTCGTTGTATCCCTGGGCAAGACACTTCACCCACTGCCTACTGGTGGTGGTCAGAGTGTGCCAGTGTCCAGCAGCCTCGCCTCTGTCAGGGTGGCTGTGGCTACAATGTAGCTTGCCATCACCAGTGTGTGAATGGGTGAATGACTGAATGTGTAAAGCACTTTGGGGGTCCTTAGGGACTAGTAAAGCGCTATACAAATACAGGCCATTTACCATTTGTGCTCACATTTGCTGCAAACACTCGTTTTAATTCTGTTACCCTGTTTTGATGCAGAATTCAGTTAAAATCAGGCACTTCTTTTATAATGTGTTCTTGTGGCACGATCTGATATCCTCGTGTTGGTGTTGTTCCCAGATCATTATACTAAATGTTGTTCCAGGATCAACATTGCAAGTGACCAATCAGAATGTTGTGACGTCATACTTTTGCGACTTCGGAAAAAAAACCGGCGTAAAACAAAAAACTGTACTTAAGCTGCGTGAAACCGCCTCTGTCCGCCGATCAACGGACCCTGACCCTGACCCTAACCCTAACCGTAACCCTTTAATAAACGGTAAGCAGAATTGATATTGTCCTTGCAACAGTGGAATTTCATAAATGCACGAATGGCTTGGCGCGCAAAAGAATAACGTCACAACAATGTGATTGGTCACTTGCAATGTTGAACCTGGAACAACATTTTCATGATGGTCTGGGAACAACACCAACACGAGGATATCAGATCATCCTGTTCTTGTGAATTGATTGTGTATCGCAAACATTTGATTTGACTTTCCGCGAGACAACAGTCGTCCGCTGGCCAAAAACATTTTCCAAATACCTCCACGTGATCAAGCCTGGATTTAGAAAAGAATAGTAAAAGAATCTGCACCTCCTGCTTCACATGCAATTTGTGTTTGTGTGTTCAGAGGTGGCAGCGAGAGGGGAGACCTCGGCTCACCCAGCTGGAGAGCCTGACCAGGAGGAGTCGAACATTAACTATGCTCTTCCAGGGCACCCTGCAGACTCTGCTGCTGGGAACAGCGAGGGAGTGCGGCCGCTGCTGGGATGACGTGAACGCCAAACAGGAGTCCATCATAGGTCAACTGCAGGTATGCGAGTCAGACCTTCTGAGGAGGGTTTCGGTTTTCTCTCTTCTTTACAATTGACCCTTGTTTTCTCTCTCTCAGCTCCTTGTCTCAGAGTGGGAGGGATTTGAAGCACAAAGGGAGGAGCTTGTCGTTTGGTTGGCTGATATGGATGTCCACCTGAGTGAGGTTGACCAGCTGACAGGAAACACCTGTGAAAAACTGAAACAACTGCAGGTGTGGGGTTGTTTTGATATGACATATATTTAATATGAGACATTGTCCTAAACTGGACTAACAAAAGACAATGAGTCCAACATGAAACTTGCCTTACATAACCCTGAAGTTCATTAATCATTTTAATCATAAACTCGTTGAAATATTTTTACTGAACATGCAAACATCTGCTGATGAAAATGTGTTGATTTATTGGTCCGTTATGACGCTATTGCTATTTCTAATGTTGTTATCACTTTCTGATATTTTATTAATTAAACAATACATGTTGTGTTATCTATAGATATAGTATTTATATATATATATATATTTATTTATAGTATAGTATAGTAAAAAAAAAAAATTATTACTGTTTAAATGACTAATATGTGACATGTATTAGTAGTGATGTTGTGCTGAGGGTTAAAATGCCCTTTTGTCTTTTGGTATACAACGAAATGGCAATAAACCATTAATATATGTCTATGCTGTACTCGTATTGATTTTACCCTACTGAAATTCAATTTATGTTACATTTTATTTTGAAAGATTTAAAATGTTTCTTTACAGAACCATTTCAAAAAAGGTTCTTTAAAACTGTTTTTAAAAAACCATTTGAAGGACCTTTTAAAAAAATGGTTCTTTAAAGAACCATTTTAAGAAAGGTTCTTTGAAAAACCTATAAAGGTGCCCCAAAGAACCATTTCTTCATGGTTCTTTGGGGCACATTTAAAGGTTCTTCAATGAACCACTGAAAGAAATATTTCTTCAAAGAACCATTGTTTGAAAGGTTCTTTGTGGCACCAAAAAAGGTTTTTCTATGGCATCAGTCTAAAGAACCACTTTTGGTTCCAGTTGGCACCTTTATTTTTCTGACCTCCAAACTCCAAAATTTAGATTATCAGAAATGTATACCTCTGACATATAATTTATATGAGATATTTAACTCACAGTGTAGTACTAACTATGCAAACAATAAATTAATGAGCAAATATAATAAATATACCAATAGCCAAGTTTTGCTGGGTTAAGGGAACACTAAGAGGAAGGCTCACCACATATGTGTTGACAGTTATTGGAAATTTCATGTGAGAAAAGGCACTTCTAGAAAAACAAGCGTTTAAATCAAAACCTGAAACTGTCAGTTCATCCTTTGGTTTTCATCCAATACCTGCATGCAAATTTAAATGTAGTGTTTTCTTACTCTCTTCCTCTGTTTTATTGCTTACCTTGTTTTTCTTGATACTCAATAAACCATCTTGAGAAAGCAGTAAGCATATTTTTGAGGTTAGAATCTAAATCTAATCGAAGTTAAAAGCCTTTTTTTTTTTTTTTTTTATCAGAAAAGAACAAAAGATTGAAGTTTTGGAAGGGGATCAGTCAGAGGAAATTGTAGGCTAACATCAGAAGGGCCAGCCTTTCCTGAATAGGAAAAAGTATATTTTAGATGGAAACAAATCTGCAAATTATTCAAGGTGATGAGTGATAGATATTAGAATGAAAAAGCACTAAAACGGTTATGTGCTACCTTGTGTCAAAGGATAATTTTTAGAGCTAGTCATTTGGCTGTGAGTGTTTCAGTACATGCATGTGTCTGTATTTGTAGGTTTGTGCATTAGTTTCCAACCTAGCCTTCTGGCCTCATGGTGGCAGGGACAGGTGTTCTAGAACGAAGATATGGTTACGTTTCTACACACAATGAATCACCGAAAAAAAGAAAGCATATACAAAGTGATGGAGAATTGGAGTGTATTTCTTTCATTCTTTTTTTTTTTCTATTGGCTTCATTTTTCTTTATTCCTCTGTCCTATCGATCCAAGGCTCCCCTACCTCTTTGTCTTTCACCCTCTTTCATCAGATGATTCTGTTTCACATGCGTTGGTTTCACTCAGAGCACCCGTTAACTGTTAACCTTCATACTCTAACTCTACAGATCCATCATCACACTGGGTATGTGTGAGCATATAGAATAAGTGCTTACAGTAGATTCTTTCAAAGACAGTCATGTTGTTATAAACCACTTGGTGGCACTGTGGTACTGGAGCCAGACAATAGTCATTTTTTTTCTGTATTACAAATTTTTGCTGTCTTAATGAAGGTCCACAAAATTAATGTAAGCTGTGAGAGAGACAGGAAGAGCAAGTGTGTGAAGAAGGCAGGGAATCTGAGTTGGGAGATGGATAACTAAAAGTGGAATAGGGAAGCTCTGGCATGGTGAGATCTGTTGTATCCACAGCCATGCATAGAGAGCAGGGATAGGGGAGAGATGAGGCATTTTGCATCATAGCTTAAGCCTCATTTCCATGCCTAAACCCTGCTACCTCTTTTACAATACAAGGGATGCTGAGATGTGGGGTGATATAACATAACAGCAGCACATAACCATGACTACCCGCTTTCAAAATGTCAAGTCTCTAATATGAGCATGCACTAAAACTCCTTTTTATGGCAGATATTGCAGATTTTCAGATGCAGTACCCTGCAATTAACTGTCATTCCCTCTGTCTCAATTCCAAAGAGATGAAAATGGTGATAATCATTCTCCATTAATACTTATCGCATTCGTGATCAGTGAGCAAGATTTCATGAAAAAAAGAAGAAGCTCAAATTAAAGTTTTGGTTTTTTAGTCTTTATTTATCTATGGAAAGTTGAGCAAGTAAGACAGTGTTTCTGTTCGTAAAAGCTGCCAGAGTGTACAGTTCACATAGCATTTTCCAACACTTATCCGTTATCTCTAAATAGCCACAGTATATAGGTAATGCTGCAATTTCAGTTGCTTCAGTAGATCCAGTTTTCATTGTTGTAGGTATGAAAACTGTATGTCTTAAAACACTGTGTGGTGCCACCCTTTACATCACTACTTAGATGTAATCAGAAATAAATGTATCAGATATGATAAAGCTGTGTTGGGCTATCAGTAGAACTTGCTATTTCAGATCATTTGTGCAGGCAATGCTTAATTGTTGTACATGTCAATAGACATGTAGTATTCATATAAAGATATTATAGCTTATATTAAAGCTGTGGAACAAAAAGTATGAACTAAAAGACAACAACACCTTTTGTAGATTTAATTGAATACTTTGGTGATCATCTTATGTGGGCTTTTCACCAGTGACACCCTCTCGGAAAATAGAGTACCGTAATTGTCAGGCTATAAGCTGCTACTTTTTGCACCAGCTTTGAACCCTGTGGCTTTTAGTCAGGTGCGGCTTTTCTATGGATTGTCCATGATTTTTGTGATATCGTAAGACGATTTGTTTTGTTTGTTCCGCTGTTGTACGGCACTACGTTGCCTGGCGGAAGGGCATGTGATCAGACACAGAGTATCGGAGTTCAAGAGTGGTATGTTGGTCACATGTCCGTCCGCCAGGCAACGTAGTGCCGTACGAAGTAGCGTGAAAAACAAACTTCAAAGTAGCGCTACGCGTTCAGCGGGAGGCGTGGATGACGAGCGGCGATAAACTTGCAAAAATCAAGTTATGCTCAACTCCACCAGTGGATTCTGACAGCGTGGAAAAGTGTGAAAACATCCATGATCACCAACGGATTTCAAAAGGCTGGACTACTGCATGATGGAGAGGAGGACACCGCCACGGCCCTTCTGAGGGTGTTCAACTCCGACACTGACAACGAGGATTTCTTTGGTTTTGAAAGTGACAACACAGGAGAGAAGCGGAGACTGGATGACGTAGCCATCCTGAGCCTGTTCGTTTCCGACACTGGAGAAGAGGACTTTGGTGGTTTTAGTGCGCAGGAAGAAGAGAAAGATGGTGGTGAATGACTGACTTTCCGATCGTTAAGTCTGACGTCACTAGCCGTGTCTGGGCCTAAACTCCGCTGCAGGTCCATATATCAAACGATCACTATGGCATTACTGAGAGTTGAAAAACTGTCTAAAGTCTTTCATCTTTAATAAAATGATCAGCGTTCTGCTCTACCAGGTGTAACAATTGAGTTTAACATCCAGGCATCCATGAAAACGGAATTTATGACATTTAACGGAGTTAGAAGTTAGCAGGAAGTTAGCTCGCTAGCTTCTATCTAAATACAATATAGCATGTCCTGACTGCGGGGTTTTGGAAACAAATTAAAATGTACAGCTCTGTTATCACTTACAACATAAATGAAGACAGAAAACTAAACAGCAGTGACGTTTGTAGGGTTACTGAAGTTTGGCTAGCTGGTATATAATGATGTGCTACGTGACCGCTAGCGACACAGCTATGTTAGCATAATATAAACAAGCTAACTTTTTTCCACTCGATAAACGTTAACGTGAGTGTTCTCGGTGGTCAGGAACAAATGTAATTGCATGGCAGGATGCTGTAAAAGGACCAAACTTCAGCCAGGAGAACAACTGAGATAATCCATCTACAATACGAGGTTAGTCATTCATATACTGCTGCATGGGCTGGGCTGTAGTTACATCCTAAGGTTTTAAAAACTGAGCTTAAATAAATGATTAGCGGTAATAAAAGCTGAGGGAGGTCAACAGTGATCACTGACTGTTTTAGGAGCTTTTTGAGATTAAATAGAAAAAAATACAAAACATTAAACATGTTAACAACACAAAAGCCATATTAAACGCAGACTACTTTAGGCCCGGAAGTAGGATTCGTCACGTCATCACTTAACAACCGGTTTCTTTTTGTTAAAGCCGTGTCACTGCACCTGAGCCTAAAAGGTAGGCCGAATCTATTTTTCTGGTGGCTGTAGGTTATTGTTATGTACTACATTTGTTACTCGTTTATGAAGCACAGTACATGTTTCGTACTTGTAATTACCGGTACTTGTACATATACCCTAAAAAGTTATGCAAATATGTACCCGTAACTTGTTGTACCCGTTAAACCAACAGTGTGTGAATTAAGGGGAACTTGCCTTTGTGTGTGATGTTAGATATTGCAGCAATGACAGCAATACATACAAATATGCACAATTTTCCCAGTGATGACCCCAATGAATTTTTTTTTTCTTTTGGCAATTTTCTTCCATGAATTTGAATTATCTTCATGCTTACTGCTAGATGAGGACTGCAACTAGATGAGCATGTGGTTGATTCCAAAATGAATAAAAATTAGTTTAATTGAAAAAGAAAATGTTATTCAGGCATAAAGTGTAAAAAAGAAAATAGGACATCCTTTATCTTCAGTCCTAAAAACAAGACCAAAAAAGTTTAAATTCATTCTAATAAGCATTATTTTTACAATACTTTTTCAAATTTAATACACAGATTTTGCCATTTTCAAAGCAGTTATTTATTAAAAAAAAAAAAAAAAAAGCTTTGCAAATGAAATTTTAGGATCCTTTTTAGGGATCGATATATGCAACCCAATGTCATTGGCAAAGTGTCCACCGTATCCATTTCATGCTTTGCCTCTCAAAAATGTAAAATGGACATGCATGCAGAAGTTGCAGTACCAGCAGGGGTAGGTATGAATTACATCCCTGGGTCTTCCAACGCTAGAAACTAAGCTACAGTGGGGCAAAAAAGTATTTAGTCAGCCACCGATTGTGCAAGTTCCCCCACTTAAAATGATGACAGAGGTCAGTAATTTGCACCAGAGGTACACTTCAACTGTGAGAGACAGAATGTGAAAAAAAAATCCATGAATCCACATGGTAGGATTTGTAAAGAATTTATTCGTAAATCAGGGTGGAAAATAAGTATTTGGTCAATAACAAAAATACAACTCAATACTTTGTAACATAACCTTTGTTGGCAATAACAGAGGTCAAACGTTTACTATAGGTCTTTACCAGGTTTGCACACACAGTAGCTGGTATTTTGGCCCATTCCTCCATGCAGATCTTCTCGAGAGCAGTGATGTTTTGGGGCTGTCGCCGAGCAACACGGACTTTCAACCTCCCGCCACAGATTTTCTATGGGGTTGAGGTCTGGAGACTGGCTAGGCCACTCCAGGACTTTCAAATGCTTCTTACGGAGCCACTCCTTTGTTGCCCGGGCGGTGTGTTTTGGATCATTGTCATGTTGGAAGACCCAGCCTCGTTTCATCTTCAAAGTTCTCACTGATGGAAGGAGGTTTTGGCTCAAAATCTCACGATACATGGCCCCATTCATTCTGTCCTTAACACGGATCAGTCGTCCTGTCCCCTTGGCAGAAAAACAGCCCCATAGCATGATGTTTCCACCCCCATGCTTCACAGTAGGTATGGTGTTCTTGGGATGCAACTCAGTATCCTTCTTCCTCCAAACACGACGAGTTGAGTTTATACCAAAAAGTTCTACTTTGGTTTCATCTGACCACATGACATTCTCCCAATCCTCTGCTGTATCATCCATGTGCTCTCTGGCAAACTTCAGACGGGCCTGGACATGCACTGGCTTCAGCAGCGGAACACATCTGGCACTGCGGGATTTGATTCCCTGCCGTTGTAGTGTGTTACTGATGGTGACCTTTGTTACTTTGGTCCCAGCTCTCTGCAGGTCATTCACCAGGTCCCCCCGTGTGGTTCTGGGATCTTTGCTCACCGTTCTCATGATCATTTTGACCCCACGGGATGAGATCTTGCATGGAGCCCCAGATCGAGGGAGATTATCAGTGGTCTTGTATGTCTTCCATTTTCTGATGATTGCTCCCACAGTTGATTTTTTCACACCAAGCTGCTTGCCTATTGTAGATTCACTCTTCCCAGTCTGGTGCAGGTCTACAATACTTTTCCTGGTGTCCTTCGAAAGCTCTTTGGTCTTGGCCATGGCGGCGTTTGGAGTCTGACTGTTTGAGGCTGTGGACAGGTGTCTTTTATACAGATGATGAGTTCAAACAGGTGCCATTCATACAGGTAACGAGTGGGGGACAGAAAAGCTTCTTACAGAAGACGTTACAGGTCTGTGAGAGCCAGAGATTTTCCATGTTTGAGGTGACCAAATACTTATTTTCCACCCTAATTTACGAATAAATTCTTTACAAATCCTACCATGTGAATTCATGGATTTTTTTTTCACATTCTGTCTCTCACAGTTGACGTGTACCTCTGGTGCAAATTACTGACCTCTGTCATCATTTTAAGTGGGGGAACTTGCACAATCGGTGGCTGACTAAATACTTTTTTGCCCCACTGTAGGTGGCTAATATGTATTTACATGTAAATGTGTCAGCAATATCTGTTTAAACATGTTACCATGTTTATTCTGATATTGGCTTGAAATAAATTATCTTCCTCTGCTGGTTCTGCAGCTTATTACAACTTACTGCATGCGCATCTATTTCACGCCTTGGAGAGGAAAAGTACGAAATGTACACAGTCCCACATAGCAAGCAGGTCTGGCCCGGATCTGGTATCAAGCCGGCACAGCTGGCTGACTTGTGGCATGACAAGAGACGTATGTCATCCAGATATGGGCCAGGCCTGGCATAGATGGCACTGTCTATGTGATGGCATGCCATATGTGGCTCAATTGTGGTTTGGTTTATGTGGCCCAGGCCCATAGAAAACAAGGTTTGACCTGGATTTGGCATCAAGCTGGCACTTCTGACTGACTGGCGTCATGGCAGGGTGTATGTCAACCAGATGTGGGCCAGGTCTGGCAATGATGGCACTATTTATGTTCCTATTTTCCCATTTTATTTAGAAGACCCAAATGCCATGTTGCAGTACTATACTGCTATGGTAGCCAACGTTTGAAATGCAGGTTTGACAGGTTTGTGAGTGCACACTGTATCCAAACTAGTGACGGTTTACTCATTTTTGCCACCGGGTGGCTGTAGCTCACCAGGTAGAGCAGATCACCTACTGATTGGAAAGTTAGTGGTTCGATCCCTGTCTCCTCCAGTCTGCATGTCGAGAGTAGGGATGGGTACCGGTATCCGGTGCCATTATGGCACCGGTTCTGACATACACGGTAGTAACCAGACCGAAAACAGCGCACATTTTGGTGCTTTTTTTTCCTTAGATGTGAAACACTTCAGATTCTAGCCAAACATTTTACGTTTCCAAGGATAGTAGGCAGGCCCAGGTACGTACGTTCTTTTAGAGCAGAGCTACAGATTACAAATGCCCAAGGCGGTCAAAAGTCTGGCTGTACTTCACAGCAAAAGATGCAAACTCAGCAGCCTGCAACAAGTGCTTTAAGGTGATACTGTGCAAAGGAGGTAACACCTTGAATCTGATGAAATAACTGGGGACGCATAGCGGGTTTTTTTTAAAGCCGAGAAATGCACCGTACCTACTACGGGTGTGGTGCCTGTTATTGGACCCGGAGTTAGCAACATCCCCCAAGAACCCAAAGAGGAGAGTCCTGGCCCCTAGCCCTGCCAGTGTAGCAGAAATGATGACGGATGATGATGGCAGCAGCAGCCGTTCTTCTCTGCGTGAGTAGCTTAATATTGTTCTTGTGTAATTTACGTTGAGTACGCTAACCACGTTATTACATTAATGCATGTAAGGTGAACTAGCAAACACCGTTGTAGTTACATGCAGCTGTCTTCTTGTTTGATGGCAGATACTCTCTTCACCCTGGCCAAAAAGGCTAAAATGACCAAAGAAAAAGTGGAAAACAGCTAAAAATGAGAGGTCTTTGGACAAAGTTTGTGTTTTTTCCATTGTTTAAGCATTGCTTCCAGCCAAGAGTGATACCATATGCAATATAGCTGCAGAAAAGGCTAACATTGTTATCTTTTTACAGAAAAACAGCTAAACATAAGAGGTTTTTGGACAAAGTTTGTGTTCACCTTTCTTTAAGCACCGGTTTGAGCACCATTTAAGCACCGCGACCGTTTCAAAAGTACCGGTTTGGTACTGGTATTGGATAAAACCTAAACGATACCCATCCCTAGTCGAGAGTATGAATGTAGTTAGGAAGCACTCAGTTTAGAGGAAGTGTGTGATTAGGTGAATGTGGTATGTTGTATAGAGCACTTTGAGTAATCCGCCAGAGTAGAAAAGCACTACATACGAATCAATCCATTCACTGTCTGAACAGACTTTCGTCATGTTACTTTTGCACTATTATGTATTGGTGCATGTTGTTATTACATGGCTTGATTAAGGTACACATTAGGCTGACATCTGGGGCCAGAGCTGAAACTGTTCTGGGCCAGCACAGGGCCAGCAGTGTGTCTGCAACTGGCCCGTGGCTGCACACAACTTATACATGGCCCACATACCGCATAGAATGACTGCCCTTTGGTGGCCCAGATCAGGTTTGCCAGGGGTAATCCACACATGGGCCAGCACAGGACCACCAGTGTGTCTCCAGCTGGCCTTGTGCTGGCCCATGTGTGGATTACTTCTGGCAAACCAAAGGGCTGTCATTCTTTGCGGTATGTGGGCCATGTGTAAGCACATTGTGTGGGCCAGATCAGGGCCATATCAATATTGCTATGTGGGGTGAACCGGCACGTCTATTACACTATGCCATAATGCTGGGTTGATATATGGGTATGTGTGAGTAACAGTTTTATCATACAAAGTTAGGCTCATTGCACACAGTACTCTGCAAAAGTCTTGAGCACGCCTTAATTTTCTTTATATTGTTTTGTAGGAAAGTGCATCGATTTATTGAAACACATGCAAACATATATGGAAATACAGACTTAAAGGCCAAAACAGAGTTTGTATAATTCCAACAGGTTTTAAAGTTTAAAGTTTGACTACCTTTATTCTTCAGCACAGCCTGAACTGTCTTAGGCAAGCTTTCATATAATTTCTTGAAGTTACCTTTAGGAATAGTTGTCCAGGCTTCTTAAAGGATTTCCAAAGCTCTTCTTTAGAAGTTCAAGATGAGACACTGCTTTGGTAATGTTGAAGTCCAGGCTCAGAAGAGGCCACTTCATGACTGATAGTGTTCCATTGTGTATTTTTTCTATCCAGCTATGCTGCACTGGCAGCGTGTTTCTGTCATGTTAAAAAACAAAGCTGTTGTCAGTCAAGTGATTTTCAGAGGGTATTACATTATGGGTCACAATTTTATTGTACTTTTCAGTATAATTCCATCAATTTGACAAGATATTCAACACCACTGGCTGAGATTCAGCCCAAAACAATGACAGAGCCTATTGTGTGGCACAGATGGTTAAATATACTCACCGTTGTCTTTCCTGACCTTGACATTGATTTGAACCAAACTGTTCAAATTTAGATTCTTTATTTCACAGATCCGTTGCCACTGATACTGATTTTCTATTCAGTTTCCAATATGGTACACCTGTGGCATTATGTAGTAAACAAAAAAGTGTGAAATAACTTAAAACATGTTTTCTATTTTAGATTCTTCAAAATAGCCACCCTTTGCTTTGATTATTGCTTTGCACACTCTTCGCATTCCTTTGATGAGCTTCACGAGGTAGTCACCTGAAGTGGTTTTCCAACATGAAGGAGTCTTGAAGGAGTTCCCAGAGATGCTGAGTACTCTTTGGGACTTGTGCCTTCACTCTGTGGTCCATTCATCCCAAACCATATCAATTGGGTTTAGGTCAGGTGACTGTGGAGGCCAGACCATCTGGTGCAGCACACCATCACTCTCCTTCTTGGTCAAATAACCCAACACAGCCTGGAAGTTTGTTTGGGATCAGTTTCCTGTTGAAAAATAAATGAATAAATGCAAACCAGATGAGATGGCATGTCGCTGGAGGATGCTGGTTCAGTGTGCCTTCAGTTTTGAATAAATCCCTAACAGTGTCACCAGCAAAGCACCCACACACAATCACAAGCAAAACATCCTCACACCATCACATGCTCCATCCTCCATGTTTCATGGTGGGAATCATGCATCCATTCATCCTTTCTGTGTCACACAAAGACACGACGGGTGGAACCAAAGATCTCAAATGTGGACCCATCAGACCAAAGCATAGATTTCCACTGGTCTAATGTCCATTCCTTGTGATTCTTGTCCCAAATAAATCTCTTCTGCTTGTTCTGTTTCTTTAGTAGTGGTTTCATAGCAGCTATTTGACCATATAGGCCTGATTTGTGCAATCTCCACTGAACAGTTGATGTAGAGATGTGTCTGCTGCTGGAACTCTGGCATTTATCTGGGCTCTAATCTGAGATGCTGTTAACTTGTGATTTCTGAGGCTGGCGACTCGGATAAATTTATCCTCAGCAGCAGAGGTGACTCTTGGTCTTCTTTTCCTGGGGCGGTCCTCATGTGAGCTGGTTTCGTCATAGCGCTCGATGATTTTTAGCGCTGCACTCAAATTACATTCAAAGTTGTAGCAATTTTCTGGACTGAGTGACCATCCATCCATCCATTCGCTTCCGCTTATCCTTTTCAGGGTCGCGGGGGGTGCTGGAGCCTATCCCTGCTGTCATAGGGCGAAAGGCAGGGTACACCCTGGACAGGTCGCCAGTCTGTCGCAGGGCTAACACATAGGGACAGACAACCATTCACACTCACATTCACTCGCACATTCACACCTAGTGGCAATTTGGATTATCCAATTAACCTATCCCCACAAGCTGCATGTCTTTGGACGGTGGGAGGAAGCCGGAGTACCCGGAGAGAACCCACACAAACACGGGGAGAACATGCAAACTCCACACAGAAAGACCCCGGCCTGATGGTGGAATTGAACTGGTCCCATCCCCATTAAGAATTCCACAAATGAACCCTGATATGGCACACCTGTGAAGTGTAAATCATTTCATGTGACTACATCATGAACCAGTGGTTTGCAGTGCTGCCAAGAAAGGAAAGGGTGGCAACTTGGAGGAATCTAAAATATAAGACATATTTGGAGTTATTTATCAGTTTTTTTTTCTTTGCTACATAATTCCATATATCTTGATGTCTTCGGTATGTATCGATAATGTAGAAAGTAGTAAAATAAATTAAAACATTAAATAAGATGGCCAGATCAATCTCTCAGATCCTGTGTTAGCTCATTGCTGGATTTTTCCCTATTTCTTAAGGGCATGACATTAAGATTCTTTTCATCTAGTATGGATAGCTGTTTTAGGCCTACCAGTTCTTCCTGTGTCTTCCACTTGTCCAGTTTACACAGATTTTTAAGGACATATTGCACACCATGTCTAGACATACTCCACACCAAGTTTTTAGCTGTAAAGCCTTGTTCAGCTAATAGCCTTGTGAATATCACCTTGTTGGTGCAATAATACTATTTTGTGCTTGTAAAACTGGAAAAATGTGTTTTTATGACTAATTGGTAGTAACAGTACAGTAAGTGCCTAAAGATAGAATTTAACTAGATACTGTAACTTCCTCAGGTAAAACATACAGGTATATGTTGTCTATATGCATGACAAGCTTATTAAATTCAAAGCTGCTATTAAAGACACACTCTTCATACGACAACCCCACATGCAATCACTTTTGGGATGTTTTATTTCCAGCTGCACCTATGGAATTTATCCCTCTCCATATACACCAATTACATATAAAACACTGATGAATCACATTAGGGCAATGTAGACTAGAACATTAATCATGTGTAAGGCAATCACAGATAATTTATGGCTTCTCCTGTGTTTCTAAATGATCTCTCTCCTGTCCCTGATTGATCCATTATTTGGTCGTAAGCAGAAACATGTTTGCCACATCAATCAAATGATTAATCACAAATAATTGCCTTGACAGCTGAACATAATATACTCTATAGTGTGTGTGGGTGTGTGTGTGTGTGTGTGTGTTATGTGTGTGGAGTGGGGGGTTAAACACAGTACAGTGGAGAGAGGAAGGTGAGTTGTATTTTTGTGGTTCTTAACTCTCATAGAGACTGTGTATTGTTTACAGTTCTTTGAAACTCGTTCACAGTGTGAATGTCCTTGCACTGACAAGTCAAGCATGAATACAGTTTTTCTTTTGTAGGCATACAAAATCAATATTATATTAATGTGTGTAATACAAATGGTTGCTTATGGTAACAAGTCCATAACAAATGATCATCTGAGTACAGTTGTCATCAGTGCTACACAGCATTTTAGTGCTTTCTGGTCAGGCAATTGGAGTTCTAATGGATTCCACATCCTTAGCACTGGGATCCACAGATGGGTCATCCAAAAATCTTGTGCCGTTAGAGTGTCTAGGTGGTTTCCTGTTTGTGAGAGGAGTTCCAGATTTCCATCCTCTGGGATGGAGTTTCTAGCACCTCACCTACTGCTCATTCCAGGGAAATAAGCAGGAGGGTTTTTAAACCAGCACCGCCTGCCACTCTCACCAGTTTGTCCTGCTACCATTGGTGGTAACTCTGCCTCCTTGTGTTAAGCTTCATGCTTGTCTTTCCCATGTTTAACGTTGCCTCCCTGTTTGCAGTTCCATCAGATTCACCCCCTGTTGTGCTACTCTTCAGCGCTGGTCCTATTCAGTTCAACTACTACAGTCAACTACAAACGGAAGGTTTCATACTCACTGAGCTCACTTGCCTTCCCTCCTGCCTGTCGTGACTCTCTTGGATTTGCTGTCTGGACTTCCTAGAACTGGACCATCTCCTCTCACCATGCTGACCCCCTACAAGACACTCCCACGGCCACGCCCTCCAAGGCTAATTGGTCTCCATCCACAAGTAAGCACACCCCACTGCAATACCTACTCACTTCTAGCCATTCTCTCGTCTTCCTGCTTGTCTTCCTCTGTTACAGTTTCCCGTTCCGTTGCTCTCCTTGTGTCCCCCATGTTCGAACGTTTCTCCATCCTTGACCTTCCTTGGCTCCGGGTCTCCTGTTTATGTTTTCAGTTTCAAGCCATCCCATATGGAAAAGAAATAGTAAAAACTTATAAAAAAAGACTTGAATAAGGTGTGGCCTACTTCATATAGTGAATCATATAAGGCTTATATGATTTACTCATGAAAGTGGCCACTTTCTCATTACTTTCATATATTGTTTTAGTAAGTATCCACATACAAGTTTCATTTAGATGATTTTTCAAGGGATCTTATATCTGTTTTCACTCTTGTATGCTTTTCATACAAGTTTCATACTAGACAGACACAAACTTTATAAGATTTATATATATCTTTTCCATATGGGATGTTCTAGTTTGAGTTTGCCTTTTTTAAAATAAAACCTTCTAAATAGTTTACACGTGTAATGAGTCTGCTTTCGGGTACACACCGCACACCAACCCCCAGTTCTTGACATATGCAGCCAATCACTTGTGAGTAGGGTTATCACAATACTCAGTACTCAAGGAAAATACTTGACATTCAATAACATATTGGATATCACAGGTGTAATTATTAACATAATTTTAAGATGTACATATGAAAAATATTTTATGATTCTTTTAGGGGTTGCCAAAAAACAATAAAGACAACATTTTTAGGTATTCTGAGGTAATGTATTGTTTCTTGGGATTTGGCTTGACATTTTCTTTGGTTTTCTTGTAGAGTTGGTCTAAGTGCTGAAAGACTTTTTTTTAGTTTCAGTCTGGGACTTAATAGAACCATATCACTTCTTAGACAGAATTAGGGGTGGAGAGTGTTCCCAGAGGAAAGATTAGTGATTGCAGCAGACTTCAGTGGGCATGTAGGTGCAGGGAACAGAAGTGACGAGGAAGAGTTGGGTCGCATGATTAGGCGAAATGCAGGATAACAGATGGTGGGGAATTTGCAAAAAGGGTTGAAATGGTTGTGGTGAAGACATTTTTTATGAATTGGGAGGTACAAAGGGAGACTTATAAGAGTGGAGAAAGGTGCACATAGGTTTGACTTTGGACATTAAGAAGAGCAAGTGAGTGTAAAACAGAGGAAAGCATTAAGTGGGGGATGTTGAAGAAGGAAGAATTTTGAGTTTAGGAAGAAGTGACACAGACTCTGGGTAGTAGGGAAGAGTTACCAGACCACTGGAGAAGTCCAGGCTGGACAACTACAGATGTGATTTGCTTTGTGGCATATGGCATTTGTGTTGATGGAGGAGTATATAGTATAGTGAAGGTCAGAGGGAGTCGCACAATGTCTTTGTGGAGCTAGAGAAAGCATTTGACAGGGTGCCAAGAGATGAACGGTAGTACTCTATGAGGAAGTCAGAAGTGGCAGTATGCGAGGTTGGTGCAGGACATGTATACTAGAGGTGGGAATCACCATACATCCCACGATACGATATTATCACGATACTTAACGCACGATACGATATTATTGCAATTTTTAAAAATATTTTGCGATATTCAGATTCTGTACATAAAGGTAAACTTTATCAATATTCATTTTATCTAATATCAAAGTCTCACACTCAGTCTTTCTCTCATTTCAGTCAGTTTTATTGTTGACAAACTGAACGGTTTGTATTACAGTCTAGTCCAACTTAACTGAATGCAACCATCTGGTACAATTATAGCTATTCTGAACTATGCAATTTATGAAAACTATGCAGCCCATTCAGCAACTGAAGAATTTGAAAGTAAATTAAAACAAAATATAATTTTACATTAAATAAAAAAGTTTTAAACTTAATTAAAATAAAACATGTCTTAAGTTAAAATAAGTAAACTGTCATGTTTATTGCTGCCAAAAAACAAGTTAAACACATTTGGACAGTGAAGGAATGTCAGGATTCTTGCTCAGAAAAAGGAGCTGATCAACATGCTCTGAAGTCAGAGCATGTTCCAGTCCACAAAAACTTTTTTTGTAACAAAATATCGATTTCTGCTGTCCCTGTATCGATACATTATTAGCAAACAAAATATCACAATACTACACAGTATCGATTTTTTTCCCCACCCCTAATGTATGCAGACAATTAGACAGTGGTGAGGTGTGCAATAGAAATTATAGATAGGTTCTAGGTGGGGCTGAGATTACATCAAGAATTACCCCTAAACCTCTTTTTTGTGATGGATGAACTGACAGATGAGGTCAAGGAAGAATTTATTAGGATTTATTTCTTTATTGTTGATTGTGATGCTTGCAGAAAACATTGTAATCTGTAGAGAGAGTAGGGAACAATATGAAGAGAGACTGGAGAGGTGGAGCTATGCACTGGAGAAAAGAGGAATAAAAGCCAGTTGAGACAAGACAGAAACCTTCTATGTGAATAAGAGGGAGAAAGGTGGAAAGGTGAACATCACAAGCATAAATAGTGAAGCTAGATGATTTTTTAATACCTGGGGTCAACCACCCAAAGCAACGGACAGTGGACAGAGGAGGTGAAGAAGAGTTTGCAGGCATGATGCAGTGGGTCAACACAACTATCAGTGTGATTTGTGATGGAGGGAAGAAGAAAATAACAAATTTTAGACAAATAATTGTTTTAGCCTTTTAAATTTAGGCCATCCATTATAACATCACAGACTTGCAGGACTGATAACATGTCTACATTCCACATTAGCATTGTCATTTTATTATTAATTATAGCCGTTACGATATTAGACACCTAATGTAACTATTGGATAAGATTGCCATCAGATGCACCTTTATTTCTACAGGTGTTAACAAAGTGGATGGATCTGCATGTTTGATTTGGCAAAGATTTTATGTGCTACCAATTACTAATGCTGTTGTTGGTCCCAAGCCAGTACCAGCATTAGGAGTACATTATCTTGTGAGTCTCTGAGGCTGTGTTTGCTGCTACTGAGTAATTGCTAATAATTTAGCGGCTAACATTAACATGTGCACCAGCCAAGTTAATATGCATGATGATTTATCCTCTATATACTTTTGGAAATTCCTCTTCAGTGTTGTGGACATCAACAACTTAGACATGATATCCAAGCACACAGCTGCTAGTAAGGCTGTGTCCCTGCGTGTCTACAATGGTGCTATAGGAAGTTATGTACCAGCTGGAGGATTCAAAGATGGCACTGTTTATATCAATACTGTCACAAATGAGTTGTGTATCTAATCTGATAGCAATTTTTAGTATTGATTAGCGTCTGGAAATCAATTTCTTGACAACCCCAGTTGTAGGAAGTGCCCATATTTATGGAATTGTACTATAATTAGCTTTCCATGCTCATCAGAAAACCTTTTCTGGGACTGTTCTAGGCTTACCTTGTGTCTGTTGAAGCTGCCTGCAAATGTAAAAACATAAAAATCAAGTTGATAGATACTAATTAATAATATAAGTATTATATGCAACTACCCTAGTTGGGCATTGGCAGTACTTGATTGTAATGGAAAACGAGTCGAGCTGAGTCGTACCGCTTCTAGTTGCATCAAGTCGATCCGGGTAGGTAAAAGGGTTGTAGAGACTGACAATCACTCAGTCTTACATTCACACATATGACCAGTTTAGAATCACCCAGTAACCTTACATTCAAGTATTTTGACTGTGGGAGGAAGCCATACAGACATGGGGAGAACATACAAATTCCACAGACCAGGGCCTCGGCCAGCCAGTACATTGAAAAGACTGTGTTGCTGTAAGGTGATAGTATTAACTATTGCATCACCACACTGGCCAGCTGAAGAAGATGCATAGATGGAGTCATATGCATAATCTGGGCTCATCCTCATAAAATTTACAATACATCTGTTTTGTTGAATTTTAATGTTATGTTGTTTAAGCTAAAACCTTTTGAAGCTGGAAGGTGAAGTAAAGCAAAATAACTTTATATGAACTTACAATTAGGTAGGAAAACAAGATATTAGGGAAAACCGGGAAAAGTTCAAAACAAATTCAAGAAAATGAAAAACGTAATGGGAAAAACAGGCTTACAAATACAATAGAGCTAAGAGGCAGGTGGAGTGAAAATGAGGCAGACAATCAAAATCAGCAGAAACAAAGACAGGACATAAAACCAATTAAAATACACAAGAAAGTGATGAGCGAAAGAAAAGAGGAAATGAGTAAGACAGAAATGCAAATAATATGATGATAGATAAGAAAAATCTACAAAAATATATATTTTTTAAAAGATGCAAAAAAAACAACAACAAAACTGTTGTGATAGAAGAAACAGTATTCATCTATGTTATTCCTCCCACTTGTCTCCCTTTTTACCAGATTCTCAGCATTTAACTGTCTCAAAATTTCATAGCAGATATCCTCATCCCGCTTACCCAAAGTTTTTTCTCTGTCATCTAACTGCCTTCACAGCCTCTCTTTCTTTCTTTTCTGCTACTGTTCTGCACCTGCATGCTCACCCTCTTCAGCTCTTCTTTCCATTCATGTCTGTCAGGCAATTACCATCTCCATGCCTCCTATCTATTGATTTCTCCTCTCCCTGTGTTTATCACTTTCCTCTTCCATTCTCTCTTGCTCTAATATCTATTCATACTTCTGGATTTATGCCTCACTGTCTTTGGGCTTTCCTTCTCTTCATCTGTCCATGTCTTTTGTAGGGTGTGTGTACACAGTAACCACCCCTGCTGTTCTGTCTTACTCCATCTCTTCTCTGTTTTCAGTTTTCATTTTTTTGCCTCCCACTAACCCTTCCACCCGTAAACCCACAAAGCCCCACCCTAGCCCTGTCTTTGTGAGGTCTCCATAGACATTAGCTGTCTCCATTCTGCCTGACTGAGCTAAATTATTCCACAATAAGTCACTGGGCTAATTCACTAGCATAATCACCTCATGCATTTGAAATTTAAATGATTTCATGAGCGCCCGCACTGCTCTCTCATTAAAGAATCCCTCTCAAGACTCAGACAAGCAGGTAGGAGTGCACAGGAAAGGAAAGTACAACTTTTACCTGTGTGTGTGTGTGTGTGTGTGTGTGTGTGTGTGTGTGTGTGTGGGTGTGCGTGTGTGTGTGTGTGTGTGATGGCATTACATATTGAATCTGAGAGTAAGTGCGTCAATGTCTATGCATGTATTTGTGTGAGTGCTTCCTCATTTGTGTTAAGTTGGAGAGGCGATTTTTTTAGACTGAAAAGCATGTACATTCTTAGCCAATTAATCAATTATTATACTTCCTGAATAACTGGTGTTGGATATTTCTTTTTGACCTACAAGGTCGGTTTATAGCTGTATTATGAACATGTCCTTCAGTTGACAACACTTCACAGGGCTCCTGGAGACAGTATGACTGAATGTAAACTCATGGGAGTTCTAGCACTGAGTAGTGTGTCAATGTGGCGACAGACAGCCAGAAAGCACGAGACTGGCAGGAACATGCACCTATCCAGACATACAAATAAGCAAGTTGTATTTATTTATTTATTTTTTTAAACGTTTATTTATTGGTTTTAACCGGTTTTCTTGTGTTTCTATGGTGTAATGATAGTCATGTGCTTTTGTGCTGAGGTGTTTTTTCTGTTATCAAACTGTTCTCTCACTAGGAGCTCAGTCTGAGTGGAGTTTTTTTTCTCCTCCTCTTACCTCATGTAGTGTATTTTCGTTGTTTTTTTTTCCTATCAGCCTACCTTTCTGACATGTCTCCCCAATGTGATGTTTGTGTAAAGTTGGTCAGAAGGTTCCTTTGTAAGTGCGCATGCGCCATTAGCGTGCTGCCTGCTGTAACCCTAATTTCCCTCGGGATTAATAAAGTATTCTGATTCTGATTCTGATTTACACGATGCACCGTGAGCAAAAAAATAAAATAAATAAATAATAATAATAATAATAATAATAAAATAAAATAAATAAAATAATAAATAACAAATAATAAAGTAAAAATAAAATAAAACAAATAAATCAAAACAAAACCACAACAACAACAGAAACATACGGAAGAGGATTAGGGCCACTGGAAAAAAACAAAGTCAGAATTCTGACTTTAATCTCAGAATTCTGAAAAAAAAGTCAGAATTCTGAGAAAAAAGTCAGAATTCTGACTTTAATCTCAGAATTCTGACTTTTTTCTCAGAATTCTGACTTTTTTCTCAGAATTCTGAGATTAAAGTCAGAATTGTTTTTTTTTTTTTCCAGTGGCCCTAATCCTCTTCCGTAGAAACAACATAATAATAGAAACAAAAACGAAGCAAACCATAACAAAAGGGAAGGACAGATATACAAATCAAGTTAGATGTTCAGGCTGTTAAGTCCACAGTGTATACGTTGCAGCTCTCCAGAAAGTTGTAGAATTTAGACCATATCGCCCAAAACTTGTCCAGTTTATTCCTTAATGTATAAGTTATTTTCTCCATAGATAGTATAGATGTCAGTCCATTAAGCCATTGAGATAGTCCACATATTTTTTGATTTTTCCAACACATAGCAATACAGCGCTTGGCTTCCAAAAGTCCAATCATTAACAGAGCTCTATTGTTTGCAGCAGGTACAAAATTATTCGGGTATATATTTAAAATACATATTTTAGGATGAAGTGGAATCACATCACCAATGATTTGACTCAATAGATTTATTACCTTTTCCCAAAAGATTTTCACATGTGGACACTCCCATATACAGTGAAATAAAGTGCCCCTGTCCACTCCACACTTAATACAGGTGTCTGGGATGTTTGAGTTAAAATGATGCATTTTTGATGGAGTAATATATTGTCTTGTTAACCATTTATATTGAAGTAGCTGAGATTGCACATTAATTGTCTGACTCTGGGCCAAGGAGCATGATTTATACCACTCATCATCAGATATGTTCATTTGCAAATCATTCCTCCAAGCCTCTAAAATAGACTGTGTTGATTCTTTGGAATTTTCCATAAATAATTTGTACAATGCAGAAACTTGGCCTCTCCCATTTAGATGCTTTATAACTGTGTTCTCTAGAGAGGAGTAGGTGGGGATTTCTAACCTGTTACCTTGTGTGGTTAAGATAAAATTTCTTAATTGAAGAAATTTAAAAAAAATGTTTGACAGGAATAGAAAAAGTACTTCTAAGTTGTTCAAAAGACATAAGAGTATTATTCCTAAATATATCAGACACTTTTCTTATACCTTGATCGAACCAAAATTTAAAACCTGCATCCGCCCTACCAGGAAGAAAGTTGTTATTTCCAAATATCGGAGTAAACCTAGACAGTTGTATCATTTATAAAGTTGTATTTATAAATATGAAAACAAAAATATAGAAAAATATATATGGCTCACTTTTGTATTAATCGAATAGTAATCACACTATTATTAGACATTTTTTTATGGATTAGGGCAACAATGTGGAGCCAGACAGTGAAATAGAGAAGCTAATAATGTCTTCAAAAATAAACACAAAATTAAGTTTTAAAATCACACAACATTAGTACGTTAAAATACACTGTGTGCACCAGCAAAACCATTAGCCTGAACACACTTCTATTTTGGGGTGATATCAAATTCCAGAACAGCAACCTCACAGTCAGAGACCATAAAGCTGTCAAAGATGGTTGATGGGCTGAATGTCAGTTGGAACATATTGCCTCTGTCTCCATATTGATGCTACATTGATGCCAGACAACACCATTCCTCACTTTTCATCAGTCTTCTAGCTAATGTCCAAACTTTGGAAAACAAAGTGGATGAACTAAAGGCCAGGATGACTTTCCGTTGGTATATTAAGGTTTGTAATTTTTTTTTTTTTTTTACTGACACATGGATGGATCTCTCAGTCCCTGACTTGGCTACTGTGACCTCTCTGTTCACCTCCAGGACTGGACAAAGGAGTCGAGTAAGCAGAATGGAGGTGAGGTCTACATAATGGCTAACAGAAGGTGGTGTGTGGATGTACACGTAGTTTAGTTTGGGGTGCTCTTCTGATCTTGAATACATCATGATCAGATGCAGATCGTTCTGGACTGCTGCTTATATTCCACCCCACACCAACATCATGTGGGTGCTAGACAAACTGAATGATGTTATCGACCCGGAGGAAGCACCTGGAAGCAGCTTTTATCGTGGCTGGTGACTTCAACCTGAAGAAGGTTCTGCCAAAGTACTACCACCACATAAACTTTACAATGCATTGCCATAACATCCTGGATCAAAAACAATGGTGTGCTTGGTTTCAACGTAACTTTATTCTTTCATGAGTTATTTACAAGTTTCTGACCACTTATAAAATGTGTTCAATGTGCTGCCCATTGTGTTGGATTGTCAATCTCTTCTCCCACTCTTCACACACTGATAGCAACACTGCAGGAGAAATGCCAGCACAGGCATCCAGTATCCGTAGTTTCAGGTGCTGCACATCTCATATCTTCACACCATAGACAATTGCCTTCAGATGACCCCAAAGATAAAAGTCTAAGGGGGTCAGATCGGGAGATCTTGGGGGCCATTCAAATGGCCCATGACGACCAATCCACTTTCCAGGAAACTGTTCATCTAGGAATGCTCGGACCTGGCACCCATAATGTCGTGGTGCACCATCTTGCTGGAAAAACTCAGGGAACGTGCCAGCTTCAGTGCATAAAGAGGGAAACACATCATCATGTAGCAATTTCAAATATCCAGTGGCCTTGAGGTTTCCATTGATGAAGAATGGACCCACTATCGTTGTACCCCACATACCACACCAAACCATCACTTTTGTTGTTCCAACAGTCTTGGAGGGATCCATCCAATGTGGGTTAGTGTCAGATCAATAGGAGTGGTTTTGTTTGTTAACCTCACCATTCACATAAAAGTTTGCCTCATCACTGAACAAAATCTTCTGCGTGAACTGAGGGTCCTGTTCCAATTTTTGTTTTACCCATTCTGCAAATTCTGTGCGCCGATCTGGGTCATCCTCGTTGAGATGCTGCAGTAGCTGGAGTTTGCAAGGGTGCTATTTGCCCAACTTGCATTGAAATCTGCTGCAATGACCCGGTTACTGCGTTTACCAGATATCAACACAATTTCGATCCGCTCCTCACGTGTTAACCTCTTCGACATGTCAATGGCTGTGAACAAAGAGAAACTTGTAAATAACTCATGAAAGAATAAAGTTACGTTGAAACCAAACACACCATTGTTTTTCTTGTGACATTACCAATAAGTTTGATGTGTCACATGGCCCTCTTCCTATTGAAAAAACAAAAGTTGTATCCAAGATGGCCGACTTCTTAATGGCCACCATGGTCACCACCCATCTTGAGGAGTTTGCCCCCTCACATATACTAATGTGCCACAAACAGGACTTTAATATCACCAACCATTCCCATGTTATTACGGTGTATGCATATAAATGGCCCACCCTGTACACTAAAGACTGTGAAGTTTTTTTTTAACTTTTTATCCATTACTGGATATATCCATAAATGTGGATCTGATCCGATAATGTTGTGCCATCCATTGCTGTAGCCTGGTACACTGTCAGAAGAGCAATAAATGCAGCTAAGGGACAGTATAGGGAAAAGGTGGAGTCCTGCTACATTGGCTCAAACATCAGGCACATGTGGAATGGGCTAAACCTTATATGCCTGCTTTGAGAAGCACAGCAAGTCACACTTTCTGTCAGAGGTGGATGTAACCAGTATGTAACAAAATATATAAACAATGGGCAAATAAGAAGACTTCAGGAATGGCAGGAGCCTAGAGGATGGGTAACCACAATGAAAACACAACCACAAATGATGTGAAGCAATGGTTCAACTGTATTTGAAATTTGTGCACTGTATTGCATTTAACAATAACAACCAAAATTATGTGTGTGCGCACAGATACCCAAAATAAAATAAAAGAAAGGAATGTCAGACCTGGGTCTTTTAAAGTGTCAATAGAATCCAGTTCAGGCCTGTTTGGTGATCTGGTAGTTTATTGGTGTGAGTTCAATCCACGATCGATGAATGGTTTGCACAGTTTTGTCCTACCACAGTTCAGGCAACCAGATGTCCCCGATGGCCCCCAATGGCCTCGCTGGCCATCTCTGCTGGCCTTCCTGCTGCTGCGGAGCCTGGGGCGGTCTGCTTGCCTCCACCCCGGGGGAAAGGGTAACATCTCCTGGGTCTTGGTGCCGTTTCCCCTTCCAGGGGCGAGGGTACCTGGACCTGGGGTATAGAGTTTGTTTGGGGAGTGTGATTGTGTGTACAGTGTCCATGTATGTCTATCCCTACGTTGGGTGAGTGCTGAATATTTGTATATCCGTGCATAAGGGTGGGAATGCATGTTTGTGTCTGTGTGTACCTGTTTGTCTGTGTCTATATGTCAGGTCGGGTCTTACACTCCACCTCTCTGGGAACTCCCAGGCCCTCCAAAGGTCTATCTCCCCTCTCCACACTCCCTGCCAGTAACTGATGCCCTCGGGGGTCGGTGCGTTGGTGGTTCTTGGTGTCCGGGGCTGGGCGCTCAGGTATGTACCAATTCACTCCCGGTAACTACTTGGCGGGGCCTGGTGCCTGTTGCTCAGTCAGGCCTCTTCTGGGGCAAAGGGGGCCCTCGGGCCTCTGGGCCTGGGTCTCAGGTCACTCTGACACAGCTGGCTGCCGGCAGAGCCGGCGGGCACGCCACTGCAACCCCCTCTGGCCTCTGCTCCGTGGCTACTGGGTGACCCCTCATCTGGGGCTCTCCTCAGCTCTTCCCAGGAGGGTGGCACGGATGCCCCTCCGGTGGTCCTCCTTGGGCTCTCGCACTCTGGGGCCTCTGGATGTCTGGAGCCTGGATCTCCTCTGCTTCATGCCCTGGGGGACAGGGCTATGGCTCTCTACATCCTCTAGCATGGGGAAATCTTTTGAATACAAGTGCGCTGATCCACACAGGTGTACATACGGGTGTTCACTGTTCATAGACATAAACTACACCTTTATTGGCTGCTATTTCCAAGCACATTGTGCGCTGTCGGTCCTGCTTGCTACACAACAACATTCAATATTTAGTATTTACTGCTGTTTACACTTAGCTAGATTAACGTGATGGTGTTGTGCTTAGTATATTGCTCTGTTTTTTTTTTTTTTGCTTGTTTTCTCTTCTTTTTCTCTCAAAAGGTGATCCAGGAGATTTTTTTTCTCTTCTTTCTGTTTTTGAGTGCCCTTTCTCACTGTCCCTCTTCCCTTCTGTTTTTCTTTTCCTTCATCTTTCTTTCTCCCTTTCCTATCCCTCAGTCATGTCTGTCCCATCTGTAACAACTGAAAATAAAATAAATAATAACAACAAAGGTCGATCAAATGGACCAATACGGCAAGGCCGTGATGATCCATTTGGCAAAGTAAATCCATTGGGTATCCTTGTTGGTCTTCAGACAACAATTCTGACGGCTAAAGAACCAAATGGGACAGGCAAAGAAAAAAAAAAAAGAGCCACCCACAAACCTCTTAATAGCTTTCCTGTCTAAATAGTTTAATTTCTTTATAATGTTTATTATTTTATTCCTGTTTCTGTATAGAAAACAGCTGGTGTCATGTAGCTTGGGGTGATGAGCCACGGTGTTTATCAGTATCCATGTCCTGCTGATGCTGTGACTCCATTCACTCAGTCACAGCATCACTGACACCCGTCACCTGATTGGTTGTCGTGGCGTGACTTGACGCTGGAGTCAGATTTTTCCAAATTGAGCGGCAGATGCGATAAGCACGAATGCACAAAATGCACCATATAAAATGAAGCGCATATTTTACTTCGCGCTTCAAACGCATCAGTCGGACTAATTGTTCGCGTGAATAAGGCAGAAAAGTGTTTTCAGTGTCACCACCCAGAAACGGATCACCATGTACCTCAACCAAAAGCCTTGGATGAACCGGGATGTTCGTCTCCTCCTGAAGGCCCGCAACACTGCCTTCAGGTCAGGAGAACTGAAGGCAGTGTTTTAATGTACTAATGTTTGTTTGAGAATTTCTAGAACCTAAGTTATGGACATTTTAATGTTCCTCTTATCCATCCAGAGCCTGTCTGTCGTGATGGCCCTCTGCACCTCTGTTAGCTGATTGACATCCTTCCACATTTCCATGATTTTGGTATCTAGACTTCTTCTCTATCGGGCGCTTTCTCTAGCTCCGTTCTCCATGTTATACCCACATGCTGCTAGGTTTTGTTTGACAATTTCAGTTTCAGTGATACTGGTAGTTGGGATGGTGTGCTCTAAGTATCTGGGTTATTGTCAGTGTGCCGTGGAGTTTTGCCCTTGGTTGGCCACAATCTTCATCGTCAGCTCATTAGCTACATTTGCTGTTGCAGGAGGTTGGGGATCATCTCGTTTAGTTATACTGCTCTCTTCTTCCAGGGTTGAATCATAATTTTCTTACAGCTCACTACTGTTCATATTTTTGCTGTAGCGTCTGGATGTTTCTTCTGTTGAAGATAAATTGCTATCTTGATGAAACAAAAATCTATTGATGGTTCATCCCTTGAGTTAGTTGCCTTTTTTATGCTTGAATGATTCGTAGGTCAGTTTTAAGTAGCTTCACAAGCAAAAAAAACATTCCTCTCAAAATATTTAGATACAAGGACTGATTGAAAAACAGCAAATGTCAGAAAAACTTGAGAAAATGTGGAGAACTTGAGGCCACTTTGGAAAATTAAATGAATTCAATTCAATTTCAATTCAATTTTATTTACATAGCACCAAATCACAACAACAGTCACCTCAAAGCGCTTTATATTGTAAGGTAGACCCTACAATAATACATACAGAGAAAACTCAACAATCAAATGACCCCTATGAGCAAGCACTTTGGCGACAGTAGGAAGGAAAAACTCCTTTTAACAGGAAGAAACCTCCGGCAGAACCAAGCTCATCAAGCCATCTGCTGCAACCCGTTGGGGGTGAGAGAAGGAAGACAGGATAGAAAATATGCTGCGGAAAAGAGACAGTGATTACTAACAAGTAGTACAGGGAGGTCTATTAACACATACTGAGTGAGAAAGGTGACTGAAAAGGAAAAACTCAATGCATCATGGGAGTCCCCCAGCAGCCTATGCCTATTGCAGCATAACTAAGGGAGGATTCAGGGTCACCTGGTCCAGTCCCTAACTATATGCTTTAGCAAAAAGGAAAGTTTTAAGCCTGATCTTAAAAGTAGAGATAGTGTCTGTCTCCCGAATCCAAACTGGAAGCTGGTTCCATAGAAGAGGGGCCTGAAAACTGACGGCTCTCCCTCCCATTCTACTTTTAAATACTCTAGGAACAACAAGTAAGCCTGCAGTGCGAGAGCAAAGTGCTCTAATGGGGTGATATGGTACTATAAGGTCATTAAGATAAGATGGGGCCTGATTATTTAAGACCATGATGTGAGGAGCAGGGTTTTGAATTCAATTCTGGATTTAACAGGAAGCCAATGAAGGGAAGCCAATACAGGAGAAATAGGCTCTCTCTTTCTAGTCCCTGTCAGTCATGAAGGTGTGGCTTGTTGGAGGCAAAATCAAAAGAAATGAGGGTTGACCCAAGATACCGATATGGCTATAAAGATATGGCTATAAAGCATACCAATGCTTTATAGCCAATTTCAATGTAAAAGGACTGTTACGCATCTTTAAAAAAAAAAAAAAAAATTAACACTCTCAGAAAAGATTTGTTAAAATCCTATAAACAGCCGAAAAAGACAAAATTAACACATTATGTGTTATTTCAAACACAAGCACATTGTCAATTGTCTGGTGACAGGATCTTTTATGTGCCATAGTTATTTGTGCACCTCAGTTGGATTCGCACCATATGGGGAGTGTTAGCCCATTCAATAAGCCATTGTACTGAATTCTAAACTGTATATTGTTGTATATTGTATGTTCATTCTCCTTGGTATGAATCCAATATCAAGCCCATTCCTAAATCCCCCCCAAAATAATAAAAGAAAATGACTCAATTTTAATGGAACCAGATTTCTTTGTAGTGTGTATGAATTGCATTCCATCTTTTAATTGTTAGGTTGACCCAGTATTTGAAAACTGTATTACATTTGGTTGATAAGTAGCAGCCCAAAAAGAAGTGGCCACAGTCGTCATATTTCATATATTGCTCAAAACTGATAGAATTTCTCTTTGACTTTTGATCTCTTTTGTTTGCATTTAAAGAGATGCACTTTTTCTATGTTGATATTCCTAGATGTTAGTTAACTTTACAAAGAGTATAATTATTTTCTTAAAGGGTAACACTTCCACTACATTTAATCAAAATACAATACTTTATTTACTATCATATTACACTGCACTCAGATGTAGATTAATTAAAATGTAATTTGTGAACTCTTGAATGTAAGCATTAAACTGTTGGAAAAACAGAAGCAATGTACAGAAACACACATGTGTGGACATTTTACCTCACATGTTATCAGATGTGCATGAGTTAACCATGGTAGCCACAATAGATCGTTTTGTGTAATGGCCTGGTGCTTTCAAGTTGGAACACAGATACGGTATAATTCTCACTGCCATCAGAACACTGCAAAAATTTAAGACAGTGAAGTGAAGACAGGCTTTTACATGGTGTAAAATCAATTGTGGAAGATGGATAATGGTAAAAAGGAATTCATTATTTTGCTCCACAGTACAGACTGCTTTACAAAAATTCGTACAATGATTGTACTGAATTATTTTAAGAACCCTTTCAGACAATAGTGAATGAAATGTTTCTTATGATTCTGCTTCTCCTATTTTCAAATCCCTCTGCTTAATGGAAAAAGTTTCTAGTGTGGATGTAGAGGGGTCATTTATTAAAGTAAAAATGCACCAACGATGCTCCAAAACGCAAACTCATGCAGATAATCCAATTGCTATGTGGAAATTTGAAGGCTTTTCAACCAGGGATATACCAAATTGACCCTTTGTTTAATTATCATACCCAATTACATGCAATTATATATTTTAGAAAGGAAACAGCTTCGTGCTGTCCTACAAAACAAACCAGAGCTTCATGTTTGTAAATGAACCTCAGCCAAAAGTTGATGGATTTATGTGATTAGCTGATTCTAAAGCTGGACTCCATGCCAGCTAATTATCTTTAGAACCTGACAGCAAGCAGAAATAAATAAGTAGCCGAAGCCTCAAAGTAAGCTTTCCCGAAGCAACACATTTCTTTGATGGCTTTTTTAAGCATTAGCAATGTATTTTCTTTACAATAGTTCCTGTAAGCTAGGAGAACACATCACTTACTAAGATTAAGAGAGGACCAGATTTGCATATATGTCGACTGAGGAACTAACAAAAAGCATATTTTAAAGATTCTGACAACCCTTTAAGGGACAAAAACAGGAGTAAATCTCCACTCATTCCCCACCCTTTCTTTTCTCTACCACCATCCAAGACTCACATTATACCTCACTGATTTCACTGCTGTCAGGGTTCCTGGGTCGGTGACCCAGTGTTTTCAGTTTTGTTCATGTTCAGTTTATTTTGCCACTTCCATGTGTTCACTTCCTGCTTTTCCTGTGTCAGCTCGTCTTGTGTCATTAGCCAGATTATGTTCAGCTGTGTACTCACCGGTCTCTCATTATCATCCTCATCAGTCTGTGTATTTAAGCCCTCTGTTTCTACTCGTTCACTGTCGTGTCATTGATGTTAATGTCGTGTGTATGTTCAGTTCGTCAACCAGCCAGCCAGCCCTTTGCTCACTCACTCACTCACTCACCCACCCACCCAGCCAGCCATTTCCTACCTCTGTACTGTTTGTTCACTCCTTCGGCAATAAACATCCACCTTCACCTACCTGCCTGTGAGTCCAGCGTTTGGGTCCTCCTTCTCTCATCCACGACACTACTCCTGACAACTGCAAGCTCGCAGGAAAGCGGATGGCTTAATACTTTTCTTCTAGAGCTGTCACCACTTTTCTGGTCATCTGAGTGACAGCTTGCTTCAGAGGTATTGTCATTTCAACCTGTTAGTCTGTCAAGACTGTCTTTTTTTTCATCTGTTAGACCATTACTGTTCACCATAAAAAACAGCAGCTTTTCAGATTAAACACATTGTTTGGTGGCACAGGGGCAAATATGTTGTTCATACTCACATAAAAAGTGTAAAGTTAAATATACAACAAAGCATGGCACATGTGTATCACACATGCTTTTAATGACCAGGGGATATTCATTTTACATACGAATATTTAAAATTTTAGCCTTTGTCTTTCACTGTGTTTTTGTCTGTTTGTTTATTTTAATTTTACAAAATCACATATATCTATGCTGACAAAAACAGACAGCCAAGGCAAACAAAAAACAGGGCAAAATAAGAAAAAAACCCAAATGTTGACTCACTCTCAACGCACCAGTCCCCACTGAAGCTTGCAGAAACTGAGTGACATGTGTTTACCTGTTTTGTTCTTTCCTCTATACTCAAATTGCTCCATGGATGGAAACAGAAAGAGCTCCCAAAAGCACAGAGGCTGAATATGTGCATTTTTATTTTCCATAACCTTCAGTTCTGACAGCCAGAAACACACCTAGTTTAGAGGGCTTTTGTTTAAGAGATGTCTTACAACGTGGGTTGTGTTATTTTTTGGCCACCTTGTTGCATTTGATAGGCAAAAAGCAGATGTAAAATACAAAACAGCAACACAGAATTTTTTTCTGTATTTGTGGCTTCATGTTTCTTGTCTTTCTGTTTGCAGAGTTTAAAGTTGAACATTTTGTGTTTTTTCTTTCTGAAATATTCTCTGAAGCATGTTTGAGCAAAGCATATCCTCTTTCATAATAAATGTTTGCCACTGTTAGTAAAAAGTAAATAAAACTTTACAAGTAATTTCATCAACTGTAACCAGGGCCTCGAGGAGAAACTTTGCTCAGTGTCAACTTTTTCACCCAAATCAGAAGCAACCTTGATGAACTTTTACAGGGAAACACTGACTGAAGGGCATCTGGTGTTATCAAATGCTGTCGTCTGTGGGGTTAAAGTGGAGTTTTGATTCAAAAATGTGACTGAAGTCACAGAGAAGAGGTGGCAGAGATGAGAGAAGGAAGAGAAAAAAGAAAGAGAGGAACACACTGATTCGTCAAACCCTACAGCATCCCTCAAGCTAAAATCCATAACTGTGCTGCCATATGCTTGGCTGTCATACCTCTGTAGTCAGTCACTCATCCAACTGTAGACACACACACACACACACACACACACACACACACACACACACACACACACACACACACACACACACACACACACACACACGTGTATACATATGTGTATATATATATATATATACTACTCAAGTGCTGACTCCTATTTATGAGGATTTGCAGGCTTGGATATTATTATCATTAAAAATAGGAGCAATGGTGAAGAAACAGAAAATAATCTTTTATCTACGTCGTCAGTTTTTACGTTCTGCCCACTTTCTGACTATGTGTGCATGTGTGTTATTGCTGGTCATTTTCCTGTCACTCTCAGTGCCACGGTCCAGCAGTGGCCTTCCAAATGCCTCAGGCCTTGCCTCCAGCAGATGAACGTTAAAAGACCTCACCATGACAACCCCAGAACCCCAACAGTAGCCCACTATGCTGTTTTATATATATATATATATATGTATATATATATATATATATATATATATATATATATATATATATATGTACACACACACACACACACACACACACACACACACACACACACACACACACACATATACCTAGCGCGAAAAGAACAAAAATGAGTTAGCTTGCATCTGCTGAGTGAATCAGATGAAACTACTTAGCGCATACCAAATCAAAGATAAGTTTGAAAGAGAAAAACGAGAAATGGCACAGCATGTGAATGAGTGTTCATCTTCCAAATAGCAGAGAATTTTGGGAGATGGAGTGATTAAAGGGTGGAGGAAAAGGGGATGAAAGGTAGGAAGAGAGCTTGTCAGATCAAGGGGAAGCTATGATTGGATAATGAAGCATCAGAAGTAAATACTAGTGAGATTTTTATTCCATACAAGTGCATATCCACCAAACTCACACTCTGTTCCCAGTTAAAGACACAGCGGGGATTCACACCAAAATGGGACATCACGTAACACGATATGATTTGTTTCTTTCAGTTTACATGAAGAACAAACAGACCACTTGTGCTTCCAAGTAAAATAATACAGCCCTTTTACCCAAAGAGTTGCAAATGTTCATCAAACTCTGGGATGTTGTTTAAAATGTAACTCTAAACAAAATGCAATAGCAGAATTTCTTGCTCTAAAATCTGTATATACCTTTCAGCATTGATTGTACCTTTCCCAGGCTTTACTTTGTACTAGTGAACAAAAAACCCTCACAGATGCAGATTATGAACTGAGCACCAATAACTAGCTGGAAAGTCCTTCTCCTCTTTTGTAATGAGGATGCAGTGCCCGTGTTTCTGAAAAAGTATTTAAAATTTCAATTAATTTGACCACAGAACAGTTTTCCACATTGCCTCAGTCCATTTTTAATGGGCTTTGGGCCAGAGAAGATGGCAATGTTTCTGGATCATTTTCGCATAAGGCTTCTTCTTTGCATTAGAGAGCTTTAGTCTGTATTTGTGGATGGCACAGGAGACTGTGTTCATACACAGTGATTTCTGGAAGTGTTCCTGAAACCATGCAGTGATTTCCATGACAGAGTCATGTCTGTTTTTAATGCACTGCTGTTTGAGGGCCAAAAGATGATGGCATTTCAATATTGACTGCAGCCTAGTCCCCTGTGGACAGAGATTTCTTGAAATCTTATAATGATATGTACTTTAAATTATGCGAAATTCAAAGTCTTAACAATTTTACATCAAGGAACATGCATATACAATTTGTAAATGCATTTTCTTTTTCATTTTTACTCTGCCTCTCAAATTTTTTTTAGATCCATTCATGAATTTAAGATCCATTCATGAAATGCCTTGGTTTAATTTTATATATATGTATATATTATATATAAATACTTTTAGACTTAATTTTTTACTTTTTACTTTGTACAGCACTTTGGTTAACCTTGTGCTGTTTTTAAATGTGCTTATAAAGAAATTTGATTGATTGATTGACTGATTGATTGAAATGTCTGTCAAAATGTCTGTCTGTGTTAAATTTACGTCTGAATCTTAGAATAAATAATTTAGGTGTCACTGACTTTAATTGGGGGTATTGTAGAAACAAGATCCCAAGTAATAACTAGCTTTAGCTCCATGGTGTGCATAAAAACAAATGTGCAAAATTGATGAGATGAGATGATGAGATAGCCTTTATTTGTCAGTTGCAGGTCTTTTGCCCACAACCGAGATGTCAGACCTTGCCGACCGTACATACAATACAAACATCACATTGGGGAGACAGGTCAGGCCAGGTAGCGAGGAAAAAAAACATTGAAATGTGCAACACAAAAGGATAATACAGGAATGCACAGGTATCAACACACCATAACACAATAAACACAGACAAGCAACATGGGAAAGAGTTCCAGTGTGTACATCTGATCTGGGACCGCTACAATCTTTCGACTGCGCCTCCAGCTGACCCGATGTCCACATCATGGGGGAGGTAAGCGTTGGAGGTGGCGTTGGATCCGGGGTAGGGAGGGTGATGCGTCAGTGAGTGCTTATCAGTATCAGTATATGTATGTGTGTGCGTGTCCATAGCTCAGCTGAGACAGTGTCCTTCGCCCTGCCAGGCTAAGTAAACAGTCTTCCAGCCAACCCAGGTGGCCTTGTAGGGAATGGGAAGGGACAGACTCAACACAGTCGTTATCAGGGAGTTGTTGTTCGAAGGGGTAGCCGGGTTATGATGGTAATTGAGAATTTCAAGCTGTTTTTTAACACTCCGACACTGGTCTCTCAGTCTCCCATTAATAGCTGCGAGCTTCTCCGTGATGTTATTAGCCGTCGATTCTGTGGTCTTGTCACTCTTTTTGCTCACATAGCAGATTCTGAGACCTCACGACCGCAGCCAACTGATCCGAGGTGTAATCCAGCTCCGCCCAGAGATGTTGTTCTGAGTTGATTCTTTCCTGATGCAATCCAACATACATACGCTCAAAGGTGTTATTCTGAGCATTCACTGCAGTCGTAAGCGCCTCCAAGCTCTTAACCATGCTGCCTTCAGTGAGCCCTTTCTGAGAAGTCGCACCTGTCGTTCCAATCCCAGCGGGCAGCCTTGTGGGGGTTTGAACAGCCGGTTCCGCTCTCTTAATTCTCCGATAAGCCAGGGCCAAGCCAGCTCCGATCAGCAAGAACCCTGTTATCATGGTTCCGAATAGGTAGATATCATCAGCGTCCTCGATCGACAGTCCCGCCAGGCACACGATCCTCTGCCACCTGTCCATCGTGTATCCGGCAGGGAAAGTCCCTCCAGGGCACTCGGGTTCTCCCGAGCCCAGACTTCTCGTTAAAGGGTGTCAATAGCATTCAGAGACCAGTTGATCAAATCCATAATTCTCTTTTAGGTTTTAGACACAGACTGTGAGAGAGTGTTCCAGGGAAAGTAATACAAAAAAGACACGAGACTAGACAAGGACATAAGAACTAGCAGGAAAGATAAGGGAGAGGAGAAAAGTGCGTCCGCCTCCTCCGAGAGCCAAAGAAATGGGTTACACAAGTGGCAGAGAAACAGTAACGTCATTTAACAGGTAGTTTGCCCAGGAAATGGTAGTACATAATATTTTGTGTTATCCTACACTTTTTACACATTTTAGGTGTAGATTTCAGGCTTGTGTGGTAGAAATGTTTGTAATAAAGCAGCCCTTCACTGGATAAATTCTACGCTTCACATGAGCTGTCTTTGATTTGTCCAGAGAGCAGCTGCCCCAGTCTCCTAGATTCTACACTGTCCCCATCAATTTGTAATGGAAGACCTTGCCTGGCATAATTACCAGGATGAGAGGACTCAAAAACAGAACCCACGAGACCAAATGCAAGTTTTCAAATTTTTTAGTTTAACAAGACAGCAAGGATAAAACTTATGAAGTTCAGAAAGCAGGTAAGCATAATTCAAGTAGATCTTTTTTATGTTGGAACCAAACTGTCAGACAGGAGAGTACATATTAGTTCTGCATTGCACTGTATTGTAACCCCTCATGTTACCATGAGAGTGACAGTCATGACCTTCAGAGGTCTCATCTCTGCTACTTTATGTTTAGCTGGAGACAGTCACGGTGTGAGCTGGAGTTAATAGAACCAAAAACCTTCTGCTATTGGTTTTGCCTAGAAAGAGCATCCATGTCAGTCTGCCCCAGGGCAGCTGTGGCTACAACTGTAGCTTGCCTCCACCAGTGTGTGAATGTGTGTGTGAATGGGTGGATGACTGGGTGTGTAAAGCGCTTTGGGGTCCCTAGGGGGGACTAGTAAAAGCGCTATACAAATACAGGCCATTTACCATAAAAATTATGATGAGAATATATGACAAAGATCAGCCTGGAGACATTGACTGTCCACTAGAAACAATTCAAAGGAAAACTATACTTTCACTAGGGCTATACAGGGACCTATATTACCTATAACAAGTCTGAGCACCCACCCGTATGGGATACCCTTAATAGCACCATCTTCTAGTCCACAACGCACATGAAGACCAGTTGTACAAACCCCCTGTGGTGGTTCGGGTACATACAGATACAGCCACTCACAATTGCCACTTTCAGCCAGAGATCATCCACCTGACTATTAGCTGACAGCTAACAGACAGCTACTGGGATTCCCCCCTCCTTCTCCTGGGGCATATTTGCTATCCACTGTAAACACCCCCCCCCTTGACTGATTTGCAGAGTGTTGCCAAGAGATTTCTTAAAAAAAAACTGACCAAAAAAATATTTCTAGTACAACATCCATTTCAATCCAATCTAATAAATACAATATAAACGAAAATTAAATACAGAAAATTTATATTCTTGCACACAATCTTCCTGATAGATCCCAAACCAGAAGTGAAGGTTATTTTGGAGACTGGTAAAACTTAATTTTTCATTTAGCCCGTTGTTTGGTGGGTTGTTACATCTTCTGACCTCTGTTTGAATTATGAGCATGTCCTTCATTTTTTTCAGTTAAGTTGCAAAATATTTTGATTTCTTCTTTGGATTTCTTTAACCTCTTAAAATGTGCTCAAAATTTTGCTATATTTTTTTGCATCAGAGAGGCCAGATTTCACTCAGTTTTTCTTTTATTAAGTGCTCTCCAGGCTTTATGGAGGTATTTCAAAGTTGTTCATTGGACATTGACTGCTTTTTAAATCATTTCAGTCCTGTCCTCGTACCTTAGATGGGAAATGTTTTTTCAAGCTCTGTTTTAACCTTGCAGGCATACAAATTAAAGTGTATTGCACCAGTGTTAACTTGGTAGATGTATATTGGTGTGTAACTTATTAGCTGTTCGGGGTTAGTTTTATGGGGGCTGGGATGATGTCTTTGGAAATGTGGGACAGGACTGAGCAAACAGAGGCATCCTCATGGTGCCTGCTGGAAAACAGGACATTAGATGGGTACTATGTGTTTTTCATGAATTTAAGGTTTTCCTACTTAATATTCAGTTTTTGTTTTGTCTGTTGAAACCTTCAATTTGTTTTGAGGATGACTCATGCTCTAGCAGTTACCCCAAGACAAAAAAAACAAAACAAAACATATTTTTGATGTCCATTCAAGTTGTTACAGAGCCATGAGTGTACACGCTTCCTTGTAGAAGACTTTGTACTTCATTACTTCATTGGAACCATATTTTTTTATAGAAATGTGACCAAAAACCTGATGATTTCATGGATTTTGCTCTGCACTGAAAACTGTTTCTCTGACTGAGTGGACCATCTTCTGAATGTCAGATCATTCTATCAAGTAGAAATTACTTCTGCATATTTTTAAGTGACAGTTATAAGTTTTAAGTGACTGTTATAAATTAAACAAATGTCACAAAGATTGCAGATGTATTAACAACTTTTGGTAACATACTCTGTGCTGCCTATATTTAAAAACTGAATTTTAACAGTAATCTAAGAATCAGTCAAGTATTTTGTGATTCATTTTATTTAAAGACAAAACACATCGATGAAATTCGCTAAGGAAGCTTTACAGATAGGCGGAGATGGGGGTTGGTGCTTGTCTGTAGAATGCTCTTATTTCACAATCATTAAGAGTTTCAGGAGAGCAGCTAAACAAGCACTAAAATGAGAATAGCAAAAATCCCTCACTTAAACTTTGTTATATAGATCAGGAAAATACAAAGAAAATTATTATTTTTATAACAGTGTTCTGTAAATACTTTCTGATAGTGATTCCTGGAATACCATTTATATGTGTTAAAAGACATTACCACCATTTCCTAAATCATGCTTAGGGCTGTTACTACACACAAAAATTAGCCAATGAACATAAAAAAAAAAAACATGTAGCAGGCAAAGAGTCACAAGTATTCCATACAGGCATCCATAAAAACCAAAAACATTAACAGAAGTGGGTGGATAATCCAATCGCATGAAATGACATGACCCTTAACTTCAACCATTTGTTGGCCTTAGAATGATTCTTTTCTTAAGCATTCAGAAATTTAGCTTCTGTACTACGAGCCAATGTACAACGTGAGGTTTTAAGAACCCAAGTTTAAAGACATACTGCACATGGATAGTGCGAATACAAAGCCATAGATGCTAAAAATGACCATTAATTATTTTAGGGGCTTGTTTCCATTAAACAAAACACAAAATATTACAACATGTTGAAAAGACAACAGCCTCAGTGAATGAAGCAGGCGCTTGGACCCAGAAACTGTTTTGTTATGTCCCACCTAACAGGCAGATTAAACTTAAAAGACAATATCAATTTTGCATCCACTTATTATGTTGATTTAAAAAAAAGGAAAATTGTGAAATCAATAAATTATAGCTTTAAACAAAATAAGAACTGCTACTGGTAAAAGGTAGTGATTCAGTGACTGACAATTAACACTTACTTGAGGTAGGTTTCATTACATTAGTCAGTGTTAAAGATTTTCTATTAATGAGTTCCACATGACATTATGTCCTTGGAACAGTAAGTGTGCATAACTGTAAACTTGGCGAAGGCAAAGAGAAGTAATGTTTCCTCTGCTGCCAGGTGAACAATGAAGTTGGCCCCGGTTCCTTCTTTCTCATCATATATGTCATGCTCGTTGTAAAAAATTACAAGCTACAATTGGTCAGGGCCCAACATGTAGTCTTTCTGCCAAGTTACAGGAAGAATTTATGACTCTGGAGCCACCTCATCAAATAGAGTGACCATCTCTTTATACAAAAATATTGTGTAGCTTGATCTGGCTACAATCTCTTCAGAGATACTTTCACGTAACAAAACGACTCCCAGTCTATTATTAAGCAGTGAATTTTTTACTTCTGTTTGGAACTGATAAATGTGGTTGAATCAGGTTATCAAACTCATTGTAGATAGCTTGTGGCAGTACAGCAAGGGGCTGTAACCCTTTAGCCTGCCTGCTGGAAAGAAATCATTTGGAAGCTAAATGTTGTTTACTTCCGGACTGCTGGAAGGTGAAAGCAAAAGGTTTAGAAACCAGACGCTGAAAAACATGAGTTTTGTGCAGAGGTGGGTCGAGTATCCAAAAATTGTACTCAAGTAAGAGTAGCATTACTTTAAAATATTATTACTCAAGTAAAAGTGAAAAGTAGTCTTCAAAAATGTTATTCAAGTAAGAGTAAAAAAGTACTTGGTGAAAAGACTACTCAAGTAACTGTTTGAAATGTCTGATTTTTTTTTTTAAATAAATGCTATCACACAAACAAAAATAAATAAATATACAAATTTTTAGCATTTTCAACAGGAATATATGTAAAAAGATCAACAAAACAAAAATTTCCAGATTTCAGTTTTTCACAACATAAAGCTTTTTTCACCAATACCTACAGTAAATAATATAAACATATAAACAGTGCAAACAATTTCCAGTGACAAGATATGCTGTAAACTTTATATTCATCTTTGCTCCAAATGGCACAACAGCCGCAGAGAAAACATTAGAACGAGGCAACTTCAACATATGTATATACAAGGCAGCTCAGTTTAACATAAATTGTATGGGTGTGCATCTATTTCTGCATATTTAGCAAAAATGTGCCATTTCTTCACTCGGTGAAGTGATGGTTAAGCTTCAGCAGCAGTTTGCTCTCAAGGTTCTTTCTGTGAAGCTGTAACTGTTTAGCAGTGAACAGGAGTCCTGCATGACTAAGAAGTCCTTCACAAGCTCCAGATGCATGAAGAGCTGTATTGATTTGAGGAACGCCATGCAATAGATCCACACCTCCAGTGAATGGACATGAAAGGTACCTCTCCAGCTCAACTGATTCTGGCTTTCCTGACCCCATGGATCCATCATCTTAGTCGGTAAGGCTGCTGTTTGTGCTGGTCTCATCCAGCTCTGAGTCTAGGTGATGTCTGATGAAGTTGAGACCTGTGGAAAGATGTATGGCTTTCAAAAGAATTAGGTCTGGTCATTATAGTGCTGTATACACTGCCAAGCTGCAGATGTTTGGCAAGAAGATTTGATCACACTGGAGATGTTTTTTACTAACTCTTGTAGAAAAACTAAATTCTGTCATTCATATCCCACACAAACAGTTTACAATGAATTCCAGATTAGGTTTAAAATAAGAATGCATGCAAGGCTAAGCAGTGCTAGCCAATGGATCCTTCTGTTTGGCTGTTTCTCTGGGAAAAGACGAGAAAGACAGTGATGGAAGCGTGACTGTAGCCTATATAATATTTATATTGTACAAACGTGATAATTATGTATATTGTAATAACGTGATATTATATTGTTCAAACGTGAAAGCTATATTGTTAGAACAATATACTTTTCTATTTTTCTTTTGCCTGGGTGGCAGCTCTATGCTTCCGTACTACGCTTCCGTATAAGAGGCTTTTCAATGTGGCCTCACAAAATTGTGATGACTACAATAACCATGAAAAGAATTGGATGGACACTGCTGCTCAATTGCAGCTGCCTGGTCAATGTTTTCCATTAGTAATTTAGCAAAGTTGATGGTGGTGTGTGTGTGTCTGTAAGACAGATTTTGTATGATAAGCTTCATGTTATGGACGCACAGTTAGAGCATGTAGGTCGCATCAGAGCATCAGGCCGAGACCCTGCATCGTGACCTATGAACTTCTAACCCCTGCGATTTAATTGTACAGTTTGAGCAGGAGCTGAAAACGCGACTGAAAAAAATCGCACAGTGTTTGCACAGCTTAATGCAGACTGTTTAAACTAAACAAGCTGCTTTTTCACATAATAAACCCTGTCACCCGCAGTATTGCCTTCTGTTTTAACAGTTAAAGCAGTAGAGACGACCTGTTTGCATGCGCGTTGAACTCTAGCGTCATTAACCAGGCTAGCTGTTAGCGTATAGCTCACGCTAGCTAACCAGCGAGCAGTTAAAAGGACAGCCGAAGCTGCACAAAACACCCACAAACTTATCTCACTACAACGTAGCGCCGAAAATATGCGCCTAACCCTAACCCTACCCTAACCCCTCGAGCTCGACACAGCTGCTGTAACATAAGACTGACATCCAGCTAACAACAGCTAAAAAGATATTTAGAGAAAACTTACCGTTTCTTCAGGTTACACAAGCCGAGTTTTTTCACACTGAAAAGTTCCTTTGTTTTGGCTCTCACTGAAGACACCGACACTGAAGACATAGCTGTTCTTTTGTACTGCTTTTATGCGAAACATTCTTTGTATATGAGGCCAAGAGTGTTCATCCTCTACAGCTCTAGCGTAGACAATTGCCTCTGCCATGTTTTCATGTTTCTTCTTTCTGTGTGTCCACTAGTGATGTGCGGATCGATCCTGAAATATCAATTCCTCCGATACCAATCATTTATGTTCTAGAATCGATTCTCACATTAAAATATCAATATTTTAGTAATTTAGAGTAAATTTGTAGTTTATCATTAACAGGAACACAGTGGAAAGAAACTATAACATTCGGATTGTCTACATTCAAAGGAACTACTTCCTCTTCCGCCTTTCATAGTCATGTGCGAAATACGGCTGTATAAATGTCTGGCAGCACCTTGGCGTGCGCACTCACAACAATGGCTGAGCGTAATTGTGTGGACGTATTTTACCTCCACAAACAGCTGAGACGTAGTTTGCGATACATGTGGCAAAAAAGTGCTCCAAGAGTGAGGTGTTGTGGCCGTAGCCTACTAGGGAGACATTCAAAAGGTCTGTGGGGGGGGGGGTGCTATTGTGTGTGTGTGTGTATCCATACACACACACAATAGCACGGTAACAGGCATCTCCGAAAACGTTAGAGCACTTATGCAAATATTTGATGTCTTGATAAATCGAGCAGGTATTTGAAGTTTACACAGCACCATTCTCGCATGAAAATATCTTAAAAGTTTATTTTGTGACCCAGAAAGAGTAATATTTCAAACTCCGCCACTCTGTGTTCCTCCGCCACTGCCTCGTTTGAGTTTTGGACGAAATGGATTCTGGGATATTGCATTTCGTCATTTCGAGCTGATTGGAGACCAGAACAGCCAATCAGATTTTTTTGCATCCAAGTCTGTGATTGGCTGGTTTTGTGGCACAAATATAACGGTGTAGAGAAAGAGTTGAGCGCGCACGGGCAGAAATGTTGAGAGCGCGAGCAACACATTGCGAGCGAGCGCAAATGCAAAAACTGAGCGAGAGGGGCTGCTATTGTGTGTGTGTGTATGGATAATAGCAAACACTGAAATGCATTTTTTGCACGCAGCAATGAATTTTGTTCACTCAAATTCAGCTTTTCTTTGCTCAAAATAAATTTCTCCTCAAAATACAACACTTGCACCTGCAAACCTTTTTTACGTGCGCTCAATTTTTTTTTACGTGCGCTCAGAATAGTGGCACAAAAATAACGCCATAACTACCCACCTCCGGTTTTGTGTTCCACTTTGAGCCCATTAAGTGCAACTTGACGATTTCCAGAAAGCATAGTCTCCAAATGCTAAACAAAAAAAAGGTAGTGAGTGTTGAAAGCTTTTTTAAAAATTATTTTCTGGCAGTTTGCCTTTGATTTTTTGATTTTTGATTTTTGGACAGAGACGGTGAAGAAGAGAGTGAATGGACCCAATGGTGCCCAGATGAATTGAGTCTTGGATCTGTTGCTTACAGCACATGCACCCACCAATTATTCCTTTAAAGCTAATATAAAAACGAATAAACAATCAAGCTATTTTGTGTGTTAGTAGGTTTACTGTGAATCCTGCTACTGCTGGAAGGTGATCTTTATACTTCTAATTTTTTTTATTGTTTGTTTGTTTTTAAATCCACAGTTGAAAAGAAGATATTGTTTGTAATAACTGAACATAATTTATTGAGACAGAAATGTATTTGGTGATTGGACTCCAATGATCCATCATGGCAGAATCAAATCTCAGCAGTGACAGGATTTAGGACAGGACCCCCCGGAGTCTAGACACTGGTGGTGGTGAAGATGAAGATTGAGGCTTTGAGTGACGTGGGTGAGGTGAAGATGGGGAGGAGGTGGGATGCACAAATGAGAATCTGAAAGGGAAAGTGACAGAGAATGCAGATTTAAACCATGCAGAGTGGAGGCTGATTGGCTCAAAGAAGGCATGAATGTAGATGTTTGGATTAGAGTAATGATGTCAGTATTGAGATTGACTGCATGGGAAAGTAGCAGTAATGTAAAGAAAAGACTAGCAAACTGAACACCTGGGAAAGCTGCCAGAGTGATTACAGACCTTCATTGTTGAATTTAAACATATTCATTTCATAATAATTGTTATTTATCTTATATTGAACCTTGGTGCACCCCCTCACTGACGGAGACAAGCTGTTTTAGCTCTCTTCCTTCTACCTTTATCTGTTTTGTGATTAGCTGCACTTTGTGAAAAAAAAGTTTAAGGAGCAGGTTGTTGGGGCTGCTGTACCCAAAGCCAAAGCTGTGTGCCTCAGATGAACTTAAATGGGATGTACCCTCTCATTGACATTCTACAGAGACAAACGTAGGGGGAAAACAGTTTGAAACCTAAAAGCTGCACTGTACCCATATGGAAAAGATATATATAAATCTTATAAAGTTTGTATCTGTCTTGTGTGAAACTTGTATGAAAAGCATACAAGAGTAAAAACAGATATAAGATCCCTTGGAAAATTATATAATGAAACTACTTACTAAAACAATATATGAAAGTAATGAGAAAGTGGCCACTTTCATGAGTAAATCATGTAAGCCTTATATGATTTACTCATGAAAGTGGCCACTTTCATGAGTTAAGTCATATAAGTTTTTACTATTTCTTTTCCATATGGGTAAGTTCCACTAACCACTGATTTTTTTTTTGTAAATTTTATATTGTTGTAATTGTTTTTATACAAGTGGGGTCTCCACAGACCCGATGATAAAGGAATAACATCTGAGACTCTGACTGCCAGCCACCATTTCCTAATTATTCACTGCTACAAATGCAATCTTTGGCACTGATTGTCATTTCACCTCAGCCCAACAAGAAATTAAATGGAAATGTCAAATAGTAAACAGTTGCAAATACAAATCAACACACTCCTGCTCACGTTTTTGCACACATACATACACTATAACTTCATGCATGGCACCCTCATGCAATTCTAAATTTCCATTTGTTTAGCTCACTTGCCAATATGTCCCAGGAGAACTTTTGAACAGCTAATGTTTTATTGATAGATGATATAAATTCACTTGCATTCGGTGGTTTCCCTTTAGACACATGCCCCCTGGACAGATATGGAATGGACAGATAAAAGAATTCCTTTAACCAAAAAACAGTACTGAACATCCTTCCAAAAAAACAAAAAAAGCAAAACAAAACAAAAAAAAACCCTAAGAAAAACCCACCAAATTCCTGTTTCACAAAGTAAATGTATTTATCTGAGTTTGGAAAAAAATATGCAGCTATTGCTTATTTATGTCTCTATTTTCTCTATCTCTTTGTATTATTCACCCTCTCTTTCAGCACTTTAGCACCTGCAGTCATTTACGTGCATTTTGTTTCTCCATCTCCCCCCTTCTCTTCCTTTCCCTCTCCCCACCACTATCTTTTTTTCTCTGTCTCCAGCAGCTGTGCATGCAACCCAGTGATGGGATATTGCTTTTCTAATCTTGCTGACAGAGGACAATATTTATGTATTGTTTTTCAATATCCATTTCTAATGCTCACATGGGCCCCAGTCTGGCCTAGACACAAAAGCACGACAGAAACACAAAGCTACTCACCCCTCCCTTCCTACTACATTCTCCCATCGGTACCTTCCACCGACACCCAGTTTTTTTTTTCTGAGAGGGCAAATAAGGGACAGAGAGTTGGGTTTCATGGGATAAATTAAACAAAAGTTTGGGTCGAAGAGAAAGTTGTTTTGAAGAAGAACCAAGACTTGTTGAGGAAGTTCATATGAAGGAGTAAGGTCTCTAAGGGTAACTACACCTTTCAGGTTAAAGCCTCTCTGCCAGCATAGTTAAAGTTTGCAATAGGGGTTATGACCTCATTGCCATGCAAGATGTGACATGTCAGTGGGGGAGGAGAATGCACTGGAACAATGTTTTGTAACTTTACATTGTCACATTGTTAGGTTAAACCAGTGGCTGCACCAAGCTAAAAAGGTGCAGTTCAATGCACCATTGAGTCAGCCCATTCCAATGCTGTTCTATTAAAGGTGAATCTGTGCCCTGGTACTTTAGTATTTTAGTACCTAAATCTGTCTTATTAAATTTAGGTACTAAATCTAATTAGTTCTTGCCTAAATCTAACCAAATGTGTTTTAATGCCTAAATCCAATCAGTGAGCATAAGTAAAAAACAAATGAAAAATTCTACAAGTAAAGTAAACAAGTGAAATAAAAGTGAAAGTGCAACACCCAAATCTTTTAAAAGGTAACCCCATTTAAGGGCAGCTGCAAAAATGCTCTTCCAGTCACAAAATTGACATTGTACCTCTTTAGTAAATCCCAGCAGTAGCTTTTCAAAATCAAAAGTGGGGTTTGTGTTGGTGTAGATCATTTGTCAGTCTAGCAATGACCCAGGAAATGTGTTTTTCAAAACACAAGAGTGGGCTTATGTAAGAAAAAACAATATCAGTGTTAATATTCAATATGAACAAATGTTTTGGACCACACATCTTCATTCCTGTTGCCACAGGTATGTAAAAAGCACCTAACTGTGCAGTCTGTCTTTACAAACGTTTGTGAAATAATGAGTCATGCTAAAGAGCTTGTTGTATTTGAATGCGGTGCTGTAATAAGATTCCACTGTTATTAGTATTTCATTATTATTTTTTTCCCCTTTTATACATTTCAAGATCAGCTCATCATTATTTCAAAAATGGAAGTGTTTATGAACCACATCAACTCACCCACTAAGTGGCACACTATTTACTGCAAAGTTACAGGGCTAGAAAGCTGCCAAATCTCTGCTGACTCAATAAATGCAGAGTTACAAATCTTCTATGGCATTAACATCAGGATAAAAACTGTGCACCACAAGCTTCATAAGGTGGGTTTTCATGCCAGAACAGCTCCTGTAGATGCCTGTATTTTTTCCATACATGTCACACCTGACTGTTTTTCTCTGCTTCTCTGACAGTCACTAAAGATACATGTAAGTGATTCGCTTCAGTACATTTACTTTATGGAAATGTGTTACCAATGTGTTAGCTGTTTGCCACAGTCAATCTTACTTCAAAGTCCTAAATGTCTTGTTAACTTATTAATGCAGCACAGTTTTTGGCGAGCCAGTGTATTGTGTTAACTGGCAGAAACAAATCAATTTGAGCTCAGTGTTATTAGGTTTGTGAAATGAAAGTTTCTGCAGCTACATGTAAAAGACGCAAAGTGGGGCAATAGTTATCAAGTGTGCTGTTTTTTAACACTTATAACAACAGCTTGTTCTATAGCAGCGGGTGGGTGTGGGTGGGGTTATGAAATAGACTTCAGAGTAAACGGAAATCACAGCTACAATCCTTGAATGCCTAGAACTATACAAGGTTATTATCGTTAACGAAAACTAACGAAATAACGAAAACTAGAAGTGAAAAAACATTTTCGTTAACGGAAATAAAAATAAAAACAAAAAAAAGGAAAACTAACTAAAACTGTAATGAGTGTTCACAAAACTAACTAAAATTAACTGAATTTATAGCAAAAATGTGTTTAGTTTTCGTTGATGTGTGTGTGTGTCATACAATAGTCAAGGGTGAAAATGAAGTTTAGTTTCCAGATTTTTTTTCTTGCTGTCTAATTATGCCAGCAGGTGGCCAGTACGTTAGTTGAGTCGTCTGTGTTGCTGCTCCGTCCACGCGCAGAATCATGTCAGGAAAAGTCGGGAGAAAGCGCCAGAGTCCAATTTGGGATTACTTTGAATATGACTGTGTTTTGGATAAAGCAAGTGTCTTGTAGTGGAAAGAGACAAATCATGAGGGACATTTCTAAAGGGAAAAAAATCCCACAAACCTTAAAGTGCACTTGAAAAGCTCACACAAGAAGGCTAACCTAGCTTACCTTGAGAAGGTAAGGGAGCACACTCAACCCTCATCCCCAGAAACAGAAGCTAACCCCAGGCAAGGCAGCGTGATGCATCCCGAGACAACAGGACTGGGATATCTACATAACTATGTGAGTCAATTGCCTTCAAAAAGTTTATCAATTCACTTGAACCAAAATTACGAACACCCGGTGCTGCAAGAGTTAATAGTGTCATTGGGGCCAAGATATACATTTTATAGTTGCCTGGTATCAATGGTTGTTCATCTGCCTTTTATTTATTTATTTATTTATTTATTTAAAGAACCCATAGGTGGGAATGTGAGTTGTCTGTCTCTGCGTGTTAGCCCTGCGACAGACAGGCGACCTGTTCAGGGTGCAGGGTATGGTAGCTGGAATAGCAACATACCCAAGGATAAGCAGAAGAGAATGACTGATATGATGAAACTGGGATTTTGTTACACTTAATTATTGCGAACACAACTAAAACTATAACTGAAACTAATCAAAACTAAACTGAAACTAAGGATTTTCAAAAAAATAAAAACTAAACTAAACTAGCAAACAATTGGTAAAAACTAATTAAAACTGATATAAAATTGAAAATCTGAAGTCAAAACTAAATAAGAAATAAAAACTAATGAAAATTGCAAAACTATTAAAACTCTGGAACTATATAAGATCAACAGGACCCTGAGAGCCTTCATCAGGAACTCAATGGGGATGTGGCGGACAACACTGGAGGCAAACCTCAAGCCCATAGTACAAGTCACCATCAAGTGTAGGATCTACCAAGGAGATGCTATGTCCCCACTGCTGTTCTGCATAGGCCTTAACCCCCTCAGTGAGATAATTGACAAGACTGGCTACGGATAGCGACTACGGAATGGAGCAGTTGTCAGCCACCTCCTCTACATGGATGACATCAAGCTGTATGCCAAGAGTGAACGAGACATCGATTCACTGATCCACACCACCAGGATATACAGCAATGACATCGGAATGTCGTTCGGGCTGGAGAAGTGTAGTCGGATGGTAACAAAGAGAGGGAAGGTAGTCAGAACAGAGGGGATCAAACTACCAGAAGGCAACATTGCAGACATAGAGGACAGTTACAAGTACCTGGGGATCCTGCAGGCGAATGGGAACCATGAAGAGGCCGCTAGGAAAGCTGCAACCACCAAGTACCTGCAAAGGGTCAGGCAAGTCCTGAGGAGTCAGCTGAACGGTAAGAACAAGATCCGGGCTATCAACACCTACGCCCTTCCCGTGATCAGGTACCCTGCTGGGGTAATGGGCTGGCCAAAGGAGGAGATAGAAGCCACTGACATCAAGACAAGAAAGCTCCTTACCATGCATGGAGGGTTTCACCCCAAGTCCAGCACCCTGAGGCTGTACGCTAAGCGGAAGGAAGGGGGCCGGGGACTGGTGAGTGTCAGCACCACAGTCCAGGATGAGACAAGGAACATCCACGAATACATCACAAAGATGGCCCCAACTGACAGCGTGCTCAGTGAATACCTCAGGCAGCAGAAACCCAAGAAAGTGGAGGAAGGCGAGGAACCATCATGGAAGGACAGGCCCCTGCACGGTATGTACCACCAGCAGATAGAGGAGGTGGCTGATATCCAGAAATCCTACCAGTGGCTGGACAAAACTGGACTGAAAGACAGCACGGAAGCACTAATCATGGCAGCACAGGAACAAGCACTGAGCACAAGATCCATTGAGGCTGGGGTCTATCACACCAGCCAAGACCCCAGGTGCAGGCTGTATAAAGATGCCCCAGAGACAATCCAGCACATAACAGCAGGGTGCAAGATGCTAGCAGGCAAGGCATACATGGAACGCCATAACCAAGAGGCCGGCATAGTGTACAGGAACATCTGTGCCGAGTATAACCTGGAAGTCCCAAGGTCAAAATGGGAGATGCCCCCAAGGGTGATGGAGAATGACCGAGCTAAGATCCTGTGGGACTTCCAGATACAGACGGACAAAATGGTGGTGGCTAACCAACCGGACATAGTGGTGGTAGACAAACATGAGAAGACGGCCGTAGTGATCGATGTAGCGGTTCCGAATGACAGCAACATCAGGAAGAAGGAACACGAGAAGCTCGAGAAATACCAAGGGCTCAGAGAAGAGCTCGAGAAGATGTGGAGGGTGAAGGTGACGGTGGTCCCAGTGGTAATCGGAGCACTAGGTGCAGTGACTCCCAAGCTAGGCGAGTGGCTCCAGCTTGAAGGATAAAGACCGCCCACAGGGGCGAGTGGGGAATTTTTATAATATGTATATATATATATATATATATATATATATATATATATGTATATGTGTATATATATCATTGTTTCAATCAATTATCTTCCAACAGAAATGTAGATTGTGATTATACAGTGCAAACAAATAATTTATCATGCAGCTGCTCTTTAACAAAAACATGATTGGAGCTCAGAGATCTGACCTGGGGCCTTGCATACAGACAGCACCAGCCTACTTCAGTATACTGCTGGGAAACAAGTTCTCCTTGGTATTAGCAGCTCTCTGCTTCCAGGGTTTGGGTTTCTTTAAAGGTTCCGTTTTGCACTTTCTTCCACTCGCTCTCTGACTGTGTTTTTTCCGTATTGCCGAAGGCCATTGTAAGTCCTCTCACACTGTCTGTCTGTACAGTTCACCAGTGTCCCTCCAGACCTCTCACCCCTCTCTCCTGCTCTCCTCCCACCACACTATCCAGCACCCCACCTCCTCCAGCTCAGTCCCTTGGGTTCTGACCCTGGCCAAATGTCTGACAGCTCACTAAACAGAACGGCCTCGTGATCCGCATGGAGATAAACATCCTCTCTCTCACACACACACATGCACACACACCAAATAAGGCTGCCAGACTAACAGTATATGTGTTGCTTAGCAATCTAAGGGTGTTTGCTAGAGTGTATTGCCTGTGATTAGATGCCTTTGAGTTTAGAATAGTTCTCCAAAGCCGCAACACTTGGTGGTTTATTGATCCTTAAAAGACACATATTTTTTATGATAAGTAGAAAGTGTTACAAATCATATCACTGTGCTTTTGTCCTTGATCAGCTTTGCATTCTTGCAAGACGTCTGTGTATCTGATGCCACTGAGCAAACAGCACAAGTTCCTCCCTGATGAAATGCTTTTGTTACACATGCAGAAGCACATAGAGCAGGCAGTAACTAAATGATCCATAAACAATGATTTATGAGATGTGGGGGGGCATGTCAGAAGTAGAATGTGAAATATTCAGCAGTCATTCCATATTCAAGGCAGACTTGGAGGGGCATGGATCTGCTACACAACGGCAGGTTATACACACACCGATGCACTCTATCACCCTGGAGATCAAAGCGTGCATGTTAGCTTGTCAAACATTGGCCAGGAGGAAAGGCTCATATGTTACCACTGCATTATAGGTAGCATCATCATTTTTACACAAGTTTAATCACCCTTGTCCTGCCTGATGTAGGTTATGCAAGTTTTGAGGCAAAATAGAAAAAAGCAAAACCACACATGCATGCAAACACATTGCAATGCAGAAGAAAATGTAAAAAGTCTAGAAATTGAGAAAAAAACATAGGAAGTGATGCATATATTCTACATATATGCTAACTAGCCACAACTACTTTAGCTGATGAAATCAAAGTGAAGGCTGGTAACCATGTTTTTAAATGTTGTTAATTATTGAAAAGTTGGGTTTCCTCTCTGGGATTACAGGCCTTCCACAATCTTTTGCTTATATGCTCAGCTGTCAAATTAGATTTTTATGACTGCTCTGCTGCACACACACACACACACACACACACACACACACACACACACACACACACACACACACAAATAAAACACACACAAACTAAAGAAACACTTTCACTGCCCACTCTCTATGATTTTTTTTCCTTTTATGCCAATTTGCAAATATTTCCTTGTTTAAAAATTTTAAAAAATATTATTAAGCATGCTCTGTGAGATTATCGCTTTTAGGAGTACTAATAGACAAAATTGCATTTTTATCCATACTTGTGACATGTTTGTAGCAATAAGAATGTCACTCCACCAGTTTGTTATATTTAGAATGGAATATTTTAACTACTACTGATGGACTCATGGCTGAACCCTAGGCTGCTGAGGCTCCGATTTTTCCTCTAATGCCACTATGAGTTTGAGGATAAGGATGGGTACCAAGCAATGGTCCCTCTAAGCTGCGCACGTGCGCAATTGCGCATTGCTGGCACGGTCTCTGCGCACAGAAAATCTGCATTGCGCACAAAAACAAAAAATCAAACCTGAATTGAAATTAAAATTAAAACTTTAACAATTCAGTTTTGCAGTGTTAGTCAGTAAGTGCCTGGCTGTTCCTGTATGGGATTAGAACGATGCCACCTTATCCCATAGTCCAGCCAATCACACGATTCACATTCGTATATACGCAGCTAATCAATGTCGTTGACAGGCTATGACAGCGTCCTTATGTGCCAACACCGGTGTTTTAGCTAGCAAAGCGGCGTGGCTGATGTGGAGTGATGCCACGTTAACGACAACGTGTACAACCATTGGAGATGTGAGCAGGACAGACGGAACAATTGACGGAAAAAGTGTGGACTTTATACCAGTTTTTAAATTGTGTTGATAGGCTACGTAAAACCAGAATTATGATAAAAAATATATGCAATGTTTGGTTTTCTTCCTGAATACTTCACCAGTGTGTGAATGTGTGCGTGAATGGGTGGGTGACTGGATGTGTAAAGCGCTTTGGGGTCCTTAGGGACTAGTAAAGCGCTATACAAATACAGGCCATTTACCATTTACTATCATTGTTTATATTTATTGCCCGAAGAAACGGTAAAAACGGCGTTTTATAAGGAAAACGCTTGAATGCGCTCTCCACCTGTGAGCAAAGCCAAAACCAAAAAAACCCCAGCCTTTCCTATTGGTAGAAAAATGTCGACCAATCAAAAAATGATATGGCAACAGTTGTTTAGGAAGGGGGAAGTTTTAGGACTGTTTTGAGATGTGAGAGATTTGCGACGTTTAGCGCAAATTTTATGTAGTTAGTGTATAGTGTAGTCAATAGTTTTGTATTGTAAACTGCTGCAAAAAACTTTGTTGTTTGCAAAACTCAGTGACTTTTTTGAAGAAGTAACTATATAATTAATTGCCCACCATTGGTCATTATTCTGCCCCTCTGTTGTTGCTTTATTGGGTTTCTTTGGCTGGCGCATTTTTCAGGTTTCTCCTTCAGTTTGTGGCTTCTTCTTTAGTTATTTTGTGTGCACTACACTGCCCCCTTTGGTGATGTGTTGTAAGCAGCAGGCAAAGTTCACGCAGGCAGTGTGAGAAAATGCATGGAGCAGAAAACAAGCTGCACAACTTTAAGCCCAGTTTACAACGTTGGGGAGTTTGTTGAGCCATAATCTGTAAGTAAACAATGTGTAGCTTTATTTTCTGTAAGATTTGTTACTTTCCTGTTACTTAAAAGGTAATTTGAACGCACAAGGAAAGATGTTTATGTTGAATGTAAAGCATAAGAAAAGCTATGTTGCTAACTTCTGTTTTTGGTTACAAAATATGTCAATACTGATGCTTACGTATTTTTTTACTGTATGTTCACAGTCTTACAAATTAAAAGAGGAAAAAACGGTCTTCAGTTAAAGACACAAAGACAAAGCGATGTGTCCTGTTGTTTAGGGGTGGGGGGAAAAATCGATACTGTGTAGTATCGTGATATTTTGTTTGCTAATAATGTATCGATACAGGGACAGCAGAAATCGATATTTTGTTACAAACAAAGTTTTTGTGGACTGGAACTCTGACTTCAGAGCATGTTGATCAGCTCCTTTTTCTGAGCAAGAATCCTGACATTCCTTCACTGTCCAAATGTGTTTAACTTTTTTTATGGCAGCAATAAACATGATAGTTTACTTATTTTAATTTAAGACATGTTTTATTTTAATTAAGTTTAAAACTTTTTTATTTAATGTAAAATTATATTTTGTTTTAATTTACTTTCAAATTCTTCAGTTGCTGAATGGGCTGCATAGTTTTCATAAATTGCATAGTTCAGAATAGCTATAATTGTACCAGATGGTTGCATTCAGTTAAGTTGGACTAGACTGTAATACAAACCGTTCAGTTTGTCAACAATAAAACTGAAATGAGAGAAAGACTGAGTGTGAGACTTTGATATTAGATAAAATGAATATTGATAAAGTTTACCTTTATGTACAGAATCTGAATATCGCAAAATATTTTTAAAAAATTGCAATAATATTGTATCGTGCGTTAAGTATTGTGATAATATCGTATCGTGAGATGTATGGTGATTCCCACCTCTACTGTTGTTCCTGGAACCATCTCCTCTTATTTTAAGCTCGCTGCCCCAGGTGAATGTATGGCTATTCACCTGGGTCAGCGGAGTCATTATATACTGTATTTTGCAGACAGAGAGTTAGAGGACTCTCTGCCAGACCACAGACTCATAATACAAGTCAGAGCTTTATAAAAATAAAAATAAAAATTTGACTTTAAGTTATTTTTACTTCCAATAGTGTTAACATACTACACAGGTTATGAACAAGATTTTTTAAATTTTTCAATGTAAGTGGCCTTAAGCAGTTAATTAAAAGTAGTCTAACATAAATGTAAATTTGTGTGTTCGCTCAGACACATGAAAAATTAGAGGGAACATTGGTACCAAGGGTACTATTCTTCTCAAAATGAGCGATACAGATCAAGGCTGACAAATGTTTTATTAACATTAGGCTTTCTGTTGTAGTCTCATGGTCTTTCATGCTGTTGGCATTCAAAGTAGTTTGGCTTACCACACTATGTGGTAAGCCATGAGCATTTTCTTAAACATCCTATCCCTTAAATCATATTATAATAAAGATAAGCAGCATGAGAGTGCATGTAATAAGTATCAACAGTCATTTAAAATATTGCCTGGAAATTTGATTATTTCATAAAAGTTAACCCAAAATTTCATGACAAACCCGACAATCACTACAGATAACCATTACATCTATTATATGCACAAGAGCTTTTTTTAAGCATAAAAAAGGATGGAAAACAAGAAATTAAACTTCTTTTTTAGGTAAAAGTGTCATGGTCCTGGGTCCCTGATTTCTCCGATGTGTATTTTAGTTCCCTGCCATCCCCTGCTTGTTGTCTCGTTGTCCCTCCTAGCTGTGTGGTTTTCCTGTGCTCCGAGTTCCCTTGTAACTCCTAGTTTCCTGTTCCCTGGTCTTAGTTTCCAGTTTAGGTTTTGTTTAGAAGTATTCTAGTGTTTTACAGCAAATAAAGCTGCCTTTTTGAGTTCATCCCCATGTGTACTGAGTCCTGCATTGGGGTCCTAATCCTGCCTGCCACACAGCAAAATCATGACAAAAAGTCAAAATGACTTAAGTAATAGTACAAGAGTATTCTTAAAATCCTTAAAATAAAAGTGTGGATTATGTAGAACAGTGGTTCCCAATCTTTTTTTGCTAGGCCCCCCTTTGTTTGCGCCCCCCCCCCCTTCTCGCACGTGCACGCGCGCACGCACACATCCTCCAACCACACACACCCATATTTTGCTCCATTGCGGTTTCTTTCACACCTCAAGCATTTAGTAAACAATTAAGCAAATCTGCATTAAAAGACAGGTAGTAAGAAAATAAACTACTAACTCTTTTATGCTACGTCCACACCTACACGGGTATTTTTGAAAACGCAGCTGTTTCGTCCACACGTAAACGGCGTTTCCTATCACCGAAAACGAGATTTTTAAAAACTAATTTTTTTCCAGTTTACGTGTGGACGAGGAATACAGAGTTCCTCACGCAACGTCAAAGGTATGTGCCTTTTGTCACGTCACGCTGTGCACCACGTTTACATGAGATGAAATGCAGAATGGCAGATAGAGACGAATGTATATATACTGTTACTGTTAATCTTACTATCTTCAGTTTTTACACGCTTACATATACACACGCAGTTACTGTCCCTCCATTTAGAAAAGGCAGAGGCTTCACGTATAATTATTTTACTGTAGTTGTTTTTTTTTTCATGTGTAATAATATTCAACATTGCTATCAATGCATTTTTCAAAAAATGCCTCTCTGTGCACAATGGGTTTTAAAACACAAACAACCGTGGGATACTGTTTGTCTGTGATTTGAACAGCCCAGCACGTGCTCCCGACACAGGGAAAACCAATTCTGCAGGGGAGACCTACCTTGGCACTTGTGCAGGTGAAACCAAAGGGAAGATATGCTTCACCATATTTTCTAGTCTTTGGCTTAGAATGAAGTTGATTTGGAAACATATTCATCTATGCTTCATCTCCTGCTTTGCGTTTCTGTGGGCGCCCTGTGCTAGCAGTGTCCAAGCGTTTTGTTCACCCCCCCCTTTTCGTACCGCACCCCCCCCTGCAATGGCTCTGGCCCCACACTTTGGGAAGGTCTGATGTAGAATGACCCTTTTCTGAATCAGATTCATGGTATCACATAAATAATTCTAAACATCACACATTAAAATTAGTTTTTCTTTTTCCCAGCCTTTCTTCAAAATATAAGGTGAGGGAAGGGTTAGGATTGAGCTTAATACCGGTAATGACTGAAAAAAATGTGTAAGTGTGTATGTGTATATATATATATATATATATATATATATATGTATGTGTGTGTGTGTGTGTGTGTGTGTATATATATATATATATATATATACATATATATATATACATGTGTGTGTGTGTGTATTGCTTATTACATTAAAAATAAATTAAGTGAAAATAATATGGAGCCCCACAAGTTCAAGTTAAATCTAATTTGTCAATATCTTTAACTCCTCCCTTGTTTACTGTTTGCCCTTTGATTAATTGCTAAAATTATTAATAAAAGGACAGCACTGCCTTAGGAGGCAGGTTTTCATTTTTCTGCTAATGCAACATGCAATGTTTGCTAAGTTTCTAATTGGTCACTGGGGATATTTCTAGGAATCTGTAGGAATCTAAAGGTCTCTGCTGTTTCTTTGCCAAACCAAATCTGTCCGTGTTTATTAGTAAATATTATAATTATGATGTTGACACACAACTGAAATTCTGACACTTCCATGTGCTCTGTGCCTTGAGCGGTATTCATAAAAATAGAAATAGAAAACCCGTTAGTTCAGCCAGCTAACGAGTTATATTATCCTTGTAGGCTCAGGATTTGAGACATTTCTTATTCTTTAGAAAAATAATAATTTATAAAATTTAAATTTATAAATTGAACAAGTAGTGGGGCTAAAAAGGAAGATCTTGGACTGGTGCTCCTGTGACACTGGCTTAGACAAATGATATAGATAAATTGATGAATCAAAACAAACATTTAAATTGTGAAATTAGCCACTCATAAGTTTTATATATCAAACATTAAAGAACATTGAGTTTTGAACAGAGGTTGTGCCTCTCTATGTTTAAAAAAAAATTAATAATCATCAACTGCCACTGGTTAAAATTATGTATTCAGTCATCTGCAGCATTTTGTCATGGGACAGTGCTTGTTTTTGGCAATCTGCAGGTTGCTTCTCCAAGTTGGCAGAGGAACTAAGATATTTTAATGTACACAAGTCTTGTTTATGTTTTTAGAATTATCCTGCATCTTAATGCAGACATAGAAATGGAGATGCCAAGCGTAACCCAATTAAACAGTAAAGTTACAAAGTTGATGGTTACAAAGTTACTAGGGATGGCTATCGAAACCCGGTTCTTGTTGAGAACCGGTTCCCACGGTTTCAATTCCTTGGAATCGTTTGCCATTTATGCAAACGATTCCCTTATCAATTCCAGTCGCCCCGAATGACATCACCACGTTGCAGAGCGTCATTTACCTGGCGTTCGTCTTGTAATCGGAAGGTTGCCGGTTCGAGCCCCGGCTCAGACAGTCTCGGTCGTTGTGTCCTTGGGCAAGACACTTCACCCGTTGCCTACTGGTGGTGGTCAGAGGGCCCGGTGGCGCCAGTGTCCAGCTGCCTCGCCTCTGTCAGTGCGCCCCAGGGTGGCTGTGGCTACAATGTAGCTTGCCATCACCAGTGTGTGAATGTGTGTGTGAATGGGTGGATGATTGTGTATAGTGTAAAGCGCTATACAAATACAGACCAATTACCTGGCAGGAAACATGGCGGCTCAAACGCACAAAAGTTTGATTATACTTTACGAGAACGGATGACAACAGGGCAACTTGCAATACTTGCAAAGTAGATATTTCATTTAAGGGAAGAAACACTACGAATATGCAAAAGCATTTGCTCACAAAACACACGATGACGATGTTACTCCTAAATTTCTATCTTGTTCAAAGAGAAGATATAAATCAAAGTTCTAAGCTAATCGACCTTAGTGTTCTCCTTTTTTAAAAAGAATCGATAAAGAATCGAATCGTTAAACAGAATTGAAAATGGAATCGGAATCATGAAAATCTTATCAATACCCATCCCTAGTCAACACTCTTTTTTTTTTGTGTGTCCTGACTTTTAGGATGTGAAACCTGACCACAGTTAACATTAAATACTTGGTTAGAGCTAATCAAAAAGACTCCATCAGTTCCTTCCCAGCTCATATAAAAATAGTGTTTTATTTGTGAATGAGTTGTTAGTTTTGTATGCTAGTTCATTCATTTAATGATATGATGAGTTTTATTATTATTTATTTTTTTAAAATAAATATTTTGCCAAAATTGATCACACTGCTTATTAAAGTTAAGATTAAGTCTGGTACCTAAAAGACCTTTGTCAACATTTGTATGTGTATAATTGGATATCGAAACAGAATCGATAAGAAAGACATCATTAAAACTTCCCATCCCACTACCATTAGCAAGCCAATCCAGATAACTTTAAAATAATAAGGCAGTTATACGAATGAGTTGAAAACTTGATACAGGCTTAAAACCCCCAAAATGTGCCTCTCAACACAGATACCTATGTAAAAAAAAAGTGCCAATATAGCCAAATTACATCTTTGTAGGGAAAAGTAAGAAAACACACAATTGTAAATGATTTTTGCTCCATCAACTGACTTGAGCTACATTTTCAGAAAGTTATGACGGATAACCTTCCCCACACTCTGCGTTTACTTAAGCCCGAGTAGGGATGGGTACCGGTATCCGGTGCTATAATGGCACCGGTTCTTACATAAACGGTAGTAACCAGACCGAAAAGCAGCGCACATTTCAGTGCTTTATTTTGGTGCTTTTTTTTTCCTGATATGTCATAAACTTTGGATTCTAGCCAATCATTTTACCTTTGCAAGGATAGTAGGCGGGCCCAGGTATGTACATTCATTTAGAGCAGAGCTACAGATTACAAATGCCCAAGGCGAAACGGTCAAAAGTCTGGCTGTACTTCACAGAAAAAGATGCAAACTCAGCCGCCTGCAACAAGTGCTTTAAGGTGATACCGTGCAAAGGAGGTAACACCTCGAATCTGATGAAACACCTGGCGACGCATAGCGTTTTTTTAAAAGCCGAGAAATGCACCATACCTACTGCGGGTGTGGTGCCTGTTATCGGACCCGGAGTTAGCAACATCCCCCAAGAACCCGAAGAGTAGAGTCCTGGCCCCTAGCCCTGCCAATGTAGCTAAAATGATGATGGATGATGATGGCAGCAGCAGCAGCCGTTCTTCTCTGCGTGAGTAGCTTAATGTTGTTTGTGTGTAATTTACGTTGAGTACGCTAACCACGTTATTACATTAATGCATGTAAGGTGAACTAGCAAACACCGTCATAGTTACATCCGACTGTCTTCTTGTTTGATGGCAGATACTCCCTTCACCCTGGCTATCTTTTTACAAAAAAAACAGCTAAACATAAGAGGTTTTTGGACAAAGTTTGTGTTCTCCTTTCTTTAAGCACCGGTTTGAGCACCATTTAAGCACCGTGACCGTTTCAAAAGTACCGGTTTGGTACTGGTATTGGATAAAACCTAAACGATACCCATCCCTACCCCTGAGGGGAAAATTTAAAACCAAGGTTCAAGGTTCAGTGTGTTGTAACACACACTGATCTACACATAAACTTACACAGTGTGTAGTATGTTTTCAAGATTGAATTAGGGTCATATTACATTAGTAACCACTGGCAGTGTATTTTTGTCAGCAATGAGCAGCAGTCATGAATGGGATGGAAAAGAGAAGTGGTTTGAAGAGCTGCAGTTTGGGTGAGAGGCTGGAAGCAATGCACACAACACTACAGACTTGTATCAGATTCCCAGCCAGTGCCAACCATTGACTTTTAGAAACGAATGGGCTTCACATAAAGAGAAGTATTTCTGCATTTCATTAATTTGAGAAGCTGGAAAACAGAGGCAGGGAAAACACACTGTAGTAGGATCTGATGTAAAGCCAGGAGAGGCAACACGTGTGACTCCAGGGACAGTAGCCTTTACCACTTTACTGCTGTTGGGCACTGAACTTGCTTTAAATCCCTCGCATAGTTTCCACCGAAACATGCACAGTACTGAAATAAACACAATAGTACAATTTCCCACTGCAAATTTGTTGGAAATGGAAACAAAATGTCAATTTTCCACAGACAAACATGTTCTATTTTTTCAAGGGAAGCTATGATAGCATGACAAAGACCAAATAAAAAGAGCACAGTTGCAGTGTCCTGTGTCTCCAATCTATTCACTCATCCAACCATCCAGTCTCAGAACAGCAACTAGGCATTTTCATTTAATCCTCAGCTTGCATGAATTATTAAGACATTAAGCATCAGCTGCTGCGTTGTCTCAACATGTCATTACTCTGTTATGAGCTTAACTTTCCCAGCGCAAATTGAAAATGTCAGCAGTTGACCTTAAAAAACAAGGTGGGACATTCACGTCCCCCCCAGAGGAACATACCGCGAATGTGCTGCACAAGGCCATATTTTATTTAAGATAGGGAAGTGTTTTGCTGTCTTAGAATAGCTCTGAAATTTGTTAATTAACATTTAGAAACAACATTTAGCAATCCATTTTCTATTTAGAATTACTGTGGTAAAACAGAAATTTATAGATAAGTATATGACATAGAGGAGGACAAATTACATTTATAGGATGGTCATCATGAAACTACAAACCCCATCACTATGTAATTATAAAACCAGATATAAATTCTGTATTCTCAGTTAATAAGATCATCTTTAACATTAAACATTTTATACTCTATAAAGAATGTATTATATTAACTAAGATTAAGATTATCTGTGAGTGCGTTTGACAAAGCTTTATAAACTTGCTTTTTTAATGGTTTATGGTTAATTAAGGTTACTGCAGAATGCAAACATAACACATCACATTTGAGGCTTATGGGACACTGAAATATTTGTAGGAGCAGAATCTGGGGGCATAGTGAGAAAGAGACACACTGAATACCTGAAGCCAAGGGTTATTTTCAACTTATTCAATATGGAAATAGATATTTCAATTAAGATCAAGGAGGAAAATGTTTCCTTTGTCAGGACATTCAGGGCAAGAGGGTTACTTTCATATACATAAAATGAAAGATTAGAGAAGCCAGACAAGTAAAATTATTCGGGAAAAGTTCCTGTTGTAATAATAAACAACATTTTCTGATTCACAGTCAGTGTGTGCTCTTACTTGTATATACATTCCACTTAGTTGAGTTACTGCTGTGAGCTTCTGTCAAACTCATGCAAGAAAGATGTTGATGTCTAGAAAGAATCTTCTCAAGAGCTTTAATTTGTTCAATAAAATGCATTGCAATGCCTATTTTACAGGCAGTTACATGATCCTGTGATTTGACAGGATGTATAAAGGCCAAATTTACCCTCAAACGAATGCAACAGATTTTGGTACTTGTCTGTTGAAGTATCCATGCTAAACATACTCACTGAGATTTATCTGCCTTAGAGAATTCTTCCTATTTATTTATTTTTTACATTTTTAATGTTCACATGCCGGAAAATTGTATTCAAATACTATTTGAAAATCTTAATACACTGTCTCCAGAACTGAGTGAAGAATTTATGTAGTCATCCTGTCACACAAGCCTGTGCATGTGACAAATTTGTCACCAGCACATGATTTGACACAGATTCTCCAGTGGATGTTTTGGACTGTTGCATCAGCAGGTGGAGTTTCCTCAATCCCAGGAGGGTCATTATTGCTTCAGTGGGGGCTGCAGTGTAGCAGTATCCGTTCTCTTTTTCATGCATGGCATGAGTAGAGCAAGCCATGCTTTTACATTTCTGATGAAAGACTCACTGATAGGATGCAGTGAAAGAACGTTTCACTTATTTAGTTTTTTACAGTTTTAGATTATAGTTACATTTTCAAAGACTAGTGATTACATTTTAATTTCTTACAAAAAAATGCCGCTTCCCTGTATTCCTTGGATATTGTCATATTGGCTGCACTTTCTCTACAGTCAGCTGATTTCAGTTTATGTGCCAGGAACCCACACCGATGTTAAAGCTAAGTGACTGTTAACCATAGCCCAGCAGCCAGACCCAAAAATTCAACAAGTAACAAAAGCAGTGATCAACAGTCAGGCTGCAAACTCTTTCTACCTGTTCATGTTTCAAAGGTAGAATCACTGCTTTAAAGTCTCTTTGTGCTGGTTTTCATCTTTGCTTTGTGCTGTTGGCTTTCTGTTCATACCTAAATATAAAGAGAAAAATCATATATGTGTGTCCTTATTAGAATAGGGATTTGTGTTGATGTGTGGGGCTGTAGCCTACAGATTTTACTTGTGAAATGGTAATTAAGAGACAATGGGTTTCAGGTCATTTTACAAAGAAAACAGTAATCTAATGAGGAGTGTAATGAGTAACTTTCTCTTAGGAGTAATTAAATAATGGACTGCATTACTTTTAAGAAAACATTTGTGTAATATGCATAATGCATTACTTTTTTTGAAAAGTAACACAACAATGAGCAATTAATTTGCACAAATGTAATGTTGTCGAAATGCTGCTTAGCGATGGTGGTGACTCTCAAAGCAGAGCCAATGAGAATTGATAAGAGAATCAAATCGATAAGTGACACTAATAAGGAATTGGTTTTGCTAAATTCTTATCGATTCCCATTCTTGTGTTTGTGTGTGTGTGTGTGCATGTGCATGCGTAGGTAAGTATCCTCTATTTGATTTTGTAGTTATCCAAGAAACCTTTGATTTGATTACCTTCTTCTTCTTTGCCCAGTACATTACTCATTATAAAAATGTAGATGTAATTTCTCTTTACAAAATCAGTATAACATTTTGTAATATTTTTAATGGAAACAAACAATTGAATGTAATTCCCAGTAACCCAGCTATGATATAGCCTAAAAGGTAAACAACCAAACTGTCTGATAAAAGAAACAAGTGTTGTTTTATTTGTGCTAGGTGGATTTTTTTCTTTGGGACACAGCCAGGGAAGCTACATCTCCATTTGCTTTCTTTATGCTAAGCTAAGCTGTTTGGCAGCTGGCAGTAGCTTAATATTCAGAGTGCGGCATTAATCTTCTCATTTAACTTTTGGCAAGAAAGCAGACAAATGTATTTTGCAAAATGTTGAACTATTGCTTTAAGCAAAATCGTTTTTTGATTGAATGAGAAGCAACAATTTCTGCATATCACATTTCATTCACAGGGAAATATCACCATGTTTTACACTGATTCCAAATGATCATTTTTAGAATTTATTTGGCAGTTTTCCTCATTTCTTCTCCTTTTCGTATTCTGGTTATCACTTGTTGTGAATTATAGGAGTAGTGTGTTTAAAATCCTTTGTTTAGAGTGAGTTTTGCAATGAAATGCCCTTACATTCCCCTTGCAAGCAATGCTCAATAATACAATGCAATAGCCTTGCAGATGTAATATTAAATAAAACCAAGCTGCATAAAGGCCTGAATTTTCAGTTGCTTGTGTTGCAATGAAAAGGGCTGGAATATTTTTCTTAAAGAATGCATTTCTATTATATTGCATTAAAGAGGGATTAAAATTACTATGAAGGGAAATCAATAGTGAAAGGTGATCACCAAGCATGTTGATCATCCAGTGTGAATTGATCAGCTCAATTACAGGCTCAGTTCCACAGGGAAGTCGTATGATTTTGCTGTGCCTATTTGCCCCAAATTTCTAAAAGCATACAGCAGATGTCATAGTTGAATTTCTAATTAAGGACAAATGGCCTCGGGTCTCTTTTCAGATGTCCCTCAGCTGTATGTTGATGTCAAAGCTGAATATCCCAAATCTGCCTTTCACAGAAGGAATAAACAGTAACAAATATAACTGTTGTTCTCGCCTTCCTAAAACTTTGACCATTTCCACTATTTTCTGCCACCCCCTAATGTCCCATCTTTGTGTCTCGGTATGGGGTATATTGTTAAATATTGATCGAGAAGCAAGATTGACGGGCTTAGAGAGAGAGAGCCAGAGAGAGAGAGAGAGAGCCTGCAGCCAGCACTGAAAGGAGCAGCCTTCTGTCTGGACTTGGCCACAGATGTTTGCAACACTGCACCATTGCAAATACAGAAAGCTTTCTAAAAGTCACACAAACATATGATGCACGCACACACACACACACACAGAGCTGCAAACAGGCTCCAAACAGTGTGAGCATGATAGTGAATCAGTCTCTTTCACATTAGGCTATAATTGGCAGGAGGCTGGATGAGGCTATCACTTATCTTGTCACTGAGCAATTGTTATGGGTAATGGAAGCGGAGTGTTTTTGTGTGTATATGTGTATGTCAGCATGTTTCTCTGTCTGTGTGGGAGAGTAGTTGTATTTTTGTGTTGAATTCAGTCTGTGGGTGTGTGTGGGTGTTTGTGTGACACTCCAGGCAGCAGATGGAACTCCATGCTAATTGGGTGGAGATCAGTGGGGGAGTTTGGAGCAGACTGACCCAGGGCTGGGCTTGCGCTCCTGGGCTTGGCTTGCTCCCACCCATGGCTCTGCGGCTGGTTCTCTGGCTACTGGTACCAGGATTCTTTCCATCACTTCATCAGCCCATCCATCCATGGATAACCCTTTCTGACCAACAAACTGCTTTCTTGTTCCTTTGTACTCTTCCTTTGCTCCCTTGTTTGATTTTTCTTCTATCTTTTCATCGATGTTTATACCTCTTTTCTTCATTTTTTAAACACCAGCTTTATTAATTTCTTAATTTAAATTGTTTGTATAGTACTTCCATATGATATCCATTTGCTGTACCATAGAAGCACCGTATATTTTTGCCTATATTTTTTTTTTCCACAAAGATCACTAGATAGTTTCTTGTATGCACTGAAATTGATCATTTTATGGTGTACATGGAGAACTTACTGCTTATTTTTATGGATTTAGGCTGTTTCAGTTACTTCCTTTTTCATGTAATCGCAGACTGACTCCATGATGTTAAGATTCTGGCTCTGTGGAGGCCATGCCATCTGTTGTAGGATTGCTTGTTCTTCTTGTAGCTGGAGATTGTTATATGATCCTGCCTGCATTTGTAATGTCACTGACAAGTTGTAGAATGAATTCAGGCCAATTAGTTTCTGCCCTGATGGTGCCAAAACATTTAGACAAAATGCATTCCATAATACTAGTCATTTGAATACTGCAACAACTCACAAAGTTGCAAAGTTTTTTTGTCATATGCACAGCAAAGAAATATGCAGTGCTGTCAACTACATATGAAAAAAAAAAAACCCTAAATGAAATAGGTGGATGAAAACAGGAAATTATAAATACAGATGAAATATAAGATGAGCAAAAAATATAACTATAAAAATAAAATAAAAGAATCTGAGCTACAATATATTATGTACATATTCGTACAATTTGGAATGAAATATACTTCTCTACCACCAGATTGAGGATAGATGCGTAAACAGTTCATGTTGGGGGTATGCAGGCCACTTCAGGATGGAGGTAGCTATCCTTTGGTCTTTGCCATTGTAGATGCTCTGCAAAGAGGACATTGGAGTCCTAATGATTTTTTTTTTGGGGGGGGGGGCAGTCTTCACCACTGTAGCATTAGCGTTGCTGTATCACATGGTGATGCAGCTGGTCAAGATGCTCTCAACCATGCAGCTGTAGAAGTTGCTGAGGATCTTAGGTGGCATACCAAACTATCTCACCCTGCACAGAAAGTACAGCTGTTACCAATCTTGGCAAACTGGGGCCTGGTAGTCAATGTCTAGGAGCCAGTCTCAGAGGGTGGGGTGCAGGCCGAGGGTAGACAGTTTATGGATGAACTTGTGGGGAATAACCATGCTAAAGGCTGAACTATAGTAAACAAACAGCATGCTGACATAGGCATCTTTAATTCTCCGGGTGAGAGAGCGAATAACATAGTATGGTGGCAATAACATCTGAGGTGGACCTATTGGATCAGGAGGCATACAGCAGAGGGTCCAGAGTTTCTTATATGCTGATCGGAATGTGGGCCACCTCCACTCTCTCAGAATAGTCTATGATGATTGGAGTGAGTGTTACTGGCTTGTAATCATTCAGACATGTTGGTGGGCAGTTAGAGACGATGATTGTAGTTTTTGAAACAAGATGAAACGGTCCCCTGGCTGAGAATAAGGTTGAAGATATAGGTGAGAACATCAGTCAGCTTGGTAGCACATACTCTGAGAGCCCGCCCAAGGATGTTTGCTGGTCTGCTGCCCTTCAGTGGTTAATTTTCCTCAGCACTTTATCTATGTTGTGTAAGTGCGTCTCCTCTCTGCGCTATAGCTGGAGGTCTCAAATTGGGTGTAGATGGTGTTGAGATCACCTAACAGACTTGACTTCTTGAACCTGTTGGTAGTTCTGTATTCTGTGATCTCCTGAAGGCCTTGCCACGTCTGCCTGAAGTCAGATGTAGAATAAAAGCCATCTAGCTTCTCTCTGTACCACCCCTACGCTGCACTGATAGCTTTCCTCATTTCCTCATTGAGCAAGTATACAGCATGCGGCATACTGACTGTTTATCCAGTGATTATGGTTGGGGAACTTCCTGAGTTGTATGTTGGGTTGATATTATTAACAAAAGTGCTAACATACCCAGTCAGAGACTCAGTCACATCATTTCTGCTATATTGTGAAATTTTACAGATGATGACAAAATGAGAGATAGGAAGGCCTACATAAAGAGTGAAACTCCATTTCACTTTATGACATCATTACACATGAATGAACATGGCGGTCAATAATAAAATATTAACTCTACATCTCCTTCGCATCAACAAATCAGAGCGTTGGGCAATCAACTTCTTTCTTCCATGGGCATAATGGACAAGCTGGGGAAACTGCATCATGCATAATATGCATCAGATGCATGGCATTTGTAAATTTACTGGCACCAGAAGCACCAGGTGGAAAATAGAAAAAACAAGAAAGTGAGAAAAAGGAACGCTTTTAAGAAAAAAATCTTTATAGTGTTTACAAAAAAACTAATGAAATGTGATTTACTGTATATCAAATATTGTTTCACATTCTCTTTATTTTCTCTCTTCCTCAACATGAGTACTTATATATGAAAGTTTGTATTCTGTCCTTACTAGATCTTTCTTGTCTGTGAAATGGGTTCACGCTTGGACTGAGGTGTTTGTGTTGACAGATCTTCATATGGTTTCATGCATTGCCCCACCCACCCACTTTGAGATTTAATAATCCCACAGACACAGAATTATTCAACTCTGGCATTTTGCACTCCTGGTTCTCCTCCCACATGGTGGGAGTTCATGGCTGGGTGTGTTTGTATCTGTGTGTGTACGGGGGTAGGTGGGTGGCTGTGTGCTTGGGTGCGTCTGAGTAGTCTGTTATTATTTGATGGCACCCACTGTGCATTTATGCATTATTCATGCCATGCCAAAGGGGCAACTTTGGGCCAAGGCTTCGGCAAAAGCATGCCTGAACCCTTCATTAACTCTACAGCCTAGTGCCTCTGCACTTGTGAAGAGGTTTGTGTTTATATGTGCATGTATCTATGTGTGTGTTTCACTCCAGAATAGACTCATTTCCTGATACTGCCAATACAAAGCTGGTCACAGTGACACTAGCAGAAAATCACAGAGTGTATGAGAGCAGCTGTGAAAAAAGCACTTTTATGTGTGTGTCTGTGTGTTTATGAGAGTGTGTGTATTTGGTATATGACTGGAGGCCAGAGCTGGATTTTTCTTTTTCACTCAATGAAGAGGGATTTGAACATGCACTGACTGCCTTGGTCCTCTTCTCTCAGCTGTCTCCCAACAGAACCATGAAAACACTGGCATGATGCAAGCAGAATATATTTAATCTGTCATTTTCTGGAGACACTGGGATACAGACTTCATCGAAGAGACAAACGCAGCTTCATGTTCTTATAAGATTATCCCAGCATGGTGCAATGCTACTGTGAAATCATATAAAAGCTGAGTGACTTGACTTGACATTAAAAGCACACACACACAGTAAAACATTCCCATCTTAATGAGCGATCTAATCTGGTAATCGCTCTTTAACATATTCTTTTGAACTCCTCAAACACAATGGCTTTTTTGTACATCTTCACTGGTTTCCATATCAACACCTTTCAATTATACATTCTTATGCATTTACTTCCAGCTAAAGGGTGTGATGTGAATATAACTGGGATGCTTTGCATAACCTCAAGGGAAATAAGGGCTCAACTTAAATCTTAGCAATGTCCCTACCATTCCTCTGCAAAAAATGGTAATGCCATTGGCAATGGATTACCTGTACCCACGGGATAAGGCTTTTGTGGCAAACATCTTACTGATATTACTTAAAAGATAACTTGTTCTTGCCTGTCCTAATTTTCACCTATTAAAAGCATTAACAGCACTTAGTGGTCTGCTTACGAGTCATCAGCAGCAATAAATTCAAGATGTGAGTCTTATGCTTGTCTAAAGAGCTTGGAAAGAAAAGCGTCTGGACTTTTTTAAATTTCTTGAAGATGTTTAATCTCTCACGTGAGAAGCTTCTTCACTTCTAAGAGCAATTGGTAGAGAGATTTTTAAGCCTCACTGGGAGCGTCCCTCGTGGACCCCCTATAGATCCTATGCCTAATCACACAAGCTAAGGTGTGAAAATGAATATGGGTTACAATCAGCCAAGGTTTCAGGTGAACCCATTTTGAGTCCTTGCCCCACCCAAACATGTGACTTACTGAGATCAAATAACCCAAGATGCGAATGGGTGTTAAGGCATCTAGGAAGGGATCTCAAAACTGGATTATAGATGACAGACAGTTGGTGTCATAAGCCACACCCTCTGTTCAAAGATGTCATTCACAGTAGGCATAGATGGCTTCTTTCACTCCTCTTTCAAACCATCTGTCTTCTCTGTCCAAAATGTGAACATTGGCACCCTCGAAAGAGTGACCTTTGTCCTATTGATGCAGATGGACAGCTGAGTCCCGTCTTGTCTATGTTGTGCCATGCATTTATGAAGTGGCTGTTTGGTTTCTCCAATGTATAGTTCTGAGGATTCCACGCACTGCATATACTATGTTGTTAAGTTTGTGTTTGGGAGTTTTGTCTTTGGGATGGGATATATATATATATATATATATATATATATATATATATATATATATATGGAGAGAGAGAGAGAGAGAGAGAGAGAGAGAGAGAGAGATAGATCATTAACAAGATCATTAACAAGACTGGCTATGGAATAGAGCAGTTGTCAGCCACCTCCTCTACATGGATGACATCAAGCTGTATGCCAAGAGTGAACGAGACATCGATTCACTGATCCACACCACCAGGATATACAGCAATGACACTGTAATGTCATTCGGACTGGAGAAGAGTGTAGTCGCATGATAACAAAGAGATGCAAGGTAGTCAGAACTGAGGGGATCACACTACCAGAAGGCAAAATTGCAGACATCAAGGACAGCTACACATACCTGGGAATCCCACAGGCAAATGGAAACCACAAAGAGGCTGCTAGGAAAGCTGTCTCTTCTTTTGCAGGTCTGATTTTTGGCTTACATCTATCTATGCTACCTTGATCTTGTCCTCTACTCCTCTTCCCCATGAAGGTTACTGCTCCAGCTCTAAATTCTTGTGGTTTCCACCATATATCCTCTGGGAATCCTCTGTATGGGAATTCCAAAGAAGAACACAATGAATGCGTACAGGCTGTTCTCCAGCATCTGAAGGATGTTGGTCTGCAGATCAATTCCAGTAAAAATTCATTCGGGCAGATGCATATTCCGTTCATGGGACATGTCAAAGGAGGGCTTGCACCCTAGCCCAGCCCACCTGACTGCTATCTCTGAAGCTCCTGCACCAAAGGACATGGCTGTTCTGACACAGCTACATTCAGGCAATGGGTTACAAATCATTGCTTTTGGTTCTCGCACCCTGTCTGAGACGAAACATTCGACAATATAGAAAGGGGCCCTCGGCTGCGTATGGGCGGTTGAAAGATTGAGGATATTTGTATGGGGACACCAGTTTACCCGCAGAACAGATCATCAAGCTCTCACCACTCTGCTAAGTACTAAAGGGATGAACAGAGCCGGCATGAGGATTGCACCTTGTTCAGCTAGATTGATGTGTTTACAACATGACATGGAGTATCGTCCAAAAAGCCAGAACGTCATGGCAGACTGCCTGTCATGTGTTCCCCTTGCATACCATTAACACAGCTGAAGATGCTGAACAGCATTTAATCACAGAGATAGCTGAAATCTTTCCTCTCTTAACAGCAATCCCACTTGTTGATTTTAAAGCAGAATGTGAGGATTTGCCCAAACTAACTAAACTTGAGACTGACCATTCTTTCAGGCTGGGTGAAAGTGAAAAAGTCCCTTCCAGATGAAGTCAAACCTTACTTCCTCATGCAAAATGAACTGGCAGCAGAGTCAACTCTGATATTTAGAGGCACTCGGCTCATATTTCCTAAATTTCTGCGAGGAAAAGTTGTTCACCTGGCACACCAAGGACATCAAGGCATAGTTCACACTAAACAATGCCTTAGAAAACTGTACTGGTAGCCACACATGGATGAACTTGTCCACTCAATCCTGTCAGCCTGCATGACCTGCCAGGCTTGTGATAAAACAGCTGCTGTTTCACCTCCCCCGATGCAAACCTTTCCAGAAGGTCCATTTCAACATGATGCAGTCGACATTGTTGGTCCATTTGAACATGGGACCTATGACTGCAGATTTGCTATCACCCTTACTGACTTTTTTAGTAAGTGGCCTGAAGTTACATTCACCCCAAATGCCACAACTGCAAGTGTGATTGCATTCCTGACTTCTGTTTTTGCCCATGAAGGAAACCTCTGCACCATTACCACCGATAGTTGGCCACAGTTCACATCCACTCCCTTTGCTGATTTTCTGACTGAAAGTGAGATTAATCACATCAGGACAAGTGTGTACCATCCTCAGGGAAACGGAGGTGTGGAACATTAACAAAGTACTGAGAGACTCTATTCAGACAGCACAAGCTACTCAGCAACCCTGGAAAACTGTAGTTAGCTTACAGAACTGCTTCACGGCTATCAGGCTTCCCCCCATGCAACAACTGGTGGGTCCCCTTTCCAGCACCTCCAAGGGAGCCCAACGCAGACTAAATTGGATAACCTGCCTCCATCGACAGATGGACAGTATGACCGCATCAGAGCTGAAGTGGTACAGATGCAGGACAAAAGTGCATTGTACACAAACAACAGGAGAGGTGCTAAACCTACTAAAGTGACTATAGGTGCTTCAGGCACAATCCATTGTTGGTACGGCAGCAAATGGGTCAGAGTTCTTTCCTTCTCAGTGATGGAAAGAGATGGAATGCAGCACATCTTTCACTCTGCCCAGACAGCTCAAAAGAAGCACCATGAGCTGATACAGCAAAGGAAAACATCAGCCTAACACAGAAACGTTCAACTCTGCAAAGGGATAGGCAACCCCACCACGGACGATGTCATGAAATAGGTCGGTGATGAAGGTAAACTTCCAAATGCAGCAGACACTGTTATGCTAATCTGACAAAGGATGTGTTTGTGAAACAAAAATGTGAATTTGATTTAAAGTAGTTATGCTTAATTTCAGTCATGACTTCTGCCAAAGTGTTTGGTATTTTCAAAAGAAAAAAATAAACAAAAACAAAGGTAAACCTGATTTAGTTATTGAAATAGGGGTCCAGACTAAAAGTTGGATAAGATAAATTAAAGACAGATGCTTGGCCTTTTGATCCATGTGGTTCATCACAGACACCATGCTTTATTTTTGCAATTACCATTCCTTAAGTTGCCAGAAAACTAAAAATGAATGGATGTGTTGCGTAGGCACCCTTAAAAGAAAAGAAAATGTTGTTTAATGTTTGATTAATATCTGCACTTTACGTTAGCTGAGAATTGCTTTTCGTTTAAAAGGGGAGATGCTGTGTTTACAAACTTATATAGACTGAATCTGAATGTATGTGCTTCTATGGTTGCGATTACTCCTTCAGGCCAGAGTTAAACAGAGTTGTGAATTTGCAATGTGAGCAGTTTTCACTAACGTTAAAATTGTTCCTAAAAATGAGCCATCGTCTCCAGTGTTATATATAAACACAACAGACTTGTAAAATTTGTTGCCACAGGAAAAAGTGTCCATGTTGCCTTAATAATAATAATAAGCAAGAAAAATCACCTTTAGCAAATAAATTAAAAATGAAATGAAAAAAATGGGTACATTCTGGACAGAATGTGATTAAAATGTTTCTAGCATGCTAATTTATAATTAATGAACATGGAAAGTTTTATTTTTAATTAAGTAGTTTTTAATAGTTAATTTAATAGTTGATTATGAATTCCGGTCTACATCCTGTCTGATGGCTGACATGAGCAGTGTTGGTCACGTTACTTGAAAAAAGTAATCAGTAACTAATTACTGATTACTTCCCCCAAAAAGTAATCCCGTTACTTTACTGATTACTTATTTTCAAAAGTAATTAATTACTTAGTTACTTAGTTACTTTTTAAAAACACGATTTACAACCTGAATAGGTGATAAAGCGATAGATCTTTCAGCCCAATTCTACTTTTTGTACATAATCCATCATACAAAAAGTAATCAAATGGAAAAGTCTCTTTTTAAAACTTGTTTTATTAGTTTTAACCTTTTAACTTCATGCATCAAGCAAAAATTTAATTATATGCAACATTCTCTGACTGGAAGAAATTTGTTTAACATTTAAACTTATTTTCTGCACATTCCAGCACATAAAATAATTTTTTTTGTGTGTGTTAACACTCACTCTTTCAAATAGATGCAAGTAAAACACAGCAGAAAATAAATAAAGTCAAAGACTAGTGGTCCTTTTGCTCTATTTTCACCTGTAAAACAGGAGTAGGGTAGGTGGAGGTTTACCCTGGTGCAGGTGTGCCGCAGCGGTCAGTGGAAGAATCCGCGAGTTTCTCTGTGAGTTTCCCATTACATTGTAGCGCACTCGGTGCTTGCTTGGAAGTTTAGGGGGGTTTTTTTTCGCTGTAAAAAGAAGTTTTCTTCCCACGCACAATGGGCACTAATGTTTTTGTAACTTTTTATGGAATCAAACTTAAAGTAAGGTCAGTACTTCCACGCTTTAAACGCTGCACGCTCATACTCTCTCCCGCACTCGATATATGATCCACTGTTGATCTGCACACAGCTGTTGTCACGAACATCGCACTCGCTTACGTCACTGTCATGAGACATTCTTGCAAAAAATCACGGTTTTAGTAACGCAGCGTTCCTACGGGAAAGTAACGGTAATCTAATTACCGTTTTTGCAAAGGTAATCCCTTACTTTACTCGTTACTTGAAAAAAGTATTCGGATTACAGTAACGCATTACTGCCCATCTCTGGACATGAGAGACTTCACATGTTAGATCTTCCATGGAATCATGAATGCTCATACTCAAACAGTGAACACATTCACGCAGAAATGGATGCACACAAGTAAGCAAAAAATAGGAGTAAAAATAAACTCAAAAAGCACATTCAAATACTAAACAAACAGTCTTTACATGGATGTGTACATATGCTCAGGCAGTCATTCAGATACATGTACATATACACGGGAGAACGCATTTTGAATATCTCCTTTGAATCTGGCAGGACAGATTTTTGACATATGCTGGTAGCAGGTTGTTAAACAGCATACTCAAAGTTTGGAGCTTGCAGACTTTCTATGCCCAACACAGAAAGAGCAGCAGCCAGACCAGAAGCAACCATTGACAGCAGACATGACATTAAGTCAGACGAAAAGAGGTTCTTTGCTAGAGTGCAGCTTGCAGATGTACAGCTACTACAACAGGCTAAAGTACCTCATACAAGACCTGGAGTTAAATGTGTAGAATGTAGTGATGGGAATTCCAGTTCTTTTTAGAGAACCGGCTCTTTCGGCTCGGCTCACTAAAAAGAGCCGGATCTTTCGGCTTCCAACCGGCTCTTTCGGCTTCCAACCGGATTTTCAGGTTGTGTTGTTACTTTAATTAATTTATTATTAACAACAATATAAAATAACGCACAAAAGAAATTACTAATGTAAAAAAAAAAAAAACGTGGTTTTATTTATATATGTTTATATATAAATATATACGGTGGCCCCTAGAAACAAAGCACATACAAACTCCAAAAAACACGTACAAACTCCAAAAAGCACGTACAAATTCCAAAGCACATACAAACTCCAAAACACATTTCTAGCGTTAACTGAACTTCCAAAACAGAGCTACCTAGATCACTTAAATTACACAATTGAAAGCTTATGTGTACTGTTTGTGTATTTATACACAAGCACTCATATATATTCAAATAATTAATAAACAAATTTCATTTACCTGTTAGTACCGCACATCAAATCCGGTCGTTGGTACTTCCTGGCTTGTGTAGCCACTAGGTAACAAAGCTCAACACTGCTCCTAGCATCCTGGAGCACTTCCGTTGTGTTTTGTACGTGTTTTGTAGTTTGTATGTGTTATGGAGTTTTTGCACGTTTTAGAGTTTGTACATGCTTCAGAGTTTGTACGTACTATGGAGTTTTTACATGGTTTGTCTCTAGGGGCCACCATAAATATACTGTGGCATGGGGAGAAATCTTAGCAAAGAAGCTCTACATAAAGTTGGAATTTGCTGTTCAAATCCAAGCTGATAGGGGGAGCTCTTTGTTAAACATTTACTGATGCAACAATGTGCTCCAAGTGTCAATAACAGCATAACAGAACTCACTTATGGTACTGCATTCTTTCTATTAAACAATAACTGTCAGTGACTTTGTACCGTAGTATAAACACAACATTGAAGATGACAGTTAAAAGTAACGTAATCATAAAGAATAAAACAAGAACATCTAAACAGCAGCACATGTCCCAAGGCATGATGGGAGAGAACTAGCTGCTCCCCCAACACGCCACAATACTTTTATTTATTCACTCCATATAAAATATAATAAATAAATGATAAAATACAAAAACCAACTATTTACATTTCAACTTTTAACTATTTACATTTTTAGCTTTTTCCTTTTAAACAAATTTAAAGTGAAACAACACAAAACACTGCAAACCACAACACAATTAAATATAAATTATTATTTATAATAATAATTATACATTCATTATAATTATTTATAATTATAACGCAGTGGATTGGTGTCTGTGTTTGTGTGTGTGTGTGTGTGTGTGTGTGTATAGATCTTATAATGAGCTCATCTTGTGGCAATGTGTCAGTGCCACTGACCCCTGTGTTCCCCATCTGGCTGGTACACATACTCAGCCAGTAGTGACAGCTGTTCAATCAGGGGACCATCATGACAACAGACTCACAAACATACCCCACTAAAATCACACAAACACAGTAATACACACATTCAGACATTTATATAGACAAAAGAAAACAAATGTAGATTTGGATTTTAGTCATATTTCAGTATTCCTGACACAGCCTGTCAGAATTAAGTGAGAACATATTTCTTATTAATTAGAACAATCATTGACCATTGTTAAGTAGTTCAGGCCACCAAAAATTTAGCACTGAAGATTTTCTTATTTTTATCTGTCTCAGTTTTGGTTAGGGGATGCCAAATATACAGTACTGTGCAAAAGTCTTACACCCCTCATTTCTTTATATTTTTGTACAAAAAATAGGAAAATAGGTGTAGATTCCCTGAGACTTCAGCACGGGCTAGAATACATCTTCTATATCTTAAGGACATCGTTTTTTAGATATGAATATATGAAAGGTACACTGTCTTTATACTGTGTAATGACTTTAGTCACTTTCAAACTATTTTGTTCATGATATTAGAGACAAGTTTGATCTCATGCCAACTATATTGGTTGAACAATACCAGCCCCTTTTATTCCATCTCATTGTACACAGTGATACCTTCATATCTCTTCTTCTTAAGCTGATAGAAGAGACATGTATGCCTGTAGACACCTACAGATACCAAGAGAATTTCCAAAGTGATTACTCAATGCCACCTGCCAACGGACAATGTCTGAACACCTGCCAAATAAAGGTGCCACTTTTCAGCACATGCCAGTGACATGTATCACCACAGTCACATACACAAGTGAGTTGCAAGTCCAGTGCAGACAACAACATTTCTGTGAAGCAGAATAATCACTGGCAGGAACATGTTAGCATAAAACCGTAAATTATTTATAATTTCAGAAGCAAACAGGGAATGTGGTGTCATGAAACGTGACATTTGTAAAGATATATATCAACTTGAATTATTATGTGTAAGATATTATTATATCTGTAAGATATTATTATATCTTACACATTGTGTGAGTAAACATGTCATGTGCAATCATTATTCAGAAAAGTGACAACATGCATGTCGGCAAGTTTTTCATACTGTTCCACACACATGGATGGTTGGGCAGAATCACTTTCATAGTTAGGTATCATGATACCTCCCTAGTGCAACACACCCAGCTTTCCTATAAGAAGTAGCCATTTTAGATGGTGTATTAGAAACAATATTCTGCAACAAGCAGGACAAAATACTTATTTAAATTAAAATTTCCCTACAGCAAAAGTAAAGACAAAACAAAACAAAAAGCTGTAGTCTCCTCAATGACAGTTTACATCTTTTTTACCTGCTGTTGTGGACTTTGTTGCTCTTCCCAGTCTTTGTGGCAAATATTGCTGTAGATGGCTTGCAGTATCATGCCAGCAGCATCCTCCTGGTGTGCTTGTTCAAGATCCCATTCGCTGTAATGAAAGTACAATATTTGCACCAAGGGAATTATATCATTTAGGTCAGATGATATACGTACTTAACTATCAACAGTATTTGGTAACTACCAACTACTTGCTTACTGAGCTAAGAGAACTTTTGGGTACTTTATCTGTTGATGGATTATATGTCTCATTGTAATTTAATATATCACTGTCAATGCTGCAGACAGGCTTATTGAAGCGGATGGGATATGGCTATGGTTTGAAACACATTCACTTTTGGTTTCTCATATCAATAATGGGAGCTGCATCCAACAAATCTAGCTAACAGTGACAAGTATATCATCTAAATTCAAAGAGTGATCTTATAGATGACCTGATAAGATGGCTTTATGGTATTTATGCAGTTACGTGCATGTTAGCACTGGCAAAGCTCGCCAAGGAGGGGTTAAATTCTGGTTTGATCTATATCAACAAATTGTTCAATATTTGCTTTTAGAGGGTTATTTATAAACCTCTAACAGCAAATAAATCCTGCATTCTCATCCAACATGTTCTCTCTGCTCTGTATATGCCTCTCACTCTACTACTCACTTCCACAGGAGACCTTACTGGAAGCACTGAGGAATAAAAAACTTTCCGTAAAATATGAATTAATACCTTCTCCTCAGTTAATATTTAACACCACTTAAACTTACAGCTTCCCACTGGACCTCGGTACAGAACTGTCTAGAGACTGAGACTGGGGGAAACAGAACAAGGGAAAGGCATGGATTAAGCCCAGGTTCAATTAACTTAGCATGGTCCCTCAGTGGTGTCCAGGGAAATCATTTTGAGTGAATAAACACATCATGCTGCATGTCTCAATGCGGTGTTTGGTAAATAATTTGCAATATATATAAAGAGGGAATGGGAGGGTGCTAGGACAAGAAAAACATGCAAATGAAAAAGCACTCTGGAAATGTTCCCAGATGAGCGCCCTGGAAAAAACTGGGCCATGATGTGTGACATGTGCATGCATGAAGGTCAGAGACTCCATCTTTACTTCTTATGCTTGACAGTGCTAATTGGAGAATAGATTTAACACTAGATTATTTTGATATCTTATGAACATACAACATTGTATGAAAAAAATATTTTTTTAAATTTAAATTTCAAATCTGTAATGATGTGCAACATCTCATATATCTCACAGAGGAATGTATTTCAATAATGATCAGCTCAGTTAAAGAGCACTCAAATGCAGAATATGAGGCAGGTTTAAGGAAACCAGAAAGGCTCTAAAGTCAATGCAAGAAAAATCGATCGTACTGAGTTACTTAATTTTCGCAGCTAGCGAATGCTTGAAACAAAGATCACATAAGGTTATAAATAAAGAGATAGGTACAGGTACAAGACATTCTTTTCTGAAGTTTCATACCTTGTATTAAAGTTAAGCAATGGACATAAAGTCATTTCAAAAAGTGACACATTAAATGTACTTGGAGGTTCAACAACACAATGATACCTTTTTAAAATGAAATACTATATGTTGCATATATCTCAATTTGGGGAAATTCTTTTATTAAAACAGTTGAAACCTTGCTTTTTTGCTTTATTTATACAGCCCATGTATTGGTCTTTTACTTCAGCCTATTGTCTATATAGACGCTATATACATAACGTCATAGATATAAAATATGTCTATGATGGTTTATATAAAGCATTTCACAGAAAAAGCAGTCCATGTATGACAATTTATGTAATTAATGAATGGTAACAAAAATAAACTTTTATTATCACTAACCATTGCTATATTTTATTGTATACTTAAATTATCAGAAAAATTATGCCAATTCAGAAGTGCAAGTGTTAAATACGTTGTTACTCTACTTAAGTAATCAATCAATCAATCAATCAGTAGACTATCTATACGTTCTACAACACACATACATCTACTTTTTTCTCCTTACGTTTTTAAAACAGGCCCATTCCTTTAGGTTTAACATATTTGAGGGGAGTTATTGATTATTTTGTGTAACTGCATAGCCAGTGGACATCAAACCAATTCATCAGTGCTTATCGCACACAAAGAAATGAAAGAGACAAAAAACGTATAATTCCTGGATCCTTTATAACACTATGCTCAAGAGTTAAAGTGGGCTGGATGAATCCAGAATTGTATTTTTGGTGCAAGTGTTCATTAATTGCACTCCTGTGCTTCAGCGTCTAGCTAGTGCTACAGAAAAGGAGAGAGCAATAAGGAAGTAATGTCTTTAAGTGGCAGGTAATACCACTTGCAACTTTTCTATCAGCTCGACAAATATCAGACTGCGCAGTCTCTCAAGGAGAGACGAGAATGTGAGCTAGCTTCACTCAGAGACGGAGAAAGATGTGAGGAAGACAGGACAGGAGAGGAAGAAGAGAGATTATTGTTAAAAGTAAGGACTCTTCAGTGATATTAGACAAATAGAAAATTTAAAGTTTCCTCCATAATATATTTTTCTTGGATCTGTATTTCTGAAGTTTTTTGTTTTTCTCATTGTGAAAGATGCTGCAAAACTATAGTAGCATACTAACATTGTGTTTCTCAAAGGTTGCATCTAGTGCAGCTACATTGGTTAGTTTGCAGTATTGTGATGAAGGTAACAGAAATGCAATATGTTCGACTGGTGTAGAACAGCTGTGGTGTTCATTATCAGAGTTAGTTTACATAACAGACATCAAATTAAATTTAAGCTGATGATGCTGATTAGATTCACTCACTGTGTTCCACCTTTTATACTAGCTTTATACTGTCTAGGGGTGGGAGATCAGTCGTGATAGCTCATGTAACATCTGCTTTTATCTTGTTAAATTCATATGGCTAAATCCACAAATACCAGCAGCACAGTCAGTTGATCACAGCCTGTAGACAAAATCTATTGGAACTCACAATACAGTTATTGTGACTTAAGTGACCTATGCTGCACCACTATACCAGATCTTCAGGTTCCCCTGATTCCTACTTTAACCCCTGACTATACTTAGTGTCCTCTTTGGGTGTGGAAGCAAAGTCCCACATTTAAAATATAGGCAACAGAAAATAAAGACATTTTTCTGTGTCCAAGATGAATTCATTCATTTTCTTTTAATATTATTTTATTATTATATTAATATGACATGAGGTTGGCTTGGAAAACGAAAAGGCTGACTGACATGTCCTTCAACAAGATATTTTTTTTTTTACCTTGAGTACATTTCAGAGTAACATAGTACAATGTGAAAAATGTAAATATAAAATATATATTTCAAGTACATTTCACTTTTTCATTTTCACTTTAGCAAAGATTCAGTTCTTCAATTTTGTACCGGGGACTTTTTAACACACGTATCTACTTCTACTTAAGAAATGAAAGTCTGTATTTTGCCAGCTCTATGACAATCTGATAATAATACCACTAAAGTAAACCAGCTATTGTGAGATTTAAGAGACTTAAGACTTAATCAATCACCAAACTTGTAATATCAATGTGATAGTCAACTTAATAGGTTAAGGATTTTTTTTCCAAACTTTTTTTTCAGCATAGTCATGGAGGTCAGCCAGTAATGCTGCAGCTGGTGTGGTAAGGCACTGAAGCCAAGGTACTTCTTGTGTATAACAGGGAGACATGGGTGGGATCATAACAACATCATACTATGCCCCAGGATGTGAACATGCTGCTTTTAACCCAATCCCAGATAATTCTGATGACATACTGTAGTGTAAAGAAAGTCATTATTGTCTCATCGTGATCCAAGTCTACAGCAGCACAGTGGGGCTTGCTCAGTTTTCCCCAAGGCCTAGCAGATCATTTGGAGAGACAAAAGTAGCATAAAGTGTAAAGGAGCCATGCAGAAAGCTGCTGGAAGCCATTCTACTGGAGTGGAACTTGAAGAGATCCTATTATCAGAGACACAATTCAGCTACGTTTCAAAGGTCTCTGCAACCCGCTCAATCAATACTTTGTTTTTACGGAAATCCTGCGGTCAAAAGAGCTGAGAAGTTTGGCGTGTGTGTCTTTGTGTGGATGCATAGATGTAAACGTGTGTTCATACGCCTGCCTGTCCATTGATGTGTGAGTATTTTGTTGTACTTTTGAGTGCATGACCTTATCTTTAATGTATGGTCAGTAGTAAGCTTGTAAAATAATGTAAGATTTCAAGGATTGCTGCAGAAAACGGTGCTCAAGCCTGAGGTCTTCAAAAAGAACAGAATATTGTGGGGATGTTTTTGGCTCAAGCCAACTTTGGTATAAACAGACGGTGTAAAGATTAAAGTCAGTCCCTGGGAGATCAGGCAGGCCTCCAACTGTAGCTTCGAGATTCACTTTTTGATGTTTTGATGTTTCAAAAATCGCAGATCTCAAAAGGTATTTGCAGTGATGCTGACATTAAATGCATGAGGCATCCGTATTGAATTTGCGCTCAGTATCTGCGAGGCAACAAACCTTTGCTTTTTATTCTTCTTTTTTCCTTTTGCTAACAATTTTTCGTCAAGACAGCGTTCAAAGCTGCACTGTGTTCCTTTTAAATTGTTCTTACTAATGGAAAAATCTCAGGATTACTCTCATTTATAAAGAAATCACCCTTAGAAGATTACAGATCATTAATAAGGCTTTCTTTCAATTCCATTTCATTAACAACACACTCACCGGGAGCCCCCTGCTGCTGGGCCACTCTGAATTAACATAAACATCCTTGGACAGATGCCAGACAATTTCTCCCATGCCCCGTCTTCTTTTCTTCCTCTAGCTCTTTTGTAAATGAGCCTGTGATATTCCGAGAGGAGCTCAGCCCTCTTCCATCATTGACTGGATGGGCAGATTAATATCAGTTGTTACTTTTTGCCTTTACAGTAGTTGAAGGGAGTCAAAGGAAGTTCAGACTGTTCAGTATGCCTCTCGAGCTCCCTTTGACTTATTTGATAAATCTGACTGTAACAACTACAGCTTAGAATACCACGTTTAAGCAAAAGAAAAACACACACATACACACATGCATTGTGAAGAAGCTCTACGTTTTGAGGTCATGGACCAAGAGCACATACTGTCACAAGTTTGAATGGATCAAAAAATTGTGGTCACATTTTCTTTTTATCTCGGTGTATATTTCATATATTCAGTGTACATTCATGGGTAGGTGTTGCGTGGCTATAGTATTTTACTCATAACCAAAGAATAAGAAATTGATTTAGAAAAGGGGAGCTGTGAATGATGGTACAAGTACTGCACAGAGCTGATTTAAGCACTCTTTCCTCCTCTATAGCTTCTAGTATTTTTCTGCCTCTCTTGCCAGCAGAAGCTGAGCCAAACTCCTATTGCAAACTGGCAAAATCTTTGAAAGTCATCCAAAAAAGAAAGGTGAGCATGCATCCCACATATTGTACAGTCACTCAATATACTGCACACACACTGGGTTTCCCCTTGTTTTTTGCAAACTTGCAAGACTTGGTCTTTAAAACTTTTAAAATTCAAAACTGTGCCTTTGAAGCATTTAAGTTTCAGTTGATTTCTAAGTTTGTGGAACTAGGCTAGATCTAGCTATGGATACAAGATGTTTTTTTTTTTTCTTATTTCTTTTAGCCTATGAAAAAGGCAGCGCAGAATATGCAAGTACCATTTCTAATGTGGACCCATAGAAAGTATAAAAGATGGATGTAGCTACCATGACATTACCTGTTTGTTTATGAAGTCTTGATTTGAAGCCTCAAAATGAAGGTTTCTGTTGATGGCATCTTGGTAGCAAGAAACAGGCTGTGGTGAGAAGGGGTGAATCTAACTATAAAACCACTAGCTCATTGGCTAATGACTTGTAACTGACAAGATTTGCAAAATACATTTAAGAAGTGTTTATAGTAAGCCATTTTCTTTCAGCCGTCAATAACACGTGAAGTACTTTTGAAACCATAGGTATTGCTGGTTGCCCACAGACAGACTGGAGGTTTTTAGGCACTTCAGTATTGTTTTTGTTATTTTGACCAGAAGGCTATGTCCCTCTTTTTACTGTCTGTATCTGAGGCTGAGTATGGCCTACGGGCTCCCACAGCACAACCTCTTAACATGATCAGAGGTATAAACACAGAGGTCAGAAGCAACAGACTGCTGTGACTCTAAGATCATGCACAGAACTCAAAATAAGCCAGTATGCAGTGCACATGGTCCTACTGTTTGCAAAATAAAAAAAAATAAAAAAATTATACTCATGCATCACTTTTAAATTAGGTTCATTATGATTACTTTTTGTCATGGATCATGTAAATACAGTCATCGCAGAAATTCTTGCACCTGAACAGGGGCTCAAACCAGCAACCAGTGATTTACTAGTCAGCTGGTCTAGCGTCTGTTCTTTGTCATGCTTTTTTTTTTTTTACAGCTCAGCCAAATCAGAGCAGGCTAGATCCAGCCCCTGTGTGAGAATCTTATTTTATTTCATTTTTTGTAGGATTCACTCTTTAACCTTGATCCATGACTCTGATAGTGAACTCGAAAAATAACAAATAAATTCTTTGGTTAAAAGATTAAAAGTACATTGAGAATTATGAGATAGGAGCTATTAGTACAAATATGCCTTTTAAATAAAATGTATGAAGTCATTGTCCGGCTTGTTACAGAGGAAATTATCTCACTAAGTGACAATTAGCAAATGTTTGTGAACTTTAGCATTTGGGAAGCTTGTTCTTTCAGACAGCATTTTCGGTACTCTTTAATAAAACCATTTATTAAATGGAACTGTCTGTCCTGATAAACTGCCCTGTGCAGAGAATAAGCATGAGCCTCACTAGCACTGGCATATCCAGGCTGGTACTGGTTAGTCACTGTGCCACCAACCTTCTACAATCACACATTTTTCCTTAGCAGAAGCTTGGACCACATACACTAACATCACATGTTTGCATTTAGTGGGACATATAAATCTGGCATACACATACACATACATCAATGAGAATGAGGCGGTTTATATGTGTGTATATGTGTCCACATTGCCAATGAATGATGTGAGTTGTGTTTTATTAGGTTTACAGCCAGTGTGACCCTGGCCTGTCTGCACCAGAATCACCTGACATTAGTGGAAATATGAGCTGCCTTCTTGACCAAACACGTGTACACACACACACACACACACACACACACACACACACACACACACACACACACACACAAACAATCAGCTAAGCTTGCCAAAAAAAAGTTTTCGATAATATTAATAGCTTAGAAAATGAGCAGTGGATTTAGGAGGAGTACAATAGGGTGTGAAGGTCTGTAATGATGCAGAGACGTGAGGGAGAAAAGGAAAGAAGAATTGATATGGCAGGAAACAGAGATCTGACGCACAGAAAAGTGACCGCGACGGGAACGAGCTTGAGTAGAAGTGAAAGGCTAATTGAGGAAATTGAAGTTCGAGCAAGGGAAATGGGGAAAGAAAATAATGAAAAAGGAAGTACAGCACAGATGAAAATTAAGATCAAGATTACTTTGTTAACCAATTTGCAGGCAGCAGATGAAAATTGGCTTTTCGCATATCTTTCCTGACCCAACATTATACATGTAATTTAAGAGTTTCAGTTCAGTGCCTCCGTAAAAGGGTACACTGCCTTGATCTGGGTCCCTTTGGCAGAGTTGGTAGATAGGGTAATCTTTATTATTGCTGTGAATTCAAACTGTAAATTATTGTTTAACAGATTCTCTTCCTCAAGGCAAATCCAAAGATTTATTTTTTTTTGTCATGGTGTGAGAAGGAAAAACCATAGTTAAAAGTCTGGATGTAAGATTGAGGGATATTACAGCTGAATTTAATAGCAAGGCAGAGACGACGAGCACAGATGGAGCACAGGCCACAGTAGCCGTTGTGGTTTTGCAAGTAGTGCTGTTTCAACGGCAATTGATTACCTCCAAAATCCTGGCAATGAAATTTTGTCTGTGATGTGCACAGGGCCACTGGCCTGCAGCCACTGTACTATATGACACAAAAACATGTAGGCTCACAGATGCATACACAGTCAGTTCACACACACAGACACACACGCACACTCACACACACACAGGGTTGCCAAGGTCCTGCTGGGCAGCTGAAGTTAACGCTGCAGAGTCACATGTGAGAGAGCTCACCTGGCATTCAGCCCAGATCCAACATACTGCAGTGAGGCTATCACCATCTCTCTCTTTCGTTCTCTCTGTTTAGAGATGTGCCAAGTTAGACAGTTAGCCTACACTGTTCCCCTTTGTGTCTCTGACCTCATCAGTTCACTGGAAGACCATCTCAGGTGTGGAACAATCTTAGTGTGTGCATGAGCTGCTGAACTGCACATGGCAAATTGTTCATGCTAATTAGATGAGAAAACTGATACCACTCTCATGCCTGTAGCTACAGTAGAAATGTCACAGTTATATCTCATTTAATTAATCCATGCAAAACTGGCTTAAAAAACATCAAAAACACTTCTAGCGGTACTTTCATATTAACCATACAGACATGAGACTGGCATCTGTGCTCTCATCTAGGTCTTGGCAAAAGAAGAAAATGAAAGAATTTACTAAGAGCCCAAACTGTTCTTTCAATGATTTGTGCAACTGTTGTGTTTGAGGCCTTATTAAGTAGCAAGACTAAGATCAGTTGAAATATAAATTTCAAACTTGAAACTCCTCAGGAAAAAAAGAGCCATTGTGACATTTGATGCATGATAGTCCAGACTGATGAACTGATGGCGCTGTTCTTTTGAGAGCAAAAAGTACAAGACCTGTCTGCCATTCCTGAATCTGTGGCATTTACAGTTTTCTCAACCTTGAAGTGTCTCAAATCTCCGACAGCATGCCACTTTGCCAAAACCGTGTCTGTAAGACTTCTGTTTACCGTTACCCAGCATCACTCTTATCAAATGAAATGCAAAAATGCTTTGCCCACAATGCTTAAGACAAAAGAAACTCCCTTTGTGACTGTGTTTGTGAATATGTTTTTAAAAAAGTGAATGTGCAATTTAATACTCAATACATCATGAAGATCAGCTTGGATTGAGCAATTTCTATTTGTTCCCTCACATTCAGCTATTACACGGCAGTCTATGAGGGTGTGTGCATTCCTCCATTGATCGTATAATTCATGCTCACCTGTCACATAGTTGCATACATTTCTGCTGCAGAATGGCTTAGTATATGCCCATTTGTAACATAATGACAGAGGGATTGTAAATATCGCAGTGCAGCAAGAAAAAAGTTACACAATGCAAGTGGTAAAATAGCAGTCCTTTGGGGGAGGGGCAAGGGTATAAAACTGGAAAAAAATGAACCCACCTCTTCACTGGCTAGAAAACAAAAATTCTGCTCCAGCACAATTGGCAAGATAATGTGCCAGGTTCCGTATATGTACAAAGATATTTTTTGTACTGGAAAAAAAATCAAAATCCAAAGCATTTAGTGTATCCTGTTTTTGAATGCCTGTGCTGTGCAATTGCAAGAGACAGAGGACAAAGGTACCTTGTAGCAATGAGCTGTTTGTGTATGTGTGTGTGTGTGTGTGTGTGTGCCTACGTGCCTACGTGCAAGCACATTCGTGCGTGTTACTATAATTAATCACAATTATCGGGTTGACTAATGCAGGTGCAGTCTCACTGGGAGAGGCCATTTACAAGCTCAGCAGCACAAAATACAAACTGGAAACAAAATGGTGGAAAACAGAGCACAAATACTTTCAAAAGAGTGCAAAGAGGTAAAAATTAGCGACAGGTTACCTGCTGCTTTGGAACGACAGATTTTAACTTTGCATACTGAAAATGCAAATGCTAACCGATTTTCAAAGTGAAACTTTGCAGTAAAAGCAAGTTTATACAACAAGAATGCCCAACAAGGACAATTTATTTATGACACCACATGTTATTGTAATATATAAAGCCTCTGAAAATGACAATGTAGGTCCCACTTCAAAGTGACACTTTCCATTTCTCTTTTTTTCCTCCTTATTTTTGGCAGTTTATCAAGCACAAGCACAAACTGGCACATGTCCCTTCTTCCTTGGTAGGGAAAAAAGCCCAACTTTTCATCAAAGCAAAAAGGGAACAAGTTAAAGTTCAGGACAACCAATTCAGGGCCAGCTTATCCTGTCTTCAGAGAGGCACGAGAAAAAAGGGAAGGAGAGAGGAAGAAGATGGTGAAAGAGAAGCAGAAGGAAAAGCGGAGGTAGAGGGGTGGGGTGGGGCTGGGGGCGTACACTGGCAGAATAAGAACGAAGGCATTCCTCGCTCCTGTTGAAACGCTAATGAGAGTCCAAATCCACTACTGCCTAATTAACCATGATACCCTGTGACATGGAGGTTGGGAGGAGGGAAGGGAATGCTGTGGGAGGGTGGCAGAAGTAATGAAGAGGAGAGGAGAGGAAAGGAAGTGGGGAAAACGATGAGATATGAAAAGAGGGAACAATAAAACTGGCAAAAGAAAAAGATATATGAAACAATGAGAATACGATTGGAGGGCAGGAAGAGAGAATTTAGGCTGTGTGAAGAAGATTGGGATAAGCCACAGAAGAAACAAAGGAGGTGGACTGAAACTTTTATCAGGTCAGGGAGACAGTGAGGGCAGAGAAAAAGAACGAAGCGGATGGGAGGCAATGAAGAGAATCATCCTTTTTCATTAAGGGAATAATAAGGGGTCTATGCATTTATCAGGAGTTGCTGTGTTAACTAATCCTCTCTGCTTTCATCTCCTCTCTCCCTCACTATCCATCCGTTTACATGTGGAGCATGTTAATCGATTTGCTCACAGTTAGAGTAAACACACACGGCAAAAGGAATGGATGGTAAAAGAATCATGCAGCGATGCAATGAGTGTGTGTGTAATTTGTACGTGTGAGTGTGAAGGAAAAAGAAAAATGCGTGCTATTTTTCTTTGCCTTGCACACACATTAGAGCACATCCAGTATAGTAAACCAGCATTAAAACCTGTAGGTGTCCATATACACATGCAGAGAATCTTTGATGGCAGTGGAGGATCTTTGGTATTCCGCAGTGCTGTGGGCTCTGTGAGCTTGGCTGTTTTTCTGACAGCTTGACCTTTTGTTATATATTCCTCCAATCACACAGTCCTAAATACTGGATTCATCACACACATACTGTACTCAGACACTTGAAACGAGCACACACACAACACACACACACACTGAAATGCGTACAAACAATATGAATTTTGGTCTGTGCAGAAGGAGCTTGGAAGACAATGTGTGATGGGTTATAGTTTAACTTGACAAAACAGAAGCTGTGTCTGTGTGTATGTGTAATTGTGCATGTGTGTGTCGTCTCCTGATAACCAGTACACAGTTAAATCCAACCAGGTGGCCAGTGGATTGTATGTATGTTTACCATGGAAAAATACTTCATGGGTTATGGAGTCATTTTGTCCTCTTAGTTCTCCTGTTTGTCAGCTTGCCTGTCCATCTATGTGTTTGTTGGCCTGTCTGTTCATCTGCCTGTCTTTCGCTGTTTGCTGTCTGTTGGACTGTCTATCTTCCATCTGGTTGTTTGATTTTAATTTATTTTTTTGCCATTTCTGTCTTATTTTCATCTTCCATCTTAATATCTGTCTAATGCTCCATCCAACTGTCTTCCCCACAGTCTTTTGTCAGTCATTATTAACTACTGGTCTTTTCTGTGGCTCTTCTTCTCTCTTCTTTTGTTGTAGTCAGTCATGGACTCTGACATGAACCTCTTCTTGACTCCCTTCCTTTCCTCCTTTTCCCCTTCTCCATAGTCCCAGTAAAAACCTGCTATAGTGTCTGTGAACTGCCTTAGGGGTTCTGGTTGTTGGATTGATAATGTGTGTAATAATGCCTTTGCGTTTCCTTAGCAACACCATGGAGACGCCTCACTACATTCGTGGTTTGATTCGTGTAGAAAAAATGAACCGCTGTCAGTGGGGAGGCTCTAAATTCTGCTGTTTCATCCCTGCAGTTTGGAAAATGGTCAGTGGAGGGCGCTACAATGCAAGGGAAATGAAAAGGGTGAGGGCTGGTAGTAGAAGCAAAACAAGCCATGGGTCTCTCGCCGTGATGGAGCAATGTTTCAGTTTATACTGGGTTACTGGTGGAATCTGCTGGAGATTGAAATTAACTTCTATTGAATGGATTTCCTGCTTTCCTTCACTCCTCTTTCTGAGTCCTTCCCAATATCCATCTATCAGCTCCCTCTGTTCTGTTATTCAGTGCATGTTGGTGCTGACAGAAGTTTGCAACCCATAAGTCAATGCAGACTCCAGTGAATTGTTGTGATGGAGAGTCCTGAACTGCACCTAGAGAATTATGATCAACAATCAATAGCCATTGAAACACACACACACACACACGCGCACGCACACGCGCGCACACACACACACACACACACACACTCTTTCTCTCATAAGGCTTCCATCACTTTGATGTGATTGTCACAGCACCTGTTTTTAATCAACTTCCAAGGCCACACAAACACTTTCTTAATCCTGTCTTCTGTCCACCTCTGCAGACTGAAAAGCACAGAATAAAAAAATAAATAAAAGCAAGAAAGTTACCAATAAATTATTATTGATCTCCGGTGCTGGCTGCTGGACTCAGGATTGATCTCACCAGTAATTTTCATAGTCTCACCGTTTATCACCAAAACAGTTTGTATATTTCTCCATACAGTACATGAGTTCTACGTATCAGTGCCAATCACTTATTCTATTTGTCAGAAGTACATATGTGTGATTCTCAGCATGTGCTTGTCTGTGTGTCATTTATATGTGTGTTAGGTATTCAGATAACCTGATTAGAATGGATTCCAGGAACTAGCAGAAGGTTGAATTAGAATCCTTTGCCTTAATTAAGTAGTAAATTTAGATTCATACTCTGATGTTAGTCTTAAACCATGGCACTGAATTCTAAGGGCACTGCTCTCACTCAGTTTAATGTCTACATAATTCAAATACAGATGGTCCAATAACATTGTACAAAGAAACAATACAGTTTAATTTTCAACACTTCATCTTTTGACCTGATTCCCTCTCCTCACCCCTTATAGGTTGTGACAAATACCTCCCCCTCCCTGAGCCTGGTCCTCTAGTTTCTTCCTGTTAAGGTAGGTAGTTTTTCCTTCCCACTGTTGCCAAATATTTGCTCATAGGAGGTCACTTGATTGTTGCGGTTTTCTCTATATTATTCTAGACTCTTTACCTTACAGTATAAAGCACTGTGTGATATTGATGTGATTTGGTGATTTATCTATCTATATCTATCTATATCTATCTCTCTCTCTCTCTCTCCCTCTCTCTCTCTCTATATATATATATATGTATATATATATATATATATATAAAAACACCCAGCACGCCCCTGCGGGCAGTTTATCCTTCAAGCTCGGGTCCTCTACCAGAGGCCTGGGAGCTTGAGGGTCCTGCGCAGTATCTTAGCTGTTCCCAGGACTGCGCTCTTCTGGACAGAGATCTCCGATGTTATTCCCGGGATCTGCTGGAGCCACTCACCTAGCTTGGGAGTCACCGCACCTAGTGCTCCGATTACCACGGGGACCACAGTTACCTTCACCCTCCACATCCTCTCGAGCTCTTCTCTGAGCCCTTGGTATTTCTCCAGCTTCTCGTGTTCCTTCTTCCTGATATTGCTGTCATTCGGAACCGCTACATCGATCACTACGGCCGTCTTCTTCTGTTTGTCTACCACCACTATGTCCGGTTGGTTAGCCACCACCAGTTTGTCCGTCAGTATCTGGAAGTCCCACAGGATCTTAGCTCGGTCATTCTCCACCACCCTTGGGGGCATCTCCCATTTTGACCTCGGGACTTCCAGGTTATACTCGGCACAGATGTTCCTGTACACTATGCCGGCCACTTGGTTATGGCGTTCCATGTATGCCTTGCCTGCTAGCATCTTGCACCCTGCTGTTATGTGCTGGATTGTCTCTGGGGCATCTTTACACAGCCTGCACCTGGGGTCTTGGCTGGTGTGATAGACCCCAGCCTAAATGGATCTTGTGCTCAGAGCTTGTTCTTGTGCTGCCATGATTAGTGCCTCTGTGCTGTCTTTCAGTTCAGCTTTGTCCAGCCACTGGTAGGATTTCTGGATATCAGCCACCCCCTCTATCTGCCGGTGGTACATACCGTGCAGGGGCCTGTCCTTCCATGATGGTTTCTCGTCTCCCTCCTCTTTCTTGGGTTTCTGCTGCCTGAGGTATTCACTGAGCACTCGGTCAGTTGGGGCCATCTTCCCAATGTATTCTTGGATGTTCGTTGTCTCATCCTGGACTGTGGTGCTGACACTCACCAGTCCCCGGCCCCCTTCCTTCCGCTTAGCGTACAGCCTCAGGGTGCTGGACTTGGGGTGAAACCCTCCATGCATGGTAAGGAGCTTTCTTGTCTTTATGTCAGTGGCTTCTATCTCCTCCTTTGGCCAGCCTATTACCCCAGCAGGGTACCTGATCACGGGCAGGGCGTACGTGTTGATGGCCCGGATCTTGTTCTTACCATTCAGCTGACTCCTCAGCTAGATAGATAGATAGATTCACAGGATGGTAAACAAAAGTTTTTTGTGTTAATGAATAATTTAAACTGATTTTTAAAATTAAAAGTGGAAGTAATTTGCCTTAATGTGTGATTATAAAGTTATGTTGTTTTTCTTCTTTCTTCTTCTTTAACTCAATCCTCTTGTGAGTCTTTTCTGCCTATGACAAAACAAAGAACTATATGGTGATGTTTTCCTCCCTAGAGCCTCCTGTTTGGATAGTAGGTCATTTTTGTCATAAACACTTAACTGAAACAAACATGGAACATTGACCTAGGTGGCCAGCTGCTATTTTCATGACTAAAATGGAAGCAGGATGTGCATAATTTTTGTTGTAGTTCCAGAGAAGAATGTTTTAGAAAAGGTTCAGTAACACCAGTGTCACTGACTCACTGTTTTATGCCTGAAATTTGCTTTTTTATTCACAATTGCAGGAAATAATATTATAATTATGTTACTGAAGTTTTAAAATCCCACACTGGACTAATAATAACGACAAGTGGACTTCTTTCATCCATGAAGCCAAGGGGTTCATTTTGACCTTATATTTTTGCAGCAGTTACTGAGTAAATTTGAATTTTGTGAAAGGCAAGGGGATTATTTTAACAGCATTGTTTTGTGTTTCATTTTGACAAAGCTATTGTTTGGATGCATTTAAAAAAAGGGAAATCTGTGCGAACAAAATAGATAAAAGCCTAATGCCACCTTTTTACTCGAGGAGGTCCATATACTAGTGTCCTAGTATATTTTGGTATTTTAAAATGTGACACACACAAAATAGTACTACATTTATGTAGTACTGTGCAAAAGTCTTGGGTTACTTTCTGCTATGTTGTTTGAAAGTGGTCTTGACCAAAAGTTCTCAAAGATCTCATGGGTGTTCTTAAAAAAAATCAAGAAAATGGGCAAGTGCAGGACAAAAAGAAGTCACAGGCCCAAAAACAATCTACAGGAGATGAACAGCATCTAAATGTCATTTCCATAAGAAAGAGAAAAACTTCAGCAAAGGCCTGACAAAAGACCTGAGAAATGCATCTGGCCGTTGAATTGATCCATTTACAGTTTGCTGAAGCCTTATCAGAAATGGTCTCAGTGGAAGGGTGGCTGTCAAAAAGCCCTTCTTAAGGAAAAGAAATTCAAGAAAAGGCTAAGGTATACCAAATTACACAAGAATTGGACTCAAAATCAATGGCAACAGCTCTTATGGAGTCATAAATCTAAATTAGAATTTTTTGGTTCAAATCATTATCAGGAGGTCACGAGACACATACAACAGTGAGTGTCTACAGCTACCTGTAAAACATGGCAGTGCCTCTGTCGTATTTTAGCGCTGCATTTCAGACAATGGTATTGGGGACTTTGTCAAAACTGTTGGAATTAAGACTACGTATTTCTCCAGCATACCTCCTCAGAGCCTGAACCTCAACATTAATGAAGCAATGTTGGATCATCTTGACAGAGAATGGAAGAAAAGGCAGCCAACATCAGAAGAAGAGGGTTGAATGTCCTTCAAGAAGCTTGGAGCACGATTACTGAAAACTACTTAGAAAAATTAAAATAAAGCTTACCTAAGAAAGTTCAGGCTATGCTGAAGAATAAAGATGTCATATCAAATTCAGACTTATGAAATGTTGATTTTTGCCTTATATATTGTATTCACATATATTTGTACCTGTTTCAGGGAATCACTGTATCTATTTCCCATTTGTAAAATGGGAAATAGAAACAGTGAAATGATGGGTAGCTCAAGAATTTTGCACAGTATTATATTCTTCTTTAACTTCAGTAATTGGGAATGAAAAGATGGAGTTGTCCAAAGCTGCTGACCACTACTGACACTGTGATGTGGTTACAGCATTCCACTAGAGCAGTGCTTCCCAAACTTTTTCCAGCCACGTACCCCTTGAGACATGTAACCCTCAGCTGCATACCCCCTGCTACGAACGACTCTTAATTAGTGTCTATAAATACATTGCAATACCGCATGCATAAAAATAAATGACCAAATGACCACCAAATGAATTTATTAATATATTTTAGTAATGACAGAATTTTAATAACGAAGTTTACTACTTAATACTAGCAGTGTATCAAAAGATTTATTAGAGTTCACCGTTTTGTCGAGAGCATAAAGGCCATATATGAACTTTCATTAAACAGAACTTTATTTAATGTGATGGATAGGGATGGGTATCGTTTAGGTTTTATCCGATACCGGTGCCAAACCGGTACTTTTGAAACGGTGCCGGTGCTTAAACGGTGCTCAAACCGGTGCTTAAAGAATGGAGAACACAAAATTGGTCCAAAAACCTCTCATGTTCAGCTGTTTTTTTGTAAAAAGATAACAATGTTAGCCTTTTCTGCAGCTATGGGGCACATATGGTATCACTCTTGGCTGGAAGCAGCACTTAAAAAATGGAAAAAACACAAACTTTGTCCAAAAACCTCTCATGTTTAACTTTGACCGCTTCCTCTTGGGCGTTTTTAATCTGTAGCTCTGCTCTAAAAGAACGTACGTACCTGGCCCCGCCTATTATCCTCAGAAACGTAAAATGATTGGCTAGAATCTAAAGTGTATCACAGCTCAGGAAAAAAAAGCACCGAAATAAAGCACCGAAATGTGCGCTGCTTTTCGGTCTGGTTACTACCGTTTATGATACCGGTACCCATCCCTAGTGATGAATGTGCTTGAGCAGAGGCACACAGCTCTTCAATGTTTGGCTCAATTTGGGAAAGGCTGAGTCTTAAATCGTTTTCCACACAAAGTCTTGCTCTGTATTTTGTTTTCATGTTTGTTAAAGCAGAAAATCCCCTTTTGCATAAGTATGTGGTGGCGAAAGGCATCAGAGTCTTGACAGCGCGCTTAGCCAGCGCGGGCTGTTCAGTGCGCAGTCCTATGCAGAAATCCGCCAGGGTCTTTTGAGCGTGTTCAACTTTTAGAGATCCATCTGTGGCGATCTCAATTAGGCTCTCCTGGTCAGACGGCGACAACAAAGTAGGCACGGCGGTGAACGGGTGACGTATCCAATCATTTGAGCCGTCCGTCTCTGGGAAGTATCGGCGTAACTGCACCGCCAGCTCCACAAGGTGCACATTACATTCGCGGTTTACACTTTTTGATAGTGTGAGATCATTAGAGCACAGAAAATCATGCAGCACGGGAAAGATTTGTGTTGTTTGTATCCATGCAGTTCTTCCGAAGGTTTAACTTCTTTATCATGACCTCAACTTTATCTTGAACATTGAATATAGTTGCAGAAACGCCTTGTAATCTGAGATTGAGCTCGTTCAGACGAGAAAATATACCACACAGATAAGCCAGGCACGTAAGGTACTCTTCATCATGCAAATGTTCAGACAGCTCAAAGGGATGGTTACTGAAGAAAACTTTAAGTTCATCCCTCAGCTCAAAGAAACGTGTCAGCACTTTCCCTCTAGATAGCCAGCAAACCTCTGTGTGGAGTAATAATGTCTCATGCTCGCTGCCCATCTCATTGCACAACGCAGCAAATAAGCGGGAGTTCAGCGGCCTGGACTGTATCGTCTTTTTTGCCTTTTCCCCCAACATTGTCCCTACCATATCTAAAGCAGCAGGGATAATGAGGTCCTCCACAATAGTGTGGGGTTTGTTGTTTTTAGCCACTCTGTAACTGACCATGTAAGATGCTTGTAGTCTGTTTTTATTCATAAGATCTGGCACCTGAATGCAGGTTTTACTTGTTGAAAGTGATTTTAGCTGTCGCTCAAAATATTCTCTTGGTTTATTTTTCAAATGGGGATGATTTGTCTCTAAATGTCTGCGCAAAAGTGAAGGTTTCATTGAGTTCTGAGACAATACTTTTGCACAAATAACACATTGTGGCCAGGAAAATCCACCAATATTTATACACGTGAACCCCAGCGAAATATAATTGTCACCATATTTGCGCTTCTTTGATGAGGTTGTGTTACAGTCTGAGCTGTCATGCTTTCTCCCACTTTGACGCTCTGCATCAGACACTTCATCACTTTCCACATGACTGGCTCCAGCTATGCTAGCCACTTGGCTAGTAACCACAGATACATCCGTGCTAGCATCCAAATCTGACGAACACATTGTTGTTGAACAATCACCTGTGCGGTCACTGGAAAATGCATCTTCAGATATGAGCTGATTGGTTGTTGTGGCCGGTGTCTCTGTGGTAGGGCCTTTTTTTCTTGTTAACCACTTGTCCATTTTCGCGCTGAACTGAATGCTTGGAGGCAACTTCAACTGTTAGGTGTCAGTCATTTGGGCAAGTCACGCCCATGTATTTTGTCAGAGCTATCTTTTTGCTGAACACCAGAGGGTGGTATATAGTCATGTATTTGATAGCCACATAAAACTGCATTAGCGCAAATTTCGGCTTTTAAAATTTTTGATCCCCACTCCAACCCCGACCCACGCGTACCCCCGACAGCCACTTGCATATATCCCCAAGGGTAAGCGTACACTAGTTTGGGAACTACTGCACTAGAGAATGAAGAAAAACATAGTTACATTTATATCCTTTAGTGACTTCATTCTTAGTCTTTAACAGTCACTATATGTGCACCTGATTTCAGTGCAGAGTTAGTATCAAAAGGTCCTTTCTTGGGTCATTTTGATTTAGAGACAGTTATTGATTGATTTCATTTAAAGTTCTACCTCTGCTGCCTCTGAGTTGATGTCGACAGGTTGAACACAAGCGATGGAAGATGATACTGATGTGTTAAGTGTGTGGAGGGTTATAACCAGGCCAGACTCTTATTTGAGTAGATGAATACAAACCCAGTTTCACATTCTGGCTTTGGATAAATTTGATCAATACACCTACTGGAAAATAAGTGATACTCTAAAAATGCTGCACATCCTGAAAAGATAGATTAAAGTGTGGTCAGATGGATGTTTCTGTGTTATTTGTAAGATGAAAATCTCAACAATGAAGCATCGAAGATTTAGAAGGCAGTAACAGTTTTAAGTTGCTCTGGACAGATTCATAGAGATAAAGAGTGAGCCATTTCACAGAGAGAGTCAAATTAGAGATGTGACAGTTCATTTGAAATAGATTCAGATGATTGAAGAGCCTCCACAGTCTCAACTACATTTGACATGAGTGGGTTTTTGTTGTTTTTTTTTTTGGGGGGGGGGGGGATTAAGGACAGGACACAAAAAAACAAAATGAAAGAATGGTCAAAATGAGTTGACATCACTGTGGCAAGCTGAAAAAACAGTCAGCGTTCATAGCAACATCCAATCCGAGTGGATCATGGGCCTAAAAGCTTTTCTGCTTGAATTCATGAAATGACATCCGCATTTGAACTCTTCATATCCCAACTCACAGAGAAAATTATGCTGGACATACCCAATGTGCCAACCTGCCAACCTGCCAAAGAGGATTTGCAGGTTAAGCTGATGTCAGGTATGGGGGGTGCTGCAAAACAGTCATTGGGAAACCACTTGTCGATATCTAGAGAAGAGAATGAATGCTTTCCAACATCACACACTGGTGTTCTAAATTTTAACGGCTAAAACACCAATTCACAGGCAGAGCCGAGAAATGCAAAAAAGAAAAAAAAAACACCACCCTGTAGAGAACAGAATATGATCACCACATGTGAAGAAGCAAACCTTTGAAGCAAAGTCAAAACCTTTTTCCTTTTTAACTTGTTACCTAGCCGTGAATTTACCGCCTGATGAGAATAGCATAATGTTTACCAAGCGAAACCAAGAGTTCCAGATACTCCACCTTTGTGCTGTCTTATTCTTTACATCCAAAAAGGTTCGTTCCCCTAAGGTTTGCCAGTGGCTCAGGATGTGACCCAAACAGTATGCATCAGTGCTAGTATTATAGATGGCATTGTTTACATTGTTAATTAACTGCAGATGTAAATAACTGGTGGTGCAAACAAGAAGCAAAAGCATAGGTTTAAGCCATATTATATAAAGATAAGTGCCTTTAATTATACCACAAACACATGGACAATAAAGAAGTAAGAGATCAGCCTACAAAATCTTATCAGGAAAAAATATGATGATTAAGGACTTTTACACTGTTTTGAAGTCGGTTTTATTTTCATGTTTGAGGAATATTCAACCGACATCAAATGACTGAAAAACGTGGTTATAGTTTCCCCTGTGATACTTTGGTACAGAAATATAGTCCTATTATTCTTCATTGTTCTTTGATTTAGAGCAACAAACACTCCACTGTAAAGTAATGCCTTCCTCCTTGTCTTCATTTGACTTCTTCCCATCAATCTTTTTTTGCATTTGTAGCATGCCCCACTTGCAGCACACCTCTCTACCTTCATTTCAGCTGTCCTAGACTTGTATAACAATAAATGATTGTTGTGTCTGTTGTTTTTTTCTGACCACTCCCTCTTTCTTAGACTTCAATTTGAACAAACAGACAATAAATCAGCAATAAACTCATGCTTTCTTCCACCATTTCTTCATTTAATCATGTTTCCAGTCTGACTCTTGACTTTACTTTTACTTGAACTGCACCTTTAAGACAATAAAGTCATGCCTCCAATTGTGTTTCCTCATATAGTACTGCTGCTGGCGGACTTCCTTCCTTTAATATCTGTCAGAGGGCTCCAGCAGCCCTCAGGTAGCCAGCAGCCAATATGAATGGAGACAGACACGAGGGCATGGTCTGAAATAGTCCACCGTGTATTACAGCCTGGAGAGGGGTATGCACCCACACATACACGACCACATGAATGCACACGCAGTGATTCTAGCTAACATGCACACACTCCAGCAAAGATCAACACAGGTATTAGAGCCCTAGGAGAAGCTTGTGCTTTCTCTAACCTCATTACATGCACAGGCCACAGGTGGATACAGTTTCTATGATATCCACAGGGAAAGAATAGCCTAAGAATGTTCCTGTGAGAGAAAAATCTTGCATTTGAAAGCTTAAATTTAACATAAGTGAATTTGTTGTCCAAATGCATATATGTTAGTCTCGTTTCACAAACCTGAAGTTCAGGAAAGCGCCTTCTTGACATGCTGTAACTGACAGGTACATGTTGGCCTCAGCAATTTGATTCTTGCTCTCTTCATTTCATCCTTTTTCCTCACACCATTTTTCCACCTGTTCTCCTCAGTTTTCTTAAGCTGACTCAGGGTCATTTGAAGTTTGGTTTCTGGCCCTGGGCATTTGAGAGAGCTACAGATCTGAAGTAATTCAAGTTGGTGCTTCTATTCTAAACAAGTCCGTGCGTGTGTGTGTGTGTGCGCGCACGCGTGCGTGAGAGCTTGTGTGCATGTGTGCACATATAGGGTTGTTTGTGCACGTGGACAATATTTATTAGATTAGATTGGACTTGGTGGTCGAAATAGAAGTCAAAAGTCAAATGCTCCCTGTTTGAGCTGACAGTGAGAATATATGAGTGTAGGAGAAAATGACAGGATGGATAGAAAAAGCTAGAGAGAGAGAGTGGTTATATATATATGTGTGTGTGTGTGTGTGTGTGTGTGTGTGTGGTCCCAGCTCAGCCCACTTCAGTCTTTTGGCACATTAAGTGCCCATTTAGCATGTACTTTACAAAGTGGACACTTGTGCTGCTCTCATTTTGGGCTATTCACAAGAAGTAAGACGAGGCACGTTTAAATCTCCCACTTGGCAAGTTTTCAATTTTTCAGTGGTTGCCAAACAACAGTGTTTATATGATGAATCGGTGTTGCTAGGTTACTCTGTTAAGATGATTGTTGATGGTTTAGCCTCCTGTGTACTATTTAGTGACTTAACAACATACAGTCGAGATGCACACTGTATTACTCACCTGGCCACGATGTTTGAAGATGAGGGCTGTGGTTGCATTAAGACTTAACCAGAGAGAGAGTGTGAGCGAGAGAGAGCAGTGCAGAAAAGGCAGACTGATGATGATTGAAGGTGTTTTTTTTAATTTATTTTTTTGCTTGTTTTCTTCTTCTTGCCTGCAATTCGTTTCAATGAAGAAAGGACTTATTTTTGGCCAAACGAGACCATCAGTGTCACCCTCTCTTACATCCCGTTTAACATTGATATGGTTCTCTGCTTTCCAATCAAACACTCACTTCATTAGCCCTCTTCTCTTCTGTCCTCATTGGCCCTTGGAAAAGAGGAGCAAAGACATACACAGACAATAAGAAAAGCACTAATACACTCACATCCTATTGGCCAGTCAACTCTCAAATACACATTCACACACTCTCACGTGCATGTGTGCATACCCACACACACACAGGCAAACGCACAGACTGGCTCTGACTTTAAATAATGAGAGAGCTGTCACATCAGATCAGTGTCTGCGCCGTGGCATGGCCTGGTGGTCAGCAGGACAGACGGGAGTAACTGCTGGCGGCTGACGCCCTCTGGACACACTGAGAAGCAAGACTGGGGTAAAGAGGGAGGAAAAGGAGGAAGATGGGGGTTGAATGGGGATGTGTGTGTGTGTGTGTGTGTCGGGGGGGGGATTCATAAGACAAAAAATAGGAGAGAAAATTAGAAGAATGGCAATTAAAGAAAAGTACAAACAGCAAAGAACAGAGACAAAAAAAGACAACAAGTAGAAAGGGGGAGGAAAAGAAAAATACGAGAAATTAAATGTAATCAAAGGAGAAAAGAAAACAAGAATGGGGCAGATAAAGCAGCAAAATTAGAAAGTAAGAGTTCAGAGTAACTGAGGAAATGGGGGAAATGGAAAGTAATATAAAAAACAAAAACAGAAAAACAGGGAGAATAGAGGAGAGAAGAAACGGGAAAGGAAATTAAAGGAGAAACCATGAGAACAAGCAATAAAAAAAAAAAACAGGCAAATGAGAAAAATCTGAAAGACGGCAGGAAGAGACACAAGGGAAAGAAGAAAATTGGTAAAGTAGGTAAATTTAGTAACAAGAGAAAAGGAAAGAAAACAAAAAGAGGACATAGTAAATGAAAACTGAGAGGAAAGAAAAGGGAAAGGAAAAAATAAACTAATAAAGGAGAGGAGGACCGTGAGAAAAATAAATGAAAGGCACGAAACGAGGAAAGAGTGCAAAGATGAGAGGAAGGAAAAATGAAAAAAGGAGAGGAAAACAAGGTAGAAGGAAATGGAAAAAAAGTGAAAAACAGATAACAGAAGAGACGAGAGGAAGCAAATAGAGGAAGATGGTGGTAAAAGCTAATTCCACCCAAATAATAGTGTGCCCTCAAGACAATGGGGGGAGAAGAGATGGAGGAGAGGAACACAGAGGATTGAAAATCTGGCTGTTTGTCCAGTAGATGGTCAGAAGTCATTAGTGTCAGTGCAGCCTGCTGAGGACACAACTTTCTAAATCCTTTTTTGCTCTCAACCTCTCTTTCTGCAGTATTCCTCGTGCTTATAATAAAGAATGACAAAGGAATAAGTAGGTGAATTAAAAACTGACTTCAATTAAATGGTGATAATAATAGCTCTCAGATGATCTACTTACAGACTGTGGAATCTCCTTCAGTGTAAACAAACTTAAATTAAGTATCATGAGGTCTACTTGCATTTCTAATATTATTAACTGACTTCAAGAATGTCTGTTTTTGTATACACCACTATTTTCTCCTTGTCCCTAGTGTAACCCTTTTCCCACACAGCCTCCAGTTCAGCCCCCTACCTCCTCCTCCACCTAGCTAAACCCATCATCTTTATTCAATATGGCCCTTGGTAAGCATTTTAAGTCAGCTTAGCTTGTCAGAAAACTACCATTTTTTTTTCTTTTGGAGTGCCGACACCCTCTCTCTCTTTCTGTCTCTCTCTTGGTCTTTCTACCTTAGTCTGTCTCACTTTGTCCAATTCCTGCCCCCACGTCACCCAAAAACCAACAGATATGCACAAACACAACAAATGCTAACATAATGCTTAGCTCCATGAAGCACACCCAAATAACATGAACATTCAACCAGTTTGTTCGGCAAATCAATTGCCCTAAATTCAACACAGATAGCAATATCTTACCCCTGCCTAACTATAACATAGACACACATAACCTACCCGACACACATACAGGTACATCTATCCCTGATCCCCTAGGGGGCTGTGAGATGGTGCCAATAATGGAAATGGAGGACACCGTTTTCTCCAATAAAATCACAAATAAGCATATTCCCCTGACAGTCTGGGTGGGTTCTGAGAGAGGTGCTCTGTAATATTACTATGACTGTGTGCATGTACTATGTGTGTGCGTGTGTGTGCCAGTGTGTGGTTGTGACCATAAATACATTTCAGCTTATGGATAGATGGGGGATCTCCACGGTGATTTGTTTGCGTGGATTAAATGTCAGGTTTGGAAATGTGTTGTTATACCTGAACTCCTGGGAGAGAAAGTGCAGGCAAGACAGACCGGCTCACCTGAAGTGTGTGTCTTCAGTGATAACAAGCAATTGGAATAGCTATAGTGATGAGTTGTGTGCATGTGTATATATACACTGCATGTTTGGTGGCTGAATCTACTGCCACAAAAACATTTATTAAGCAGTAATGAATTTGATATAAATATTATCTTTGTCATAATACAACAATTTGTTGTATACTGAAACTTGCATTGAGGATTATTAATACTGAGTAGGGACACATTTGTTGTAGGGACATTTGTTGTAAGTCCTAATTATTTCTATTTGGTAAATTTTTCCCTACCTCAGGAAAATCAGCACTGAAAGCATAAAGTTTACACAAATAAATGTTAATGTATGTCCTTCTTTGTACAACTGAAATGAAATGGTAAACAGAATGGTTCCTATATAGCACTTTTTTACTCCAACTAAAAGAGCTTTAGACAACTTGCCTTATTCACCCATTCACACTCATTCACACAAGCGTTTTTTTTCTATCCTCTTTCTATGGAAGTGCTTCTAACTATCATTCTCACATTTGCATACTATGGATGCATCAGACAGCACTTGGGGTTAGTATTTTGCCCGGGGATAGTTGGCATGCAGACTGGAGCAAATCAGGCAGTTGGAAGAGTACTCATTAACTGCAACATTATATGAATATGAAACTAATGGTAACAGGTAGTTATGGAGTAACTTTCCGATCTAAGAATACATGTAAAGTTCTGTAATACTTCATTAGTGCTTTCCCAGACCCTGGAGAATAAATGTATTACGCAGTAGGTGGTATGACTACTGCAATATTAGAAGGTGAAACTTGACTATATGGAATGAACCTCAAATATATAGAATGAACCTTGAATATATTGAATGAAAAATCTGAATATATTAAATTAACTATGACTATAGTGAATGAAAGTCTGAATATACCGAATGAAAAATGATGTTACAGAAGCTCTGGTGTCATCTTCTGTTTTAGATGGGTAATAAAGACAGTACAACAAGTAGCAGTACAAAATAGTCAGCATTGAAGTAACATTCCTCAGTAATGAAAAATGCATGCACTGTCCAAACTAATACTAGTAATAGGGTACAGTACTGTACTACTGGTGACGAAATTTAGTGAGTAAATCAGTATATTCAGTCAGAAGACCAAATGTATGGAACGTTTAGCTGACCTTTAGCAGTGGTAATGGCCCTGGAAATATTAGCTGCAATACACAGACCCCAGAACAGGCCAGGGAGGGTCTAGCTTTACATAGTTTCTTTTCTTTTCATTTCTTTCATGTTTTAAAAGTGACATAAAATAAACTGTTCCTATTTGGACCTTTATGTTTTGCACTCAGAGGGTTCATTTAATTTGTATTAGCTTTATACTTTGTCTTTACTTACTGCTTACCTGTTAGCAATAAAACTACATTATACAGGGTGGCCCATTTATATGGATACACCGTAATAAAATGGGAATGGTTGGTGATATTAAAGTCCTGTTTGTGGCACATTAGTATATGTGAGGGGGCAAACTCCTCAAGATGGGTGGTGACCATGGTGGCCATTTAGAAGTCGTCCATCTTGGATACAACTTTTGTTTTTCCAATAGGAAGAGGGCCATGTGATACATCAAACTTATTGGTAATGTCACAAGAAAAACAATGGTGTGCTTGGTTTCAACGTAACTTTATTCTTTCATGAGTTATTTACAAGTTTCTGACCACTTATAAAATGTGTTCAATGTGCTGCCCATTGTGTTGGATTGTCAATGCAACCCTCTTCTCCCACTCTTCACACACTGATAGCAACACCGCAGGAGAAATGCCAGCACAGGCATCCAGTTTCAGGTGCTGCACATCTCGTATCTTCACACCATAGACAATTGCCTTCAGATGACCCCAAAGATAAAAGTCTAAGGGGGTCAGATCGAGAGACCTTGGGGGCCATTTTTTTTGGCCCACCCTGTACAATGGAAAGGAATTTCAAATTTCATTCCACATGGTCATCTTACAGCACTGCTAAAGGCCAGCAAAAGGTTCAGTACATACAATCTTTTATTATGAAATAGTTCCTAAATTTTGTTATCTGTAGTACAATACTGAACCCTTTTACTAGTATTAGTTTATACAGTACAAGCATTTTCCATTCCAAATTATGTATTCATTACTTAGAAATGGTGCTTCCCTGCTGAGTTATTCATAGTTCTACTTCTTGTGTCACATAATATGTTACACATCTAAAATACAAGAGGGTGCTGGAGCCTCTGTAACATTAGTTTTCTTTCAGTATACTCAGACTTTCATTCCATATATTCAGGGTTCATTCAATATATTCAGACTTTTATTGTTATATATACAAAAAATCTAATATGTGATCAACCACAAGGACAAAATATCAAAAACAAAGGAAAAACAAATATTTTAATATTAACACATATACATTTATTCAAAACACTTAATAAGTAAATAAGTATAAGTAAATAATAAATAAGTAAAATCTGAGAGTGAGTGGAAGATATGCTGTCAATACCTGTGCTTAATTTAATATCAATCATATTTGTGTCATTTTGGCATAAATCAATAATATTTTGAACTGGAAAATGCTTATTTAGCATTTTTATTATTATTACTTATTTTTGCAATTCCATTGTTTGTGGGGAGGGTATATTTAAAGGGTTGGGATAGGTGCAGCAACCTGATGGGTAAGCTGATTGTAGTGTATGGGGTGTTGTTTGCCCTGGAGCTTTCCAAAAGCAATTTTAACCTATTCAGTCCTACTGTCCTTCAAGAATCACCTTCATTTTTCATTTGTTTGGAGGCAAAAGTATAGACGCGCTTGTGTTTTCTCGTAACTCTATAACCCAGTAAATGGCAGATATAGTTACAGGACATGATTGCTTCTGAATCTGAGTCAGGGCTCACTTCTTTTAAGCTTGTCTTACACACATATAGACACACACGCACAAAAAAACAAAAACAAAAATGCTTTCTGCAATATTTTTTCCTGCCTATATGTGGTGTCAAACACTGTTATGTTAGCATTCTAAATAAAACAAACTAAGAAATAATGAAATTCAAAAGTCAGTATAATCAGCTATATTAGGCTTTGTGGGGGCCTTAAAGTAATGTGAGCACTGTTTAATGGTACAGGAAGGAACAAAATGTCTGGTGAAGCTTGGAACTATAGCCATGGAGCACTGGCTTCAGGTACTCTGACCTTCAGCTGATGAGTAACACACCAAGAGTCTATTAGGAAGGCAGACAAACAATGACCAGACCAGAAAAGCCAGAGCCAAAGTAACATCACAAGGACGCCGCTGACATCTAGTCAGTGTCTGCTGGAAAGAGCTCTAGAAAAGATAAATCAAGTGTCACCTGCATAGCATCTACAATGTTGTTATACTTATTTATTTAAGGCACTGTTAAAATTTTAGCAGTTTGACAAGAAGTTGTAACAAAAAAAACCCCCAAAACAGCATGAGTTCTATAATGGCTTTCTCCTTTTTGGCTTGCTTCGACTCATCATTTCTTTTGTTCCCCATGCCCTGTGCCCTGAACTTCTTTTGCCCACATTTCCTATCGTCACAATAGCAGAGAAATCACAATCTATCCTCTGTTAGACCTACCGTTAAAAAAAAAAAAAAAGAAACTTCAAATATTTATTTTTTGCCCGAAAATCACCAGCTTTTCCTGGCCTGCTCAAATTCTCTATTTCTTTCTTTATTACTTCATGCTCCATTTCCACCAGTAGATCAAAAGCTTACCATACCTGGCTCTACAAATTCATTTGAGTGTCCTGGGGAGAGAGAGAGAGAGAGAGAGAGAGAGAGAAAAAATCAGCAACAACTATTGTTCTGTGGTAAATAGCAGTTTTACTCAGGGAATTGTTGCAACATCACTTCTTGTACCTGCTTCTGGTTTGGTTGCATAAAATGTATTCAGACATTAACGCAAGTCTTAAAACCAAACTACGTGACATGTTGAACATTTGAGATACAAAATGCTGCTTTCCGCTTCTCCCTTGTCACCCCACATTATTTGGTTTGGTAGACTTTTACAACTGGATGTCTTTCCCAGCAGAACACCATTTGTGTCTCCGTCCAGGATTTTGAACTAGAATTTATGCTCATTAGGCAAATGTGTAAACCATCACACTAAGGAATCACTAGGGCTTGAGGTAGTTAACATAGAGTTCTATCATGGACATGCTCCCGTCAGTTATTATAAAGATATGTTTCTGCTGACATGTGTCAGTCATATATAATCAAATGATACACTCAGCAAATAATGTGCTTCACAGCTCTTCCAAGTTCCAGGGAGCAGAGTGACAGGGATAAAAACAGCCACTCTTAACAACGCTTAAAACCTTAAAATCTAAGATTTATTTGCATTTACTAGAGGGAGAACAAGGTTTTCTATCACTGTTTTATTTATACCGCTGCCAATTTTGGTTAAGCGAGAGAGAGAAAAAAATGCTGTACACATTCAGTATTATATACATCAAATTCAATGCATTTCACTAATCTTCTAGCTTATGCTTCGTAACACTACTACTGTTTATATTTTTACTTTTCCTTCGTTTTCCTTTATCAGTATGCAGTCCTCCTTCACAATTGGGCCAGGGCAAACTGGATTTTGGCATTTAAAAAAACAAACTTTCAGTATTTATTAAGATAGGCAGTGAAAAGCATGCATGTAGGAGGTGAGATTTTTGCTACTGACCCTCTTGTATATGAATTTTCTTGCTAGATGATGTCTAAGGAGCTGGACTTCTTTAAGTTGCAAGCAACTTAAAGAAGTCCAGACGCTTTTCTTTCCAAGCTCCTTAGACTATGATGACCTGGATGCCTGAGAACCTTCCTAGACATATTGCTAGGTGAGACAATTGTCCACTCATGTAAATTAATTTGGAATGCTAGATCATGATGCAATAAAAAAGCACCAATTATCAAACCACCTAACTGTGAACAGAGACCTTGAACTTCCAACTAAAAGGAGTCACACAATACCAGAAGCAAGAACATTTCTTCCAGCTTTTTACTTTCTTGCTTTTGGATCTTTACAACTGTGGCTTCTGTGGCAGGCTTCTTTCACAGCATGTGCAGTGTCAGTCATTTCAAAGCAAAATGACTGACAGACGGAGGGAACAGTAGGGGTGACAGCGTTGACACTGGACCCTTTTCTCAACATCATCAGGCCTTAGATTGACGTTAGGCATGGGAAGTCTTAAAGTGGCCTATTTTTCATTTTGATGTTTTTGGGTTGATATTTTGAAGGTGCTGTTTTTTTCCTGTTCTCATCAATTCAGTTACATTAATAAACTTTAGAAAGACATTTTTCCTTCAGAAAATATTATTACACTGAAATTTAACTCTTATATGGACAATGGACAGCACACAGTTTTCCCCACAATCTCATGAGCTGTACTTTTAACATGTGACAGTCTTTTGTGGTGGACTTACACAACGGCAGTTGAATCCACTTTGAGTTTTTCTTCTAATAAACAAATCCAGTAAGAGTGTGGTGGCACTGTTAACACCACCAGTCACAGAATATAGAAATAGACTACATCAGAGCCTGTAAATTACTGAAGCCTTTTTCCATTACAATAACTCTGTCATCGAGACTGCAAGCAAGTGCACCTGTCCTGTTACTCGCAACTGAATATCATCTCTTGGTTTGCTGTTATAATGTAATGCACTGACAGCATCTGTGACTAGAAACTAGCACAACTTTTGCAAATCACCCACAAAACTAAGTACATCTATCAGTGCTCCTTGGGGATTGTGCTGGAACGTGATTTTGGCCATTTTATTTTTAATCTGGCACTGTGTGGGTTAAAATGGCTATTGTGGTGTGGTGGTAATTTCTTGCAAAGTTTTCCACAGCAGATTTATTTAAAGTTAACAGGTAGGCTGGAGAAGAAGAAGAAGAAGAAAAAAAAACATGCAGTCAACATGCAATCACTATAGCTGGTAGATAACCTCTCTTTTGGCCAGGTGCAACACAACTCTGATATCAATTAGCTGCTGGTAGAATTTTACTTTGTCTGTTTCTAATTCACAATATAAAGATACTGTTGTGGACAGCTGCAGTACCTGGAAAGTATCAGACTACTTTCTGTTCGACTAACATTAGCTGAGTAAAGCTGTCTCAGCAAAAACCTCTGATAGCAAACACTGAGCAGGGTTGTGCAGAAATTGCTTATCAGAGTGACTAACTAGTGTATCTGAAAATATACCAATATTCTGCTCTTTTAAGAGAATAATTTAAAGGAAAGTGCTTTAAAAACCTGCGAGTAAATGATAAGCCATTTTCCTCTGTTTTGCTTTTGCTCTTATTATTAATATTGCTCATTTGGTTGCTGGCACTCCAATACAATTTCTGAATTTTGCAGAGTCAGCTTCAAACATTAATGCAGTCAGCATCACAGGTAGTGCTCGGATGTAGCTGACTGCTTTGTTTTGTTTGCATTTTACTAAATATCTGAACTACTACTGTTTCTGCAAAGCCAAAGCAAAAGCTACTATACAAATGCGGTCTTCTTTATTAGAAATCAATAAAGACTGAACATGATGATAGAAGTGTGAAATCGCAAACACAGCTTTGAAATCATTTCATTACTCTGTTTCAATACTGTGAAATCTGAGATGTCTGCTGATATAATTTATGAATCATCCACAGATGCTGCTGCCTTACGTGCCCATTACAGTATAAGTCTGCATGGAAACTGAAGGATATTTGTGCATTATATCCATAAAAGTCCCGTAATTAGATAATGTGTAGGTTACAGTATGTGCTTTTGTGTCTGCACAGGTATTCTGATGGATAACCAAACTCAACAGTCATGGCTGTTCTCTTCCCCCCTCTCTCTCCCTTGCCAATGTGCCAAATGCCTTGTCTGCCCATCCATCATGCAGGGAGGCAGATGATTGGCCGTCTCGGACCGCTCCTCATAACAACAGTCTCTGCATGGTAACTGTTACTGAGGAGAGAAAATTACCAAACCCACCGAGATACAACCTGCTAAAAATAGCTGCCATCAAAAATCCCCGCTGCTTGTTACACCCCGTCTGTGTGTGCGTGTCTTTGAGCTCTGTGTGTGTGTGGGTGGGGGTGTGTAAGCATGTGTATGGGGTTAGTGAAAGAAAAAGAAATATGGAGAAAGAGGGACCAGGAGAGAGAAAGAAAGGGGAATATGACAGAGAGAATGATTGACTGGCAGACCAACTGACATTCTAAATGGTTGAGTGGATGTATGATTGATTTACTTACTACCTTCTGTCTTTGCTAAGTAAGTAGCATAAATCAGGACTGGAGTGAGGAGAAACTCTTTAAAGGTTCTCTGAGACCTTTGGGTTTTTCTGGCTGTTTCAAGTGGGATAAAGTTACTCACACATTACCTTATCCCAAAATATGATGGCAACTCAACTTTAAAAATACATGGATTAAACTCAAGATGGGAGTGTGTCCAGGTGAATGTGTGTGTAGGGAACCCAGTGGCCATGAGCTCCTTTGAAGTGTTCGTATTTACAGATATCACCCATGGGCCAATATTGCATTTAGGTACCTGCAACTATGTTGAGCTGGAAGGAATGCTCAAATATAATATTTCAGTGTGTGTGTGCATGTGTGTACCCATGTGTGTGTTTGTCTGTGTCCAAACTTAACAGCATGGCTTTAAGCTTTAGTTGCTTTAGTTGCTTTCAGTGGCAGATACTGTAGGTATTAAGCCCCAAAAGCCGGTTTACTGTTGTAGAAAATAACTTAACCATCCAGCTTTGAAAGCCAGCGTTGTGAAATTGGAATAAATACTTCAGCTAAATTGTTATTTTTTTCACAGGTCTTTCTGTACTCCCAATCAGCATTTCGAATCACAATTGCATTTTGCCGTATTGCAGAGTGGTCTAATGAACAAAAAACCAAAAGTTTTTTAAAAACTGACCCTACGTCAAGGGAATGTGGGAGTGCAAATAAGAATTGCAAATTATTGCATCAGGTTGAAGATATGATTTTTTAAAGTTCAAGTTCACTATTTTCTTTTTTTCCCCCCGTGAAGACACACAGGGACAAATACTCATAGCAACAAACAAGCACAGGAAAACATAATTTTGCACACACACACACACACACACACACACACACACACACACACACACACACACACACACACACACACACACACACACACACACAAAACAGATCGAAGTAAAGTGAGGGGTTTTAGTTTGTTTTCTCTTTTTGCCCACAGTTAGATCCTTAGTGCCCGCTTGTGCTGTTGGAATGATCTCTTTCACAGACCAAGGAAGCCTTGAAAACTTCATCAAAGCATCCTGCCAATAAAATAGGCCTCTTCAAATGAAGTATGTCATACTGACAATTCCCACTCTGCTTTTCCTGAGTGCACACACAGACAAACATGCACAAACACATTTTGTCAGCACAATATCAATACATATTGGCATGCCGCTGTTGTGTCCTGCTGTCCCTGCTATATTCCCTCCTCTCAGAAAAACTGCAGCATTTTATGCCAGCTGGAAGCCTTAGTGATTATTTAACTGCTCTGGGCTTAGCTTGGCAGCCTGTGAAGGGAGGTTGAGGGAGGAGAGGAGACGAAAGAGGGAGGAGAAGAGAGGAATTAGCAAGAGATGAGTTTGTGTGTGAGTATGGTGTGCGTATGTTTGTAAGAGTGTCTGTGTGTACCCGCATGTGTGTGCATATGTTTGTGGATGCTCTAAAAGCATTAATGTGCGAAAATTCACTAAGAGCATCCCTGAGCCGATTTTAGAGTGTCAGATCCACTTCCCGGCCGAGTGCATGCAAGTCCTTCTTCAAATGGGAATGTGAACAGTGAACAGCTTTACGGATCAGTCTCTAACATGCAGGATCCTTTTTTTTAATTCTAAAAACTTCCAACCATAATTCCCACCACCTCTCTGGTTCGACTTTCCCAGAGGATAATACAGCAAATAATTAGCAAGTGTTGAACTTGGCAAAAGACACATGGAAACATGCCATAATTTGATGATCATATAACAAGTGAGATGCTCTAAAGATAAAGTAACATATTATATTTCCATAATTGATATTCAATTTCTGTATGCTGCATCACACTCTTGCCTTTTATTGCTTCACCTTAAAGAATTCTACACAAATATTTTAGTGATTGGTATCATATCCAAAAACATGTTGCCAGAACACATACGTAAACAGAGTAATGTTAATAATTAATGCAGTGAGGCCCATAAAAAAATAATAAGCTACTCACTGATAATATAAGCAGGTAAAGTGAGAAATCTCCCCATACCAGAAAGAAGATAAAGAGAGATTTGTGTATCACTTAGAAAGTGCTAAACAAAAGTGTGTCTTGTTTATTAACAAGCAGTAATTCTCCTGTTAAATGGACAAATTCACCAAGGAAAATTTGCTGCAATCCTTAAGGCATTTTCTTTTTTGCTGAAATCTACAGCTACTATTTTCCATTTGAATTACTGCATTTAAATAGCCAGTGTATACACATATGTATTTTTGAAAGTGCACTAGGTTTTTATTTCAATTAACGGTGGACGTTGTTGTGTTTGATTGCCTCAGGGTTTTTTTTTAACTGACTGAACTAAGAAAAATTTAAATCTTGGCTATGAAGTCCCATATTTAGTCCTAAAACCTAGCAATCCTGAACAGGTTATTATTTTTCTATCTGTCAATATACCCTGCCAAACACACCTCCTGCCCAAGAAACATGATTAACTACTTGATTTAAGGTATGTCAGGAAAATGTGTTGAGAAATATGTAGACTTCAATTCAAGTATGTACTAAAGAACACATGTCAGGTGCTTGTAACTTTATTATCCTGTATGTTTAAAGGTATTTCCATTTCTATTATTATGCAGTAAGCATGTAAATATTAAGTCGCCAGCTTGCTACAAATATGAATATTATGGACAAAAGTACATCACACTTTAATGTCTCTAACAATGACAAACAGCAAATCTTGAGCACAGAATAAAATCTGTAAGTAAATTGCTCTTTTTTTCTCTTTAAGGTTGTTAGGCATCATATTTGCTTATTTTTCTTAATGAAGCATCATTTGGAATATAGCATATGCACAAAAGTCATGCTTAAAGAAAGTGAGTAACTACTATTCTGCAAATATAATGTTGCTAAATTATAGTCTTGCACCACTAGGATTTAGAGGTTGTGTGTGCACGTCCACACACACGTGTGAGTAGGATTTAACTATACTTTTGAGGACAGTCTCTTGACATCCCTTTGTTCTTGTTAGTGTATTTTAGGCTGGGAGGACTTTGTCTTGGCTGGGCCTCAGAGTGACCTATCGTAGCTGATTTTAGGGTTAGTGGTGAGCCTCAAAGGAATGAATGTTCTGTGTCCTCAAAAGTAACAAAACCACTGTGTGTGTTTATTTTTCTATGCATGGGTGTGTATGCCTGTGTCTGAAGGCTGAAAAGCAGTAAATAGAACATTTTAACCTCAGTGGGAATGTCTGCAAGTACCTTCTTGCTGATTCAGGACCACTGAGTAAAGATGTTGTTGTTGTGTGTGTTTGTGTGTTGGCACTGGGGCATGTATATGTGTCTATGTGTGTGTCAAAACAGCTTCAGTTGGGCTCAGGCTTTGAACCCCAAAGCTCGGGCTGCATTTGTGACACGCTTGCATGAATTTTTGTATGCGTATGTTCACATGGGGAAGGACTAAAGACACCGAGTATTCCTCTGACACACATAAACATACATGCGCATGCTTCAATGAAGCATTTAACAAAGTACAATGCGACTTTGCTGAATCAACAATGTACAAAAAAGTCCCATCTCTCTCTGTTTCATTGCCTTTCTCTCCCTTTTCTGCCTCAAAAGCCTCATTCATATTCAAAATTGCTCGCATGTGAATTTCTTTTGTCATATACTTAAATAACATGCAGCTGTGATAAGTGAAGTCTTTTGCAATATAATAACTTCCTCTCTAAGGTCAGTGGTCCACATTATGATTTTATACTGTATCACGTAACCATGAGTATCTTGTATATACAAATTGCATCCTCATAATCATTTTACAGAATATACCCATAATAGCATTTTGCAAACCATTACTGGACTTTATGACCCCAACATGATTAAAAACAAAAAAGGCCAAGCAGTTGATTCAACCATGAAGTCAGTGTCTCCAGATAAACAGGCAAGAGGGCTGATGAAATGTTACACACACGCACGGGAAGATAGATAAAGACAAATATACCAACACTTCATTTAAATCTCGGTTCTGATTTTATTCCTTTCCATGTGGTCCTTTTTTTTACTCACTTCCAGCTTTTTAATGAGTGTCTTCATTGTACATGTTACTGTCTGACGCTGTCTTCCAAGCGACAGATTTCTTTACACTCCACTACACATTTCAGAGCCAACGCCCTCTGTCCTCATTCTCTCCGCTTCCTCACTCACTCAGACTGTTGCTGAGTCTATGTCCATCCAATTTGCAAAGCACTTTAAGTGATATGTTGCCGCTTTGCACTACTGTTCAATATTTCCCTCTCAGTGAGGCCGTCTGCTTTTCTCTTCTGACGCCCACTCCACCTTCTCTCATGTCTCTTACTCTTTTTCATATCTTTTAGTCCTTACTGGCTGCATTCTCATGAAACATTCACTGAAGGGAAATGCCTATGTTTGCATGAAACCTCTTGGGTTTTAACTTTCCTGTATTTCTCACTGTGAACCCCAGTCACCACTCACCAGACAGAACGTGCTTGTGAAGCAATTTTTATTACAAATGTTCAACTTTACTGGCACTTTTTAGCTCCAGTTGGATAGCTCTCCAGTTGTCTCCCATGCTCTGGCCCTGCCATCATTGAAATTAGGGAGATCTTGATTACCGGATTGTCCTTGATTACCGGATTGTCCTTGATTACCGTGCAGGCACTGCTCGAGGGGCAGTGCCTACATGACACTGCCCCTCGAGCCTGCTGCATCACCCCACCCCTACAGTGGATTCAGAGACCACACCTCTGCCACACTCACATTTCTTTTACATAAGCTTTGAACTTCTGAATGCTGCAAGTAACACGCCAAAGAGATTGTTAAATGGGAAAAAAGTGAGTGATTCCTCTCAGTCTAGCAGGATTTTATTTCATGTGCGGTGACAATGTTTTTCCCCTTTACATGTATTTAACATTTGCTTTGAATTATCCAACTAATCTACTTGTAACCACTACTGATTTTTCCTTTTTATGGATTCAATAATATTAGGTTATTAAATCTATATGCTGTATTTATTTTCTAATGTCATCCAACCCTCTCCACAAATATTTGTGACGGAAATTAGTGTTAATATGTAGTGAAGTGAAAAAAAATACAAAGAGATTAAATATGAAATTAATTTTGGACACCAAAGCGTAATTCACATGTCTTTTCATTATATTAAGTTAGTATGCTACATCCTTATTATTTTGGTTTAAAATAAATAGGCCTGGACTGCTTTTGTCTTCATTTCTATTTGCAGTGACCTTGATTTCTTAAGATCTTTTCCCAGTCACATACTGCTGTACATGTTTTTTTTGGTATATTATTTTAGTTGCTCTAACCCTACCTGTTTTCTTCTTTCTTTTACATGTTTACATTAAAAGAAATAGCATTTTGTCCCAAGAATAAAAAGATAAAATTAATCTTGAATATGACCCCTTTGACTTAAGTGCCATAGATCACAAGCAGCTCGAGGAATGTTTGAAGTAAAGAACTAGCTTCATTGTCCTTTTTCATATACATTAGAGAGCTCTGATTCCTCTGAATCCTGTATATAAAAAGATTCATAATGACCTCCATCTTTTATTTTTATTTTCACACGCTGTAGGTAAAAAGAAGGATTGCTGGGGAGTTTAACATCAATGGATAGCACGCTGGAACATGTATTTTTTATATAAACTAACAGGTTTCTGGAATAAAATAATTTGACAAAGTAACTGTGAGCACATGTATCTGTGATTTTAAGTTCTACAAGTATCTCACACCTGACGTCTTGGCTCTCCCTTGCTGTAGGATTTGTGTTGTACCTCATTGATCTCCAGTTGTGATATCCACTGCTTCTTCCTAATGTTGAAACACTGAGCTACTAGTTGTTTTGCTGTCAGTCTAAATGTTGGGTATTGAAGATTCCATTGCTTCCATATCCTCTTCATGGAACTCCTGCTGCTGGGGTTACAGCTCGTTTCCAAGGCAGGCTTGGTTAACGGGGGGGGGCTAGCCTCGGGAACCCTACTGTATGCGTTATGTCTCTGTTTAAATGAGAAACAACGCCAACATATATGTTGGCGTTGTTTCTCATTTAAACAGATTATTCGTTTGTAAAAATTTGCAGTTAGAAACTAAAGAGCCAGTCCTGTTGTCTCAGCTCCTGTAAAAAGAGTGTAAAAAAGGGTTATCTCATAGGTCCTTTTTCATCTCCTCCTTTTCATTTATTCCGCATGAGTCCAATTGACATTGCAACTAAGTTTGCCAGTCTTACCAATGCATTCGAAATTATCTGTTCACAGATATTCATCTGTCACAGTTACATTTGGCATTTCCTGGGATTCCAAATTTGACTTCACAGTTAGACTAACGGTCAATTGCAAAAGCTGTCCAGCCATTTTTGGAGGATGGGGGAGCAGGGAGCGCTTTGCTGGATTCTGTTGAACACTGTTAAGCTCCCTGCTCATCGACCCTCTACTCCAAATTAAAATCCTAATTTCAGCAATTGGGTATCTCTCTTTCTGAGAAGGAAACCCTTGGTCCTGCTACTAGCTTGGATTTCCTAGACTTGACACTTGATAACTGAGAGATAGAAGTTTCACTCACTCAAGACAAAGTTCAGCACATCCATGAAATCACTTGGTCTATTCTGTCTCTCACTTCTATAGCAAAACGCCAGCTGCTTTTCGTGCTAGGCCACCTGAACTTCGCCATGTGTGTAAGTCCTCAAGGTCGCTCTTTCATGTCTCACTTACGGGATCTTGCCTCCTCAATACTTAACCTGCTCCATTCAGTTTCTTTAGATGAGGGTTGCCACTCAGATTTGTGTTTTTTTATGATGACATCGTTGGTTCTGCCGACTCTCCAGTTTTTCACAGATGCAGCACCATCTATTAGTTTCGGGGGGCAACTGGTTTGGAAGCAGCTGGCCAGCTGGGTTCTCAGTTCTGCCTCAATCCTCTGCCCTCTCCGATTTATATACCATCGTAGTGGCTTGCTTTATCTGGCTTTAAAGTAACAAGTAATGTAAGGGATTACCTTTGCAAAAAGTAATTAGATTACTGTTACTTTCCCATAAGCACGCTGCGTTACTGCTTTACTAAACCGTGATTTTGTTTGTGAGAGTGTCTCATGACAATGATGTAAGCACGTGTGGCGCCCAATCTATGTGTGTAGATCAACAATGGATAATCTGGAGTGCGGGAGAGAGTATGACCATGCAGTGTTTAAAACACGGCTGTACTTACACTACTTTAAGTTTTAGTCTGTAAAAAGTGACAAAAGCATTAGCGTCCGCTGTACATTCTGTGTGGGAAGAAAAGTTCTTTCTACAGCGAAAAAATAAACTTCAAATTCAATTCAATTCAATTCAATTTTATTTATATAGCGCCAAATCACAACAAAAGTCGCCTCAAGGCGCTTCATAGATACAGAGAAAAACCCAACAATCATATGATCCCCTATGAGCAAGCACTTTGGCAACAGTGGGAAGGAAAAACTCCCTTTTAACAGGAAGAAACCTCCGGCAGAACCAGGCTCAGGGAGGGGCGGGACCATCTGCTGCGACTGGTTGGGGTGAGAGAAGGAAGACAGGATAAAAGACATGCTGTGGAAGGTTTCTTAGCAAGAACCTAGCACGCTGCCACGGGAATGTGAAATTCACAGAGAAACCCCCAGATCCCCCCACTGATATGACCGCTGCTGCACTGAGCAAACCTCCACCCTGCTAAACAGGTGAAAATAGATTTAAGAGCAACAGGACTTAGTGCCGCTGAATCTTTTATTTTATTTATTTGTTGCTGTGTTTTACTTGCATCTATTTGAAAGACTGAGTGTAAACACAAAACATTATTTGATTTTATTTGCTGGAATATGCAGAAAATAGATTTAAATGTTTTTCAAGTTAAAGACAGTTGCATATAATTTAATTTTTGCTTAATGCAATGTGCATAAAGTTAAAAGATTAAAACTATAAAACAATTTTTAAAAAGAGGCTTTTTTTTCAAGAATTCAGAATTGGGCTGAAAGGTCTATTGCTTTATTACGTATTCAGGTTGTGTGTCATGTTTTCAAAAAGTAACTAAGTATACATATACATACGTATAGTATAAGGAGTATACATGCCTTTGTAAAGTGTAATTAGCATATTGTGGAGAATAACAAGGGTTATAGGATTCATGCTATCTGAAATTGAGGGACAGACATACACAATACCTTTTGATTTGATGATTGATATCAGAACAACCGTTCAGCAAGAGTTTAATAGCAGGATTGGAAAACAAGCACGAAAACCCTGGATCATAACATCTAGTACTAAACTGTATGCCAGTAATTAAGGTTTGAATGTAGGGAAGCTTTAAATACTTTTTAAAAATCTTATTATTTTATTATAATCTCCATCACCACCTCTCATCACTCAGGCTCCATTCAAGCCTCCATCTTGAGCGCCGGATTAGCTCCATGGTAGAGCAGGCTGTATGGCCGTAGAGCAGAAGGCCCAGTTTCAAGTCTGACCTGTCGGCCTTTGCTGCATGTCTTCCCTTGTCTCTCTCTCCCCACTTTCCTGTCAATCTACACTGTGTTTAAAAGCCCCCAAAATATCTATCCATCCGCTTCTCCTTTTCAGGGTCGTGGGGGGGGGGCTTTCCCAGCCATCTTAGTGCGAGAGGCGGGGTACACCCTGAACAGTTCACCAGTCTGTCCAAGGTTCAAGGTTCAAGGTTCTTTATTATTTGTCGCATGCATAGTTATACAAGTATAACACACAGTGAAATGTAGCCTGACACGCTCCTCGACATGTGCAAAAATTGGGGGGGGGGGGGGGGGGGTGTAGAGGAGGAACATTATATATATATATATATATATATATATAGCCAACTCCAAGCCCATAGCACAAGTCACCATCAAGTGCGGGATCTACCAAGGAGATGCTCTGTCCCCACTGCTGTTCTGCATAGGCCTGAACCCCCTCAGTGAGATCATTAACAAGACTGGCTACGGATACCGACTACGGAACGGAGCAGTTGTCAGCCACCTCCTGTACATGGATGACATCAAGCTGTATGCCAAGAGTGAACGAGACATCGATTCACTGATCCACACTACCAGGCTATACAGCAATGACATTGGAATGTCGTTCGGACTGGAGAAGTGTAGTCGGATGGTAACAAAGAGAGGGAAGGTAGTCAGAACTGAGGGGATTGAACTACCAGAAGGCAACATTGCAGACATAGAGGACAGTTACAAGTACCTGGGGATCCCGCAGGCAAATGGGAACCATGAAGAGGCCGCTAGAAAGGCTGCAACCACCAAGTACCTGCAGAGGGTCAGGCAAGTCCTGAGGAGTCAGCTGAATGGTAAGAACAAGATCCGGGCCATCAACACGTACGCCCTGCCCGTGATCAGGTACCCTGCTGGGGTAATAGGCTGGCCAAAGGAGGAGATAGAAGCCACTGACATAAAGACAAGAAAGCTCCTTACCATGCATGGAGGGTTTCACCCCAAGTCCAGCACCCTGAGGCTGTACGCTAAGCGGAAGGAAGGGGGCCGGGGACTGGTGAGTGTCAGCACCACAGTCCAGGATGAGACAACGAACATCCAAGAATACATTGGGAAGATGGCCCCAACTGACCGAGTGCTCAGTGAATACCTCAGGCAGCAGAAACCCAAGAAAGAGGAGGGAGACGAGGAACCATCATGGAAGGACAGGCCCCTGCACGGTATGTACCACCGGCAGATAGAGGAGGTGGCTGATATCCAGAAATCCTACCAGTGGCTGGACAAAGCTGGACTGAAAGACAGCACAGAGGCACTAATCATGGCAGCACAAGAACAAGCTCTGAGTACAAGATCCATAGAGGCTGGGGTCTATCACACCAGGCAAGACCCCAGGTGCAGGCTGTGTAAAGATGCCCCAGAGACAATCCAGCACATAACAGCAGGGTGCAAGATGCTAGCAGGCAAGGCATACATGGAACGCCATAACCAAGTGGCCGGCATAGTGTACAGGAACATCTGTGCCGAGTATAACCTGGAAGTCCCGAGGTCAAAATGGGAGATGCCACCAAGGGTGGTGGAGAATGACCGAGCTAAGATCCTGTGGGACTTCCAGATACTGACGGACAAAATGGTGGTGGCTAACCAACCGGACATAGTGGTGGTAGACAAACAGAAGAAGACGGCCGTAGTGATCGATGTAGCGGTTCCGAATGACAGCAATATCAGGAAGAAGGAACACGAGAAGCTGGAGAAATACCAAGGGCTCAGAGAAGAGCTCGAGAGGATGTGGAGGGTGAAGGTAATGGTGGTCCCCGTGGTAATCGGAGCACTAGGTGCGGTGACTCCCAAGCTAGGCGAGTGGCTCCAGCAGATCCCGGGAATAACATCGGAGATCTCTGTCCAGAAGAGCGCAGTCCTGGGAACAGCTAAGATACTGCGCAGGACCCTCAAGCTCCCAGGCCTCTGGTAGAGGACCCGAGCTTGAAGGATAAACCGCCCGCAGGGGCGTGCTGGGTGTTTTTTTTTTTTTTATGTATATACACTGGGTGAATGTGCAGTAGTAGCAGCAAGCAGGTGAATTCTGTACATTAATATGAATAGACATCTGACTATTTTACAGGATAGACAATATAAACATATTTAAAATGAAAGGAATTGAAATGTACATTGTGCCTTGGTTTAGTGTCTGGAAGAGAGTCCTGTCTCAGTCAATTATAGATGATGTGAGAGGGCGGGTGTGTGTGTTTAGGGCACGGATGGCTTGGGGATAGAAGCTCCTCTTGAGTCTCTCTGTCCTTGCCCGGAAGATGCGGAACCTTCTACCAGATTGCAGAAGTTGGAACAGTTTGTTGCCAGGATGGGACGGGTCCTTCAGTATCTGCGCTGCTCTAGTCCGGCATCTCCTGGTGTAGGTGTCCTGAAGCGGGGGGAGAGCAATCCTGCAGCAGCGTTCTGCTGTACGGATCACTCTCTGGAGAGCTTTTTGGTCCTTCACACAGCTGTTCCCGAACCACGATGTCATGTTCTGTGTGAGGATGCTCTCCACAGCGCCTGTATAGAAAATCCTGAGGATCTTTGGAGAGACCCTGAACTTCCTCAGTTGTCGTAGGTGATACAGGCGCTGCCTAGCCTTTTTGGTCTGGACCTGAATGTGGGCAGCCCATGTCAGGTCTGAGGAGATGTGGACACCAAGATACTTGAAGGACTGCACCCTCTCCACTGGAGCTCCATTGATGATAATGGGCTTGTAGTCTCTGTGCTGACCCCTTCTGAAGTCCACCACCAGCTCCTTGGTCTTGCTGACGTTCAGCTGGAGGTGGTTGTCCTGGCACCACGATGCCAGATTCTTCACTTCATCCATGTAGGCCGCCTCATCGTTGTTGGAGATGGCACCCAACACCACTGTGTCGTCAGCAAACTTCACAATGGTGTTGGAGCCATGGGTGGCCACACAGTCTGAAGTGTAGAGGGAGTAGAGCAGTGGCGAGAGGACACATCCCTGAGGTGCTCCTGTGTTGATGGTGATGCTGTTGGAGAAGCACCTGCCCACCCTCACCACCTGAGTTCTGCCAGTGAGGAAGTCCAACACCCATGCACACAGACGGCTGTTAAGTCCCAGATCCCTCAGCTTTGTGAACAGTCTGCAGGGCACTATTGTGTTAAACGCTGAACTGTAATCAACAAACAGCATTCGCACATAGTTACCCTGTTTCTTGTCCACGTGGCTGAGAGTGGTGTGTAGGACGTGGGCGATGGCATCCTCTGTGGATCTGTTGGATCTGTAGGCGAACTGCAGCGGATCTGTGGTGTCTGGGATGGAGGAGGAGATGATGTTCTTCAGCAGCCTCTCAAACACCTTCATTACTACCGAGGTCAGTGCAACTGGCCGGTAATCGTTCAGGGATGAGGGTTTGCTGTTCTTGGGCACAGGGATGATGGTGGATCTTTTGAAGCATGTGGGGACCACAGACTTCGCCAGGGACTCGTTGAAGATGTAAGTGAACACACCTGCTAGCTGGTCAGCACAGCAGCGCAGCAGACGGCCGGTGATGCCGTCTGGCCCCACAGGGCTAACACATAGACAAAGACAACCATTCGCGCTCACATTGACACCTATCGGAAATTTGGATTAATCAATTAGCCTATCCCCACAAACTGCATGTCTTTGGATGGTGGGAGGAAGCCGTAAGGCTGTAAGGCAACAGTGCTAACCACCATGCCACCATGCTGCACAGCCAAAAAAATAATAATCATAAAAAAAAGCCTCCATCTTAATCACCAATCACCAGCATCTAGATTTCCTGCTTTAATCCCTATCACCACTGGGGTTCCACTCCACCAATACGAGCCATCGGAGTCTAACCACAAAATGCTTCCATCTAAATTCTGTATATCAATAAATCGTGTTCATTTCTTTCTCCTAATCTCTCCTTATTGAACTTTTTACCAGCTAGAGTAAACTATATACTCTAGATTTTAGAAGAATTTATTTTTTTCTTTATTCTTTATTCTTGCCCTAAATTCATTGCTATGTTGTCTTGCTCAATTTTGTCTTCCTCCTGACATTATTCTTCCTCTCCCTGGTTTTTAGTCAAGGTCTGTGGCCTCAGGGTCAATTTGATCTGCTTTTCTTCCATTCCTGATTTCCCGCTCTCTTGCTTGCCTTTAGCTGTCATTCCCTTAAAAAAAGAGTCTCCAGATGGTCATTTCCTTCTTTACTTCTGTGTGATCAGGTTCTCATCTTTTCTTCACTTAGACACATTCTCTCATTTTTGTGTCGTTCACTCTTCCTGTGTTGCTGAACTCTTTCACCTACCCCCTTTACTAGCACCCACAGTCCTAATTTGCTTCTTCACTCACTTCATGCCCCCATCGCCCCCATCTATTCTGAGTATACACACACATACATGTGTACACACTTTTTTCTTTTATGTCGATTAGTCAGAGTTGAGGCCTGGAGTCTCTAGCTGATGGAAACATTTGTCTGTTCAGCAATCTGCTGCTATGCCATAGGCACACAAATCTAAGTCCATGCATGTGCATACAAGCACAAACAAACTCACACTAACATACACACACACACACACACACACACACACACACACACACACACACACACACACACACACACACACACTTGTAATCTGTCAATATGCACATGAACACACAATAACTAATGCCTGAGGTAACCTACTTTTGTTTGCTGTCTCTGGGTTCTCATTTATCTGATTGTGGACACATATAAACCAGATAGACACCCCACACATAGATGAATGTACAGTACAGTAGGTCTGGTGGTGAGACTGGGCTCTATTCCTTTGCTAGGCTGCAAACCAGTAACCAGTAACCAGTCACAATTATGTTAATATTGTTAATATTGCTCAAAAATGTCATTAAGTGAGCAATTATTTTTATGAAAAATAAACTAATTACTAAGTATTTTTATATTTATATTTGTTTGAACACTGAAAATGACAAGACTTATCTATGCTACCTGAGGTATGTAGGCCAATTGTTTTGTAATAACCTCCCAATAAGACCTTAAAAAGTAAAGAATGTTGTATTATAATAATACAAAATGTAAAATACCATAAAATTTTGACTTTTACATTAATAGTTTACTTAGTTATTCATGATTTTATGGGTTCACAATATCTGCTTTTAGTCTAATATTGGAAAATGGTAAGAGTCTCCTTTTTAAAAATAAAAATACAGGCCCATTCGTAGCTGACTGAGGGAATCGATGGTTGAACAACTCATTTGAGACACGTTATAGTTTCCCTTACCTACTCTGTGTTACCCCAGGGGAACTATCTATTGCAGGAGCAATGACAGTTCTATGACTGATAGTGGTGAAATGGAAGTCTTTCTGATAGCTACCACCATGTTTTCACATAGACATTAAATCAGGGATTCTGTATTCACGTTGTAGTTGACTAGCTAAAATAACATACAAGAAACAACTATTCTCAAGCTGTTTCGTATTGACAAGCTTCTTCGCCCTTTCTGCTGGAACTCAGTTGGGAAAGAGATGATTCAGAATAGTGAAATAAAGTCAAAAAAGGAAGAGGAAAATCAAACACCCTGGCTGTGGGTGATGAACGTTTGCTGTGGTTGTATGTCTCATCCAGTCCATCCCAAGAGAAGAGGAGGGAAGAGAGGAGCAGAGGAGGAAGAGGAGGTTTGTCTGAATCAACATGTTTTTTAAGAGAGATGCGAGAAACTGGGACAGTGGTGGCATCGCTGATGTCCCTGGGCTCAGTGCGCTACGAACACAGGACACACACAAAGACACACAAATGCAAGTGTGAACAAACACACATTTACACACGAAGAGATTCTTGTGCCCTTGGGGAGCCCTGCTTTCAAAGTGCTTTCAAATGGTGCTGTGTGAAATCTCCATACATTATGGTTAGAATTTATATATAAAGGCTGTATTTGCATAAATGTAGTCACATAGGGACCAAACACAGCAGAAAAAAATATTCCAAGACTTGTTAGTCTGACACACACACAGAGACACACAGCGATAATTACACATACCAATACGCATGTATTGGTATGTGTAATTATCAACAAGAACTCTGTGCACATAAAATCATATATTCCTTCGCATTCATTTCTATAGGTATAATCCGAGAAAAGTGCATGATTCACACGATTCACACAAAACATGTCATGGTGACAAAATTACTTGATTGACATCTTGAGTGTTTGAAGAGCAACCCTACATCAAAATCAGGTCTATTAGTGCCTGATTGCATTAAATATGCAAATAAGGCCCAGCTGGAGCCAGTCCCATCACACCTGTGGGTCCTAGAGGTCCTGCAGAGATGATCCAGAGAAGTGTGAGTTTATAATATGCTCAAAAATGAAGGAGCTCTTTATTAAAGGTAATCACAAATAAATTTAAAGGAAAATTGTGTTATTTTTAGTTCAAAAGCCTAAAAGATGCTTTTAAGCATAATAAGTGAAGGATTATTTCATAACATACAGATTCATATGAATGAGTCTGTAAAATGTGCCTAATACTAGTGCTTCATATTATGGTTCAAACAGAACGGCAGGTAAATATTAACCTATTCTCGATCTAATTCTAGCAATATTCTGTTATACATTTCTATATTACTTTCCTCTTGTCTCTCAATGTTACTCTTATGGTTTTCTGTGTAAACCTACAGTATGTAACATCATTGAATGTTGATGCAACAGCATGAATAATTAATTTAATGAATGTTTGGATTGCAATTCAGAATTGTCCAGTGCAGATGAAGATTTATGTTCATCCATTTTGAGAAAGAGTGACACTGGTCCTTCACTGTTTCATGATGTAAACCGTGTAGGCCTACATCCCCACGTACAATCATATCATCTGCATGACACCAGCTAAGCTTGAAATGAAGCCTGTTTTCCTTGCTTTCCTCTATTCTTTTAGATGAGTTGCATTGCTCTGATTATAGCAAGTGTGAAATGAGCTGAGCTATAGTGGTTTTGCTAGGGCAGTTATGCCTAAGCCAGAGAAAGGAAAATGAATCTCTTGGTGTTTTACTTGACTGGCTGGAGATAGGAAATCGTGTTTGGACATGGGAAGGGGAATCAGTATTCAGACAAATGTGCATGTGTTTCAAGTGAATATACTGAATGACTAAAGTGAATAATATGTGGTGCGACATAGATCACTACCTTCAGTCAGCTACACTGTCCCTAAGGGTATTGCTTTCTTCTTATCTGCACTTCCCATGCAACAATTCAGCAGCATACAGCTTCAGGCACTCAGGCACCTGTTTATATGTCTGATGCCATAGGAGACACTGTCAAAAAGAAAATAAATTAAAAGCAAAAACAACCCCCCGACACGCACAAAATACGCTTTATTATGTACACCTGTTCAACTGGCTGTAAACACTAATATCTACCCATATGGAAAAGATATATATAAATCTTATAAAGTTTGTATCTGTCTTTTGTGAAACTTATATGAAAAGCATACAAGAGTGAAAACTATAAGATCCCTTGAAAAATCATATAAATGAAACTTGTATGTTTTAGATACTTATTAAAAGAATATATGAAAGCAATGAGAAAGTGGCCACTTTCATGAGTAAATCATATAAGCCTTATATGATTCACTATATGAAGCAGGCCACATCTTATGTAAGTCTTTTATAAGTTTTTACTATTTCTTTTTTACCTCACATGACTTAATGCATTTAGCCATACAGACATCAAGACCACCCCCAGAAGCAGCATCAGAATGTCACTGATTTAAGTGACTTTGCTGATCTTCTGGGATTTTCCCGCAGAACCATCTGTAAGGTTTACAGAGAATTATCTGTAAAAGAGACAATATCCAGTAGGTTATATCCAGAAATTGACCTAAACAACACAAGAGCATTAACCCATCCTGTTTAGGCTGGTGATAGTATTGTAATGGTGTGGGTGATACTTTCTTGACCCATGTTGGGCCCTTTACCACCAGCTGAGCATTGTATAAATGCCGCAGCCAGCCTTAGTATTGCTGCTGACCATGTACATCCCTCTATGACCACAGTGGTATCATCTTGTGATGGCTGCTTCCAGCAAGGATAATGCACCACATCACAAGGCTCAGATCAACTCAAACTAGTTTCTTATGCACGACAAAGAGATTACTGTACTCAAATGGGCTCTACAGTCAATAAATCTCAACCTAATAGAGTACCTTTTGGATAGTGCAATTTGAGATTCACATCATGGATGTGCAAATCTTGTGCAACTGTGTGATGTCAATATGGATCAGAAACTCTGAGTAAAGTTTCTTGCACTTTTTGACGCTATGCCATGATGTATTAGACAGTTCTGAAGACAAAAGTTGGTTCATCCCAGTATTAGGAAGGTGCCCTGTAAGTGTATGGATGTAAAATAAATAAATTGGATTCTACTAACATCACTGTGAGGTTGCACAGTGGCATGTTGAGCTAAATTCTACCAAACTGATGCTTACTTTGCATCATTAGTTACTATCATCACTCACTCAATATTCTCTAATTTACACAAATCTAAACGGCTGAGGTATATTAGCCTGAATTAAACAGATCAGCAGTCTGGCAATGCCATGTTTAAACCTCTTTAGCTGCTAGTGTGGGTAAAATAGTTCATCAAATGCTCCCTCGGAGGCACAAATGCTTCCTTTATAAAGAAACACTAATGAAAATTGAACAGAATTTTCATCACAGACACTACTGAACGAACACACAATCATATGAGCATAATTATAGAAGTTATTGCATCAAAGTATCTCTCTCTCTCTCATGCTCAGAGCTGTGCCATATACTTTCAAAAGTCAGATTGATCCGAGGGGAGGATTTTAGCTGGGAAGCTCCAGATGTAAACAAACACTGTCAGCCATTCAGTATGAAAAGCTACTTTAATGTATCTGATGAGTGTTTTATGCATGACAATACACTGAAATGACCCAGAATATGTTTAAATTGATAAATGAGGGGGTTTATTTGTCAAAAAAAAAAAATCTGCATGAATCACTTGGCTTATGTATGTGGGAGCTGGCAAAAAAAAAATGCTGTAGATGTCTTAGCAAGTATAGCTGTAATAATAAGATATAAAATTAAATGGACTACAGCAACCCAGCAGTCTGTGCATCACTAAATTGTACTCCCTCTGTCTCCCTCTAAACCTGATTAAAAAGTCATAACCACATTCCAGTCGAAATGAGGAGGAAATTACCCAAATATACAATAAATTTTATTTAACCCTAAAAAAAGAAACAAGGGAACTGTTGTTGCAGTCACTAATCCACATACCAACTTTAACTAAATTAATGTATTGAAGTCATTCACATGGCTGCACTGTAGATCCTTGGGTTCAGTGAAAACTATTTAAAATGGAAAAGGAGATTTAACTGAGTTATCATAAATACACGCAATGGCAACTGAGACTAAACATCAAATTTTGACAAAGTAAAACAAAATCTATCCAAAAAAAACCCCCCAAAAGCGAAAAACAATAACATGTATTCCTCAGGCATTTACAAAAAAGATAAATTTGTCACAAACAAGGATGCAGTGGACTCAAGAGCAGACTCAATTGCTCGAACTATGTACAATTTATTGAAAGGAAAAGGAACTTAAACAAGACTGGGTCTAACAGAAATCATTCGCTGGAACTGAGGGAGGCCCGAGGGCGGAGAAACGGATGTTGAACACAAGGAGAACACGGGCGGGAACTTTTGAAAACACCGGCTATTAAGCGGGGAAGGGGTTGCCGTGGGAGCGTCCCAGGGATGGTTGAGAGTGTGGGGAAGCTGGTCCAGGTTCCAAGGTGTCCAGGGAAGTTGAAGTACGGGCTGGAGGGCAGGCTGAGGAGAAGATGAGTGTGTGGTCCTAGGGTTCTAGGCAGACTGGAGAACGGGATGGAACCAGAACCAGTGCTGCCGATGAGTACGACGGGTGATGAATCACGGGTGGTAGCAGGACGAACTGGCGAGGAGTGGCAGGCAGTGCTGGCTTAAAAACCCTCTAGATGGAGCCCCGGAAATTGGAAGCAGGTGATGAGCTAGCCAACTCCACCCCAGGGGAACCTGGACCACACCGACCAGACACTCCCACAGCATATGACAAAATTACATTAGATTTAAACATAACATTTCATTATTTTGAGTTGTATCTTTTATTATTTTATATATGGTGACAGTTTTGTATTATGATTCATTGTTAATACTTACAAAAGGATTTTAAAAAAATGTGTATTAGCGAAACATCTGAATAAACATAGCACACTTGGTCAACCAAGGGATTTGTCATAGATCCCAATCTGAAAATACTGTTCAACTTATCTGTTTTTCTTGGACATGTGAGGACATCCAGACTTCATCATCAAGGATTTGCTTGCTAACATGCTAAATAAGTTATTATCAGCTTCTTCATACTACACTCTAACTATACACAATATGCATGTGCATAAAACCGGATAAAGCTGTTAACCTCACAGCTAAAAAAGCTGAAGTCTTTGTTATTGGGACATTATTCATGAAAAGGACAGAAGTTGCAGATTCCAGTGGGTCAGAGTGAAGCAGAGTCAAGCCTTCTTCCACTGACTGTTGTAGACATGCGCAGAGGAATCTCTTAACGAACCAAAGTTTGGTTAGCAAACCAACATGTGTTTTGTCTGCAGTAATAAAAAGCATGCATTACTCATTGCTTTAAGTACTATGCAATTCTTTAACACATGTAAACAAGACTTTCATTTTCATTATCACTTTGAATAATAGGTCTGTATTTTTAAAAGGCTCAGTATTTTTTTACTTAAAAGCAAAAATGATTTTGATGGCATATACAGTTTGACAGTCGCATACATGTGCATATGTGAAATAAAACTCTGAGCAGTAAAAACAGCTGTTCACCATTAATCCAAGGATTAGTTACTAAGAAAGTTGTCTCTGTAGCTTCTTAGATTATTATGAAGTTAAGCTAAAATAGCTGACACTATTCATTTTATATAGACTCATTCTCCTTTCATTTGACTTAATATAAGTGATTCTAAATTATCTACTCTGATTTCCCTCGACCTGATACTTGCACAGTAGAGACAGGATATTTAATCTATAATATGTGCTACTGATTAGTAGATATGTGTGTGTGCTTCAGTGTGTGTGCTTCAGTGTGTGTGCTGTGGTTGGTCAGTAAGGGTGATTGAGGATTCTGTCCTGGGGGTCTAAAGGGGATGCAGGTGGCACATGCCACCATCTGCCATGCCACCGTAATAGGATAGTATCTCAACACCTGCTCGGTTTACTTCAAAATGCACACTCATACACATCCAACTAACACATACGCACACATGGCCACAGATGGCCACACGAGGATGTACACAAGCACACATAAGCCTGGAGGGCAGAGATGAAATATCCTCCTCATCAGCCTTACACTGAGACCGAGAGATCCAGACCTGAAGACCGTGACCATACATTTGACCACATGACCCTATGGTACTCATGCACTGCAACCCACAGAAAGGATTTCACACATGGCTGCACATATAGTTCTTTATGTGCCTGTTTTATTTCTCACTCCCTATATTGAAGTGTTCTAAATATGCCCGTGTGGATATTACTTATGTGAAGAAGAATTTATTCTATCTCTAACCACCTCATTCTTGGCTTCCACACTAAGCAACGTCAAATACTGACATGTGGGTGAATTTTGTGGGTGTATGGTTGTGAGCCACCACAATGTCACCGTATTAACCAGATCAGAAGTACAATGAGTAAATAGGTCAACTAGAAACCCCTTAGTGCCAATTTAGAGACTGATGAAAGGGCGTAGGAAGGCATATATCATTATAAACCTTATTAAACGGGCCAGCGTCTGTCCCAGAGGCTACAGTAACAATGCTGTAAAAGTGTTATCGATGTGGCTGTAATATGCGCTATGGTGCTCATTATACATGCAATGATAAGTAGTCAAGATCCTGACACATTTAGAACTTAGGTGCATTTTATGCGTAGGTCTATTATCATTCAGCATATTTTGTATTTAATAGTCCCCTGTGGCTCTCTGCATTTAGACTATCATTGTTACTAAACAAACATGTTTATGGAGCAAATGCTCTGGTTTTTTTTTATTGTGTATTGAGAATCCAGAAAGTTGATTATATTCATCTTGATGTTACGTTTGAAGTGTAAGAAACATTTTTCACTCATCCAAGCGACTTCTTCAGTCTCAGTTGACATCATCTTTTCCTAAACGTATAAACAGCATATTTGCATAATGATGGAAACTATACTATCAATTGGCAGTGAGGTCTGTTTCATGATCATTAAAATGTAAATTGTCACAACCATTGATCAATGGCCCTAAGTATCAGTCATAGAGTTGAGGAACGGCTGTAATCACAGTACCGTAAAATGCTGAAAGATGTACCCTTAGACCCCTTTGTGATTTAGAGATGGTCTTTCCCTTTTCATGTATATGGCCTCCTTGACTCCCCACTCAAAAGAGCGTACCTCCCCTGTTCAGGATGTGTATATATTTATCATTGAAAAAGTGGACACTGAGTGGAGCACTTATAGGTGCATAGACTGTGAGGTCAGGTGTAAATAGACTGTGTTGGACATTGTTATTAGGACATTAAAGGCCTTAATAATGATGATATAAACCTAGATTTAAAATCTAGTTTTACTGGAAGCTGTAGGGGCTGCGAGGTTTGGGACTTTTCAGGTACTGCTGCCATAGAAAGAGCTTGTTTTTCCTCTCACGTGTGAACTTTTTTTTTTAATCTAGTTTTAATTTGTTTGAAATAATTATTCCATACAATATGTACTGGCAGATAATATTTAATAACCACATACAGTGGTTGACATGTCTTTGTAGCTTGTTTGGCATATTTTAGCAGATTTTTGTTTATTTATAAGTAAAATATTACTATATTACTACATTAGATAAAGACAAAACATGCATTCTAGTCAGACACATCAATACATCATAATTATTTATTTATTTGTTTTTTGCTGTATATCGATTTTACTGAAGTGTTACTGGGGAAAAATACATCCAATCACAATTTTAAATAATATTCTTTCAGAAATTCCCGACATGGGTTGCCACAGTGGATCATCTGCCTCCATTGCACCCTATCCCAAGCATCCTACTCTGTCATGCTAACCCTCTGTTGTCCTTTGCTCCATTTATGAATTTTCTCTAAGGTCTTCCACTTGTCCTCCTGCCTGTCATCTCCATATTCAACAACTTTTGTCAAATATATCCACTATCCGTCCTCTGCACTTATCCTTCTCTAACTTTGTCTCCACAGCCCATAACTTGAGCTATCCCTCTTATGTTTTTAATCTTAGCCATTCTGGTGACTTGCTTGAAAAAATAAAAAAATAAACAAACAAACAAAAAAACTAGCGCATTACTGCAGAGAATGTCTATGGTCCACCAACATCTTATTTTAGGACTGATCGTATCTGTTTTATTTAAGGAAACTGATTTGAATCTCAACAACAAATAGGAGGCTTGCCATATAGTCAACCAAATCTATCGGTTTTAGCAAATAAATAATTTGATTAATTCTATCAGCAGATTAACTTACTCTGTTTTTCATTTTTGGAAAAGAGCATGAAAGCATGTTCTGGGGTTTTTGGTTGATTATTATAAAATATAGTGCCAATCTTATGAGAGCATCCTGTTTTCAAAAATTAGATTTAAACTGATTATCAAAGACTTGAATAGTTGGCCCACAGTGTTTAATCCCACTGAGATGTCGCAGCAGAGTGGTTTTTCCTCTAACAAAGCTATCAGTGAGTTTGTGCTATGCATGATTGCAAATGATGGTGAAGGACATTTTAATAAGGTCTGGGTGGGAAAATAGCAACAGATTACTCATCACATTGGTTCTTTGCTGGTAACAAAACAATGTAAGGAGATACAGAGATTTATAGGAGGTATGAACACTATATAAATAAATTAATACACTGTATATTAATTTATTTGTGTGTGTGTGTGTGTGTGTGTGGGGGGGGGTAATATTATGTGTGTATAAATATACACACAGTTCTATATACTATTTTATCATTTTAAAAACTGCACGAAGAAAATTTCTTAACACTTGGCAAAACTGTCTTTTCTGACAATAACATTATTGAGGTTTATGGGACACAGTGATATTTTGAGTGACAGATTTAAAACTAGTGGGTAAAGCTAATTTGGGAAATGTAAAGCAATAGCCAATGGCCATGGAAAAAAGGAGAAGGAATGAAGGAAACTAGGGTGATTATTTCAGCTCCTGCAGGCTCACTATTTCATTTAACTGCAAGGTTGAGCTCAGATACTCTATTTATTTTCAACAGTTGTGTTTTAGCCAGCACAGTGTGGGCTGTGTCGGCTTAAGGGTTACAATGAGACTTGGCATAACACACTGTGACATTGCACATTGACAGAAAGTCAAAAACCTAATATGTGTCGACTTTCTATGGTTATGTGGGGGTTGTTCAATTACAGTGATAACAAATGTATACAGTAGCATGCAGCTGCAAGTCCTTTGGTTTCTGATCTGCTGCTTACACTTGACTAATCTACAGAGTAACAAATCAATGAAGTATTGCGCTTACACAGCAAAAGTTACAAAATATAACAAGAAATCTATCACACAGTTTTTGTAATACTTTGAAGATGACAACTTGGCATCATAAACTTCTCCTCATATTACTGAAATTGTTTTAAATGTTACCATTAGATCTGTTTTCAGCAGCTACATGTAAATCATGAATACATGCTAGAATGTATATTGTAGCGTGTTTATTTTTGGTAATGGATATTTACTTAGACAGATAAGCATAGTAGAACGACGTGTAAAGATACAACTGACATATCAGACTATAAAATCATTTTCAACAGAACAACAACAACAACAACAACAACAACAACAACAATAATAATAATAATAATAATAATAATGTATACCTTATTGATCCCCATGGGGAAATTCCTCTCTGCATTTATCCCATTCACTCAGTGAAGCAGTGGGCAGCCATTGGGCGCCCGGGGAGCGCAATATTATCAAACATTTGTAGTTAACCTGAAGAATCAAGTCATTTTCTTGTTGTTTTGTTCCACATTAACGTCTGATAAAATACAATGTTTTTCTTTATGGAAAACAGAAATGTAGTATCTACAGGTTGCTAAATTTGTCTGCTTGGATTGTATAAGAGAGTTTATCAGCCTTTTGGTGAAAAAGAAATGGAAATGTCTCTGCAGTCATTTTTGCTGGAGCTCCACGCTCAGCTTGGAGTCACTGCTTTGAGTGCTCCCATTACCACTGCTTGTTCATCTGCTTGTTCACCACTACTATGCTACCCCCATTTTGTCAGTCTGTATCTGGAAGTCCCGCAGCATCTTAGCTCAGTCATTCTCCACCACCCTAGGGGGCGTCTCTCATTTTGACCACGGGACTTGCAGGCTATACTCAGCTTTGATGTTCCTGTATGTTCTATGTTGCTACTTTGTTATGTATGCTAGTATCTTGCACAGTGCTGTTAAGTGCTGGATTATACTGTATATGTTTTTAAGACTTGTGTGTGTGTGTGTGTGTGTGTGTGTGTGTGTTTCTGTGTGCGTTAATGGGAAAATGAGCAAACCAAAATTAGTGCCGTCCTAACTACTTTGTCAGAATTGATGTCAAAGTGTGATCTCCTAACCAACCCTGTCTTAATTGAAGGATGCCGGTGAACAAGTGGACCAGAAAATTAGTTCCTCTTACCAGCCAGGCACACGGTCACAAGTACAGCTGAAGACACCCATAAACACACATCCGTTTACCACACACATAAGGAACTGCCTGCTCCTGATGCAGTGACCGCATCCTGAACTTTGCTCTACTGGAACGTAGTGCTTGACATTCTTTAACATCTGAAACACCCTATACCACTCTTAAACTTTAATAAATACTACTTCCTGGCTTTTTGTGAAGCATAATGTTTATGCTTCTTTTTAAAACCTTTCTATTTTCAATAAAACAAGAATTGTTATTATGGTTATCAAGTGTATTCAAGCCTTAACAAAATAAATCTACTTTTTAAATATTCACATGTGGAGAGGAAAATTAGTTGTCTGGAATATTTGTCTGGAACTGCTGCTGAATATCAGTATGTCAGATTAATTTTAAATGTGGGTTACTTTTGTGTGTATTGTGTGAGTGCATAAAACTTTTCGTTGGAACATAGATCCGATAGTGCTGCTGCCATGAGGTGAAACGAGAAATTAAACTTTATTAATTCTGTTCGTGGTAGCCATAAATAACACATTTTAAGATAGAAACGAGGAGTCATATAAAATCTGACCTAGGTCTGTGTAGCGGTTGGGAATTAACGTGAAGGGGACCAGATGACAGAAAAAAACAACCACAACAGACTTCAGTCATTTTCCAGAGCTCTGAATATTTATCTGTTACAAAAACAAAGGGTCAACACTCTCACCAGCAGCACATCAAAACATGAACAACCCAGCCCTCCCCAAATCCCTCCGTAAATACCCACCGATAATACCACCAATAAAATGTAAGAAATTTCCCCACACACAAACATATACAGTGAAATACTGCACTCATTTTGACACACCCCAAATACATCTGACTACAAAAAAAATCCAGTTAAATAATATACAAACTAACTAAATCAAATCAAACTGGAGATTCAGCTCTCATCTAATGGTTTACACCACTAACAGTGAATAATTAGGGAATTTCTTTCAGGTGAATGTCATTAGCCCGTAATCATTTGTACACTCAATTAAGCAGGCCTTCAGGAAGTTGACCTCAAAAGAGAGAGTGGTTAGTGGACTTCAAAATAAAAGCAAAATGAAACAAAAACTTACTATCAGACATATGCCAGTGGGTGCTTCACCTTAGTGAGATGCTTCCAGGTATGCTTACAGTATGTGATTTGCCTCCGGGATGGACTTCGGGCATACCTGTTTTAAGTTCTTTAAAGTTGAAATTACAATAAATGTGATATTTTCTTTTTACAGTTTTACAGTTTCTGTAGAGATTTTCAAAGTAAGGTTGCTTTGAAACTTCTAACCATATTTTCAAAAGGGAATAAAAGGATTTTAGACATACTAGTTAAAACTTCAAAAGCTTCAAGCCTATAAACGTGTTAGCCATCGTTTACTGACACTTGAGAAATTGCTAAGAGATGCTCAGTCAAAAGACTTGGCTCTGTACTGCTGACACAGTGTGGCATCTGTCTCTATATTGTAGAGATGGATGCCACTTTTTATTAGAAAAAAATGTTCTTATTAGAAAGAGTGAGAAGGGATAAAAGTCACTGTGAGAGGAACTTGAAATCAAAACTTCTTATCAAATCCTCCACTTATCCCGCTGAGCCTCCTTCTGTGTCTTTGATGATATCATAGACAGGGAGGGGATGATTGCACGAGTCCAATGTGTTAACTTCACCATGCCACAAATTAAATAGAATGCAGACTGTTTACATGCACATAAATGTACATAGCTTAAAAAAGGCTCCAGTAATAGTCTGTGTATATAGAGAACACACGGGAATGCCCATGCTCACATTGCTCACATTTGCTAGTTTGTTTGTTGGTTACATTTTCATCATCATCTATGTTCTTTTAGCATTTTGAGTCTTGGTTATTAGATCCAGTATTTTCTTCTTGATGCATGCTCAATCATCCAGGTAAGTAAATCCCCAAAGTTTGATTCTGTTCATCTGGACGTCGCGTTTTCAGAGGGAGAAACATTTCATCACTCATCCAAGTAACTTCTTCAGTCTCAGCTGACTGTAGGTTTCCCCAATCTTATAAACAGTACATTTGCATAATGACTGAAACTCGCACCATTGAAGGAACAATGGGCTGTGAGTCTGTGAAGGTTCTCAGTCATCCAGGTCATCGTAGTCAAAGGAGCTTGCAAAGAAAAAGCGTCTGGACTTCTCCTCAACATCGAAGTTTACCGGAAGCCCACACACACGGACCAGTACCTCCTGTTCGACTCCCATCACCCTCTGGAACACAAACTTGGAGTAATTAGGACCCTACACCACCGGGCAGAACATGTTCCCTCTAAGCCCTGAAGGAAAAAAGAAGGAACACACACATGTAAAGGAAGCACTCAAAACGTGCGGCTATCCTAAATGGGCGTTCTTAAAGTCAGCAAAGAGGCACAGAAAAGAAGATCAGACACCAGCGAGGGAGGATAAGAAAGACAGACGCAACAACATTGTCATCCCCTATGTAGCCGGTGTATCAGAAAAACTCAGGAGAGTTTTCTCCAAGCACGACATCCCAGTGTATTTCAGACCCAGCAACACGCTCAGACAAAAACTGGTTCACCCGAAAGACAAAACGCCAAAACACAGACTTAACAATGTGGTGTATGCTGTACAGTGCAGCGAGGAATGCCCAGACCTCTACATTGGAGAGACCAAACAGCCACTTCACAAGCGCATGGCACAACACAGAAGAGCCACCTCCACAGGACAAGACTCAGCAGTCCATCTGCATCTTAAGGATAAAGGACACTCTTTCGAGGATGCCAATGTTCACATTTTGGACAGAGAGGACAGATGGTTTGAAAGAGGAGTGAAAGAAGCCATCTATGTCCACTGTGAGCGACCATCTTTGAACAGAGGCGGTGGTTTACCACACCAACTCTCTGCCATCTATAATCCAGTTTTGAGATCCCTTCCCAGACGCCTTAACGCCCACTCACATCCTGGGCCATCTGATCTCAGGAATTCGCATGATAAGGTGGGGCTAGGTTTCACAATGAGCTCACCCGAAACCCTGGCTGATTGGGACCCACACCCAGTTTCACACCTTGGCTCAGGCGATTAGAGGATCATCAGGGGGTCCTTTTGTCCCTCTGTGGGGGGATACTCCCACTAGGTTTATATCTGGGACTCTCCACCATTTGACCTTAGAACTGAAGAAGCTTCTCGGATGAGAGGTGAAACGTCTTCAAGTAACTTAAGAAGTCCAGACGCTTTTCTTTGCAAGCTCCTTTGACAATGGGCTGTGAGGTTAGTTCCTTGATCATTAATATGCAAATTCTCATGACCAACAACTGATCAAAGCTCACTGATCAAAGACCACTGATCAATGGCCATGAGTACCATTCACTGTTTATAAGATTGGGGAAACCTGCAGTCAGCTGAGACTGAAGAAGTCACTTGGATGAGTGACGAAACATTTCTTCCACTGAAAACGCTACGTCCAGATCAACAGAATCAAACTTTGGGGAGTCCCACTATTTGTCTATATTAAGAGTGAAGTTATTTTCTTAGACTTTCCTGTTTTCTCCCTTCCTCTTATTTCTTTAATGTTAAATACATTTCTGTCTCGATTTTGTTCAGTTACTTCCTGTTTTTATTTTTTAGCTCTCTGTCCCCTATGTTTTGTGTTTTCTTTATAATTTTCTTGATTAGTTTCAACTGTTCCCCAGTCCCTACCTTTTTCCTTTCTCTCATTAGCCCAAAGATTATTTGTCTGTATGTAAAGCCCTGCCCTTGTCTTTATTTTTTTCTGTCTGTTTCCTAGTTTGTCGATCTTTTTGGATTTTGTTCTTTTTTCATGGGTTTTTGTTTTGTTTTGTGGTTTTTGTGTTCTACCAAATGGGCAAAAAACTTTGTAGACCTAGCTTGTTAGTCTTAGCATGACTTGGCAGACTTTGTTTTCCTAATATATGCAATGTTGAACCATTCAAAGTTCTTTTATGTGTGCCACGTGTTATAAAAAGGGACTGGAGGCATCTATAGCTGTAATTCTTTTATATATGCAGTTTTGCTGTTAAATTCCCTTTCAAAATTGAATACTCAGTGCTTTAAAACATTTGTTTTGCTGGCTATGTAGATGCAAGAAGCTCAAGAAGAAGAAAAAATACACTGGCAACCTTAATTAAATAAAAGACAATAGGATTAAAAAGCTGGTCAGTTGTCCACTTGTGAGCGTACTCCATCTTCTTTCCCCATTACATTGAGGTGATTAAGTTCACTTCTCTCTTCTCAGTGGACTCTTCACACTTATTCAGGGAATGTAGAAAATCATTAACTCAGGTAAAGGGAAATGAGACTGTATAAAAGGCTTATATCCTCTCCCTCAGCCCTCCCTAATAGCCCCTTTTCATGCAGTTCACAATGAACTTTTCAACTTCCAACTAATTAGTCATCAGTCTTCAGCTATCAACCATCATTTGCAGCAACCACCCTATCTGAATACTCTGATGTGTTAAAATGTGGGAAACCTCTCGCTTGATCTAAAAAAAATCAATAATGCTAATTTGTTAGCCTAATATGCTGGTAATTTCAGAAAGTAGCTGTTTTCATTTACAACTTAGGGCCACACTAGACCCACAATGTTTTGTTTCTTTTTAATTTTCTTAGAAAATGCTTATTTGCAATGCTGGAATGTTTCAGTTATATACTGTAGCTATTTATCCATCCACTATGGTTGTTTGTACAGAGTCATGTTGTACCACCCTGTGTTTCAAAAATGTTTTTTTATTTGGTCAGCCAATGAAATCTTCATGAGGAGTAACAGCTCAGTTATAATAATTTCTGAGCTGTTCCTCATATGGAGAATTCAATGATAATCAGAGTGAAGAACGGGAGACAAAAGTTTCAAGCTGTGATGCATCTATGATGGCAGTTCTTGTACATAGAGTGAAGTTTTTAAATTAACTGCTTGCAGATAAATTTGACCATCTACTATTATTTGACTTCCACTCCATAAACCAAGCAAAACTACAGATTGCAATTGATTGCTTGAGAAAAGCTACAGATTTGTAAACCTTTATTATAAAGTGCAGTTGAATTGGACTTGTTTCTGTTGTCTCACACGAGGTTTGGGCTGATTTAGATCACAGCAATCATATATTTAGAAAAGGTCGTTTCAGTCCAGGCAGAAATAAAAAGTGTCAGGGTAATTACCCCCCAAAAAGTAGTGCATTACAGATTACTTGTCACTTTTCTTAAAAGTCCCCCAAAATTGATTCTGTTCATCTGGACGTAAATGGTAAATGGCCTGTATTTGTATAGCGCTTTTACTAGCCCCCCCTAGGAACCCCAAAGCGCTTTATCCACCCATTCACACACTAGTGGAGGTAAGCTACAGTTGTAGCCACAGCTGCCCTGGGGCAGACTGACTGAAGCGAGGCTGCCATATCGTGCCATCAGCCCTTCTAGCCAACACCAGTAGGCAGTAGGTGAAGTGTCTTGCCCAAGGACACAACGACCGAGACTGTCCGAGCCGGGGCTCGAACCGGCAACCTTCTAATTACAAGGCGAACTCCCAACTCTTTGAGCCACAATTTCATTTCTCCCACTGAAAACGTAGCGTTTTCATCACTCACCCAAGTGACTTCTTCAGTCTCAGCTGACTGCAGGTTGCCCAACCTTATAAACAGTACCTTTGCACAATGACTGAAACTAGCCCACTGAATGAACAATGGGCTGTGATTGTGAATTTTCTTAAAAATAACACAGCACCACTTAATAATATAAACCTGAGGCTACAGTTCCACACATGAACACAAATCTGTTCTATTGAGGACACGCGTTACATCTTTCTTTAAGTTTTTCTGTAGAAACACAAAGCCTGAGAACAGAAAGCTAAGATGAAAACCAACCCAAAGAGACTTCAACATGATCTCCACAGTGATTCTACTGTACAAACAGGTACAAGTAGAAATGGAGGCTACAGTGCTACATGCCTGATTCATCACTACTTTTGGTACCTGTTCAGGGTCTGGCTTCTGGGCTCGGGTCAGTATACACACAGCACTCTCCATTCTTGGCTAACTGTCTGTACAGATCCTTCAAAGCGCTGAAGTAGTATTAGCATTATAATGTAGTTCTTTCTGTCAGTGACGCCGTTTGCATTTTACCTTTCGTGCAATAAACATAAAAGTAATGTCCATGTCCTCCACTCAAATGCTGTAGACTACTCCATCTTCTCATTTCACAGAAACTGAAATCCGCTGATTGTAGCACAAGTGCAGGAAGAGGACATGTTTGATGTTTTTTCCTTTTGTCTGCTTGGCCGGCAGATAACCTTTGTTATCACAAATCACACATAATTACTGAATTTAGTATAGTAATGTGTTACATTACTCTGTTAATGAACAGTGTTGGTCAAGTTACTTGAAAAAGGTAATTAGTAACTAATTACTGATTAGTTCTCTAAAACATAAATCCTGTTTCTTTACTGATTACTTATTTTCAAAAGTAATTAGTTACTTAGTTGCTTTTTAAAAACATGATAGACAGCCTGAATATGTAATAAAGCAATAGACCATTCAGCCCAATTCTATTTTTTATGCATAATCCAGCGTATAAAATTGAATCAAATGGAACGCCTCTTTTTGAAAATTGTTTTATAAGTTTTAATCTTTTAATTTTATGCACATTGCATCAAGCAAAAATTAAATTATGTGGAACTGTCTTTGACTTGGAGAAATTGTTTAACATTTAAACCTATTTTCTGCATTTTCCAGCATATAAAATAAAATAATGTTTCATGCTTACACTTTCAAATAGATGCAAGTGAAACACAGCAACAAATAAATACAATCAAAAATTCAGCGGCACAAAGTCCTGTAGCTCTTAAATCTATTTTCATGTCAGTGAAGGGATCTGGGGTTTCTCTGTGAATTTCATATTCCCGTGGCAGCGTACTAGGTGCTTGCTCAAATTTTAAGTTTTAATTTTCTCTATAGAAAGAAGTTTTCTTCCCACGCAGAGTGTACAGCAGATGCAAATGTTTTTGTCACTTTTTACGGACAAAAACTTAAAACAATGTAAGTATGTCGATGTTTTAAAGGCTGCATGGTCCTACGCTCTCCCACACTCCATTATTATCCATTGTTGAGCTACACACGTCTGTTGCTGCCAGGGGCATCACACGTCATTGCCATGTGACACTCTCACAAACAAAATCACGACGGTTTAGTAACGCAGTAACAGTAATCTAATTGCCCTTTTTGCAATAGTTATCCCTTTACTCGTTACTTGAAAAAATGAATCGGATTACATGTTACTGCCCATCTCTGTTAATGAAAAATTTATGTATTTACAGTAACACAGTACTTTGGCATGCCTTACATCAAATTCTGGAAATCAATTCTTATGTAACACATCTTTGGCAGGAATATGTAATGTGCAAAGTCTGACATGGCCTACATCCATTCTAGAAACATATTGTATCAGATTGATGCTGTTCATGCATTATGAGTTCTAGGCTCAACTACAGTTATTCTTTATTAAAAAGTTGTCCTAAAAGATCCCTGAAAAGTCTTCATTCGAACCAAAACGTAACACCAAGAGTACTGCACAGGGGTTAGGAAGACAGCATATTTCTCCCATATTGGCATCTCTTCACATCTATGTGTTTTAAACACTTTCATGTGGCTTTCCATGATGCAGTTGAGATTGCTTTTTGTTTTCTGGTTTAAAATAAACTATATCACTGGGAAGTTCAACAAAGCATTGATGATTTAGGCAAGAAAATGAACCATAAGTTTAAAAATGCTTATAAGATTAAGTCTATTTCAAGCTCAAAATATCCCCAGGGGAGGAAAAAAAGAGAAGAAACAGAAGAAAATATAAACCCTATGATTTCTACTAAAGGTGCAATTATACTACTATGAATTTGCATAGTGGAATCTTCTGCCTTTAAAGATGCAATATATTTTGTCCCCTCAGGGCAGGAGAGACGAGCTGTGAACAACACTTACATAAAATCACCTTCAGTTGCTTGTGATCATATTGTACAGTCATACACATTCATCTGGAGTTGTTATTCTGCTCCCCTTCGAGGATGTCTAGATCTCACAAATTTTTAATCGGATCTTTTCTGAACTTTGATAACCACCTTGTTAATAGTGTTGTCTAACTAGACTGCCAAGTGAGGCTTGAACAAAGTCTAGACACTGGAACCTGATATGAACGATTAGCTTTTCCATTAGTACCTACTCGGATCGACTAGGTACGGGTCACCACGGTTTTCAGAGTTTTCTATTGGGTCGTAGTACCTGCTCGGCTGTGGTTCCAAGCGATCCGAGCAGGTACTAAACCTCGCCAGACTGCATGCTCACAAAAAATTAAAACCGCCATTCCCTGAGTTTGACAAAAAGCCACAGACCAAGCAGCATTTCTGTGCAGCACTATTAACACTGCAATTAACCTGCTTATGTCGCCATTATACTTTCTTTATACTTTAACAGATTGAAACAATATATTAGATTTGTAAACAATAAACAAAAATATTCTACCATTGCTCACAAACAGTTTACAATCATCCACAAACAGTATACATCAGACTATTTACATTTGACACATAAGAACTGGGTAGGTCCTATTCAACTGTAACTTCCAATAATGCCAGGATAAAAGAAGTGTCTAAGAGCTCCATTTGTCACAAAATAAAACAAGACCAGCTACCTATTTAGGCTACAAGTGAAATGGCGGCTTCCATTACAAACTCTCTCACAACATTCGTGGTCTTTAACCTAAGACAGAAAAAGGTTTCTTGCCTTTATATGTACATTGCAGTGAGCAAACTTGACCTACTAACCTGTTTTTTTTAACAGAAAAGCAGAGACAGGAGACATGAGTTGTGTTTGGTCTGCAGGCTCTTCCTCGTCTGAGGCACAGAAGCGTTGCAACGGCCTATCGCACTCACTGCTATCTCCCCCTTGTGGCAATGCCATGCAATTACATTCTCCATAACTCTAAATAAAAATGCAATACCACCATAAAATCTGGTCTTTTACATCAAAAACAATTCACAAAAAAATTACAATTGTGACCATACACTTGTGGGCGTCACAAAACCAATCGATCTGAGTCAAGTCGTGGCATTCAATGGCGAGTTGATCCGAGTAGGTACTAAAGGAGAAGGGCTATTGTAAAGCAGAGAGAGCTGCAGACTTGCGTAAAAATTTCTTACATCACCTCAAGTGTCACTTTTTCAGCATGTTACTTTCACGTCTTTTTCAGTTGGATCTTGTTTTTTCATTTCTTAATAAACATAGTATAACTTCACATCTTTAGATAAAGACACAATTTACAATTATATTAGTTTGTATTTGCAGTTTGCTGAGCTAATTTCAGGATTGTACTGATATCTTTCAAGCTCAGATTAACGTTCGATATTACCATTACCTAATTATTACATATTACTAAACACGATGGCTGTTACTGTAACTGTGAAATAAAACCTTTTAAACTTTTTACATGACCTTTTACATAACCATCTCAAGCCACCTCAAGCTTAACAATATCACAAGTTAATGTACTGTCATTCTGACTGTCATACTGACATCCCTTTCACCTTATCTGCTTGTAACGTGATGACCCTGATTCCAGGTCCAAACTTCTACTCCGTTAATTAAAACTGTTGTCTTTTTAACGTGTGGTAATGCTTTCTACCTTGTTCTATTTAATATAAACAAGCCCCTAAAATTAATCTGTGATCATTGTAGGGATCTCTGACTTTTTATTAGCGCTATTCATGCCCATCACATCTTTAACCTCAGTTTTTTTTTAATCTTACAATGTAACTTCAGGTTCACCGTTTGCCAGACACCAAATATATGAATGCTTCAGAAAAGAATCACACAGAGGCTAGATAGGATTTGAATGGGTATAAGCAGATGAGGATTAGGAATTTTTCATAGAGAATAACGCAGACCAGACAGTAGCATATTAATGACTAATCTTGTGTTGTGGACGGATCATATCAGGTATTCTCTTGACTAAAATTTTTGCAGTCTTTAGTGTCCTTTCCCTGTAACATAATTGCATTTGCCTTCCCATCAGGGGCACTCACATTGACTTTTATTGAGGGAAAAAAACAGTTATTGTTCAACCTCCATCTTCACTCTGCTAATGTGTTTTTATTATTCTAACCATAGGTCTGTAGCTAGCCACCAGGTAGCACACTATTGTATTTCAGCTATACTAACTTTAGTAACCCTATAAACATTTTCTGTCTTCATTTATGTCTAAAGAAATAGCAGAGCTCCTTCACTTCATACAAATGATAGCCTGACTATTGTACATTATTTATTTTTCAGTTTATTTATATAAGCACATCCTTAAATTCAGACTCAGCATGTATATTAAAATCAGTAGCAAGTCCACTTTTATTTTGTAGCCAAAAAAAAAAAAGAAATTTAATTGCAAAGTAAAGCAGAAGATATTTCTGTCCTAGTGACTCAGTCTTTCTCTGTCTCATCCTGTCAGACACACACACACACACACACACACACACACACACACACACACACACACACACACACACACACACACAGAGTACTCTAGCAGAAGGAGGTGAAAAGCTCTCAACTGAATTGATTGGCACTAAATGGCTCATACTTGAATCTGCTTCAAGCAACTAAGTTACCTCATGCTCTCATGCTAACACATGCACACTTCAACATATTTAAATACACATCAATAATCTCTTCACCAATTTATCGCAGAACTACATGTACATACACACACACATACATATGCATGTGCGCACACCTACACACAAACTGTGAAGCTGAAGACTGAACAATAAGCTAAAAGTTTGTGTTATAAAGTTAACTTTATATCTAAGCATGTTGATGACAGAATTAGTGGAGGTTGAATTTTTTAATAATTTTTTTAAATCAGACTTTCGTGATGTTTCAGTTAACTCAGATATTCAGTTTTTTTTTTTTTTTAAATGCCCAGATAACTACCTGGAGGCATTTCAAGATGGCTGCCATTGCGATACTTGCTTCTAGAAAGACTTTGTGCTGACCTGGCTCTCTATATGTTTGTGTTGACACCTTCCTTGAATTTGTGATCCAGATGGGAGATAACAGTGCCGGGAGGGGGCTGCTGAAACGTGCATAGAATTACAGTTGTGGTGAGAAACAGCCTGCTGAGTCGTGTCTAACTCTGCTCTGAACACATCCTTTCATGTGTGCCTTTTCAGGGTATAGCCTGAAGTGCTGTTGCCCACAACACACCCATTCTCACAATGGTGATGGTCCTGGACAGATTCAGATCTAGCGAACAGTTCTAAAGTGTGAAAATGTGCTTGTGGGTCAAAGATCAGACACACCCATTTTAGTGTCATATGAAATTAAATTTGATGCGGACAAAAGGAAAAAAAAGAAATATCCTGTCTCAGAGTGACACTGAAAAACTAGTTCATGCATTTATTACTTGTGGGCTGGACTTGTCAGGGGCTGTGTTTGTGACCCAGACTTATTTTGTATTTTTGATTCCTTGTGTTTCATTGGAAATATGTGAAGTTCTTGTGTTGTTATTATTAGTTAGGGTTTACTTGAGTTTGTTTCATCGGTGTCTCCATGTTTGAGCCTTTTCCTGTCTTCTGTCTTTATCTTCTCCTCCTTGGTTAACATTTAGTTATGCCCATGCTTGCGTCTCCCTTATATGTTCTCATGTGTTTCTCCCTGTGTTTCGTGTCTCCCCCGTCTGTCATGTGTTTCTTGTCTGCTTGTTTTATGTTGTCAAGCTTGTGTTATCATGTCAATGTCTCTCCATGTTTCCTGTTTTATTTTGAAAGTCTTATGTTTCCATACAGAGTATGTTTAGTTTTACTTTTCCCTGTGGCTTCATGATCATTTGTGTCAGCTGTGTCTCCCCAGGTGTTTCTACATCCCTCTTTACCCTCCTGTGTATTTAAGTCCTCTGTCACCTTCTGTTCCTTGTTGGGTCGTCTGTTCATCCAAACAAAAAAACACTTAAGAGTAGCACTCTGAAACCTAAATATTCCTATTTGTGTGACAAGTGTAGATGTCAAAACTAATCCTTAGCACAGTCTCAAGGATTGTATCTTGTGTTTTTCCTTGCAGGACCTCTTTCAGTCCAGATCTTTTGCTTTTTGTCTGCCTTCTGAGTTGCTTGTCATTCGCACTGACCTCTAACAAACAACCTCTTGCCTAGTGAAAAAGTTTTAGTTAGTTGTTCATTTAATGTAAAAAGGAACCAGTATGTACTCTAATAGATGCACAAAAAAAAAGCCTTTACATTTTGCTACACATTTATTTTCAAAATTTGATAACTTATTAAGTTTGTTTCAGGCAAACTCTGCTATTGTTTTCAGTGTGAAAATGTTGAATAAAAGCCCTTGCTCTAGTAGCTTTCCTTGTTTGTTTTATACAAAGGTCACAGATGTTTGGATGCCTACTGTGGCGCCCAACACATTTAATGGGACTTTTACAGTAACACACGCACCTTCTGGAGGCGATAACAAACCCTACAACAATGTCAAAACTGAAAAAGAAAGAATACTCAGGCACATGCACTTCATCCTTCACATACGCACATATACACACACCAACATAAAGATGCCCCCATGCATGTACACACATAGTCTTCATCAGACTATTACATCCCCACATTGGTTGACTCCCTGCTGAGACACCTTCTGTTCAGCAGACAGATTCTACACGTTTACAGCTAATGGATCTCAACTGCCATATATTCACATCCCTTGAAAGAAATAAACTCAGTCTCTCTCTCTGTGTGGACTTTGTGTACATTTTCATCTGTTCATTTCTCCCAGATGATCTATATTGAACTTGTGTGCAAGCTTCAGCACAGCCACTCAGCTCTGATAGCCACCCATGGAGGGAAGCTATTAGCTGCATGCTAAATGGTCCCAGTGAAGATGCTAACATTAGCTTGATCTCTCACTGCAGTCATCTTAATAAGCAGCATCATTACTTACATACGGAGTGATATATTGAGATGATGCAATATCAAATAACTGCATTTTTTTTGAACATCTTTGTTAGGTTACAGGTGCACAAGCTTTTAAAACTTTCACTCAGGTCCATTGGACAATAACATAATGCTTGAAACTGTATTTCTGTAACATATTCATACACATGAACGTATGGCATCATTGCAGAAATAATAGTACGGTCCTCGGGCATTTGGACAATGACACAATTTTTTGTAATTTTGTCTGCAACACAGATTTTAAAATTAAAACAAAACCTTGTAGCATACTATAAAAATCAATGTGCAGGAACATGCAGAGAAGTTATTTCACCTGTAGGTTATATCAGCCATTTGTTATTTATTCTAACCTCTAATGCCGTCCAATAAATACAGCTCATACTTCCATTTTGATGTACAATGAGAACAAAGCAGCCTTTTCCAACCACTATTTACTTCATAACTTGCAAGATGATATTTTATGATAATTCTAACAAACAGAAGAGATGCAAATTAAAAGTAAAAGAAAGAAATTGAACAAGGACATGAGTTCATGATGATGAAGCGAAGGTCAGGCTTAAAACACAACTAGGTTTAACAGATTTTTCTTATTTGTGACTCTTATTTTGCATACAAAAATGTTTTGCAGAACTCCAAAGGACCAGTCTGACAAGCTGCCAGGTTTTTACATGTAAAACTGGCTACATCTATGGGGAAATAGTGGAAAGATTTAGTTTTTAAAACTGATTCTTAAAAAATCAGTATTGCTTCATATTTAAAACAGTTTGTGCACTTCATACACATATTCCTTCGAAACAACCTAATACTGTCACAGAAAATGTAAAAAAAATTCATTTATTAGTCTTGCATATGCCAAACCTTTATATACCTTTCTCTGTTAAGATACCTGTGATTTTGGGAATATTAATATAATACGAGAGCTACATCATCTATGCTCCAGATTATACCATAGCACTTAAAAATGAGCTGCCTCTATGGTCTTCAGTTACTAAAAGTACTAATGTACTGCTCATGTTTGGAAAAAAAAAAGTTCAAAGCCTTTTGTATTTATCAATCTTGTTTCCTCATTTCTGCTTGACTTGAGGCTGAAGGCAACATTAGTGTCTACTAGCATGGCACCACTGTCCAACAGAACTGGAAGTAACTGGGATACAGAATGGGTAATATCCAGACCTGTATTTTCTAGATCCTGCTTGTCAACAACTGATTAGAGGAACTTGCTGGGTGCAACACATTCCTTCTTTGACAGGCGTATGATATTGTGTGTTTATAAAGAAACAATATTCCCTGATGGTTGTGGCCTCTTTCAGCAGAATAATGCACCTTATTCCTAACAAAAAGGAATAGTTTGAGGTGTTGACTTGGTCTCCATATTTGTCAGATTCTAAGTCAAATTGAGCATCTGTAGAATGTGCTGGACAAAAAGGGAGGCCCCACCTTGCAACTTCCCAGACTTAAAGGATCTGTTGCTAACATTTTCATGCCAGATACCACAGCACACAGGGTATAGTGGAGTCTATGCCTTGTCGGGTCAGGGCTGTTTAAGCAGCAAAAGGCGGACCAACAGATTATTATGCAGATGGCCATAATATGCCAGGTCAGTGTATATCCCAAATACATATGCCCCTTATGTGAAGACCATCTGTACTTCGTTTGAAAAGTTTAAATAAACATCCATCTAGAAAAATGCAGAATTAAAAAGCTACTCTATATGTTTATAATTATTTTCACTTTTATATATAGCTATGCCGTATATTTATGGTACTTCTCACCAAGTGGAAAGAGCTAAATGGGACAAAGAAGACATTCAGGCCAGTAAAAAAATGTTTTTCTCTCGCTGACATTTGAGTCATTTTCTGGCATTAAATATGTGATTCTATCCAACACCCACTTCTCCCTTGTGGCTCCGGTATTTAGGGCTACACTTTGAAAAGGAAATAAATGTTTAATTAGTCACTGTAATAAATTGTTAACAGTTGTTTGTGCCACTTATTCTGGTCTTGTCTTGTTTGTATTGCTCTCGTTCTGGTGTACCAGTGTGCTTTTACACCTTGTGGCTTCTCTTCGGTCTAAATTACTTATGAGAAATACTGAAACGTGGTTCCAAAGAATGAGATGAAATATTATCTTGATTGTAGACACACGGTCTCTCCTTTCCTGTTGCCAGACCTGCATGCTTCAGAAGGACACACTGAATGAGTACATTAATCAGAATCCATTTATTAGTACCACTTTGGATGAGATGAGCATGTGTGTTTTGGAGTGCATGTGTTCATGGATGTCAACTTTCAATTCACTTGGAACACTCTGTCCCACACCCACTGACAGCCATGCAGCACCCTTACTGAATAAACCATCACAATAATTCATCTTAGTATTAACTCATCACTAATTCATAACTCTCCAATAGACACTGCTTAGATACATGAAATGAGGAAGGAGGAAAGAAGGGAAACATGATGTGTGCTCAGAGGAAGAACAAGACAGAAAGAAAAACAGAAAAGGTGAGAGGAGCAGGTCTTGCTCAGTGCAGCACGAACCTGGGAAACCCAGTGAGACTGGTCTGCTTAGACATTTCAACTAAATTGGCTTTCACTCTGAGGCCTGCAGACATTTTATTCATCTCATAAGAGGGCAGGATGCCAATATGGCCATTAAGGAGGTATTTCCTTTACAACAATTAGCTCTCATACCATGTTACCTCATTTGTCATTTGTCGAGCAGCTCGCCTTTCAATTTATTTATATGCTGAAAGAAGTAATGAATAAAAAGACAGGATTTCATAACCACCTTGCAGTAGAGGTTCCCTGGAACAACATTCATTGAAGTAATTTCATCATTTCATTTCATGTAGCATTCTTTATCCTTTTTGTTAGTGCTTTATTCATTTTAATACGTTGGTTCATAAAAAGATGCACATTGTTGCCATGTCTAATCCGCTGAACTTGTGAGGTTTGTAGCGATTTCACTAATGATGGCACATTATGCAAATGGATTGGCAAATGCCACCATACTCCTGGCTTGACATTAAATTGATTTTCTACAAATAGTGAAATAACTGTATTCTAAAAGCATGCATCATTATAATCCTGCATTCTCAGACCAGCAGAAATCAGCTTACACAGACATAAAACCGAGCCTTGATAAGACATGCACAGTGTTCTTATTTCAACCTTGCCGCAGTCTCAGCTGTCAGTCACTCTCATTTGACAAGCATGACTCACGCCTACGCCTCCTCTCATTGGTCAGCGGCATTTCATGACTAACCTGTCGTCTGAAGAAAGTGGACAGCAGTTACTGATGGGCATGAACCAGTGATAAAGGATTAGATTGTGTATGTCAGAGGGTGTATTGGGGGTCGATGACTCAAACCAAGGAGTGTCTAAAATGCTCTGCTCACCACTTAAGTGAAACACCATCTTGTAAGAATAGTAACACTATAGCTCTTTTATTTTTGTGTACACATTATTGTTAATGGTATTTTATATGTAAGTGTACTGGTACCAAATATTTTTGACTCTGCTATTAAGATGCTTGAACAGAGAATATCTGATGAGGGTTCATGTTTCTGTTCTTATGCTAATGAACAATAATATACTGTAACCTAAACTCTATCTCACACAGGCTCTTCTGTTTAATAGGGCTCTGATGACCTGAAAAAAGATCTTTGGGGAACTGATATTTGCATATACGATGTACGTGCTCAGTCAGTCGGGAACATGATGAACCACTACACATATTATTTAGTTGGACTAAAAAAGAAAAAAAGTAACTCAGGATATCATACCAGCAAAAGCAGAAGATACATTTTTGCAAATTCCTCAGACAGCCAACAGAAACATTTATTATCATGTAAGCATTCTCATACCAATCCAATGTCTATATAGTCAATTTCAGAAGGCTTAGCTGAATGTTTGACCAGTGATGGCTCTATCAACTACCTTGTCAGTGGCAGCAATGTTGCCAACAGGGTTGATAATACAATAGACCTTTTAATTTATCTGGCCAGCAAAAGAGGTGTTACATTGATGAGCATGGTGATATTAAAAAAAACTGAAGTTTTCTTTCAAATGAAAGTACAATAAGCTGTGAAAACAAGCAAAAAAACCAAAAATACAGTACACTGAGAGCATTTTTGCAGCAAGGACGCAGCTGTCAGCACTGAACTTCATTTGTATATAGAATACATGCTGCCAGAGCAAAAACAGCTGCCTGAGGAGACAGATCCTAATGCTCTTGCCACTGGATGCCAAATAACAAATAATGAATAGTTGCCACAGATCCACTTTCATTTGATACTGCTGCTGTTACTATGAACCGACTATGCAATCATACCATAATTTTATAATCATGCTCTTTCCTGTATGTTTTGTATAGTTATTAAATAGTAAGAAAAAAATGTTTAAATATTTTCATTTGGACCTTTGCTCTTTGCCCAGCAAGAACACAGCAGCATCTCTGATCTGATCCAATCAAACCTCAGTCTAAAATGTTTAAGACAAATGGAAGTAACCTTTATAGAAGGCAAAGAAGCATGTATACAGCAGCAGCATGATATTAGGTTTGGTAAGAAAAAAGTTAAGATTATAAAAAGTTCTGTCTGCTATTTATTTTTTTTTATTTTAAATAAAATAATAAACTCACAAAATCTGTGCAACTTGTTAATAAATTTATTTATATTGGCCACCTTATTAAATTTAGTTTCTGCCGCAACAATGATAATAACTACGAGAGAATAAATTAGAAATTTTAACAAAAAAAAATCTGTAATTTGCTGTGCGCAAATAATTATTTTAAGATGCTATGGTTTTTGTGTTCATGCAGACCCCAGACATCTTCAGTGAACTTTGCTGATCATGAAAATCCACCGGGAAACATTTTGTTCGGTTGGTTGTTTTAATTATTTATTTTTTTTGGCTTTTGACGTATTATTATGTTCAGCTTTTACTCCATATGTATATGTGTTATATATATATATATATATATATATATATATATATATATATATATATATATATATCTCCAGCACATAACAGCAGGGTGCAAGATGCTAGCAGGCAAGGCATACATGGAACGCCATAACCAAGTGGCCGGCATAGTGTACAGGAACATCTGTGCCGAGTATAACCTGGAAGTCCCGAGGGCAAAATGGGAGATGCCCCCAAGGGGTGTGGAGAATGACCGAGCTAAGATCCTGTGGGACTTCCAGATACAGACGGACAAAATGGTGGTGGCTAACCAACCGGACATAGGGTGGTAGACAAACAGAGAAGACGGCCGTAGTGATCGATGTAGCGGTTCCGAATGACAGCAATATCAGGAAGAAGGAACACGAGAAGCTGGAGAAATACCAAGGGCTCAGAGAAGAGCTCGAGAGGATGTGGAGGGTGAAGGTAATGGTGGTCCCCGTGGTAATCGGAGCACTAGGTGCGGTGACTCCCAAGCTAGGCGAGTGGCTCCAGCAGATCCCGGGAATAACATCGAGATTCCTGTCCAGAAGAGCGCAGTCCCTGGGAACAGCTAAGATACGGCGCAGGACCCTCAAGCTCCCAGGCCTCTGGTAGAGGACCCGAGCTTGAAGGATAAACCGCCCGCAGGGGCGTGCTGGGTGGTTTTTTTTTTTTATAATATTAGTCATTTAGTCATGAGGAATGTTTGGAGGTGATGTTTGGTCTTCTGTACTTCTGTACCCCCATTCCTTTGGAATATCCAAAGGAATGCCATGACGCAATTCAGTCTTTGTGGCCTTTTTGCTGTACTTGTCACCATCATTCCATATATATTATATTGCCAAAACTATTCGCTCGTTTACTTTCACATGAATACAAGCTTGAGTGACATTCCTTCCACCCAGTGCAGCTAACAGCTTCAACACCTCTGGTAAGGCTTTGCCAGAAGGTTTAGGAGTGTGTTTATGGGAATTTTTGCCCATCCTTCCAGAGTACATTTCTGAGGTCACAAACTGATGTTAGAGAAGGCCTGGCTTGCAGTCTCCACTCTAATTCATTCCAAATGTGTTCTATTGGGTTACAATCAGGACTGTGCAAGCAAGTCAAGCTCTTCAGCGCCAAACTTGCTCATCTGTGTTTTCAGGGACCTTGCTTTTTGCACTGGTGAACAGTCGTGTTGAAACATGAAGAGGTCCTGCCCGAACAGTTCCCACAAAGTTGGGTGCATAAAATTGTCCAAAGCATGCTGCAAGTTCCCGAGTTCCTTTCACTGGAACTACGAAGCTAAGCACAAATGGCCTGTATTTATATAGTGCTTTACTAGTCCCTAAGGACCCCAAAGCACTTTACACATCCAGTCATTCACCCATTCACACACTGGTGTGCAAGCTACATTGTAGCCACAGCCACCCTGGGGCGCACTGACAGAGGCGAGGCTGCCGGACACTGGCGCCACTGGGCCCTCTGACCACCACCAGTAGGCAACGGGTGAAGTGTCTTGCCCAAGGACACAACGACCGAGACTGTCCAAGCCGGGGATCGAACCGGCAACCTTCCGATTACAAGGCGAACTCCCAACTCTTGAGCCACAATCGCCCACAACTCTTGACAAACAACCCCCCCCTTCACCAAACTTTTGACTTGGCACAATGCAGTCAGAGAAGTACTGTTCTCTTGACAACCGCCAAACCCAGATTCATCCATCGGATTGCCAGACAAAGAAGTGTGATTCGTCATTTCAGAGAACATTTCTCCACTGCTCTACAGTTGAGTGGCAGCATGCTTTTCAGCACTGTATCGAATGCTTTGCATTGTGCTTGGTGATGTAAGGAAGCAGTTGTTTGGCGACAGAAACCCATTCCATCAAGCTCACTATTCTTCAGCTAATCTAGAGACCACATAAAGCAGCATCAGCTCACCCCACTGTGTGATTTTATGTGGCCTACCACTTCTTGGCTGAGTAATTAGACTCAGAGAGCTTTTTATTGTCATTGTGCAGTTTCTTGCACAGCGAAATTGGTTAACTTAGAACTATGAATCATAAAATGTTTGGTCAATTTAATGTAATGAACTCTGTGTATATTATGTTAACTAAATGACTAAATGTAAAATTCTATGTCTAAGTTGAGTAAACTTCAAAAAGCTGTAAAAGTTGTTATTAAACTTTTTTGAGGGACTCCTGTTGCTAATAGATGTTTCCCTCATATTGGGCCCCCTTTTGTTTTCTATGTGCAAGGATTTCTGATATCGATTGAAATGTGTCATTTGCAAAGGCCGTTAAAACTGCCACCTGTGATAAGTGGTGGCTATAGTCATGGGGAAAAATAATTTAGCAGATGGTGGCATTGTTCAGAAATGTTTCATAGATTAGTGGGTTCCACAGTCAGATTTGCATTCTTTGAAAAAGTACACATCTTCTGTGTTGTTAAACTACAGCCTGAATCGTTGATAGACATTAATTGTTCCCCATTAGGCTAATCTCAGTCATGACTTTAGGAAGGAACATAGCATGTCTGAATGAGTATAATTATCCTAAAGAGAAGACACCATAGGTGACTTGTCAGTGAGTCCTTTTATTCCTTTTTGTTTCAGAACCTGTGAGAAACAAGAACCTTGTTATGGTGATACATTCCAACAGAGTTTACTTAGTTTTTATGTTTACTTTTTGATGTACGGATATTACCCACTGGGGATCAGCTGTAGGGAAATATGCTGTCTTCAGTTTTCAGAATTCTATAATTGTCTTTACTTTCACAGTTTCAGGTTAATTTTCTCAGTGAAGTCTCTATGAAAAACAATTTAAAATGTCAGAACTATAGCATTCAGTGAAGGTTACAGTCTATTTTTTTGCCTGACTGTTTCCACTTTTTAAGTGGAGGCTCAGTCACATGCTTCATGTGCTTTAAGATTTATTCAGAGTCTCTGCTGTGTTTTGTCACATTTTGTTTATATTAGTACACTCCTTTCCTGTTCTCTTCTATTTTGGAATATTTTTCAGACTGAGATTGCTGGTTCTTATTTTAAATGGACCAGCCGTCTTAAGTCTCACTATAAAACTAAAGAAATTATTAATATGCTTGCCATTTATTGACTTAAAATATTTGATTTAAACCTGGTCTAGTGTAATAAGCTCATCTTTATAGAGTCTTTATGTAGAGCGCGAGGGTGAAACACAAATGTCAGTCCAGTGTAGCTGTATCACATCTATTTGAAAAGGAAACAAGTGATATTAGTTTCTTGTCCTGCAATATTAAAAATCCCAGTCTGACTCATACATTTTTAATCAGCTACATCTAAGAAGTCAGTTAGACAAGCTTTGGGCCAATAATGTCTCTCAATTTACACTGAGCAGGCTTATATCAGCAGCAGGTCACATTTTAAATGTTACCTTATAATTAATGTATGATCATGAATAGGGCGTCTTCATTATGAAGTAATATTTAAATTTTCTTTTCCCTCTGCATCATACCATTCAGGTACTGCTAAAGCTTTAAAATACATTTTTCATTTATTCATGCTTGATTACCAAGTAACAAGTAAGTGCTGTTAAATAAGTATAAAATGAGGATTAGCATGTAGCGTGGCAATTTATGGATCTGCCTTTGAAAACGATAACGTAACACAATTTTGTATATTAATTAATTTAGTGCAGCAGGAATAACCATGAAAGAATGTGCCAGCGCCTTGTTACAATGTTTTCTTTTTTAAAGGATACAGAACATTCATTTGTGTGAAAAAGAGAGTGAGAAGTAGATTTGTGTATTTGTTTGTTTGTTTTGAGATATATCTACGAGCCAACATCTGATCCAATCTGTGAGACGAAGGTGTTATAACTGAATAACACAACAATCATAAATGTGTTTTTTATACCAAAGATTCAAATAAATATCAAGTGATACGTATTATTTATGTGGATCATACCCTTGATCGTGGGACCACTGAGCAAGAATAACTTTGTAGAGGTGTTTTACATCATTACCTCTGCCGTCAGTTTGGTGATTTTTTTTTGTTTGATTTCCATTCAAAACTGCTTCAGGTGTGTTCGGGTTTTTTCCTTCATGTAGTGTTAACTTCGAATCCCTGAACATTGTAATTGGCTTCAAATTCTGGTCGATTTACTAGTGTATTTACGTTCATGTCCCATTGAAAGATCCACTTCTAGTTAAAAATGAACACCTTTACAGAAGCCCAACATTATCATCAATCTATCTTTGATATAACACACAATTCATCAGTGACCACACACTGCCATGTCCCTGATGCAGCAAAGCATCCCCAAATCATAACATTTACATCACCATGCTCCACACTTCTAATCCTCTTCAAAAGTTCTTTTCCAAATGGCCTGGTAGTTGTTTAAGATTTACACCTTTTGGAAATGAATCCCCTCACAGCTGAATTATTTATTATAAAGATTTTTTTTTTGAGTTGTTTAAGGGACGTTTAATATGGCTCTTTGGAATGTGATTTTATGTGCCATAAGTACAGTCATATGTCTCTTAAAGTTAAATAAGTCTTTGGTTATTCAAAAGTTAAACATTCCATGTCATGTAGTTCTTTTCTTTTGTTTGTTTGTTTGTTTGTATGTTTGACATGATTGTACTCTGTCTTTATGGGCTCACTGGTGAGGATAATGCTGAATAAACCTGCGCACAGGCAACACAGGCTTATAATTGTCACCTAAAATTGTTTCTGTGTGTTAGTGTGATTGTAGCCAACAGTTTTAGGTAGTCATCTTCATGCCACTTTTAATAATGGCAAAAAATCGCTTGGAGAGCCATTATGGGAAGCTGTGGAGTCAGCAAAGCTTGTGTGTGTGTGTGTGTGTGTGTGTGGGGGGGGGGGGGTGTCTGAGAATGGTGATGTAGGAAGTCGGGATGTCACTCTTGGTTGTGCTGCCAACTCAGCTGGTACTTTCTTCTACACACTACAGTGGATAAAAGACACCCTCACACCTAACGCCACTACCACACACACACACACACACACACACACACACACACACACACACACACACACACACACACACACTTTCCAACACCCTCTCTTTCAGTCATACACTTTAAAAACCTGTCTCTCTGGGTGTGAAATAACTTCTTTCCTGGCCGACTTCACATAGCGCAGTAATTGCACACCTTCGGCACCCACCCCCAGTCACTTGTCATTCTCCGTCAGGCTTCTCCTATGTCTTCCTTAAATGGTTACTCATCATGAAAATGCTGTAAAATGCAGAAGATACACTTACACTTCATTTCCCCATAGAACCCTAATATTTACTACACAAAATATGTAAAGAATATTCTTAAATGAAAAAGAAAAAAGAGTGGGGTTGTTTAACTCTGGTGGGAATTCATTAAAATAACATAGACAATTTCCCTGGTTGTGTAAGGAGTGTTTAAATTGTTCTGAAACATGCACAGAGCTCCAGTTATTTATAGACATGATGCTGCTTTGAGCTAAATGCTAACTTACTGTGTTTCCTCTGATTTTTCATCAAAACAACGATTACTAACTTATTTTAGTGATCATCAGATGTTAGCGATAATTAGGCTGATCATCAGACTGAAATACAATAATGCAATGCACAATGCATACTGGCAGAAATGTAACTTATTTTTCTTCAGATTTGGAAAAAAAACCAACCACACACATTTTTTGAGATATTTCACAAAAATTGGACGATATGGACCAAGCATATATAGATGTCACCATAAAGGACATTGCTTAAAATAAAGCTCCACTGAAACAGCAGCACTATTATAAATATCATTTTATTTTCTTGAATGTTTGGATAGAAATAGGGTCAGTGTTGGACTCAACACTTTGCATGTGTCTGTGTGTGATGTGTACTGATCAACACCATATAGAACTGATGGTGCAACATGCTTTCTTCAACAACAGCAACTGCAAGTTGTGCTAAAATGTCAGGTGTGTCAGAAAATTCTTTTTCGGTTGTTTCATTTTATTTATTTTTCATTTTATTGCTTTTAATAAGAATCTCAGTGTAAAGTGATGACATACATTATGTACATTTAATATATCTTGAATTTTTGTTTTGGTACTAAAATAAAATGAAAATAAAAAAAATTGTTACTGATTATCTTTCTTAACATGTTCTTTTCCCTTTCTTAAACCATTTTATTCATCTGTTTTTATTCAGCCTTTCCTCTTTTCTCGTCATCTTCTTGTCTCCATGTTTGTTCCATTGTTTTCACCATGACCCATCACCCCCACCCCCTCTCATTTCTTAATTTCTTTGCTTTTTCATTTATTTCCTTTTCTTCCCTTTGGAGCTCCCATGCAGCATTCTGCTTCAGCTACTGCTGCTCTTTTGTGATAAAGGTATAATGTGCAGGATTTTTCTAAACAACAATGTATAGACTCATACAAAAGTAATCCTTCTCAATCATCACTTTTGAACCACTACAAGTGTGGAATTGTATTAATCTGCAGGGATCCTGCCTAAGCCTGAGGAAAAAGTTCCTTATTATTTTCTTATTTTGTTCCTTTTTTGCCATGTTTGGAAAGTTTCTGAGATGCACATTATAGGCAGTGGGTCTGTAGACACCAGCCAATAAAAGGGCACATGGTGTAAGAAGGAAGGCATGCTAATATTCTTATTTTCTTAAAACGGTGTGTACCATTTTGTTAAGGCTGAAAAACATATAGTGATGATATATAAAAGTTCAATCAACAGTGGCCGTGCTATTAACATGCCTGTATTAATTAAAAAGTGGTCATGTTTGCAACGTTTGTTTCCCAAAAGTAGATGCTCAGCTCATCAGAATCCCAGTTTAACTACCCCCACCAATTAAAATCTGGTTTTAACATTTGTATCATGCTCATATTGTGTTTTTATTTATAGATGTGCTGAAAAAAAGATAAAATCATAAAAATCATGCAGCTGGAGTTTATTACATGAAAGACGGAACTAGTCCCATCAACATTCACAGGCTGGCTAACCACTTTGAGATGTGAATCAGAAACAAGTTTTATCCGACATAAGAAACACTAACCTATAGGAAAGTTTGTTTGTCTCAGTCAAACTGAGCTGAAATATAACAAATGCACTAAATCTGAAATAAGCTTACAGGATTCATTAGCTGAAGCAGCTGGTTGTGTATCTTTTCCCATTTCCATCAAATTCACTTGTTTTTTCTACCCCTCTTTCTGAACAGTCAAAGAGCACAGTCTCTCCTTCAGCTTCTGCACTGTCTTCCTGCAACTTTCATCTCATCAGGCCATCTCCTCTTTGAGGTCTGTTTCTAGAACACACATGCACTTCTATTGTTCCTTACTCCTTAAGTCTCCAGGGTCTCCACATAGACTTTAGTATGAGCTCCCCATTTTCTCTTTGACCCCTTTAAAAAGAGTCTTTTTTTCTTGAACTTCTACTGTCTCTATCTATCTTCCAGGAGATGAACCTGCTTCCTTAGAGGTTAGTTAGCCTACTTGAAAGAATGTACCTACTGTACTTAATTAAAGTCCTTACACAACCGAGTCTGGTTCAGTCTCTATGTGCTGCATACTGCAATTATGACAAAAGCCTGTTAGCCTCTTTTAAATTAAAAACTGGGTATATAGGTAAATGAGTTAAGCTCTGAATATCACAATTACACCATCGTGTTTTGTTTATTTCTTTTTTTCTGCCAATGTTTTTCAGGCTTGCTGATGTGAAGATTGCTGGCAGCTATGTGTGAAATGGGGCTATACAGTGAGGATCTGTGCTGGTGTTTACATTTGGCACAGCAGCTGACAAATGAGATGAGTCTATTTTTTTTTCTTGGTGTGAATGTTCAAACCAAGAAGCACAGTTGTTATTTGTAATAAACAAGCACAAAAGACCTTGTTATTCACAGTTTAGTGTATACAATTGGAATTAAAGTAAATACATAAATAAAAAGTATACTTGCCAATGTTCATTTGTCAATATGCAACTGTGTTTTTAGTTTGGAAAAGAAAATGTTAAATTACAATAAATAACAACTGCCCCAAAATATGGCCTACTATACCATCATCAGTAATGGGGTAAAGCATCATATTACAGACATTACTTTGAAATACAAAATTTAAATTAATTGCTTTACTTACTTAGTTTGTTGCAAAACAAACAAACAAACAAAAACATGTTTGCTTTACAAATCTGTGAATTCTTTTTTAGAAATATTATCATTATTTTTTTCAAGGATTTTTTTTCTAGGATTTTTTTCAAGGGTAAAATATGTTACAATGTTTCAATTTTGTATTAGTTTCTTCATAAAAAAGAAACAATAGAAACAGAATAGGATGAAGAAAAAAAAACATTTATTAATGTTTCTCTCTTCCTTTTTTTAGAAGACATATCAGTCCATTCAGGACAGCTGGCAAGATGGCAAAGATAGGACAGCCTTTGCTTCACAGACGTTGTCCTTTTTCCTTATATTTGTAAATGAAAAGTAAATGAAAAATAATTAAAAAGAAGTAGAAATAGCACATGGGTTAATTTAATAAGTGACTCTCAGTTGCAAGAAAATGTATTCAAACTGAATCAAGGACACCTAAAAACTAAGTACAGCAGTTCCACAATATCATCCAAAGCTGTCATTCCAAAGAAAATTATTGACATTGTTGCTGGTTAACTTGTGGATGAGAGGCCAGAAAAATCAAGTTGATACTTTTAATAATTCAAAAATAATCCTTCTTTGACAGTGTCAGGGACCAAGCAGTAAAATATAGAGGACACAGGTGTTTAATTCAAGAGTGGGGTTTTATTTACCCAAAAATATGAAAAAGAATTAACAAATCCAAAACTTAGACAGGCAGACCAGTGAAAGAGGTCAACTCAAGAAACAAAACCTCAAACAAACATAAGACAAACTAACCTGCTTAACTAACACATCAGGGAACTTAAATACTGGTTTAGCTGAACCATATGACACAAAATGGGAAGATGAAATGGGTGCCACTTGGCTATAACCAACTAACACAAAACGATTAAGCAAACTCCAAGCACCCCCCAGGCAATAAAGTTTGTTGTATCAGTCCAATGAGACTGTCAGCAGTACTTCATATCCCTCAGCCCTTTGCCATACCTTTTGCCAACCAGGAAGGAGAAGCCAAACCCCCAGGTAACTTAAACAAAGTTACCTGGGGGTTTTAATACAACATAAAACAGAAAGTTGACCTTGCAGTGTTGATATGTGTGCACTCCATATAAACACTGTAAGTTGTGAAGAAACAATATATTGGACAATGAGTAAACTATATTTAAAGTAGTGACTGCAAAGTAGACTCATTGAAGCAAACTAGTGGTGAGGTGTGGATCTTACCATATGTGGCTTGCCATCAAAGACAGTAACACTGTAATTTGAATGGTAACAATCTTTTAGTGCCACCAATTATTTTTAGCAAAACTGTAAACCAATCAGCACAACAATAATCGTGAGTAAAGAGTGTCAGGATAAGGTGTCTGTTTCTGAGTGCACATCAAACACGTATTAGTATTTTTTTGTTAAGTTGTTAAAAAGCCATACTTAAAATGTATTCATTTGATCAGACTGCCCACACTCACTTTTTCCTTTAATGAGCCAAGTGTCATTGGGATCAGTGATGATGATAGCAGAAGCTAGAGAGCAAAATGAGGAGGAGTCTATCAAAAGTACTGTAGCTGTGCTCTAACTTTAGTCACTTTATCCTTGGCTGAATGGAGTCAAATGTTATTGCCCATGACAGGAGTGGGTTTGAGATAGAAATCGCTTAAAAGGCAAGAATCTGTTGAGGCGGGTGCTGGGTGAAAAAGATCTAATATGTCTCGCTGCTCTTTGCCTGTCACTCTGAATTCAACCCCTTTTTGTTTTTCCACACTCATTCTCTTCACCTATTCTTTTTCAGCTCATCTTCGAAGCTCACCTCCCACTCACATTTCTTCAAAAAGTAGGAACCGCTCACGCACCATCACCCTCGCCAACATCTTCTTCATCAGCACCGTCACTGTCCTCATTGTCATCCTCTTTTTGGTTACACTCACAGCAGTTTTGACTTTAATTGGCAACTTGAAGTAGTATCAGAAGTTGCCTGCTTTTCCCCAGTGAGGCGACCTCCTCGTCTTCATTCTCTCCTCCTTGTAGTGTTCCACGTTGTGTCACTGTGGCTTATTGTGAGTAATTTGCCATTGAAGATTCCTCAGCAAATGAGCAGTGCAGAACAAGTCGTTCCCCTAGAAAGCAGTGTTCTTCCTCAGAGCTTCGAAGAGGAAGGTGTCAGAGTGTGTGATGATTTGGATTAGAAGCCTAGGTTGGGAACTATGAGGACATGATGAAACATCATATGCTTTCTGTTTCCATCTTGCTGATAAAGCACAAGAACTGGTTAAGAAAAGTGCCTGTGTAGCACTTCTTGTATAGATCACAATCTTTCCCGAGCCCTAGTTACAGAGTGCAACAAGCACAGCGCCATTGATATTTAAATGTTTGACTAACTTCAGCTCAGGCTGAATAAAAGCGCTTGGCGAAGTTGTATACTGCATGTGCACTTGGATGAAAAAACATAATTCAAACACTTCCTCCACTTAGACAAGAATAAAACCACTTAAAATAAAAAAGAAAGGCTTGATAAATAATAAATAAATAAATAAATTTAATGGCATTTACTGGCACATTTAACCAGAGTAGCTATAATGATATAAAATCAAAGAATTGCAAATTCAATAGCAGAACGTTTGACAAGCTTTTAGTTTTGGTCTTTATAAATGTCAAACTACAGACTCCATCTTTTAGTAACTGGCGATTAAATTGCCAGACTTGAATATTACTTATTTAGTTCCTAGTTTCAGAACACACACACGCGCACACACACACACACACACACACATAGAGCCCGCATAGAGCTTTCTTTAATGAAAACCAAAAATTTGCCTTAGAAATTCCCTGGATCACTGTCAAAAGAATCATCCACTTTCAGATTCTTCCATCTCTCTAACAAACATTCATAAGTGGTAACACTTTAAAACAACTACACACTATTAAGCATTAGTAATATACTAGTATATTTAATTCATCATTCAAAGCTTTACTCCTCGTGAAATTAAATGATGTGGCATTGTTTAATATATTTTGTCTTGCTCTTCTATATCATGTTTATTGATGGCATTTCATACTTTATACATGATAGGATTAACTATTTCTAAATAAATTATTACATTAAACAAGCTATTTAGGAGCTGTCAGACATTTATAGTGTCATTCGGTAAATCTAAGTAATGATTTAAAATGATTAACAAATATTTATTTGGATTCACATTTATATATACACAAATTATAAAATGAGCTAATTTGTAACTTTATTAGTTTATACGTACTTAAGTATTTTTTGTGACTTCATCTAAAGTGAAGACCATCTATAACATACTAAACAATTATAAAATACACTGAAAGGCCAGCAGTACGTCAACACTCCAACAAGTCTCAGCTATTGTCAGGATAGGAAAAGGAAACTAACAAAGCACAAAACGAAATATACAAATATTTATTACATGATGCAAACATAACCCTTGTGATGGTTGCAAAATATAAAAATGTAAGTAGGACTAGAGTCTGACTTATATAATGTGGTATCTGCTTGCTTTCTTCCATCCAAATATATTATACAGCTACAAGCACACATCCCACTATGGCAAAGGGCCTGGCTTTAGGACTGAGCATATGGCCAGTGGCTATTGGGGGAGAAAGAGGAATGAGGGGTGAGAGAAAAAGTGATAGCACCAAAGCTGGCAGAGGAAATGCTTCACTGTCATTTTATGTGCCAGCTTGAGCAGCAGGAACACACATGTGATGTATACGCACAGAGACGGTGTACAAAATCCACTCCTTACCGCTATACTTGTTTGCAAAAATTCTACTGTGCCACACATTTTATGGGCTCTACCTACAGTTGCACTTTTACCCTTGAACACTCAATGAACTTTATTCATTCCATCATGCTACATGAGGCATGAGATGTGTGTGTACACATGTGCGTATCTGCATTCGACAGGCAACAGAGCTAGCTTGGTTTAGTGGCAGGCTCATGGGTCTTGTCAAAATGCGTGTGAGAAAATACAGAGTGACAGATGTAGCCTTTCTGCTCTTTCACTCTAACATGGTTATTCTCCCACCTCCCGCTTCACTGATCTTTCCCATACACATTCACATATGCACTCAAGCTCAGTCACTTTAGTCACTGCGTGACCACACACACGCGCACACAGAGCCTTACAATTCCAATGCTTCTTCACTAGCTGCAACTCTTACCACCCAGCTTGTTTTAATGTGACACTGGAATGTGGGGAATTTTCAGAAGTTGAGATTGCTGACATTTTTTTTTCCTCCTAAACAAAACAAGCACTGTAACAGAAAGGGGCCACTTGAGTGACTTCCATATTAAAAACTGCCACTTTAAATGTTTCCAGCCGGATATTGCTCGAGACAACAAATCTCTCCAACCTAATCATTTCCAAGATAATAAATCAAAGTCGTTTTAACTTTAATGAATTTCAAACACGTTCCGATTGAGCTCAGAGATGAGACTCCTTTGAGTCCATTGAAGCGTGTCATCAAGGCCCCTATCGTATCATATATCAATGCCACTTCCCTTTGCCACATCTTCTTCCAACACATTATCACCAGTACTGTCAGATACCAGTACAAATGAGAAAACAATGGGGAGATGAGAGCAAGTTGCTGAATATTCATAGGGAGGATAAGGATACAAGTGGGACATTTTGGGGCTTTATCACCACTAACAGGATCTAAGCCGTGGTAATTCATGCTAAATCCTAACCAAATCAGCCCCAGCGCTCTTTCTGTGGCAGGAAAAAAAAACAGAAAAAGAAAATAGACTTGAGTTGAATCTCCCGAGTGCCTTTGTGATCTGTTTCCATGTCATCTCTATCCCTGTTTCATTTATCCCAACAAGCTAGTTGAGATATCTCTTACTCTCCTCGTTTTCGCCAATGTGTCGCATGAGCTCGAGGCAAAGAAAGACAGTCCAAAGAATCAAGAAAACAAATTTGCAAAACGGAATATATTCTTGTTTCTGTTAAAGCACCCATACACTGGAGAAAATATGGGGGGAAAAAGTGAACAGCTTTGAGATTCATCCTTCATGAAAGGCACAGACGCTTCTCTCGCAGATAGTTGGCATATTTGTTGTTCTGACCTCATGCTCTGTTACTTCCCATCTAGAGTAGTTGACCTTTGGAGACTCTGACTTAGCCATTTCTCAAAACTGAGCGCTCCTCTGAGACCAAACTAAAGGTATTAGTATTTGACTGCGTGACCTTTCCTGAAGGCTTATGGGTAAAAGGAAGTGACCCAAGTGGCCTATGTGTCTTGAACGGATAAGTTGTGTCTTTCTGTGGCCACGCGTGTGTGCTTGTGTGTATACAGGATACATGTAGTATGTGGCATTAATTTTTTCTAATCTCTATCAGAAAAACAGCAGATACAGCTTTTTCTTTATTTCAGTGTGACAGGGTTTGTCAGGGGAGACATAAACTCATTACAGTGCTCGATAAATTCAGTAAAGTCTTTTTTTTGTTTGTTCAGCATAAACAATCGATTTGCAGTGAGGACATTTTTCTACATTTCATACAGTGTGCGGGGTGGGGTAAGACTGACGTTCACCTTGTATTAAAATGGACATTACAAAATGTAAGCATTCATAAACATGTATACTTCAGATATATACATTAATACCACCACTGACTGATGACAAATAATATACACCATAAACAGATGTTCTTGTGTTTACATACATCAGTAAGGTTTTGTGCACCACTGCTTATCCACTATCTCTAAGTTCTCTTGAACTTAATTTTAGTTGCCGCAACAAAAGAATTCTTAAGATATAAATTCCAGAGATAAATGAAGTATATATCATATCATATCATCATCTTGTCTTATGAGTAAATATGAATTTTTTTCACTCATCTGAACAAAAGTAAGGATTTATTTGCCTGTACATCTACCATAATCTTTTCTGTTTTTGCATCTTTTAGCTCAGAGTTTTGGCTTTGTTGCTCTCTACTTAAATGGTTTACAGTAAGTCATTCTCACTGCTCTTGTTTAATGCCAGACTAATCCACAGCACAGACTGAAAACCAACTATTATGTACTCAGCAACAAAAGAGTGTTAGAGAATGGCCAATTCATGTTGGGAGATTTGGCAGCTAAATTTAGAGGACATCTTCTTCAGGAACTATGCTAAAAATGGGAACATAGCTAATGGGAGACTCAGCGAACAGTCTGTAAGATTGATTGAATAAATGCTAATGTTGACTTAATTGGCTGTCGTTTTCTAATGTTTGTCATAACAACTCTAAAGGTAGATCACACATCTCTCTTTTTTTAGAAGATCCAAAGCTGCCAAAAAAATAAAATCAGTTCACAGCTACAAGGAGGCCTTCATCTGAAACAAACTTGTTAATGCAAGAGAGACAGGCATTCGTTGCTACTTGTCCCTTGATTTTGTAGGTATCATCTACTGCCTGATCTGTGTTATTGCAAACTCAGCATGTTCTATGTTTGCCCAATGTCTTGATAGATAATACTCTGTTCCAATAATCATCTTCTCTTTTTAACAGAATTATTGTTGTCAATTGCAGATTATAGATGCAGCCCAAAGGTCAGCAGTAAGGCCCCTAATGTATTCCAGTCAGAGCTTATTGGCATTTCCTCACTCCAGGCACAAAGGTAAAGGAGAATATGCTTTACAATTTGTGGTGCATGAACTTTGGAACTGACTCCCTTTGGACTGAAGATCTGTGGGAACATTTGAAAGGTAAATGTCTATACATCTTTTCCAACTCAGAATTCAGTTTGTTTCTTTTTTGTAATGTTTTAATTTTGCATTTTACTCAGAAAAAATAATTATTGTTTTATTAATAAATGCTGGGTTATCCGAAACAATATTTTTTTAGGTAAAAAATACTGGAAATAATTTGTGATTAAGAATTATTATTCTAATTTGAAGACAAATTTAGCATAGAATTAATCTAATGTGTGAGCCATGATATTTTGGGTAATTTCTGCTTCATCAGTGTCTGTTTCCAAGTCCAAGTCTGACAGCCTGTACTAGTTTTTGTGGACGCAGGTGTTATTTAAAACACAGGCATTATTTGAATATTGACTTTTACTTGGGAACTTTTAATGTGTCAGTTTGGATATCTTTGTGCCAGGTTGTTTGTAACTGCAAAAATGTAAAATATGTACAGGAGATATACTGGGTGTTTTTTATTTGTTTAGTTGTTGTTGTTTTGTTTTTTCTTTCCCAATTTAGAAAACTTACATGTGATGTGAGAGCTGCAGAGGAAGGGCAGAAAATAGAGCAGAAAACAGAAGAGGGCACCCAAACCGGAAAAAAAACAAAGAAAATAAAAGGGATAAAGGGGAAATATTTTTAGCAGTACCATTTATTAAGAAGGCAGTGACCAACACAGTTTAATCCAACCTCAGAACAAATAGGCTTGTGCATTGCTGTGAGTGTGGATCAGAAGATGGGGCACAGGGATAATTGGTAAATTGTGAATAATAATGTGAGGATGTCGTTACTGTAGACTTTGAAAGAGAAAAACAATGAATCACAACGCTCTCGTCAGCTCTGTGGTAGTATGTAACAGCGATGCTGCACACTAAGCATTGGTGGTTACATGGATGTACTGAAGCATAATGAATTATTAGAGACAAGGATGTGTGTAAGTCACAGAAATAACAACTGATGTAAAACAAGAACAGAACTGAACACAGAATGGGGAACAAAAGAATGAATACTCAGTTTAAATGCTGTTGAGATTGGAAAAACATGGTTCCATGCTGAGACCGATGACAGTGCATCGCACGCAGAGCAGATGTTGTTGAATCTGGGTATGATGTAGGCATCTGGTCTTGTTGTAACATGTAGCTGAACGATGCACAACTCATCCAAGAGTGCACAAAACACCCATGTGCATATGTATTTATGTGACTTGAACACATCGGCACCTGCTGCCAATTATCTCTAACTTTCCACCATCTGAGAGAAGATCATACTTGAAGCCACTCAGCTTCTAGGTAATAACAGTCTCCATTTGGGTGATTGAGTAGTTAAATAGGATACTTTGTGTCTTTTTTCCCTTCCTGCTAGGTACTTAGAATGGCATTTGATGAATGTGTGAGAGGCTCCAGATGTACCACAATGTGCTCCTTCAGGGGGAGCTTGTTGTCCGACATCACTTCCCAACCATTCAGTTTCTCTCATTTCAGTGCATAGCTTTGGAAATTTACAATGCTTGGCGCCACACAGTATATGAGAACCCTACAGCTGGGCATTTCGCATTTTATAGTTATTGGTAAATAGATGTAATTGAGAATGATATGTACTTTTTAAAAATTTATTTCAGTGATATTTTTTTTCTTTTCATCCATCATGTTTTAAGAAAAATGAAGATAGGACTCTGGTTTAAATTCTTGCTATTTGGCTCACAAACTTTTTTTTTCCTTGTCATTTTACATACTGTGTATACTTTAATTTGCATCTTAGCTGTTGTACAGATGTGCATATCCATGTGGGGATGCATTTGTTATTGTTTTGTACAATTTTCAGTTGCTCTGATAATTAAAGTAACTCTTTGGTAATTCTTACATCATAAACTGAGACAGTCCTCCTATATAAAGAAAATCCCACGGGCCATTTGTGCACGCTGCTTATTACACAAGGGAATTAGGTTATGTAGCTATGGAACCACAAAGTTCCATTAGAGAGGAGATCTGGGTGGCTGAATTGGTTTACAAAACAGTGGACTTTAACATGACCTGGGGCTTCTTCGACTCTTACAAACTGAAAGTCAACATCTTTGTAAGATTGTTCCTTAATTATTGTAGCTATGCCATGATAGCCAGTATTGTTGCCAACAATCCTGTGTAAGAAATCCATCTACATGTTCTTTTTAAAAACATTTTTTTGTGAAATAACACACCTCTAAATAGCTGGCACTTTCTTGGAAACATTATACTGATAATGTATTTTTACTGTATGGATCTGTATTAAAATTGGAGTGTTGCAGGCCAAGATTTAACCTTGACTATAACCTTGAAGAGATGCAATTGTTTAACCCTTTAAAGCCGGTCGAGCGACACGCTCCGTTTTGTAACTATTTTTAAATCCCGGTAGCACTGCAACCACGTAAGCTAGCGCAATAATTTTTTTTGCATATGAAACCAGAGGAGATGTACTTACATATTATGCCATCAGCTTGTCCTAGGTCACAGTTTCTTTCCACATATAGCTTTGCAAAAACTGCATAAAAAGCACTTGCAGCAACAAAAACATAATAGTTATGTTTGACTTTATGACTTTCTGTGTCGTTTCTGGGATGCTTAGGACTCATATTGCACTGCTGGAAATAGTTTATTTTGATGCATATGCTGTTTTTCTTTTGCAAATTTGCATTATAATATTTATTTTTCGTTTTTCCTGCAGTATATAAAAATTGGTGTATTTGAAAAATAAAACTACGAAGACAAAATAAACTAAATTTCCTGTGGTGGGAAACTATTTTGTGCAACTTTTATGTATTTATAGTTTTGAGGGATAAGCCTCTTAAATTTCTGTAACTAGAAATATATGTTAAAAAAAACAAAAATGATTTTAAATTTTTTTGTAGTTTATTGCACTTTTTTCACAATTTATGTAATTACTATGCACTTAATGCAGACATATTATTAAATTTTGCTATAATGGTTGTATTGATGTATATCAACTTGAAATGCTCCCAAAAATGGCACTACAGCATGTAAAAATATAATATAAGCTCTGGGGGACTTGGTTCTATGGTAGGTCTTAAAGGGTTAATATAAAACTCTATATACTCTCTATACAAAAACATAAAGGGCTCTCTCATGCTCTCTTTATACTAAGCCTACAGATCAGAAATCATATGCTGAAAGCTTTCATTCAGTCTCTCTCATGAAAAGAAGTGAATTCATCAGACTAAAAAGAATTTGTAATAACCCTGGACATTATAAAAGTAAATAAGAAGTCTTGCACAAATAAAAAAAATAAATTATCAAGGAGAATGCCTTTTATATGCATAAAATACATTGATATTAAATGCAGAAATGTATACCTGCAAAGTACACAATGTACAGACATCTATTTACTACATTCACCCCAAAATTCAGAACATTAAGGTAATAATTTAAAAATTACTGAAAAAAAATGATACAACTCTACAGGAAACATTCGAAGAACAAAGTCCATGCTTACTGCTTCCACAGGAATTAACAGGGTAAGTAGCAGCCAGGTACTCCTAATCAAATTTACTTGATTAGATGATCATCAGCAAGTGTTACAACCTCAGATTCTTCCGAGGTCATTTAACCCCAGAACTACATCTTAGACTAAGATGTAAATGAATGCCAAAATTCATTACTTGTGAGAGAATTATGAAGTCATTGTGATCGTCGAAAGTGATGGTTCTGCAAGCTACTGAACCACTTAGTCTTTCACAGGACTGCAGAGAATTGTTTGGGGTTTTTTCGTTTTGACTGTATTAAAATATATCTCAGTGAAGCATACTATTCAAGCATCCTCAAACAGAAAAGCTCAGTTAAAAGAAACAACATATCAAGACACTTTCATGCAAAACATCCTATTTTTGTAAAGGCATATAAGTGGCTGAGTTCAGCTAAGGAGGAGGTTAAGAGGGTGAAGTCAGATCAGATTTGAGTTTTAAAGTGGTTCCCAGTTTTCTTCTATATTTTATCTGTATGGTTTTAAAAATTTAATTCCATGGCGGTCTTTTTCTGTTTCATATGTTAGGCTATCCCCTCTCGAATTTTGGTAATTCCACGCATTGCCGGAAACCCAAACAAAACGTGCAATAAGAGGCTCTAATGTTAGCATCCTGTTAATGTTGGTGGCGTCAGTTACACAATGGACCCGGAGCCAGCACAACAAAGCCAGCAGTGCATGGGCAGGAATGCATTTCTTACTTGGAAATTCTGACACCACTTCACACTTAAAGAAGAAAGGGATGGGCGAAATCTGACCTTGCAATGCAAACTGTTTGCCAGCAACCAAGCTGCTCTCAGCATCAAAAGACTCCACCTCCAACCTAAAGAAACATCTGGAAGTAAGTTCTTTTTTTAAAAAACTAACATTAGCCTGCTGCAACTACCTTGTTTTAGGTAGCTACCTGGGTTATGTGCCACTTCAGTATCTTTGATGTAATATTGCTGCGTGAGTTATTGCTATTAATGAAGGCTGCATTACAACCAGCTAGCTGCAAATAATCATGTGCAGCTCTGAAATCAGACAGAAAGAAAACATTTTACTGATACAGAAATAGTTTTCTATACGAGATCACTGCAAAAAGTGCAGCCTTACCTAATGTCCACCCTACTGTTACTCATTTTATATTAAGATTTAAAAATCTAGTTGGTATTGCTTTCAGAACTGCACATGATTATTTGCAGCTAGTAGGTTTTAATGCTATCCATCAAGTCTAACAGTCTGCGGTCTATGAACTGACCTCAGCTAACACGAGCTAATAGAGTGGCCTTCAGTAATAGTAATAACTCACACACCAACAGTACATTTATGTAGTTGCAAGAAGCATGACAATATATTAAGTAATCCAAAGTATTCAGAATACGTTGCTCACATTGTGTAACTTAACAAAATATTTTACAAACTACACAATTCTGTAATTTGTAGTGGAATACATTTTAAAATGAATCTCCCCAACACTGGTTTTACAATGACAACTTGCCTGAGCTAAACCTCAGCCATGATCTGTTACTCGACTTCATAATGAACACCATGTCCGAACATAGCGGTGTTCATAAGTGCATGTGGCACCAGGACAACCATTGTCAGATTTGCTGCCATATGTGCTGGGCACTCGGGTGAAGAAAAGGGCTGAGCTGTCAACAGATGAGCACCTGGTGGTGAGTTGGATAGGGGAGGTTGCTGGACACATCTAATACACCTAAATATATAGTGATGGTACATTCTGCCGAATGTTGACTGGCTGAAAGTGCGCTGGATTAGAGAAGGGACAGCAGAGGTCACTGGAAACAGAATAAATCGCGAAAACAACAGAAACAGTGTGAAAAGCAGAGACAGTGGCTTAATACTTAATACTTAATACTCTGCTTAAGTGCAGCAATCTCTCCTGCAGCCCTTCACCCTCATCACCTCTGCTCCTCAGGTTTGAAACCAGTTTGGCTGTTGTGTGATATTTTTTTTTATTACTAAATAACAAAATAATTAGAAAACATTTTGATATTTTTTATGTTATGTTGTGTTAGCCCTGTGACCAACTGGCAACCTGTCCAGGGTGTATTCGTCTTACCACCCTGTGGCAGCTGGGACTGGCTCCTGCTCTCCCATGACCTGCAGAAGAAGATGGATGGATGAATGAATGGTGCAATATTTTAATTATGGAAAATTTCTGTATTCATCTCTGAAAAATTGTATTAAATTGAATCGACTGTAATTTTTATTGATGCAAGCCTGTAATTTCACAGGAAATTAACATTTATTGTTCAAGCTCATTAAATCTGTGAAGACATTAAGAACAAAACTATGAGTCATTCTATCATAAATCAGCAATGTTTTTAGAAGATTTTCTGCTGGACCATATTTGATATGCCTTAAAATGTTATGGTACTGAGCTTGAACACATGTAATGATTGCTGTGAAATTTGAGTTTTATATATCAAATTCTTTTCCCTATATATTTTAAATTTCATTCACCTGCTTTCAGACCTTTTTTCCTTGCACACTGAAATATGTTTGAACATAAATATCTCAAAAATGATTAACGATGCATTAAAAACTCTGCGTGTTGGCCAGTTAAAATATGAAAAGAAATAAATAAGCGGTCTTACTAAGTCAGATATTGGAAAAGAAGCTAAAAAAACCCCTCTTTATTGCAAAACACAACTAATGACAATTTTTTAATTGGTATATAATTTATAGAGTATGTACTTTCTATGTATATATTATATTTACTTTACATTTGATAGTACTGTAGAAATAAGACATTTAGAATACTTTTTAAAGTAGTCACAAAAATGAAGAAAATGCTATTCTCACTCAATTTTCATGCTGAATTGAGTAAATATAGCAAGAAAATGAGGACAGACCAGTCATTTATGAAGCTAAAATTTCATAACAATCATCATTGCCTCTTTTTTAGACAAATCAATGGTAGTCAAGCAAAAAATATTCTCAAAAGTTGATAAGAGAAGATAGCACAACCAAGGTCTTGAAAACTAAAAAAATATGCATGTTTATAATTAGAGAAGTATCTGGAAACTCTTTCTGCAATCCAACACCATAGTTGAAAATAGTATTTTATTCATTTTTGTGACTTAAATTTCATATTTAAAAGTTTTCTAAATGCTTTGTTTTGCATGTTGTCAAACTCCAATATATATCATTCAGAAATTGTGACTATTTGTTTTCTGCAATGTTAAATTTTTATTTTAGTGTCTGCTCAAATACAGGATTTTCCTTAAGTACTGGACTTTTTTTTTTTTCATATTCAGCTAGCTAGCACTCTGAAATTTTTTAATGTATCTATACCAAATTACAGATCCTGATTCATTTTGATACTAGGAAGGGATGTTAAACTTAATAGTTTTTGATATATTCATGATATTCAGCTTCTTGAATTCTCTAAACACTAAAGAAGGATCCCTTGTTGTTTCCTTAATTACCTCCTTTAGCAGTGAAGACACTGGACAGTCCATAAAAGAGAAATAATTCCATCCCATGATTATTAGTGATGAATTATCTGACAGTTCAAGAAAATGAACTGTGTCACAGATAATGTATATAGTAATTATAATTGCATATATAATATCATACCATAACTTGATTTAAAAAAAAGTTTTGAATTTTCAATAGCAGGCTATTAAACCCAGAGGTGAACTATGACATTTTTGTAGAGATGTTGTCTTGTGTGACACTTTCTCTCATGCACCCTATTATATTGTTTTCTCTAGATCTACGCAAACAGTGGAACTTCTATAGGGATCTGGAAATTAATTTAATCTAAATATAACAGGAACTTATAGATTCCTATGCATTCTTTAACTCCAGATAATGAGGTATATTTATTCATCCACTCCACTGTTAACTTTCTATGACTTATGTCCTTTGCAGTTTCACCAGCCATTAGAATTATCATAATTAATTAATTTATACATTGAGTGAGCTGGGAAGGTCAGTGACTGCTGGTCAAGCAATAAAGTTATTCTTTATTAGTGTTAATGAATCTTTAACTTCTTCAAGTATTATTAATGCTCAGGAAATCTTTTTTATTTTTGTAGAAAAATGTAAGTCCTTAATTCTTCAATATGCAGCAGATTTGCCACCTGCGAATCTGGTAATCAGTGATTTGAGTAGTCTATTCTGCTGTGCTTTGATGAGAAAACATAGTGAAATGCTGATAGCTGCTGTGCCATTAAGCTGCAGTTGCTACACCACAGAGAGAGCGAGAAAGAGAGAGAAATGAAAAAAGCTGTTGTTGTAAATAGTAAATTTGGATTTAATCCCGCTCCATCCACACACACACATTTCCATACTAGCCGCCTCGAGCAGAGGCTCTTTTCTGCATTGTTTGCTTAGTATTAAATAAATGAGTGCACCAAAGTAGTAACCACTGGTAGTTGTGATGGAGAGATTAGTACACTCCAGGTGCATCACTGGCTAATTCTGTTAGAAGAAACTGCTCACACAGTTCAATCTGGTTTAACTATCATGGAAACAGAAGACAAGACATTGTACACTTACAGTGCTTAAGCAATAATTAAACCCAACTTGAAGCTGATTTTCTTTGATACAAAAAGAGAAATTACCATTAAACAAAACTGATTTTCCTCAGAAATAGTCAAAACTGACAGAAAATACAATCACCTGTATTACAAACGATGAGTTTGTCACTACAGCAAAAGAAAATATTTTTCTTTCCACACTGGCTGTTTGAAAGACAAACAATCAAGTACAATTCTTGCCGCACAACTTGTTCCTTTTATTAGGATGGAGAGAAAAGAGTTTCTGGAGAAAGCCCTGGTTCAAGTCCAAACAACAAAGTTTGTTGATGTTATTTCACAGCCAACTAAGAAAGCTATAATATCACTTGTGTTCAAGGTTATTTTTGAACTGTTGTCTAGCAGGTTAGAAGCAAGATGGGGAAAAAAGAAGCAAGATTGAGGTATGTGATCAGTATTTGTCTGGTTTTCTGTTTGTCAGCAAGATTAAAAAAGTTGAATGTCTTGAAACAGGGTGCTTAAGATGGAGCATGGACAAACGAAAGACCTATTAAACTTCAGTTTATGTTTTAGTTTATTTTCTTATGTCACTTATGTGATACCCTTAGCCTGGGTAAAATATGTAATATAGTCAGAGCTTCTTCTTCTTTGATCCCTGGCTGGCGTTAGGCCTGGATTGACTCCTAAGCCCATACGCTGCTGTGAGTGCCAATGGTCGAATTTCCTTCACAACTCGTTTCCATGCATGACGATCGTTGGCGATTGTCCTGGCCTCGTCGAGATTTATTCTGTGATTTCTGATGTCATCTTCGACCTGTTTGAGCCATGTTCTCTTCAGTGCCATTCGTTGGATTCTCCACTGGCTAGGTCGTTATCGCCAGAGGAGTTAAAATAAAAATTTTAAATTATTCAGAGCTAATATAAGTGTGAGGTTCTGTGCATGTAGAAATTTGCACACACACACACACACACACACAAAAAAAACAGTGATGCATCTCACTGGAAAAAACAAAAAAAAGATGATTAAAGATTAAAACAAGGGCAAATTTTGACTGGTAATCCAATAGTTTCAGCAGTTACAATCCAATACCAGCTAACCTACTGTCACCAAATGACAGTTTGTTCTAATAATGTGCAGTATTGAGTGAAGTAGCCTGGTCTGCAGCAATGGCATCATTGCCAGTCACTTACTTTAATGTGTTTTATTTTGTTAGTGGGCCTTTATAAGCTGATGCAAATAAATGCTGGCAATACTGTTTATTGTGACAAGCCTGACCTGGTGTGTTCTTTGTCCTCTCTGTCATAAACCTAAACATATACTATGATTCTCTTTAAGTCCTTTGTAGAAGTACCATAAAAATGCAACATTTCCACATGATCAGGAAGGACACTTTGTATCCAAACAAATTGTTAAGAATTTATTTTAGTGGCTTATTTAAGAGTGGAAACCATAAAAGCTTGTTTGAGGCCGAGTGTTGTTGTTTGTTAGGTTAGTCTCTTTAGAAATTTTCTTCATTTCTTCTTCTAGTATTGCAGGGGTTAGGGTTTTGTTTTTTTTATAATCATGCGTTCTATGTTGTCTTGCATTAATGAAGTATTTTACCTTGATCAACACAACTCTGGAGTGGCAAGTAACATAAAAGAACTTACATCCTCTGAAAGTGAGGCTGCTTTTGTTCAGCCTTTGGATGGTAGCTATTAAAGTTTCATGTGATTCTAATGAAACTGCAGTATGCGTGGTATTCCAGCCCAGAGCATATAAAGTTTTACTTAATATCTGAGCTGAGACTCCAGTCAGAACTTATTTCGCTGCTTATATAAACAGAAGAACCAGATAACTAAAAGAAATGTACAACATATCTTTCATAGGCGATACGGACAAGACTGAGCTTCAGCTCCTGCAGGGGGAAGGAGGTCAACTGTAAAACATGTCCACTCTGTAACACTTTCAGAAAATCAAAATGAAAGACACCAAGATATGGTGAACTCTAGTCTTTATTTTGGCTAAGATTACATGTTAGCATGCAATGAGGTAAAGGAAACTAGTAAAAGGTATTCACAAGCGTAAGCTCTAAAAACAGGCTAAGTGATTAAAATAGAGTACCCCACAATCCAAATAATCTACAAGACAAAGAGCCTAGTGTGGGAGATGGTATCACTGGATTCAATTTTGTGTAGTTTTCAGTTTACTGTTTAGTTTTTATTAGGTATATAGTTAGATGGTCACCCATCAGAAAAAAAGTTGTTACATTTGAAATAGCAAAGTTTTCCACAATAAGGTAGAAGAGTGAAAAAAAAATACACAGATGGTTGACAGTTTTCAATGTTTTTAACACACTTTGCTATGAAAAAGTTCTTTGTCTGTTATGACTTTTATGTTCTCCACAGCAGCATTAAAGCTGTGGGGCCAATAAGAGCTGCTGTTTGGCACACTGCTCCCTGGTGAATACGCAATTCACAAATATAACATGTAGACAACAGTATGCAAAGTTTCACTTAGGCTCTAAGACCAACCATGTTAGTGCCTCCATAAGTGTTTAGAGATTACTTCTGTAACAAGTGCCACCCAATCTATTTGGTTAGCTGGAAATGTGCAATATTAATGGCAAATGAAGTCGAGGTGAATTTTCATTTTCTTCCAAAGTGTAAATGTAATTTAGTTACTCCAAATGCATAATTTTCTTTAAAGAGTAAAAACAACCCTTCTTTTCTTCTTCTTTAAACTTGTGGTTTAATCGTATTATTATTATTATTTAATTATTATTATTTTCTATCATATATGCTGTTATAGTTGTTGATTCTCATGGTTAATGTGCAAGTTTTCTCTGTGAGCTAACAGCTTGTTCTTTAGACTGTTTTAAATGCTCAGTTTCAGACAGTTTTTCTCCTCTTGGCTCTGTCTGGCTGTGTCAGTGTGAGTGGACATCCATAACAAGATCATGCCGGGCACAGAGCTCAGGCTCTGAGGAGCAGAAACCCAGCTACCTGCTGTTAAAACTTACTGTTTATGAGAGTCAGCCAATCAGAAGAAAACTGGCCTGACGGTAGAGAGGAGGGGGTTAAACGGTAAATAAAGAACATTCTGAACTGTCACTCGCGCAAGGCTCCTCTAGTGGAGTGCTAGAATAAAAATAAGGAGTTGGAACTGAGCGTAATAGTACACCATGTAAGTCTTTAAAAAAGCTTTTTGCAGTATTATAATCCTTCTGTATACAATGGTCATTTAATTTTTAAAAAGAATCTAATACAGCAGAATCAGAGATAGGAATTCATTTTAAATTCCATGTATTCTGTATCGCTATGCCAACTTAGATCTAGATTAACTACATCATCCATGACGCTACAAGTCATTTGAGGATTTGTGTGTGCGCTATGCTCACACTGGTGAATGTCAACATCAGCCATTAGCTTCAAACAGAGATGAGGAGTGGGGTGCAGAGCTCTTTTAAACTCACTTGACTCTAAAACAATCGTTCTAGTCTGCAGTTTCTTCCCGTATTGATTCAAATAACTTATAATAAAGAATTTACAATCTTACTTAAAAATAGATTAACATTTTGTTGGCTACATATAATAAAGAATTCCCCAAAATATGTAACTGACAATGATGAGTAAAATTGTTGAAGTCACCCTCCATACCAAAGGATAGTGGTTAACCCTCTCCAGGCAGATTTGCAACAGTTAAACACTAACAACCTGATTACCCCACATACATATTTTATGAGTTTTTTTTACTCAGAAGTACCACTGCAGGACTTGGTTGTGCATTAGCAACAAAAAGTTTAATTTGAGCCTGAGAGTTAAGTATGTTGCATACTTATGTTGCATACTTAACAGCTAACTACAGAATCAGCTGGAACAATATAATTTTTAGTAGTTCTTTCAAAAACACAACTTCTTCAAACTTCTTGCTGTGAAGCAACAGAGTTAACCACTGTGCTGCCCATCTGTCACGTATATATTACTATAATGAGCCAGCTTATCTTCAAGCTATTCCTGATAACAAAAAGCTTAGCCTTTAGACTGCCCTAAATCAGATCGCGTTTTTTCTATTCTACTCTTCACTCAAGTCAGAAATGTAATAGGGCAAAAATGTTGTTTCTTACAGAGCAGGCTTTGTTAGAAAAATTAGCCATAGATAAAAGGTTTCTCCCTCCTTGCTAGGGTTGCCTCCCAGGCACACACATATATTCAGTAAGTTGGGATTTCCACAACCTCTTACCAGTTCTACCACTAGACCCCTACAACTAGATCTAAAGTCTTCAGTCTGTTTGGTGTTCAAACACTGGCCCTGTAACACCGGACAAGCATATAGGTCAAATCTCTATTAGTATACAGGACAGTGAAGAATACTGCTTCTTAAAATCTCCAACCCTTGGTCATGCACTTAGTTCAGTTTGTATGTATGTTGTATTCTGTGGTCCTCCACTGCTGGAGTATTGACTGCTCTATATGTTGCTTCTGGGACCCTTTGGTTGTTCGCTTCAGTTGTGGTCCCAAAGTGATGAAACAAGCTAGAGTCAAACAGAGTTAACTTACAAAGTCACCTTGTCACATTAATCTAGAACGTAATGTTCTTTCTAAGGCAGAGGGAAAAAAGTGAGAAGTGAACTCTACCAACAAATGACTCAGTAGAGCTGCAGCTTTGTTGCTCTCAAATTTGATGAGAGTTTCATCTCGAATGTTAACATATTCTTAGGATATATGTACAGGTTTTGGCATAAAGCTACAACATTATGTTTATAAAAACAAGCCAACATTTATGCCCATGTTTATTTTAGATATTTTGTATTTGCAAAAAAAGTGGCACAATGCAGAAGTGTTATGAATATACCTCATTGTTTAAAAACCTTTATTCCGAGGTACCATTGTCCTCCTGCCATGCCTATTGGCACTGACTTCTGAGCTGTAATTATCTTTCTGCATCAGCCATGTCATTTATTGGATAAGGCAAAGTCAGTCCAGCTCTGATTCTAATGTGACCCACTGCTCCCATAGATTCTCCACTGCAGACCCGAGCAAAGTGACAATGCTGTCCCAGCTGAGCTCATCAGCTTTATATTCCTGTTGAACAATGACTGACAGACTCACACTCACACTCATACATAAACACCCCGAACCCTATACTAATTCCTAGTCACATTTCTGGAAGGCCTGCCTACTGGTCAGCTTAGGTGAGTGATGGGACTTAAACATTATTAGAAATAAAACATATAATAGGAGAAAAGAACTCCATACCCTCACACTGTGACCTCCATAGCTGTATTAACAGTACAAGATTACTTTTTCAGCAAACTAATGATTTATAGTAATTTACGCTATTCCAAGGGGAGAACATAGATTTCCTTCAGTTCATCAATTTATTTATGATATCATGCTCATTAAATGACATTTTACAAGAGCTCACTGTGTGAGGAAACAACAAAACAACTGAAGCTGCAATATAACAGGCAGTCCAATGTTGAAATAGTCCATTAACCCTAAAATTATAATGTGAAACATCAGGGAGCAATGTCCCCTTTTTTTTCCTTCCTCCAAAGTCTTTCTTCCACAACTTTCTCATAAGGACTCATTAAAAAGAACACACACAGATGCTGAGGTTCATAGACACACACACACACACACACACACACACACACACACACACACACACACACACACACACACACACACACACACACACACACACACACGTATACAGTGTGGCTCTTCCTGACAGCAAACTGCCTTGTCACACTTTGTCTGCATGGGATGACAAGTCTTGCTGCAGTGCAGTTTATCACACAGTCACTAAAGCTGACACTGGAGCAGGATTGTATAGACCATCACACAGCCAGCCAATGCTAGGCACACACACACACACACGCACACACACACACACACACAAACGCACACATCCGGGCGTTGTACAGCAATACAGAGAGGACCATAGTAGAAATTAATATCAAGTCATATTTTTATGCAAATGAAGATAAAATGTGGAAACAAAAATTTCAACAGCTTCACATGAAGGGGTGGGGAAGGTCTGTAGTAAAAGCAACTGGTTTCTGTTTTATTTCAGACGATGGGAATCAGTTTAAAGGTAATGATTTTTTGTTGTCACATTTCAAAATGGAGATGGTCTTGTTCTGTTTTGGTTGCATTAATGTTGATTGATTAAATCTGTAATTATTGACCAACATAGAACACATGAGGCAGGAGCCGGGTATCTTTAAACTGACTGCTACTATAGTTGTAGAATTCTGCTGGTTATTGGGTGGGAAAATGACATGAAGCTGCTGACTTAGTACTACTTACTACTGTAAGTGTTTCTGGAACAGCAATATTCTTTAATGTCCTGAGAGCACCAGATATTAGAATGTCTGCTATGTGATCACCTTTACTTTCATTTTTTTCCAAACCCAACTCCTAAAAAAACAAACACACACCATAATCCCTTCTTCGCTAAACTTTACAGTGATTTGTCTCCACTGCTCTAGACTCCAGTGATCATGTGTTTTACACCACTGCATCAAACGCTTTGCATTATGTTGATGATGGAAACCCATACCATGAAGCTTTATATGCGCTGTTCTTGAGGTAAACTGTGGGTCGCATGAAGTTTGGAAGTCTGTAGCTTGCGACTCTGCAAAAAGTTGATCTCTGCACACTATGTACTCCAGCATCCACTGATCGCTCTGTGATTTTATGTGGCCTACCACATGGCTTATTGTTCCTAATTGTTTACACTTTGCAATAATGCCATCAACAGTTGACTGTGGAATGTTCAATGACGAAGAAATTTCATGACCGGACTTGATGCACCGGTGACATCCTATCGCAGTACGATGCTAGAATTCACTGAGCTCCAGAAAGTAATTCCGTATCATTGAAATGCAGCTAGATGCAGCTCATTTTACGTTTCCCACATTTCTTCACTTTTTTCCAACACACTTGCATTTAAATCTGGTTCCCTCATCTCCCTGTGTACCTGGCCTGTACCACTACACTTGCTGTCTTGGGAACATCTGCTCCCCCTTCCTTCTTTCACATAATGGTATGATCCCAGTCTGTCTTTGCATGTGATGAATGGTTAATGCATATATGGTTATGTATGGTTTAACATTTATATAGTTCGTGTTCATAATTTGAACATGTGTTTTGAATAAAATGTGTGAGGATTTTTTTTGTATTTGTTTGGAAGGATCTTACCATTGCCCCTTGAACTTACTTATAAGCGTAGGCGAACAGTTTGCGCGTATGTGTGGGTAGTGGTCCTATTTTGAACAGAGGGAATAACCTTTCATTTCTTTATTTTTGCCCTTTGTCTTTCCTCTTGCCTGGGGTTTAATCCAGAATCCCAGATGGTTAGCTTCTCTGTTATGACCATTTCACAACGCTATCAGGTTTTGTTCTGTCAGTAGAATTTTAAACTGCAGCAGTATACATCTGTCGTGCCATTCGTGTTTTCAAGTTGTAAGCTAAACTAAAGGTTTCCTTAAGTACACTGCAGCAGAACTGCCATGAATTATCTGGACTGTATAACTGTAAATAAATCCCAATGTCTGACTTATGACATTAAGCTGAGCTGGCTCTTTTATATGGATGAAATGTATATGTAAAATATTCCCAAATCTGGCATGTAAATGCACTCTCACATTCCTTTTTTTCTTTGTGTTCTTTCACAAACAAATGCCTTTTGACCTATGGAGAAGATCAATGAAAAACACAGAATTCAATTCACTGCGCATTTGATGCCTAACATTTCCCTTTCTCTCTGTTTCCTGGCCATCGGGGAGAATGCATGAACTCTTTCTGTTGTAGGCTTGATGCCTAAACTCTGTTTTTTAATCTATCTCCAATACCCACTGCACTGTGGATGCAGTGCTCTGGATGGAGAATATCACAATGATATTATTCATATGAAGCCAGGTTTAGGTAATCCTCCCAATGCTTAGACCAAACCATAAAAAGGACGATGAATTATTGAAGAGCATCAGAGAAATAGGAAACCTTTCTCTGAATAGGATCAACCTTTTGGGAATGCTTCAAAGAGCATTCAATAGTCTGTAAAAAAGAAAAAAAAAGAGAGAGAGACAGAGACAGAGCCCTCTCCCTGCTTTATCCCTGTCAAAAAGCTCTGCCCTGGCTCTGTGAGTGAGAGAGGCAGAGCGACAGAGGGAGGGGGAGAAACTGAAAGCTCACCTATTGTTCACCCTTTATTTGCATGAAATTGTTTACCACCTTTTCAAGCTGTTCTCCCTTTTTTCCTGTCCCTGTCCCCTACTGCTCCCCTACTGCTTTTTCTTGCTTTTTGATTTTGTTTCTGTCTGTGTTCATTTTAGCAGACAAAGATAGTTGTGACTGAAGCAGACTTTGAAAGACAATTAACTCCACTGGCATGGACTGTACCAAGCCCATGCACAATTTAGGCTTAAAACGAGTCAATATGTAATTGAGTCTTCAGAGTGGAGTGACATATACTGTAAAGATTAGAAAATCTGGCTACCATATCTGCCTTTTTTTTTTTAACCAAAAATATCAACAAAACAAATTCATAAGAGTCCAACAGTGCAAAGTCAGAGTAAAAAGTGTAAATTATTCAGTGGAAGGTCAGTTGGGGTGAATGCAGGGCGTAATATGTTGCCTTAAGCTCTTATAGGAGAAACTTGGAGCAGGGTGAAATCTGTGCCAGCTACCCAAAGCAAGAGCCAAGTTTACTTTGCTATCAATAGCCAAGACATCTCCCAGCAATATCTTACCACTGCTAAAATTAGATGATCATAAAACCTGAACTCACCGAATTGATACTATGAAGAATGTCCTAATCAGGTGTGTTTATTTGCACTTAAAGGAAAAAAGCTGATAATACTGACCTTTTATTTCTATCAACAAATTCCATTAAAAGACCAAAACTAATACTCTATATATCACTCTAACATATATTGTATCTATACAATACTCTTATAGCCTCTTTGCTCTTTGCTACACTTCTTAACCGTAAGAGAATAATTTAACATTTTGGGAAAGCATTAAAACATGTGCAAAGATAGACAGAAATACACCGTATAAAGGAAAGAAAAGATTTACTATTCAAGCTAGCGGGTATTGCTTGGTGGATCAAAACCTGATGGTACTTTTCTGCAAAAAGGCATTCAATGTGTCATTTCTGACCAGCATCACTGGATAAAACAGCCCCAAACCATGACAGAGACTCTACTGTATTTTACACATGGCTGCAGACTCACTGTTGTACCTCTCCTGCCCTCTGTACATACTGACAATTAGGGCTGCCACAAATGATTATTTTGATAGTTGACTAGTCACCGATTATTTTTGCGATTAGTCGACTAATCAGATCATGCGTCCATTGGATGTAAAACATACAGCTTATTGCATCAGCATCTGCTCTTATATAACTATCATTAGCTTACAGCTTTAAGTGTTTAAAAGGTATGTGCTAACTAAAAATAAAGACAAGATGATTGTTTATTAAATTTTAATGAAATTTGCAGATTGTTTCGGTGGAGTTTAATAAACTCCTTGCTATCTAAAATATAACAGGACACCGGAGTATATTCTCGAGCATCTCACACTTCTGAGTTGTCTGCTTGATGTTTATTCAGCTGTGTAAAAACTATAACTTCAATCTCAGCCAGACTGATTTACTCAGGAACAAATAAAATACTGAAAAAAAAGCCAAACAATAACATTTTTAAGTTATGTAAGTGACTTATATATCATGTTTAACCTGAGTAGCAAAAGACGGCGGTGGGTTTTTGTCGGAGTCTTCGAATTTGTACAGTTTTCGTCGTGTCGCTGTAACATAATCGGCCAACAAATGGGAGCACAGGAGGATGCGGTTTCTTAATTGGGTCACAGCTACGATACTGGACACTACTGCTTCTTCTTCTTCGGGGTTTAACGGCAGCTGGCATCCTTGTACATGCAGTGCTGCCATATTCTGTTTCAGTCCGTTATTACACTCTTAAATCCTACTACTTATTCCTGCGTCTTTTGGGATCTTTTGGGATCTTCAAACGACGCGTCGACTATTAAATTAGTTGTCGACGATTTTGATAGCCGACGTAATTGTGACTAGTCGACTAATCGTGGCAGCGCTGCTGACAATGACTTGAATTAAAAATTAAGAATTTGGATTCATCACTCCACAAGACCTGTTACCACTAATGTTCAGCCCAGTACTTGTGTAATCTGGCATACTTCAGCCTTTTCTCGCCATTCTTCCGGAGAGCAAATGTAACAAATCCACTGAGATCATCACTGAAGAACATAGATCAAATGAAGGGCCTGATGAATCTCTTAGGTGCTGTCTCAGGTCTTTGCTTTTTAGGTATGCCACTTCATTGTTTTTCCGACACTTGTCCAGTTCTCAAATTAAGAAATATAAGGATATGCTGCACAAAACGTGAGAAAACAAAGTAGATATGCCAAGTTTTAGCTAATAGCTCTTTGAGAATCACCTTAATGGTGAAAAAAATACTATTTTATGCCTGTCAAACATTAGGCATTTTTATAGATTCAACTAAAGAAAGGGGAACAAATTATGTGGCTTTGTTTTTGTTTTTTTGAAAAATTTATAGTAACAAAGTGCTTAAAGACATAATTTAATCCTGGTTCTTATTTGTAGACAGAACACTGGTTCATCCCTTGATATTGGTAAATTTTTTATGCTTGAACACTTCATAGGTCAGTTCAAAGTGATTTAGCAAACAACAAATACCGAAGACAATGTGAGGCCTATGAAGTCTTTGACACCAATATCTAGGCTAACATTGTGACAACTGGTCAGTGTTCCAATATCCGGAAGAAGCAACTGCTATCATAGCTAGAGACTAATGTAGAACACAAATGCTACGGCAAAGGGAAGCCAGGACGTAAGGTAAGGATGGATATATCGTCATTCCTACCATCTGAGATTGGGTACCGAGCCCCAAGAAAAACTGGTGTGATGAAAGCATTGAGTGGGAGAGCAGTTGACCTGAAAGAGAGGATCATGGCTAAGCTGGAAACTTGGATGCTTCATGGCTGATTATCAAGACTATTTGAAGTACCCTTTGAAAGTCTAGAGAGCCAATAGCCTGCCTAAGCACCACACAGAAGCTCCTGTAGCAGCTAAGATGAATGGGCAGGCAGCAGGAGCCAGAGAAAGAAGATGAGCAAGAAGAAGATCCATCATGGAAGGACAGGACCATGTATGGCATGTACCACCAGCAGATAGAAATGGCTGATATCAAAAAAATGCTACTAATGCCTGGACAAAGCTGGACTAAAAGAATATCGCAGAGGCACTAATCATGGCAGCACAAGAACAAGCTCTAATCACAAGATCCATAGAGGCTGGGTCTACCACACCAGGCAAGACTGAAGTTGCAGGCTGTGCAAAGATGCCCCTGAGATGATTCACATAACATCGGGGTGCAATGTGGTTGCAGGCAGGGCATAAACGGAACATCATAACCAAGTGGCATAGTGTACAGGAACATCTGTGCCGAGTATGGCCCGGAAGTAAACAAGGTCAAAATGGGATACTCCCCCTAGGGTGATTCAGAATAATAAACAGGTGATGGCTAACCAACCAAACAAAGCAGTGGTGCACAAGGAGAGGAAGAGGGTGAGAGCAATAGATGTAGCTATACCGAATGATAGTAATATCAGGAAGATGAAAAAGGTGAAGGCAACAGTGGTCCCCATGGTAATCGGAGGACTCAGGGCAGTAACACCCAAACTGGGTGAGTCGCTCCAACAGATCCCAGGACTTACATCTGAGATCTCTGTCCAGAAGAGTGCAGCCCTACAAATACCAAAGATACTGTGCAGGGCCCTCAAGCTCCTACGCCTCGGGTAAGGGACTGGAGCTTAAAGGATAAAGACTGTCCACAGGGCAAGTGGGGTACTTTATTTATTTATTTATAAGAATAAAGTCTGGCAGCTTGAAAGCAAACTACAAAGAAATAAGGGGTGGCACAATGTTGTATATGCTAACTTTCTGAGGTGTAAATAGGAGAAATAATGAAGAATAAATAAAGACACTAACTTGTCACTAGGAGATGGTGAAATTCTGTCAGGAGAGAGTATAGTGGGATGTTTCATCTGTTTAGAGTCTAACAGTGTTAATCTAATCTAAAAAGCTGCTAGCTATAACTGAAATACATGAAAGGCACACTGATCATATCGTTCTCTCTTATCTCTCATTCCTAGTTTCACAAAACAAGATAAAGAAGAACTATATGCGTGGTTTTAACTTCTAGCACATATACAATTAGAATGAACTAGACACTATTTCCCTATTGAAGACCTTGAATTTTTCAAACAAGGCATAAAACGCTGATGTGTTTTAAATAATTCAAATCCTTTTCAGCGTATTTAAAATTTCAGTTTTATACGTCTTAGTTTCAAAAGCATTATCTTTCCACTGTTGTTTTTTAGGGAACAAAATTCCGAATGACAACAGCTTTATACATGAATCAAACATCAAATATGATTTCCTGAGTTTGTTCTGCTAATGTTATTCTGCTAGATTTCAGCCAACCTTGCGCTGCCTCACTTACCTGGATTTACCTAACACCTGTGAGTACCCAGGGAGCAGATGCTACAGGGTAAATTTCCTCAGGCATTACATTCAGACTGCATGATCACTGACTCTCTAAAAGAAGTATACTTTATACATTTAAATGAATGTGAAAATGTGCATGTACTTCCCAAAAGCGTGAAATAGACTTTGTCACAGAAGATATCAGGTAAAAGGAGAGCGACAGCAGATGAAGAGTGTGTGATGTAAGAAAGATGTTGGACTGCAGGAGCATCGAAAAGATTGGACAGAGATGGATGAATCGGGCAAGGGAGATGTGCATTTCTATCTGTCTTCACTTTATCTGTCTATCTATATCTTTATCACTTTGTCTATCTAGCAGGACTCACGCTGTTCATGAGTTCCTTTTTTGCTCACTGGTACTGATGGAATTTAGGGAACGAGTGAAAGAAAGGGTCAAAAAGATCAAGTGAGCCAGGCTTTATTGCTGTGACCCTCTCCTTCAGTGGGATGTTTTCTGTCAGCTTCACTTACCACTCTGCTTCTGTAAGACCACCCACACAATCACAACTCAGACACATTCAAGTAAAACACATGCACTTATTACATCTAACTGGTTGAAAATCAGTTATGATTGCTTTCTTTTTGAAAAGAGGACAAACACTGCATGTAAAAATGTGTCCCTGGATCACCTGCTGCACAGCTAATAGCTTTTACTCTCCTCGCCAAGTTAGAGAGATAAAGGGAGTGAAGGGGGCATGGGGTGCAAACAGAGGGAGGTGGGGTGGAGACTGCTTTGTGTTGTCAGCAGAAACATTGTTTTATGGATGCAGTGTTTACAATTTTGCTGCAGTTCTGTGTGTGTGTGTGTGCAAATAAGTGCATGTGTGTTTGTTTTCTCCATCGGACAGATTTGGCCTTACCTGTCCACAGGGATGAATTAAACCTGTCAAAGATTTTGCTTGTGTGTGTCTAAGTGTGTGTGAGAGATGTTCTGAGATGTATTAGGCCTGTCTATGGACACGTTGACTGTTTGTTTTAAGCCTGCCTGCAGGGCTTATGCATTCTGCATGAGAGTACTGTGCTTTATGTGTCAAACCCATTTGTTTGCCCAAATGCTCAGTGAAAGTACAAACATTCAGAGGACCTTTTGTTTGTCTAGTGTTCACCCACATGCACACTTGTTACAGACTGAGATACAAACACATAAAAACACACAAAGGGGCACATGGACATGCAATCACTCGCACACTTCAGTTTATCAAAAATTCAAACTTTTAACTTTAACACACTTGTATGGAGGATTTTTTTTTCAAAGGCTGAATCATAAGAAGGTTGGATTTGGCATTAGTGAATCCCTTTTTAGTGTTCTAACACTTCTCTGAAATCCTTTGGTACTTGAATTTGAAAGTAATTTAAAGTATGATGTACAAACTAATATTTACCTTTTCAAAATGTCTCCAGCTTTTAGTGGACTTATTATTGCAGGACAGAGTGTGCTAATGGGAATAGTATAATTTTGCTAACAATAAATAAAAGACAGAAAGCTGTTCACACTAAATACATCAATCCTACAATCTCAGGTTTAAGCATAGATTATTTTGAGAACTGTCATTTTAAGAGAGCACGAAAACCGGTCATTCATTTCACTTTTTACAAGATTCCAATTTTAAAAAGTTTTCTTCTTCAGTCATTTCTCAACTGACTGAGTTACCCCAGCAACTGAAGATGAACAGTCTAGCTGCTGGCTACCTGAACTGCAGAAGCTACCTCATTTGCCATTTTGCTTTATTTATCATTGCCGTCTTATCACAGGGAATGAAATGAAAGAAACTGTAACAATTCACTGCATTAGTGGTATCAGAACATTTAAATTTATTTCAATGTGAACCTGCTTTATTTAAGCATATTTTACCTCACTATCCAGCAACTCATTGGCATTACTTGAGGGTAAACTTATGATCAGTACAGACATGATCAGAAAATAGTGGGACTGGGTGTTAGGCGAGTTGATTATGTTCAGTACTATTTCTATCAGATTTAGTTTAAAAGTAGGAGGGAAACCAAGACTGGCAAAATGCAAACAGGCATGTAAGGTTGGTAAGTGGCAATTACATTGTGTTTGGGTATTTCCATCTGATGTGACAAGGATCATGAATAAGATGAGTACATGGTCTTAATGTTTAACAATATAAAAGAAATGGACACTGGTAAACTGTTATGGAAAATCAGTTCGTAGTTAGCTCCTAATTTTCCTGCAGAGGTGGAATTAATGACAGGAGGACAGTGACAGAATCCATATGTAAAAAAATATTCAAAGTGTGGTCATGGATGGGAACATTCGTTTTAATTTAAACAGGACACATTCGAACATCTTATAAACAAGAGTGATGACAGAAAGGCTTGAAGGATTGTTTGTTGCACATGTTTTATGAATAAAAACATCAGACACTTATATATCAAAATCGATCTGCTCACTGTCCATCATTCTCTCTGTGTCCCCAGTTTGACTCATTAGGACTTTAGAGAAATTATAGTGATGTCTCTGTACTTGTGCTGATTTGACTGCAAATAACATGGTTCTGAGCTTCAAATGATTTCACTGAGCCTTTGATGAAAGGATTTGAGAGTCCATACAGACACGCACGTTGACAGTCCCCTTCCACCCTTATGACACCACTTTGCACAGCTCCTGCTGAGAAAAGCATTTTGTTATTCGCTTAGCATACATTCCCTTTTCATGTCCACCTCAGCTTTGTATCCCACCCCTTACCTCCCCTGCTGCCTTCATGCTGTGGCACAGGCTGCAGTGTCTGGCTGCTCAGAGGAATGTGGTCTGATGATTGATTTCTTACCATCAAAAGGTAGGTTTTCACATCCCAATAACCTTTCATCTGAATACTGAAAACAAAGAGGAGATTCTGTCTATATGTTGCAGTGGGTGTGAGTGCAACAGTTTGAGCCCAGATTCACATGATCTGACTGTGATTATACTGTCATGCAGTGCTCTTTTTAATTTCATTGGATTCTAGGGAGATGGGTTATCTAGCAGACCTCTCTCTGCATGATATCAGTCAGAAAATCTTGTTTTTCAGCGCTGTCTGTTCGTTTCTTGGTTTTGATGTTTGTGTGTAGCCCCCTCTGCCATGCCTACAGGAGCCCTCTGTCCGTTTTCTCTTTGCCTCAGGTCCCTCCACATGCTGCAGGTACTGAGCAGACACACCCTGGGGATTCACATACCCAACCCCCCCATCTGTCACCAACTGTACAAGCTCCATGTGTGCCCACACAGAGGGGCTTGCATGTTCAGGGTTCTGATCTGGGCATCATTCCTGCGGCCAGTCAGCTGCTTGTCCAGAAGAGAGTGTACCGGTATGTGTAAACTTACGTTATCCTCCCATGTATGTGGATCTGAGCTGGATCTGTGTGTTCCTATGCACATATGCATCATGTTTCCCCAGGAAGAACTTTGAGCCATCTCCAGGAAACCCTTTGGGAATGGGTTTGGGAAAGCTTAAGGGGATGTATGTGCAAAGCTGTCAGATGGATTTGTGTCCATCATGGCTGTGGTTGGCCCTGAGGCCGTGACAGCAGATCAGAACAGAGAGTTGTTACAAAGGAGCAACAGATATAGTAGAGACAGAGCTCGACTAACCTACTTCTAAAGTAGAGCAGCCACTGAGATTCAGGCTGGATTCTGGAATTGTGTGGCATTTCTGTGTCATTAGATCCAGACAAATTTCTTTATTCCTGTAATTTGTGCAGTAATACACTGTAATGCACATACTATTACTACCACATATACAATATTATGACTTTCTGCCATATAGATTTGATTCTCATGCAGAGGTTCTCTTTATTTTCTTAATGTTGTGTACTCAGTTATATACTTGAAGCTGTATGGATACAGCTTCAAGTATATAACTGAGTACACAACATTAAGAAAATGTTGGTGGTGGTCAGTGTAGTGTCTCAATACAAATAAGTTTACAACACAATGCTGTAATTTATGTCCCACATGGGACGTATTGGGATGTATTGGGATGTATACAACATATGTCAAATAAAATCAAACCTTTATGCTTGAGCTTTTAATTGACTCTGTTTTACAACCCTAGCGCTGTTTATATGCAACAACGCCATAGTTGACTGCAACAATTGCAATGTACAGGGGATGAGCCCCGTGTGAAAGGAAGCAATGCTATAAACAGACTATATAGTTCAAGGCCATCTCAGTTCTCCTGGGATTCTCTGTGTTTAAGTATGTGTGTGTCTGAGAAAAGTCTTTAGCTACTTTGCTTTGTACTTTTTTTCCACTCTAACACCCCCCCCCCTCATGTCTTTCACTAATCATTTAATTTAGCCTTCCTGTATTTATTTGTAGCAATCAGTAAAATGAAAAGCATCAATGATGAAATGAACTTATCATGGTGTGAAAGAGAAATCAGTGCAGTGCGCTTGTAAGCACTTGACACTATACTCCCACTGAAATGTCTTGTACATAATAAGTACTGTAGCATTCTGTGTGTGAGTGTGTGAGTGTGAGAGGGGGGTGCGGGCTTGGGAGAACGTGTGTGTGTTAAGATGACAAGAAGATGAGAGAAGACAGACACAACAGTTGCATCATGACTGTAACATCTGAACCATTTATGATTTATTTATGCGTCTTATTTGTTACTGGGCTAGAGATGTTTTTGCTAACACATATGGCTGGGGGGACTGCATGATTGATTCACGAGTGGAAACAAAATAAAATGCAAAAAAGTAGATCAATTTGCCCATCATTAATTCAGGTAGCTGGACAGACAGACACTTAATGGAAAGACAATGCTAACACATTTTTTTTCACAATGATATACATGGGAAAAGAAGCACTAGCATCTTATTTGTATAGCTGGGTATCTCAGTTTAATTGATGAAAACAGATGTAAACAGTTTGCCCAGCTGGGTACAAAGCTTTTATTATATAGATCAAAAATTAATTATTATTAAATTAGTATACGATAATATGTTTTGTTTTGAGGGAAAAAAGTCATAGCATGTCATGTTGACAAACAGATTAGTGAATAAAACGCTACACAAAGTGATTTGTAAAAATAATATTTCTTTTTAAATTTGATGGGATGCTGAAGGGAATTACATTAAAAAAGACTATATTGAGCAATTACATTTTACAATGTCACAGCAAAATCTTTTATAATAATTATAATAAAAGATCTCCTAGTTAATTAAAAGTGTGTCATCATTACAAGGTTCTCAATCATCACTAGTATACTTGAGAGAATGGGGCAGTACTACTACCTGACGTGTTGTAATAATGTGAGCCTCTATATCAAGAGTGTTTTGGAAAATAAAATGTCAGAAAAATTGTTTATTTGTGCTTTCTACATTTGGATGTATTAACAGCTATCACCAAAACACTTACTAATAAAAACCTGGTTACAGGTTGATTCTCTGTGTCCTGTCCCTTTTGAATCACACTGACTTGACTGATTAGTCTGGCATTGTGATATTAAACATCAGTTTCTTGGTTGAAAAATGTTCTATCCTTTGAGCACCACAAAAGGGCTAATCGGTGCCATAGACAAGATTAATGCTGATGTCAAGTTCTTGTAATGTATTGTTCAGATGTGCAACACTGCAGGAATATTTGAAACAGCCTATGGTCACATGTGTTTGGCTCCGTATGAGTATGTTGGCACAGTTATGCATCAGTGTAGATTTGGGTACAAGGATGGGTATTTCATAATTGGTTTGGGAAAAATGGGGATCAAACGCCAAGGAAATTGAATTAGTGTACATAATGTCCGACATGAAGAAGTAAACGTGTGATGAGATTTTACAGAAGTTTTACAAATCTGACATACAGAAAGATTTTTAGGAAAATCGTATTTTTTTTAGTTCCAGGTGAAATGTTTCCCTTCGTTTCTACTCTCAGTGCTAAATTGCTAACTGCTAAAGCTATATTTTACAGTAAACTCATCACAAACTATTTAATATGTATTTACTTAAAGTTTTAAAAGATTCTTCTAACAGACATAGAAAATAATAGGTAGTAGATACACAGTAGATAAAATAACCAATAATGTGTGCAAATGATAAACTGAAAATGAATATGAAGTACACAGTTAAGCTTTCAAGCTCTACCTCCATTGCCTTGCAAACTGCATGCTATATACAGTAATAATGGTGCCCTTTACCCCTCAACACGGTAATGACTAGACCTTTCTTACTTTCAGCTTTAAATTGCATGACTCATAGCTGTTCAACAGGCAAAGTGTGGGAGAACACACACCAGGTATGCTGCAAAAGTTCATTATTTCGGGGGATTTAAAACAAACATTGGAGTCACAATTTGCACAAAAAGACAAGAATTTGGAGCATGCTTTAAAAAGTACACTTTGTGACATGAGATTTTCAAAATGATTTAAAGACAAAAACAATTCCTTGAGATTGGAAATCTAATTCCTTTTTAAGTTACAACGAAGAACTAAAAATCTTCTTTATTCTATTGTCTTCATTTCTTGCAAGGTTGACCTTTCTTTAAGAGAAACACTTACTATTTGGTAATTATCTTCTCACACTTTGTTATTACACCCGTCCTCCCACTGCTGAGTCTATCAGTGATCAAGACTTTTTCCTGTCTGCTATGATTAAGGAATCGTGAGTCACTTGCAGTTAAGCTTGTGTTTGAATGTAGAATAAGCACTTCTAGTATGTGAGAACATTTTTTAAAAAGACAGATGATCTACACATATCAAATTTGGCACTAACTCAAGTCACTCAAGGTAACACCAATAATACTACACAAGGGGAGCGAGAGAACAAAAAGACAATAAATATATAGCAAATATATAGCATCATGGGTAATTATTTCCACTACATATAAAGATTTGTATTCCTAATGCCATTTCACATATTTGTAACTCGTTTGGCGTTTAAATGATCAATCCAGTCAAAGAGATCTCTTAATCTTTCAACATATCTTATTTTGATTATTTGCTATTCTAGGCTGAAACTGTGGTCAGCTTTAAAATTCTCTGATGCTTTAGTTACCTGTGAGGAAAGAACTGCTATCCAGGAGGTATTGCAGCTGTCTTTTTCATTTTTAAATAAATCAATAAAACTGTCAAAACCATTTTTGTAATGCTGTTGTTTAGCTCAAGCTACAGGCCCATGTTTTAAACTTTTATACAAGTCCTTTTCTTTATGCATGTATTGAAGTGCACAAGTGACTTTGTGTTGGGATCTAAACTCTCCCAAACTTGCAATGTATGTCCTGTGTAGGTGTGCAGGTCATAAATGTGCCGATTTCATGACACAGGCTGCAGAGGCACAATGTAGAAGATAGTGTTTAAAGACTGGCATCAGGTTTTTCTCTGCATGTGGGGACAAGGCTCTGAATGTCTAGAGGGAGGGACAAAACAAGGAGTCAGCAATGACATTATGTGTTCAGCTCCAAGTAATAATTGGTGAGTGAACGCCATGGACATAAGACAATGCAAATGCATCATGCATCTTGATCTTATGCTTTAGTGTTTCTAGGATTTCTGTGGCAGTGACATGCATGAGCTCATCGTTTTCAGTAATACTGGTAGTGAGGTTGGCAAATAGAACTACATTACTTCCTCATTTATCTCCACCCATAGGACTGTCATTGAGTTGGGGTAGTCGTGCTCTTGGTTGTGTGGTTACCTTGAGTCTGGCCACAATCTTTATCCTCAGCTCAGTAGATCCACCTGTTATTGCACGTGGGTGGGCATCATCTAGTTCAGTTATACTGCTTGCTATTGTTCATATGGTGCTGTAGTCTCTCAATCTTCAGCTTCAATAATAGCTTTCTTTTGTTGATGCTATGGCACTGAACTACCAGGTGCTTCTTAGTCAGCGTGGATATTAGTCATCTGCTCATTCATAGTTCCCACATGCATTGCATATAACCTCTTGCAATGGGACAGATTGCCTGCTAGCATTCCATCAATTCCATGTTTTCAGTTCTTGTCCATGTCCTGGTTCCCCAACATCTGACATGGACCCTTTAAAGCTGGGTGATGTCCGAGTTGGTGTGACTTCAGTTGTGTCTCTCTTACTCATGTTCTGAGGTGGGCTTGACTAGCATTTATCTAGCCTGGGGACCCTTCCTGGATGTATGCCCAGCCAAAGGATTCAAACCCAAATGTGTGTGTTTGTGTAGGTGTTTGGGTGTGTGTGTGTGTGTGTGTGTTACTGTGATATTTATCTTCTCTTTAAATCAAACACATTCATGAATTATTTTGACTTGATCTTCATGCCTTACATGAATTAAATTAACAAAATAACTTCTTCACAGAACAGCCAAATGTAAAGGTAATTTTTCATTATTCTAAAAACTGTGTCCACATAATCACCTCTCATAGCCTGGATTACATCAATTCTCCTTTGATAAGACAGTATCTTATTCAGATTAATAATTGATTATTAAAAGTGATAAGAAAGAGTGCCGATTACAGCAGAGCAACACTGACTTCTAGCATCTTTCAAATGGATTTTAAAACACTTTTACTTTTACATTAAACCACAAGTGGTCAAGAAACATCGCTGGCATTCTATCATTTTATGTTCAAACTTGCACTCTTGGATCCTCCAATGCAAAATTGCTATGCAGTTTGTATAGCACTGAACTGTCAGATGATACCTGAAGCTGATTCAAGCATAGTGACTAGTACTGCTGTACTATGACAGAAAAAATGTTGCAGGGTATTGTAGCTTACAATAGAGGGAGTCTTGAGAGGATAGCTGTTACAAAAAGGCATTGTTGAGATGAATTGTACTTTACAACAATACAAACCACATGTAAAGTACATAAGGTTTGTTTATCCTATCAGTAATTTATAGGCCCTCTTCTTCATGACGAAAGATTTACAGGCTAATTTAGGCTCAAAATAAATTGTGACTAAAGACAAGATATTGTGTACCCAGGCAGGAAATGGTGTATCCATTACTCACCCCAGCAGTTTCATTATGGTGACAAGAAATATTAATTCTGTATTTCCACAGCTTAATACTTACAAATTACTTACAAGTTTGTTTTCTCTTGCTATCTCTCACTATCTCTCTGTGTCCCCATCTCTCTTTTTTGTGTAAATCATTATGTGGTGGATGTAATTTTTCACATTAATAAGTTATTATTATTAGTATTATGAAATACTAATACTACTACTACTAATAATAATAATAAATAAATAAATGTGTTGTGATCAGATGAAACCATAATCACACTGAACATGGGTCATGGATGGGTTTTCCCAAACATATTGCCAAGTCAACACAAGGGTTGCTAAAGAAGACCCACATTAAGCTCATGGAGTGGCCTAATGAGTCTCCAGATATCAGTAATTATTTTACCACTGTGCTTGCCAACAAGGATTTCTCCATGTTTTGCTTGGGAATCAAATACTTATTTCAGTCAGTGAAATGCAAACCAAGGTCTAACGTTTATGTAATGAATTTTTTTTCTGCATTGTTGTTGTTTTGTTGACTTTTCACTAGCTGGGCCCACGTCCTCATTTTAGGTTTGACAGCATTTTAGTAGGTAAAAGTGAATGCTTTGACATGAATTAGGCTGCGGTTTGGGGAAGGCCTTGAAGGGGACTGGCGACGGCTCCGCGGCCTGGCAGATCCCCATGTACTAAATAGAAGTGAAGAATTTGAAGAATGGAGAACAAGGAGAGAGGGAGGGTGGGGCATGTAAACGAGAATGATCAGCTTGGAACCTATATAGATGACAGCTGGAAGGAGCGTGTTTGGAGGCGTGGTCCTGCTCCTGAAATTCCGATACATAATCTCAAAAAAAAAAAAATCGTATGAATGTGAAATCAGTTCCTACTCCCAAAGCATCTATAAATTAAGGGAGAGTGGCATGGGACAGATTCATAGTTCTAATACCATTATGCAATATGATATATATATATAAGTGGGAGTCGCCTGATCCATGTGATAGATTACCATTTGTGCTTCTTAAACAGGAGCACTTCAGTTAGACAGAGTTTAATAAGTTTGCTACTGGCAGAAGTGGCTTGTTACAATAGTCTAACCTTGATCTTGAGCCTCCAAACTCCTCCGATGTTTTTTCTGTATTAAAAATGACCTTGAAATTATTAAATCTTCATCAACAATAATCCAATAAACCAAACTGGAATCCATAAACTTTCCCTGATCTCCAGATGTTAACCAAGAGCCTTGGCTCGACCTCTATTCATTGTGTATATTCATGGTTGTTTTTTATTTAAATACGCTGGGGAATTTGTAAATAAGAAACATATTCTTCAAGTTGGAGTTTAACAATACAAACCTAAATTAAACTACACTGAGCAATTCTTCTTTTCTAAATTTCCTTGCCAGGTTTAAGGGACTTGTTTAGCTGCTATAAGCAATTAATGCATGAACTTAATTATAGCACCAACACTAACGATTTTCATGTGATTTAAGGAGGAAGGATTATCATCTCTCCTGAACATTACCTAACTCTCTCTCCTTGGGCAATAAAGTCTGTGAATCAACTCAACTCTTCAGGGAATAGGCTAATCTACCAGTGGAGCGTATCTGTCACATTTTCCAGTGGGAAAACTCTTCATCACTTTATCATCCTACGCTGTTCTCTCTTAAGGAAACCTGCCAAATAGATTTACTAATCTACTTCATTGTCACACACCATGGTCCCGGCAATATTTAATTTATCTATGTGAGGGTGTGGATCTGCCTTACAGTATAACATATATAAGAGTGGAGAAGAATGATTGGCTTTAGAATAGACTATGGCAGAAGATGACAGAAACATCTTTCTGTTCTGTAGACTGTATTTAGAGCACACGACCAATGCCATTAAGTAATGGTGAACCTTGTATTAAGGCCTTAGTTCTTGTTAATGTAATAAAAACATTTTAAAGATTAATATTTATTTTTAATATTTAAATGTTAAAGTCAGACATTAAAATAGAGCACCACATTATCTTTGAAGTCTTTTTCAGCAATATTATGAGCAAGTACATATTTCTACAAAAACAGCTAAGGGAAAACGCCTTGAATAGTTATTAGTTAGTCAGTTATTTCCTGGATAACTAGCATTATTTCTCTAAGACCCTTCATTAGTGCTCACAGGAACTTACACTTGTTTAGCATGTTTGAATTAACATACATGCATTTTTGTCTCAGAGTTAAACCATAAATCCCATGTTAGGTAAAGATAAACATTCTAATGGGTTACAGCTCTCCTCTGCAGCTAAGCACTCTAAAATTTACAAATGTATGCCAGTCAAGACAACCAGCCAACCAGAGTGAAGTCTTTAGGGAGTATGATGAGACAGCCCAGCTTTATTTTTTGCAGATAAAAGCCCCAGTTTTTGCCTCTGCTGATTTCACCACAGCTGTTCATTGTGCAGAACTCTTACAAGCTAAGATTCCCTGTAAATAAAGCTTGTGACTAACCTAGCATCTTTGCACCCACCTTGTTGCTTTGTCAGCACTGATACAAGGAAATCATCAATTTCCACAAAACACATTTAGTCTCAGTGTTAGGCTGCAGTAGTCAAACCTGGACAGGCTTGCAGAAACATTTCCTGTCCTGTTTTGTTATTTTACAAGCTCATCTTCTCTCTGTGGCTCAGTGTTTGCATACATGTATTTCTTTTTAATGTATGAAAAGATTAAATCCACAGTGGTCACAGTTCATTTCACAGCAAACAAAACATTACCTGTGTTTCCATTTAAAACTGACTATCTATCCATCTATGTATGTATGTATGTATGTATGTATGTATGTATGTATGTATGTATAGGAGCAAAGTAACAAATGGCCCTTTTAGACGAAAGTTCAGCTACATAAAATTGTAAGTCATTTTCTATATATTAGATATGTATTTTGTACACTCCTGGGTTACAAATTGAACTATATGTCCCTCCCTCTTCAGCTGGCATTAGCAGACCATGCTCCTTACTTGGTGCAAGAGATTGACATACCTACACTCAAACCTCAACTGCAATAGTTCAAGGGTCCTGCACAAGCTGCTATGTTTACTCCTGCTGTTGAAAAAGTTGGATCTCCTGCATTTTGTACATGCTCTAAAAAAGTGGAAAGTGGAAAGCAAATGCTTAGAGTGATATAGATATTAAGTGTTTACTATATTGAGAGGCCTCACAGCAATAGTAAAACACAGATACAGTGTGAACCTTCTAACTGCATCAACCTTCAGTGCTGCATTTTTTCTCTGAATTATGAATACTGTCAAAAACCTACAGAGCATCATAAAGAGTACTGCACAGCAATTAGAGTTGTTTTTTCTTTATTACTTATTAGGGTTTACTGCTCATTTCAGTAATGCTCAATTGTAAAGGAATTAAAAACCCCTCAGTATTAGATTACACACTGTGTATCAAGCTATTGTTTATATTACTGATTTAAACATGTTCACTGATGATTTGTAATCAAGATGCATGTGATCTGCTTTTAAGTTTATGCTAATCAGAATAATAATCACTGCAGCGACAGCAGCGGCATAGCCATACACCATCTGCAGTTCTCTTTGTCAGTACATGGGAATTCATGTGAGGAAACATTAAGCATTGGCCTCCTTTTGGTTCGAGCTGTAGGCAACACAAATAAGAAATTTAACAATGATCAAAACATTTTAACAGACTTTTCAGACAACTAAAACTTGCAGTCAGTCTCATTATGGAGACAAACAACATCCCTGTTGGGAAGCTGGAAGCCCCAGTTGAAAAACAGGAGCTCTGCTGATTTAATCTGGACTTCTGGAGATTTCTTTTCATAGGCCAAGCAACTTTAAACATTGTTTTAAGTGTCATAAACAATGTTAGGGCTCTTTAATTTCACTGCTGAAAGGAGAAATTAAGATTAATGTGTTACCACTGTAAAGAGTGTCTTTTCAAACATGCCTTTAGAAGATACACACACACACACACACACACACACACACACACACACACACACACACACACACACATTTTAGAAATAAACACGTTTTTTTAAAGTTTGTTTGATGAAAAATTGCTGTTGGGTATAAATAGTGTGTATGTGTACTTTATATGCAGGCAATCTATTTAAACAATACCCTTTTTTCTTTTTGTGTGCGTTGGTGATTGTACTGTTTAAAGCCCTGTCGAGCTCCTGGCCATACCATTTTTGCACAGGGAAAGTAGCCCTTCATGAATATTGGTGAATACAGAGCGTGGCAAAACCTTGAGGTAACCAAACAAACAGTGTGCCCCAGAGAATACTGAGGATCAGAAACCATACTAACATCTCACAGTGGTTGAAAGTGTTTATATGTGCGGTTACCCATATTAAGTGACTTTACCACAGCTACTGAGTATGCATATGCTCCAGAGAGCATGAAGAATAAAACTAGCTTGACACCTTAACACTTGCATGAGTGTGCCTGTGTGTGAGCTTGTACACTTGTGCATGTTTACCCAAATCAGGCTACTGTAGCACAGCTGTATTTGGGCTAAAGCAACAGGAGATGAAAAGCAGGCCAGTGGTCTCTTTGAAACAGTGTTATGCTTAAACTCTCCAAGGACTGACACATAAAAACCAACAAACCAACCAGCCATCAATAATGTATTAAACCCATTCATCCAAGGTATTATGTTTCTCAATACTCCTAAATATGGTTCAGTGGGAGTGCAGCCTTGTACTGCTCACAAAATGGCTCTTCTGGGGAAAAGAAGCGATATTATATATGAAGAGTGAAGCTTTAATATTTATAATGGTGGTGCTTTGTTTTGTACCATGCTGCTATGCTGAGATCTTTTAAATATATATATTTTTTTCTTTCTTATCAATGTAGGATGTGATGACTTCAAACTGTTTGTAGTAGAGGCAATATAATTTAAAGACACAAATGTATTCTGGTCTAAAGGGGGCATAAAATAAACAAAAAGTACATGAAGTTTTCTAGACTGGGAAAGATTACGCATGATAGATATCAGCAATGGTTTGTTAAAAGATGAAGCTATTGTTCTTCCATGTACCTTTCTTATGTCTGAGATTCAAAAGAAATTATTTTCTACTGTGAGAAGAAAAAAAAAAACCTGAACAAGATTAGGTTATGTCACACTGCCACTTTTTGAATAATGCTACAATTCAAAGTGGATGTATTGCACTTGTCAGATCCCAGATTAAATGACTAATCAATCACATCTTTGTAGGTGGAATTGGATATGGTGATACTTAAACTGTCTCTCTCCAGCTTATCACATGAAACCTGGTTACCCATTCTATTCTGCATGTTACTGCACTTGATAGTATTTATCATTGTGCAGGGTTAGTGTTGTGTAGAGGTGTAACTCATACCATTATCTCTTCACCAAACCTAACCAATAACTTTTAGTGCTTAAACCTAATCAAACACCAAATGAGTGTGAAAGCTAAACAAGCAAAAATAAAACTCTGTCACAACGACCCCCCTCTACATTCATAAACCTTTTTTGTGGTCTTTTTTTCTTTTCCTCCTGCCTTGCCACACCATCTTTAACATTCTTTGTTCAAACTAAAATAAGCATATAAAATCTTATGCTGGGTGGTCATTCTGACACAATGGTCCCCATTTATCTGAGTTTGGGACAAGCACAAGGAGTGCTGGAGGCAGGCATGGACACAGAACTCTCCTGACCCGACATCTCTTATCATATATGCTGAGGTTTGCCCTGATTCAGTTGTTATATAACCATTAAAATACCTTTCTTGGATTAAGACAGAGTGTAAAAAGAGTGTCAAATGTTCACGAGATACACCAACAACAGATGCAATGATATATGCCAGATGTGTTACAAAGGCACAGAGGCATATGTTAAATAACAAGAAATAGGCTATGTGCACCTGTTTGATTTTTTTTTTCTCTGAAAAATGAAACATGTAATAAAATGATGCATTTTCCATCCAAAACCATCACTCTGCACCTCTATCAGCTGTCAGCAAGTCCAGCGCTTGTCAGGCTGATCACATCAGCATTAATCACACCCTGAAAAATGTCTGCACAGTTTCTTTAACAGCCATAAACATGCATTACCAGGGTGAGCATTTTGACTGAAACCTGTTTGAGTACAGACCTTCACCTTCCACTTCTTTGAAACTTAGGTATAGACTATGAAACAAAGAAAGGCTCCCAGTCCTCTTAGCTTTTTTTGTTCTTCTGCAGTATATGTTCTTCTCAACAATTGTGTTTCTCAGAAACCAATCTATACCGCTCTCTTTCAAGAAGACAAATAACATCACCACAGCATTAGGCTAAATGCATGACATAAAATGAAATGGCAATTCAGTCTGATTATGAGGCTAGTGAAGCACTGAGAACCAAATACATTTCAGTAACAATGAACAATTTTTAATGGAAAAAATGTACCATTTTATGGGAGAATAAGAAAAATCCCCAGACATTAAGTGGCCAGGCTTCATTAAAATTCCGAGTTAAATGAACTTTTGAATAGTTGGTTCTAACAAAGTACATTAAATAAACATAAAGACTTAAAGTTGCTTTCCAATTATATTTCAACTATATTTCTCTCAAGAATTTCAGAAGTTCTTTATGTGCGTCATTGCCTAACTATTAAGGCTTTTGTTAGCAGACAATCTTATTCATCATTCATCACGTGGGTGTTTTGACTTAAAACTAAATATAGGGGTGTGGAATTAGGCAAATAAGAAGTGAATAGGATTAGCGGTGGTTAAATCATACTTTTCTAAAGAGCATGTCACCTGAAATGAATAAAGAACAGCCAGATATGTGAGGTGGCTGACTAATCTGTCTGAGTTAATAAAAAAATACTACACTTCTTTATACTTATTGCAAGATATCACAGTGCTCCTCAGCATCTTCATCTCTCAAAATTTCAAAATTTTAAGCAAATCCTTTTCACAAGACATTTGCCCGCACACTTACTAAAACCAATGGATCGGAATGTGTGTCAGCTTCTTTTATGCTGAGAGCTGGAGTATTTTCACCATGCCCTTTTCAGCAGCACTGACTTGGAGATAGACTGTCGCCAGTGGCTAGTCTTACCAAGGTGCACGAACTCAGATTTGCCCTTTTCATTTTCTGTTTCCTGTATAGCAGAAGAATGATGCTGTATGCATTTTCTTTTATGGAGCATAGTCTTGGAGTAGTGCATTTCACAGTGATATTCCTCATCTGTTCTCTCTCAGCTACTGTCTTTTCTTTTAAATGTCTGTCTCATTCTTTCCTTTTTTTCTCCCGTCACATACCCCAACTGCATTTTCCTTAATGTTTTCTATTGCTTGTACTGTATTGGCCTCAGGGGCATGTGCTTGCATGAGGGAAATTATAGTGAATTACATTTGCCACATGGAGTTAATCTAAAGGGTTTCATTGCAAGATTCTTCATTTGGGTAGCTATTCATTCTTGTTCGCTTTCAAGAGAGATTGTATCAACTAATACCTGCACGTGTAATATTAATTTCATTTAATGCCAAGATTCTCAGGTCAGAAAAATAAATATTTCAACTGAAGCAGAAGTGACGTTGTTAATGGAAGCTATGTCAATTTGAAAAAAAAAACAAAAACAACAACTTTCATCTCTTAATTATATCCAGATTCTCTAAAGCTCTTCCTCTATGCATGCTCTGCTCCTCATCTTTTGCCCATTCCACAGACTTTCTCATAACAATTTCCTTTCTCCATCATCCATCTCACTCTGTTTTCCGCCCTCCCTCCTCCATGTTCATCTCAGAGGCATATAAGAAATGACACTGGACTAGTCTTTGCTGCTTTATTAATCCTTTAAGCTTCTAAAGGGAGGCACAAATGCAACTACTCCCATTCAAATCAATGGCAGTAACTCCCAATTGCCCTATCTGTGGACTGCTTAAATGTGCTTCATTTTTACACACTTGGACCTGAAATGCGCACACACACACACACACACATCCAAACCAGGCACACACAGTGCTGAATGGTCTTAGCTCCCTATGGCCAGGGCTCAGCTAACCAGCCTGCAGCAGGAACAATTCGTGGGCTGCTCAGTCAAATGGAACTCTGACCCATGGGCCCATGGTGCAGCCCCAGTCATAAAATATCTCACACACACAGTGACACGGCTATCCCCTAACACACACACTCAATCTCTTGTCTTCACTCAGACCATAAAATCATTGCGACACATGAGGGCAGGGAACAGTGTTTTTGTGCTGTTTTGCCCATCACACATTTCCATTACAAAGTCTTGCCATGAGTCTGGGAGAGCGAGGGCCCATTGAACAGCGGACAGACTACAAAATGCTTCTAGTCAGAGCCCATCAACGTTGCGTTTTCCCCACTGAATGGCTTGTCAGTGAAGGGTGGAGATGGGCTTTGTGTGAGAGGTAGGACTGAGCTCTGTTGGACCAGACAATGGGTGGAGAGCTGATGTCAACTCTGGAGAGTGCATTCAAGGTTCATCATCTGGTGTGTTATAAAGCTTCTGAAAAAAAATATTCCTTTCATCTATTCCCAAGCTCTCCTCCTTTTCTTGAGACGTTTCAGCTTTGTTCAGCATTTTCTCCCAATCATTTTTTTTTTTTGTCATTACACTTTTTTCTTGCATAACTGAGGAGAATTCAGTACGGTTACAGAAGTGTTATTCTGCAAATGCAGTGCTTGTCTAGCAATTTCATCAGCTAAAAAGCAGGCTTTTACAAAGGCTACCTTAACAGTCACTTATTTATCAGCATGTTTGACAGACGTCACGCAAGTTCAGGAGAAATAAAATCATATTCCCAACTCTGAGTGAAAGAGAAATATGAATACAGCACAGTGTATTGGGACACCAAAAACCTGCTACCTTTTTACATTATAATGGAGGCATGCAGAGTTACATTCTGAACTCTCTTACTTTCTTCATGAAAAAAAACAAACAAAACAAAACAGTATGCTGTTACGAAAACCTGACCAAAATTTAAATTTTTCCATAGACCAGTGAATTTCTAATACAGCAAATTATATTGTGGGACATTCAGGTAATAGATGAAATGATAAGTGTTAATGATAAGGGCTTAACACTTAATGATTCAAATATGAGATTTTGGAAACAAAGAAGACAGCAGAATTAATCTGTTCATGTTTTACACATTGCTGTATATATTTGAATGGGCAACACGGTGGCCTGCTGCGTGCCAAATACCAAGGCCAGATTTTTTTTTAAAGAAACACCCTCTGCATTAGTACATATACTTAACCAATGCACTACTTATGTTGATACTAATATGACCTGCTTAGGGACCCCAGAATCTCTGGAAACTCCAAAGTTTTAATAGCCTGATGAACTCACTGATATCCATTAAATAATATAAATATCCATGTGATTGTTTATTTGATTGTCTCAAATTGTCAAATTGTTTGCAGGATTGTTGAAAAATGTATTGATAGACTTGCATGAAAATTTTACCTCAGGTAGGGCTAGTTAGAAATCCTTAATTTTTCCAACTGGATCCAGTGGATGCTGTAGCCTATGCCAGGTGTCATAGAATGAGAGGCAGGCTACATCCTGGTTACCAGTCTGTCATAGGGCTAACACACAGACACAGCCAAGCATTTAGAAACACCAAGTAATGTAACATTTTGTCTCAGTCTGCCCATATCTATTGGCTCTTGGTGCTAAAGGATTTTTCTGCTTCGACAGAGATATGCAGCCTCTGTTTTGGCATTAAACATGAACAACTCACCAAAATCATACAAATCTTTCACGGTATTTTGCCAGAAAGTAGGTATATTTTTCAAACTTTCATTCAGGCCATTTTAAAAGGCAGTAACAAACTAATTGTGTTTTTGTTTTTCAGATTTTAGGGACTTATTGCATTCATAGACAACAGGGGAAAGGGCACCTTCCTGTCAACTGTGGCACCTAAGGGCAAGATCTTTGACAGGGCACTGACAGGAAGGGCACCAACAACATTAATCTGTCACAACTATTCTGTTCATAATGGCAGCACTGTAGTGAAGTGGTTAGCACTGTCAACTCACAGCATCCTTGGTTTACACTGCATGTTGTCTTCCACTGAGCCTCCAATGAGCTGAGTGAACAGCTTCTATTACTGAACAGTTAAATTATGGATACATGGTAAGAAAAAAGTAAACTAAACAAAAATTTATACCACTCGCTGACTTTGACTACCAGTGCATAATAAAACTTCGTGAAAATCAATTAACATCCTAAACGCTGGCATGTACTTGGCTACAAACACACACACACACACACACACACACACACACACTCATAAACGATTAACACTCCCTCAGTTTGACATTTATTTGGCTATTCATACTCACTGCCTTGCTACACTCTGTCGCTCTGTCTTCTCCAAGTGAGAAATGAGCAGCAACGCCCTGATCAATGGGACATTCATACACCGGTATTACATTCTGACCACTCCCCCTCGATGAAATGGCACAGCAGCCTGCATGGCGCCATAAATTTGCCTTTGTTTAAACAATTTTCCCTCATTCTTCTGCGAAGCAGGGCACTTGTTCTTTATGTAAAGGAAACAAACATGAGAACTATGGCAGGATATAAAGAGGCCATGTTGAAGTTGAGTTTATTTTTGATTCTTTGTGAGGAGATTCTAGACTTCACTGATTCCTCAAACATGAGTCTGTGTGCTGCTTTGACTGCGTGTGGTAGCCAAGGCACATATGGAGACCATTAAGATGCCCGGATACTATAGACCACCAATTTTTGCTCAATAAGAACTGTGTGCATTATGTCTGTGTGTCTTAGCCATCAGCAAGCAACTTAAAGAAGTCCAGACGCTTTTCTTTGCAAGCTCCTTTGACTTAGCCATCAGATTTAATCTTAGGTACTTTCCCACCATTTGAGATGCAATGAGCACAACTATCATCCAACTGCATGAGCTTATAAAATAGAAATAAACTCTGAATTATAGTATGCTATGTATGGTCACTGGTCAGTAATGGTCTGGCCTCTGGACAAAAATATTCCAGGAATCAACAGTTTGTGGTTTGTGTGACTGTGACCGGCACTTAGAGGTTGTACTGCAGTTGTGGGAATGTGTGGGAGGGATAATGGGAGAACAAAAAAGGGAGAAAGAAATGTAATGAGATGAAATTAGTGAAACGGAAAGAGGTGACAAAGCTGATGGATGAGAGTGAGCTGTACGGAAATGCAGGGAAGGAGAGGAGAGAATCAGACATGGTGAAGACGAGTGCAGAACGATGAACTGTTTTTCTGCTTCTTTTCAGGGACCAACATGATGATGTCCAAACAAAAACAAAAATCAAAACATGCAATGGAAAAGAAAATATTTTTATTCGATTCTTTAACCTTGCTCTGTGACTGTACTGACCTCAGCCAAATTCACTTTCATGCCTTGTGAAGCAGCAAAAGACATGCCACCACATGCTTCTACATTTGGCTTAATTTGAACGATATATTTCTGTCTGAGATATGGGCAGGCTGAAACAGAAGTTGGGGTTTGAAGACAAATAGCTTCAATTTACAGTAGCAAATTAAAAGTCTTATCTTGAGCAGTCAGAGCGTATTTCCATTTCCCTTTACATTAAAGAATTCCCTGAGACGTCCTGGAAAAAGGGGCAGTGAAACTTTTTAAAGCACATGGATATCTAGATTTGAATGAGGGTGAACTCCTTCATAGATTTGTCATACAGCTAGGTTAGAGGACATTCATGGACACTGGACAAGCACACATATTCTTATTATGCTCAAAAGTACAGTTGAGCACCATACAGTCTCGCTTTCATTAACACACTCTTCTCTTCTCATTCACACACACACCCTGACCCTCTTTACTTGGATAAATAATTGATGTCTCCAGTTAAAGTGTCAGACAAGGAGCCATAGCCAGCACTTATTTATCGTCTTCCACATCGTTAACAATGTCTCTCTCTTCCCTCTGTCTTTTTAAGCAAACACTGGGATTTGCTTTCATAATAAGCATGTGGCTGTTTAACTTGAATACACTGACATGCTCTCCAAGGAACCTGCAGTAATAAATGCTTTGAAGTGATGTTCAGGGAAATTAACTTTATGTATAGCAGAGAGAGAAGGTAACAATAGAAAACATTTTTTTTCACTTATTATTATTGCTGCTGTTATAAGATGTTATGGACAACATTGTTATATATTTTGTTGACTTGTGTACTTACATAATTCCAAATGTTTTCAACAATTCAGAGTAATCCATGATTACAGTCAATCAAAGGGTAGCTTTCCTTGGTGTCATTACATTTTTGCTCTTCCGGTTCGTATAACTCAACAGGAAAGGGAAAATATTGAATACTATCATGTAGAGTAAAGCAATGTTATGACTAGGAATTCCTCAGTCAAGCTTTTTCCAGTTCTGATCTGATGCCTTGGATGTGGGTAAGTGCCGATAACAAGAAATAATACGAATGTTAAGTTCAAAAACTGTATCTCTCACTGTGAGGAAAAAAACATTCTTTTATATATGACAAAACAACAAGCTAAGCTTAAGCCCAGCTTTCCTAAATTTGTGAAATTAATCAGAGCACATTTGCTGATTTTTTTGGCATTTATTAGATAAATAATAAGTGAAAATAGGCCAAGAAAAAATACAATGAATTGGTTTATTCATGTAATTTATTTGCACTGGTCTTATTAAGTGAGAGTCGCTAGGCAGCAAATAGTTGTCATGTATGGAACCTGCCTCCCAACCCCACTCACACACACACACACACACACGATGGGTGTTGCTATCCTAGTGGGGACATCTCATTGACATGCTTTCCCTAGCCACTTACCCTAACCATCAAAAATGAATGCCTAACCCTAACCTTTACCCTAACCACATTTTGAGTCTGAAAAATGTCTTCAAACTCGTGGGGACCTGGATTTTGGTCCCCATGACAGCTGTTGGTCCCCACAAGTACAGTAAATTTCAGATTTTGGTCCCCACCAACATATGAAAAACCGGTATACACGCACACACACACACACACACACACACACACACACACACACACACACCAGGTGTGCTACTAATAAGAGACAGTTGAAATTAAACTTAATATTTACTCTGACTGACAATCGCACAATATGTTACCATTAGTATGATAAAAGCACCCTAACTTCATAAGATAAGGTCTCTGACTAACTATGATAAGCATAAAAGTAAAAAAGCTAGGAAGTGAACTAGAGCAGAACGAGAGAAAGTTCGCTTTGACCACAGTCTGCAGTTAAGTAAAACCTTTTGCAAACATGTAGTATAGTAGCGTAAAAATATCCCCAAGCTGCTGTCCTTTTGCTGTTAGCTTCCTCCATGCTATCTTAGCTTTGGCACTAGGTGCTGCTGTCGCATGGATTGGACTATAAACTGGCTCACTGTCATTGCCATCTGATAAAGAGGTTTTGCAGACACATGACCAATTACCACGTGACATTCACTTGTTAGCTATTTTGGACATGTAATAATCCTGAATTATAGTGAATATGGCGGACAGTTCTTGAATGAGGTGCGCATGATGTCATGTGCAAGCTTTTTGAGTTGGTATCAGAATAACAGTCGATCCAAATATTGCATTAGCACATCCCTAGCTAGAACATTATGATGATACACAATGTGATCAAGTTATTTTTAATACAGTTTAACTTTTTAGCACTTATTCACAGTAGCAGTCATCTGATGATAAATTATCAATGAACTTAACATTAGTGACCATACCATGCAGCTGCTTAATTAAAGTCAAGTAGTATAACATAAATATACAAACTATATGAATAATCTAACTTGGATTGTGAAGGAGAAATGTGTAAATTACCTATTATAGATTTATAAGGGACGCAGCAAAACATCATTCAAACCGTAGAGACTGCTTTAAAGCTAGAAGTAAAAAACAAAAGAACAAAAACATTATTAGTTTAAAGATGTTGCAGATTCGAGCTGGTTTCACTGACAGCACAATAACTATCATCACTCTGAACATAATGAGTCTAGATAGAGTCTTAATGCTGCTGCTGGTATGATAGTGGTTGGTGAATTTTGGCATCCATAATCCGGAGCTGGAAGCAGCACACTACAAGTGCAGCTAATTGGATTGTTAAAGGGAATGGTGATTAGTAATTGGCTCCCATGTGGGTAAGTGAGAGGAGTGGCAGATCTTAAGTCAAACTTAAGTTTTAATTCCCTCACTTTTAATTTAAGGCAAGTCAAGGTTACAGAACATACGTATAGTCCAAAATGTGAATGATGATTTCTTAAAGGATTTAATAAACTCTGTCTTAAAGAAAATAAAACAGTATTTTTTGAATAAAATGTCATTTCCGAGTGCTTTTCAGAAACACCATTGATCAAGAGATCAAGAGAGATTCAATTCAAGAACTGACAACAATAACGATTTCCAAAGCAACATAATCTATCTATAACTAAAGCAACAAAAGTGACGTACAAGGTGTTAATATAGTCACCTGCAGTTTCTATTTCAGTTAGAAAAAAGTCAGAGCATTCTAATGCTTAGATGTGTGTATTTGTGCTACCTCTTAATTAAAAAACCCTTCAGCATGTCTCCACATGGAGTTATGCTCGTCAGGGATGGGAGAGTGTGGGGAACAGTCTGGGATTAGGCCAATGTCTTTGTTATCATCTGATAGATATTCCTGTACAGTATTAAAAATGTTTTGAGAAACCTTAATTTTAACTAATAAACTGTAAACAAGCAATGTAGACTGATTGCCACCTATGCATAATCTTGTACTTCATATGAAATGTAGACCCACAGCAGCGTCACTGATTAGTTTGTGAATTTTTTGTGAATCGAGGCTTTGATTTGGGTCCTGATATGGCAGTTGCCAGATTGTTGTTGTTCCTGATTTTTTCAGCCAGAAGTGATTTGGATGACAGTTCGGAAAGTTATGATCTAACACTTGCAAGATTTGTTGGCAAGGTGTATCCACAAGCTGAATGCGCACATGGCACCGACACAGATACCCTCCTATTAGTGCTAAATTATAAAAAATAAAATACTAACATTTCTCTCACAACAACTGAGCACAAATTTGACAGTATAATTACACCACAGCAAGCCACGTTATTTGTCTGATAAGACAAGATAATTATGCTCTTTGACATTGATTTGTTCTTACTAGAATGAAAGGATTTTTGGAATGAAATGATAACTTAAGTATACTTCCTTGTACTAGACTGAATTCATCATTATATCATTTTTGCTATTTATGATTTTACATGAAGTTTTTAATAATGTTTCACATTCTTTGTGTTGAAAGCATTTACTTTTCTTTCCTGTTCACTTATAGCAACTACAGAACTTCTTCTTTACATATAATAAAAGATAACCTTTTAGATCTTATTTTTGCTTCAGAACGTTGAGCCAATTTGATAATATTTTCATTTTATATACAAAAATGTGCTGCAAAGTCCTCATGTGATCGTACCAAGGGACTTATATTGAGGATAACACTCCTGAGTCTTGTCTTTCATTACCTGATCAATGTACCGTGAACTATTCATGACAGCAAAATGCCAGAACATTAGTCTTGCAAACAATACTGAGCTATGCACTGTGAGGGTGGCCCCTTTCTACCAGCCATGTTACCTGCTAATATTGGCAAAAACAGCTGAGGATAACTTCACTTGAGACCCGTACATGAAAAAAAAGTGTTCTAAGAGCTATAAACTATAAACATCGAACATGACCAGCTACTGGCCAATCAATCTTTTAGATGTTATTATGTTAAGATCACATATAGAGTTTCATGTTTGCATTTTTATATTTTTTCGCACACCAGGTTTAGAATAATTATGAGATAATGAATTGATGGCCGTTGCCTTCTGCTGTTTCCTGGTTTTTCATAGCTCTACCTACATGCATGAACCTAGTTCATCTGTGCAGTTCTTGTTCAGCACACATGATTTCCATCTCGGAGGATAGTGGATACAGCTTGGAGTGCATAAGGAATCATAAAAGAAGAGGTCTAAACACAGAGTGAATACAAACAAATATAATACATGTTAAAAGCTCATGGACTGGAATTCATTTTCATTTTCATTTATTGTTTGACTTTTAGGAAGAATCTGAGAAAATAATCCATCCAACCACCCATTCGCCGTCCCATTATCCGCATTTATGTCATGTCTGTGTTGCTGGGGCAGCTGTCTCAAGCAAATATGCTCAGATCTCACCCTCCCAAGCCACCTCCTTCAGCTATTCTGGGAGGAGACCTAGGCATCCCCAAGTGAGCTGAGATATGTTGTATCTCGTCTTCTTAGGTCTGCCTCTGGCTTTCCTCTCAGTTGAACATGCTGGAAACAAGTATGCAGCAGGTGCATGCCAGAGGGACGCCAGAAACTATATCACGGTGGACAATTGATTTTCCCAAGATACCACATGAGAAACTGCAACTGGAAAAAACTGAACCTGGCTCAGCTTCACACATGGGAGATGTGACCCACCACACACTCCTAGGAGTGGTGAACCCACCACATCTAGGCAACAGTCAATCGGAGCAGATAAAAAAAAAATCAATCAGATGATCAAGGTGTGACTGAGGTGCAGATTTTCAGCTTTAATTCAAAGGATTTAACAAAAATACTGCATTAGGAATTAGACACAATTTTATATGTAGTTTCTCCTTTTCAGAAACTAAAACATAATTAGAAATACTAAAATCTTTTTAAAAATTACTATTATTTTTAATTCTTGATTAAAGATGTGTTGCCATCAATAAATGCCTGAAGATGAGAGCCCCAAATAAAAGACAAAATAGAGGAGGCAGTCTTCAAGACTTAGCATTCAAGCAACTTTGTATGTGTAAAGTGTAATTTAATCTTACCTATGTTAGGTACTTTGACCCATTAAAACAAGAAAACAACCTAAGAATAACAAAATGCAATATTGTCCTGAGTAATGAATTTACAACAACAATTTCAGGGTAGTCATGGTAGTTATGGTTAAGATACACAACCAAACCCAAGCAGTCATACAGACTTTATCCAGCTTTTTGCATCAAGTACTTTTTTTTTTTTTTTAATTTAACATTCCCCTTTAGCAAGTTAATGCCTCAAGATTATCCTGGCTGAAATTTCCTATGTATACCTTAGAGGGGATACTTGTTAAAACATCAGATATCAGTGCTTCAATTCATTCGCAAAGCTGTGATGAATAAGCTCGCCAGACCTCCCTCTCTGCAAACTCTTGGTTTCTCATCTCCCAGCAGATTAGATGTTAACTCCCCTGAATATCTGTGTGAGAAATTTGTGACACTTCCTCTGTGGAGCTATTCATGAGAATGCTTGAGATTTCCCAGGAACCCTCCCCCCCATGTCCTACAACAACACTCAGTTACCTCCGAAGAGTTGAGCTTTGACCCCAGCAGGAAGCTGAACCAGAAACAAATGTGCTTAGTAAAAATAAAGCATATATGTGAGCATTAAAGATTACTGTGTATATACAGTGAGGGTAGCTGGATGGTTGAGTACAACAGAGAAAGAAGAGAGCTGCATTTTTTGGGCTTATTAAATAAGTCGTTGATTATGGCTGGAGCCAGTGGCTGGAGCGAGTGTGTGTTTTCAGCCCATGGTAGTTAATGTAATTGAGTGCAGCTGTCGGGTTTTTCTGCACAGAGCTTTGTGTTTGGGTAAGGTCCAGTGTTATAGCATGGATAGCCAAGACATGCTTACATGGGAAACAGAACAAGAACAGGGCATCTGTGCTTTATGTGCATGCATGCTCATGGAAGTTAAGAACAAGACACTTGGAGTCACATACACAACCCAAACACACATATAGTTACACACTGAGGCTCTCCTGACTGGTAGGGGTTATACATGAATGAAGACATTCTTGCCAGTTAGAACAGCAGTGAACAACTGGGTAGCAGCTGTGTTGGCAGAATGCTCTGTGAGAAAGGTGCAGGGAATGGTACAACAATAACATAAAATCCAAGTAGCAATCTTCTCACCGCAACAGCACCCTGACAGCAATTTTCAACTGATTATATCAATTTGCAAGAAAAAAAATCCAATCAGTGCTCTTCAAGCTCAAACAGCACAGAAAGTACACTCACTTTGTTTTAAGGTCAAGCTTAATGTAATGCATAGCTAATTTAGAGGCACACGCACTCTTATCGACTTTTGCTGCAGTACTGACCTACAAAACAAGTGCGGATCCACTCCCGTGTATTAGGTCAGCAATTTGTGAAACCACAGACACATTTCCAATATCCTTCACTCCAATCAGCCATCTTGATTGTCCTAGTTATTTCATTTGATTCAGTGAGAGAGAACAGAGCTGAGACAAAAGACGAGAGAAGCAATGAGAAGCAGAACCCCTTCATTACAGGGTAATCTTGGCTCCTGTTAGCTTTCTAATCAGTGCTTATTTTAATAGGGCCCAGATGAACAGGAAGAGAGGGTCAAAGGTTTTCAGGGATCGAGGGGTCTCACATGTGCTGAGTTAGGTGTGTGTGTGTGTGTGTGTGTGTGTGTGTGTGTGTGTGTGTGTGTGTGTGTGTGTGTGTGCATGAGTGCCATTTTAAATGTATATGAATGTGGTGTAGCTGATTCAGGTGGAGAATGATAATAGCCGATCGTTTGAGAACATGATACAAACGGGAGATAAAGCGTCAGACATGCAGATGGAGAGGAGCACAGCAATTAAGCTGATTCAGGAGAATGGAAGCAAGAGAATGAAAAGACAACGGGCTAGAAAGAGCATCGCAAAGGTTGTTAAGTCCGTGCAATGTAGCTGAGAAGTTCATAAAGAGAGCTGGAACAGGGTGAAGGAAGTGAGGTGGCAGAAGCAAGATTGTGGATAAGGATAAAAACAAAAAATGGAGGGAAGTGGTTATAGTTTGGGAAGATGGGGAATGGGGGATGATTAGTTTTGAGAGTGAGTGCAGTGGCGGATGTGAAGACATACAAAAAGTCACTGGAGTCAGAAAACTCCTTTCTGGTTCCCATGAACTCTAAGTCCCATGAGACCTCCGCATGAGGGTGAACTGTAGGGTATTCTACTTCCTGCAGATCTTTAAATAGATGCAAAATCCCACACTGCTGAACAGTAAATAAACAAATAAATACATTTTACGAAAGCATTAACTGTTGCGAAATAAATCAGTCCTAGCACAGTGGTCAACAGAATCTTCCCAACCCCATCAAGCATCACGAGGAACTGTATTTAGCTGCTTGACTTCACATGGGGAAATGGAGATTCTCCCTTTTATCATACAGCTAATAGAGCTAATTTGTTCCACTGAGGGAAGTGTTCCTTATCCACAAACACAGCGCTGCAGGAGTGGTTCGATTAATGCAATGAACCACTCAGCAAAAAGAATACTAGACAGGTTTCTGAACTCGTAGAGAGAGCTGTATGGGTAGTGTTGGTGCTAATTAGCACTACCTTCACTGGGAGCACTTTTTAAAATATTTCAGATTAATCGTCTACATGACACATACTGTAAATCTACAGTATCTTTAGATGAAATCTAAATGTATTCATGCCACATGAAATATTGAACCTAATTTGTTCAAAAAATACACTCGGGCAGACAGAAAGTTTGAGACTAAGCTCTCGGAATTAACATTTGGTAATCTAAAATGCTTCCACAACACTGGTTAATTCTTTTCCCTCCTCTCTGTATCATAGTTACTTCTCGGGGGCAAGAAATGATTCAATAATACAAGAAAAATGAGTGGAGTTTTTCTTCCCACTTCTGGGTAGGAAGTGATTGTCTTCTGCAGTTATTATTCTTTCTTTTCTTTTCCCTAGTTATGCTTTGAGAAAATGGCCAGTTTCTAAAAACAGCAGCCATGCATCTTTTTGGCAGATGAAAAAACTCTAAACTATGTGTTTATTTCTCCCCAGGACATATTGTGGAGAGGTGGCGTTGACGATGATTTGGTGCTTTTGTGAGTCTGTAAGAATAGTTAAGAGGGTGGCTGAGAGAGCGAGAGTGTGTTATAGTAGAAGGGTCATGAGACTTCCTGCATGGAATGCATCACAGAGACATGAACACTGTAACACTGAATATGTTGCAGATAGTCATTGTTTTCCAGTAACACTGAATTCCACAGCGCAGTTGAAACCAGCTGGATGATTTGATAGAGTTTTATTTGAAAAGATCTCCTTCAAAAAAAAAATCTCTTTTTTTTTCTCACATGCCAACAAGAAAGAACAGAAAATAAATACTTTTGTGACATGAAATGAAAGAGAGGTGTTTAGATTTAAGTTTCTCTGAGTGAAGGCTGAGCTTCTGAGATGTTTTTTTTTTTTTACCCAGTGCTGCATTGAAAGAATAAAATGTAGTTTATTTAATAAAAACCATTGAAGCAAAGTTGTCTTTCTCTTGACCATCCCACAAATCAATTTACAAGTTTTATCTTTCTTTGTTACCCATATAAGAATTGTCCAGAATCCCACAACAAACCTCACTCCAGTTAACCAGAGTAGAACACCAGTAACACTTGAGTGCAAAACGGCAAATGTTTACTGCTCAATGGTGACACTTCTGGCTTTTCATTGGATTGTCATTGTTACAATGAGGCTACCAAAAATATTAATTTTACAAAAATCATTTTAAATGTGTCTCTTATTCTCAATCAGAGGTAAACACACAATAGTCTAAAAAAAAAAAAAAAAAACAACACACACACACAAGGCTCAAGCTGCTTAACTCTGAAGAATACTGTGCAGCCATTATGCAACTCCATGTTTCCACAAAAATCCACAGTGGGGGTGAAGAGTGGAAAGTTAGCATGACACTTAGAGTTGCAATAACCACATTAATGAGATATACCCCAAGCTGAAATAAACTGAATTCATCTTTCAAGATGTAACTTGCAAAATGCTGTTGAAAAAGGTCAGTTTGTTTAATAAAGACCATGGAAAGTCTTTTGCTTGACCACCCCACAAATAAGTTGCGGTTTTATCTCTCTATGTTATCAGGGTTTTGAAAAGCAACCATTCAAATAAGAATCATCTGAATTCTCATGACAAAGAACTCTCACTCTAGTCAATACTTGGGCCGTAAATCGAGGCTACTGCTCACGCCTAAAGCCCAATGAATCTTAAACAATAATAGTAAACTGTGCAATAAAATTCAATAGCCTCCAATGGTGTTTATAAGTTCATACACCTCTGAATAATTTCCTCTCATTTAAGCCAAAATAAATCAAAATAAAGTCCTCCTCCTCCTATTCTGGTGAATAAAATGCTCCAGTGCACCTCAATGCCCTCACAGCACCACCCCATACGGCTACCAGACATTGTGCCTTTAGGGCCTCCAAAAGACAAAAGATGCTTGAATTAATTTGCATGCCATTCTGTGGTGTCCGTACACTCTGAGGATATCTTTCCTTCCTATGGAGAGGCCACTAGAGCCATCCAGCAGCCATTGTGTCCCGGTTTTATCACCTTCACTGCAGTGAAAGTTTACAAAGTGAAAGATGAGATATCAAGTGGCTCATCTGGTGATAAGTGCCTCACCTCCAACTTTTAAACCCCTGCTATCATCAAGTCTGCTGTTTGCAGTGCTTAAAGTGAATGAGTAGATCAGCAGTTAATCCTATGGGCTTGTGCTGCTAAGTAGCTCTTCGCTGTCTGGGTGCTAAAGAGGCCTTGAATGCTGATGTTGTCAGATGCGGACAAGAGGGGGAGTAGATAAGCTATTGTTTTCCCAGGGAAAGCGCAGAGGGCTTGATGTTGCAACGCAACACTGATGCAAGCCTCCGAAAGCGTGACCGCCTTTGGAGTTCTTTTGGAATGGGAATTTCACCATCCATATACACACATACTGTATCTCTACAAGCACAGATCAAATAGGGCATGTTGTAAGGTTCTAAGGCTCCAAGAGTGTACATATGGAGCTAATCCACACACATGCACACACTTCAGTTGCATGGCTCAGTTGAAGATGGGAACAAAGGACACTGTGTTAGAAGCATGTGCCATTATCACAGATCAATGAGTAGGATTCAAGTTACACTTCTTCTACAGATTTTTTCCTACAGTTATTTCAACAGTTTTTTTTTCTACAGATATCATTTCTGATATCAATTTCCAAATGGCCCTTTCTTTATCTCCTTCCTAATATTCATCTTCACTGGTGGGGAAAAAAAAAACATGAATTCTCCTTTAAAATAAGTTAACTTCTCAAGGCTTTTCTATCAAGAGCATAAGAAATATGAGGTAGGTCCACAAGATTTTCAAAAGGCCTTAGGTACAGCCAGAAGACCAATGCTAGATAACCCGAGAGGTCGGGATGGCTTATCGCTTTTAAGCAGGTCTAATATGTATTGTGGAGCAAGGACACTGACTGCTGTATAGACAAGCAAGAAAAGCTTAAAATCAATGCTGGTGTGTACGGGAGGTAGACGCGAGGGCAGGTGGGATGCACTTTCCTCTTTTAGCCCCTGTTAAAACTCTAACTGCAGATTCCCCATAGTTTTCTAAAGAAGGCCAGAGAGGAATGCAGTAGTTTTGTAAGGTACAAGTTTCACTATGTGTTTGTAATTAAAGAAGCTAAATCTGTTCGGGGGAGATATACAATGAAGCATTATCAGTACCTAATGAAAAGAAATATTAACTTTATGTCAGTGTGAATGGTAATTAAAGTAATTTTCTCCAGTCATTGAATGCTTTTCTTCTTTAAAAGCTGAAACAGATATTTGCAGTTTCACGTGATTTCTACTTTATTTAAACGTCAAGTCTACAATAATTATTTATTTCCTTAAATGTGATGTCAAGTGGTTTGTTGCAAATCTCCAGAATTTCAAGTTAAAGGTAAGACCACTCTCACTTTTGCATTGCAGCACTGAAGCAAAAGGACATTTGTGCATAATTGTGAGAAGCAGGGTGGCTTTGACAAACAACAGTATTTGACAGCCTGGGAATGAGATCAAACTGGTAGACTACTGTACCTAGGCAAAGTATTGTGAATTTCAAAGAAAGCAAATTATGTGGAGACATCCATGCTAGATTAGTTACCTCTATCGCTGTCAATACAGATAAACAACATTTACTTTTTGAATATGGAAAAGCTTCAGCTTCAGTTAAAAGTCACCAATGAGGAAGCATGCATACATATATCATAGGAATAAGGTTTCATCCATATCATTAAGTTTAATTTCAAAAGTATTTAAAATATATTATAAATTCAGTACTTTTCTAACTCAAAACATCTGAAATATTAAATATAAAGTGTTCATATTAAAAAATACTGTCCTTGTCTAATGATCAAAGATATGAATAGAATATCTCGAAAAGTCAAAGATGTTTTCCTCCAAGTGCATTTAGTTAATTGTTTCAAACATCTCACACACAACTACAGCTAATTATATGACAAAGAATCAAGATTCACTTGAAATGCTGTGAGCTGCCATCCGATAGGTTTCGCATTTCCATTTGTTTGAAATATAGCCCAGTACACTTAAGAATTCATCCAGCTACTTCTATTAACAGTCACATCGTCAATAAGTACTTCTTATACTTATTGAGTATAAGAAGTGTGGTTGCCAGTTCCACTGGCATACCAGTGTCATGTGGCACTTTTCCTCCACTGTGACAGATGATGCTTCATGAGTTGTTCCTTTCAGTGTCTTCTTATCATTTCGGTACAGGTGAATCTTGGTTTTGTCTATCCAAAACCTTTTTACATAACTGGCCGTGCTTTTTTTAGATTTTCCAGCAAAGTTCCAGTTTTTTGGGGTTCAACCCGTGGTTTGCCCCTCATTGTAAACCCTCTGTTTACATTCATCAGAGGGCCTTTTGATTGCTTACATTAAAACTTAATTGATGATGTTCTTAACTTTAATACCTTTTGTGAAGAGGATTTTCTTTCCTAAGCATATATTTAATATATATGTGATTGACAACAGAAAAAAAGAGTCTGAATATATGTGAGCCTAAATGTTTATTCCTTTAAATATTAACCTTCTTAAAAAGTGTAGACACATTATGTTTACACTTTATATTTTAGTTGAACGAAAGCTTTCCTAATCAGGCCAACACATCTGCTTTTTTAGATCATAACATAAAAGCTTTTGATGTGTCCTGAATAACTTCTGCATTCTTGTTAAATTGAGAGTCACAAAATGGGTGTTTACCTTACCAATATAAAAAAGTGATTGATGTTTAACAGGGTATTTAACCCCCCACCCCTTTCTGCTCTGGTTGACTGGCTCTCAGGGAGACTGTTGCAGTGAGTGGTGATTCAGCTGAAGAGCTCTGCCAATGTGCTTTTGGCTGGGGGTGACACTCTATGCATGCATGAATATATTACTTCTGCTGCTGTTATTATCTCTGGCAAGGCTTCGCCATTTGGGACCTGCACCCTGTTGCCTTCCTGGCTTCTGTGCTCTTATTGTCATTACCAGACAATAAATTGGGTCTGAATGTGAGTTATAAGGGCTTCTACTCGGATAAGACGCTTCTTTATCTACAGAAATTCATAGATGTTTTTCAGTGGGGTTGGGTAAGGGAAGCTTATATGATGAAACATTTACAAAACTGAAACTCACTGGCTAAGGCTCTCTGCAACTCTAAAACTATCATTTTATAAATATAGCTCTGAAAGACAGACAGTATTAAAGACACAACGATTGGGTCTTCTACAGTGCTGATGGATTTATTGTACTGTGAAACCACAGCTAAACAGACCTGCAGCCATTTATACATCCTTGTGATCATCAGCATTTGCCCCCCTGGATTTAGGACAGTGTTGAAGCAGGCTTTAAATACACCAAAACTGGAATGCACAAAGCCCTGCTCACAGATTCTCCTATCAAGCTTCTGAGGGTGTGACTGTCTAGGTGTCAGTCCTCTCTGTCATCATTACCCCTCACTTACAAAAACATGTACGTGTGTGTGTGTGTGTCTACTGCTTTCATGCACAAATAATGTTGTTTACGAGCACTCGTGTGCACACATCAGTCAGTGTTTTTGTGTATGTTGCATCCCTCTTGCAGACAGATGGAAACCTTAGGCACAATGCCGGGGGTCTCTCTTTTGAAGCACCCTTACCTCCCGCCCATTTCCCCCCCTCTTGTCCTCTCCCTGCTACCCCCCACCCCCATCACTTCCCCCCCTCACATCTCTCTGCTCACCAAGCAGAAAAGAAAGCTTCAATCTTACACAGGCAGGCCCCAGAACCTGACTGCAGGCAGTGGAATCCTTTGCAGTTGCTATGAAGATACAAATCTAGCCCTGTATTTGACACAATAACACAAACTGAGAGGGAAAGGAAATGCAGATGTAATATTCATATAAGAATTACAAGGCTGGCAGCAATGTAACATGGCACTGTGAGACTTAGGAATATATGAGCTGTGAGATATTTTGTCTTAGGCAATGTGTTGATTGTAAGTGCATTCCCACTATTAGAATATCATATTAATTGAGTCAATATGGGAACACTGTGGGATGTGGCAAAAAACTGCTTTAAGCATAAAATTTTCAGGGGCAACGAGAGACCTTTTATTTAATCACATAACTAAAGTTCAGAGGTAAGAAACAAAGGTGGGAGGCTAAGCTGAGGAAAGGAACATTCTACATAGATGTTTGTTTCCACAAAATCTGATTCTGTCTCTTTGTGTAAATATAAAAGGACTTAAATTATAAGAATCCTGCATTGCAAGAATGATGACTCTATATAACAGTTCAACAGATGATAATGCTAGGATTGGGTTAATAATCCGTTCAACAAAAAGAGGAACTAAGAGGAACCATTTGTTTATTTGTGATATTTGCTTAGATTTAGGGGCCAAAAATACCTAGTTAGAGTCAGAAAAACAAGTTCATGTATTTGTTCAAAATATTAACTGCATAACAAGGCACAGTTCTCCCATCTGCCTTTTTTATATTCTTCCTCTGTAGCAACAGTCACAATAACAGCAGAACATATGGCTGCGGCTGAGGAATTTTACTGAACTCTATAGAACTACCTTGCATGTTGTGAAAAGGCACCTTGTCTGTTAGTATATGGTGCCTACAGAATATAGTAAAGCTTTTATTCAATTCACTTCAATTCAATTTTATTACATAGTACCAAATCACAACAACAGTCACCTCAAGGTGCTTTACACTGTGAGGTAAAGACTCAACAATCAGACGACTCCATATGAGGAAGCGATTGGCAACAGGGGCAAGGAAAAACTAATTTTTAATAGGCAGAAACTTCCAGCACAACCAGGGTGGGGGGGGGCATCTGGCATGACCGTTGTTGTGCCAAAAAGTGCTTTCCGAAGTTTTTCTGTGTTTTTTACATCTAATATCTTTACTTATATTACTAAATAGACTGTAGTGAACAGGAATTAAGAAGGGGTTATACATAAAATATAGAAATGACCTGTTTTTGAAGTATACCCTATATTGTACCCACACTGTCATCAATCCAGTCCTTTTTGTTACAATTTCTGCTGCCTTCTGTGTTAGTTGTATCTTGAAAGATATATTTTTTAATGTCAGTGATACTTTTTAATGGATACTTTTTCAGGATAAATAAAGGATATATAAAAGTTATTCTGCCCAAAACTAATTGCAGCAGCTAATTTGAGATAGGAATGGTCTTTCTCGCTCTAAATTGCTTGATATTCTTCATGGGAGATAAGAGTGACCTATTTTTGAAAGATTTTAGGTCTACAAGTCATTTATAACAACTTAAATTCCCACAATCATTTTTTTGGCAAATACCAGAAATCACTTATTGGCAGGTGACCATTTCTTGGCCCAACACTGGTTAGGGGTGAGGACAGAAAGACAGGACAAAAGATGTATTGAATAGAGACAGATTTTACCTCTTGACCCTTTAAGACCTACCATAGAACCAAGTCCACCAGAGCTTATATTATATTTTTACATGTTGTAGTGCCATTTTTGGGAGCATTTCAAGTTGCTATACATCAATACAACTGTTATAGCCCATATTTTAATAATATGTATGCATTAAGTTCATAGTAACTACATTAATTACAAAAAAGTGCAATAAACTACAAAAAAATTGAAAATCGTTTTTGTTTTTTTACATATATTTCTACTTGGAGAAATTTAAGAGGCTTATCCCTCAAAACTTTAAATACAAAAAAGTTGCAAAAAATAGTTTACAACAACAGGAAATTTATTTTAAGTGTCTTCATAGTTTTATTTTTGAGATACAGCAATTTTTATATACTGCAGGAAAAACGAAAAACAATCCTATGATGCAAATTTGCAAAGAAAACAGCATGTGCATCAAAACAAACTATTTCCAGCAGTGCAATTCGAGTTCTAAGCATCCAAGAAACTATTCAGAAAAGTATAGAGTCAAACATGACTTATAAAAACACCAGTATAGGCTTTTAAGGCCAACAAGTAAAAAACTACATTTTCCGCGAAAATGACGTCACTTCCGGTTTCGGGCCGGAAATGGCGGACATGCGATCGTTCGTGTTGACGTCTTTTTCAATGTGGGAAGTGTTACGAACAGCTGATCGGATTGGCAAAGCGTGTTTCTGGAATATTTTTATGCAATTTTTGCAAAGCTTTATGTGGAAGGAAACCGTGACCTAGGACAAGCTGATGGCATAATAAGATGTAAGTACAACTCCTCCGGTTTCATGTGCGAAAAAAATTATTGCGCTAGCTTACGCGGTTCCGGTTCTACAGGGATTTAAAAATAGTTATGCAAAACGGAGCGTGCCTTCTCTGACCGGCTTTAAAAGGTTAAACCCGAACGCCCCCAGTACCGGGGTCAAACTGAAAAAAAGGGATTGGCCATCTCTTAGATGTATTATGTAAGCATCTTGCGTGTATTTAACACAATTGCCTAATGCTTTAAAGTTAAGTGTAACTGTATAGTGTAGAAACTACATGATATGCAGAGAGGGTTTATTAAATTGTTCATATCATGTTCGAGTGAAGTAAGTCAATAATATATCAATGTTAAATCTTGCGACACCGCACGGGATTTCAGTTTCATGCGCTTTAGATCGTGGTTTGAGGAAGGCATCCATCTCAGTCAAGTCGAACAGCCGCCTCTACTTTTTTTGGTACACCGAAAAAAGTAAATTGGGTGGTTGTTACATTTATAAAAGTCTAACTTGTAATTTGAACACAAAAATGTCATGTTTCTATCTTGAACGTAATTAAATCATGTAGGATCTGTATGAAATTCAACAACTTAATTTGTTCTTGTTGAGATGACATGATACAATCGAGTAAGAGCTGCAGGAAAATCGCTGGAGTTTTCAGAGGCAGACAACTACACACACACCACGTGTATGCTGTCGCTATTTATTGTGGTTTAACCTGTCAAGGACAAAAACGTACAGAAATCATAGCTTCCCTACTTTGTTAAGGCTGGATTGATAGCTCGGTGGCATGGCGGTTAGTGCTGTTGCCTCACAGCATGGTAGTTGTTGTAGATCCATTCAATTTTTATGTTAACCAGACTCTAGACTTTGTTGAACATTATGTAATATGAAGACAACATGTAGTATTTAAGTGACCAAGTAGTATTGGGGTAAAAGTTATTGAATAGTGTTGAAATAAAATGACAAAATTGTGAAGAATTAAAATATTCCAAGAGCTCACCTTACTTCATCTAAACATGTTTCAATCGTGTTTTATCAACACAAAATGCACAGGTTTATTGAATATGAAAAAGTTGTGTTGATTTAACTCAGTTGTTTAAGTTTCTGCCAAAGCAAAACAGTTGTGTGCAACCAATGTCCACTATTGAATTAAATAAATCCAACATTGCCTTTTTTTCAGTGCAGGAAGTGGAAGCTCTTGTTTCATTGGCCGCGAACATCTTGTTCAATCTCCAGCTTCACTGTGCTAACATCTTGTTTAATTTACAGGTCTGTTATGTAAATATAGACATGTGTGGTATCCACAGCTAAACCAACAAACAAATAAATAAGCATGTAAACAAATACCGCAAAATGACCTAAACACCAAGCATGGAATACCCCATTCACCCGACTACACGTAACTGGAGAAGTAACACCAGTAACACTGAACCAGCAGCAAAATAAGACCTAAATTACGACTCACAGTTGAGAAACAGATCCATGACTTATGTCTTACCTGCGCTGTCTTGCATCCAAAACAAATTTCCACTGCTACAATCTGGTTAAAAAAAAAAATCACAATTTTCTGCCCAGTTACACAGATTTCTTTGGACAATGGCGAGTGTCATGCATCTGCCCCACGTATTTTTCACACTTTGCAATTCGTGAGTGGTGGGATTGGCTGTAAAAGCAGTGACTCTATTGGCTTAAATGATTAAAAGGAAAGATCAGTCATGCAAATCGGCCAGTCTGGTTGATGACGTATGAACCCTGCTTCCGGGTCCAAACTACTTATTACTTATTAAGGCTGTTGTGCTTTTAACATGTTTTAATGCTCTGTATCTTGTTCTATTTAATCTAAAGTTCCTAAAAAAATTCAGTAATTTGGCCTCTCCCAGTTTATTCATCGGTAGCATGTTTTAAAGATCAGTTTTTAAAACCCTACAGCAGCAGGATATTAATAACTAACCTACTATTGTGGATGGATTATCTCTAACTTTTTCTCCTGACTGAAGTTTGGTATTGTTACAGCATCCTGCCATGCAACTGCATTCGTCCCTACCCATCGGGAACCCTCATGTTAACGTTTATCGAGTGGAAAAAAGCTAGTGTTCATCCTCCAGCTTCACTGTGCTAATGTATTAATACAGGGAGTGCAGAATTATTAGGCAAGTTGTACTTTTGAGGAATAATTTTATTATTGAACAACAACCATGTTCTCAATGAACCCAAAAAACTCATTAATATCAAAGCTGAATGTTTTTGGAAGTAGTGTTTAGTTTGTTTTTAGTTTTAGCTATTTTAGGGGGATATCTGTGTGTGCAGGTGACTATTACTGTGCATAATTATTAGGCAACTTAACAAAAAACAAATATATACCCATTTCAATTATTTATTTTTACCAGTGAAACCAATATAACATCTCCACATTCACAAATATACATTTCTGACATTCAAAAACAAAACAAAAACAAATCAGCGACCAATATAGCCACCTTTCTTTGCAAGGACACTCAAAAGCCTGCCATCCATGGATTCTGTCAGTGTTTTGATCTGTTCACCATCAACATTGCGTGCAGCAGCAACCACAGCCTCCCAGACACTGTTCAGAGAGGTGTACTGTTTTCCCTCCTTGTAAATCTCACATTTGATGATGGACCACAGGTTCTCATTGGGGTTCAGATCAGGTGAACAAGGAGGCCATGTCATTAGTTTTTCTTCTTTTATACCCTTTCTTGCCAGCCACGCTGTGGAGTACTTGGACGCGTGTGATGGAGCATTGTCCTGCATGAAAATCATGTTTTTCTTGAAGGATGCAGACTTCTTCCTGTACCACTGCTTGAAGAAGGTGTCTTCCAGAAACTGGCAGTAGGACTGGGAGTTGAGCTTGACGCCATCCTCCACCCGAAAGCATCTGGGACTCAGCTCATCTATGTGTCTGTGGATCTCCAACTTCCTAACTGGCAGACCACAGGCAGTAAGGATGGGCGGACATGTCTCAGCCTCCACCACTCTCAGCACTGGAGCCCCCCAGGGGTGTGTTCTGAGCCCCCTGCTGTACTCTTTGTACACATATGACTGTGTGGCCACTACCAGCTCCACCACCATCATCAAGTTTGCTGACGACACCGTCGTGGTGGGCCTGATCTCTGATAACAACGAGAAGGCCTACCTGAAGGAGATTAGGAATCTGGAGAACTGGTGCCAGAGGAACAACCTCCTTCTAAACGTCAGTAAGACAAAGGAGCTGATAGTGGACTTCAGCACTAAGCAGGAGAGGAACTACCAGACCCCTGTCATCAACGAGTGTCCAGTGGAGAGAGTGGACAGCTTCAAATACCTCGGAGTTCACATCACGCAGGACCTGTCATGGTCCTGTCACATCAACACCGTGGTGAAAAAGGCCCGTCAGCGTCTCTACCACCTCAGACGCTTGAGAGACTTCCAACTGCCCTCCAAGGTGCTCAGGAACTTTTACTCCTGCACCATAGAGAGCATCCTGATGGGAAACATCTTAACCTGGTTCGGGAACAGCACCATGCAGGACAGACGAGCTCTACAGAGGGTTGTGCGGTCAGCTGAGCGCACCATCCGCTCCGAGCTCCCTGACCTGCACTCAATCTACAGCAGGCGGTGCTGGACCAAGGCCAGGAAGATCGTGAAGGACCTCAGCCATCCCAACAACAGACTGTTCTCTCTGTTGAGGTCAGGAAAGCGATTCCGCTCCCTGAAGACCAACACAGAGAGACTGAGGAGGAGCTTCTTCCCGCAGGCGATACGGTCTCTCAATCACACCACCACACAGTACTGACCCACACATACAGTTCTTACACACACTGGACATTCTGGACATTGTTTTCACTTCATTACTTAAATCACGCTGCTGTTATTGTGTATATATTTATTTATATTTCTTCATACATTCTTATATAGTTCTATATTGTGTATTTTGTTGTACAGTTATTTTATTTTCAACTTTAATTTATATATTTTATCTTATTCTCCCAGTTAAATTTACCCTTCATTCTAATTTGTGTTGTACAGTTATTTCATTTTTAACCTTAATTTATATTTTATTCCTTCCTAGTTAAATTTACCCTTTTTAATTTTTCATATTTATTTCCTATCTTATTCATAGCTTTTTCCTTTTTTGTTTTCTTTAGGTCACGAGCAGTTGTCCAAGCATTTCACTACATATCGTACTGTGTATGACTGTGTACGTGACAAATAAAATTTGAATTTGAATTTGAATTTGAAAAGGCCCCACAAGCTCATCTTTGATGATACCAGCCCAAACCAGTACTCCACCTCCACCTTGCTGGCGTCTGAGTCAGACTGGAGCTCTCTGCCCTTTACCAATCCAGCCACAGGCCCATCCATCTGGCCCATCAAGACTCACTCTCATTTCATCAGTCCATAAAACCTTAGAAAAATCAGTCTTGAGATATTTCTTGGCCCAGTCTTGACGTTTCAGCTTGTGTGTCTTGTTCAGTGGTGGTCGTCTTTCAGCCTTTCTTACCTTGGCCATGTCTCTGAGTATTGCACACCTTGTGCTTTTGGGCACTCCAGTGATGTTGCAGCTCTGAAATATGGCCAAACTGGTGGCAAGTGGCATCTTGGCAGCTGCACGCTTGACTTTTCTCAGTTCATGGGCAGTTATTTTGCGCCTTGGTTTTTCCACATGCTTCTTGCGACCCTGTTGACTATTTTGAATGAAACGCTTGATTGTTCGATGATCACGCTTCAGAAGCTTTGCAATTTTGAGACTGCTGCATCCCTCTGTATGATATCTCACTATTTTTGACTTTTCTGAGCCTGTCAAGTCCTTCTTTTGACCCATTTTGCCAAAGGAAAGGACGTTGCCTAATAATTATGCACACCTGATATAGGGTGTTGATGTCATTAGACCTCACCCCTTCTCATTACAGAGATGCACATCACCTAATATGCTTAATTGGTAGTAGGCTTTCGAGCCTATACAGCTTGGAGTAAGACAACATGCATGAAGAGGATGATGTGGACAAAATACTCATTTGCCTAATAATTCTGCACTCCCTGTATTATGCTAACCATAGCACCAGGTAGCACATTATTATATACCAGCTAGCCCAACTTCAGTAACCCTACAAACATCACTACTGTTTAGTTTTCTGTCTTCATTCATATCGGAAGTGATAGCAGAGATACAGTGATAGCTGTACGTTTTAAATTTTCAGAAATCCCTCAGTCAGAACATGGTATATCATCTTTAGATGGAAACTAGCACGCTAACTCCTTGCTAACTTTGAACTCCGTTAAAGTTCATAAATTCTTTTTTTGTGGATGCCTGGATGTTAAACTTAATTGTTACACCTGGTAGAGCAGCCACACTAATCATTTTATTAAAGATGAAAGAATTGAGATAGTTTGAAACTCTCAGTGATGTGGCAGTGTTTATTTGACTTTGGGAACTGAAGCAGAGTTTGGACCAGGAAACAGCTAATGATGTCAGACTTCAACCAGATAGAAGCCTGAGTTACTGCTCCGCAGAATTTAAAGTTGCAGGGACTGGTTTTTGTCATGCAAAAACAAGACCCATTATGCATGTGTGTGAGTAATCCTAAAAAAAAACCCCAAAAAACAAGCATTTTTAAGCATGTAAAAATAGTTAAATAACTTCTTCTGTTCAATATCTAAGAAATTTCAGCTCTCACAGATTCTGTCAAGATGTGCCAAATTGCAGAAAGCCTCTTTAACTTTGCTCTTTTTCACTTCACCAGCATCAGTCTTTGCACAGATAATATCCATATGTTGATTCATGATTTTCTGGAGCTTATCAGAATCAGAATCGTGTTTATTGGCCAAGTATATGTGCAGACACATACAGGGAATTTGGTTCCGGTAGATGGTGGCTCTCAAGCAAAGCAATGTAAATCACACACACACACACACACACACACACACACACACACACACACACACACACACACACACACGTGTCTATATACACACATTACACATACATACACATACATACACAAAGCTGTGTTATTATTGTCTATTGCAGCATATTTTCAAAGGGTTATGCTATAAAATACAAAAAATATATATGTAGGCAAGGAAAAAAATCCTATTTTTTTATGTTCCATCCTCAGTTACTTTGACACAGTAGCATCTCTTGTTTTACCTCTGATGAAGCCTCACAAGTGTTAGCTTAATTTTGATACCAAGATTGTCACTGATACTTTAGTATGTAATGAGCTGGAAATCAGACATGGAAGGAAGTTGAACTGGTAGTCTTTCTTTTTTTTAAATTGGATATGTACTTCAATGTGGAAAGTGTATACATCTCCTTTTTTCTCTCCTACCAGAGTGTATGGATCAATATACGGCAAGCCCCGTGAATTGATTCTCACCTGTTGCATTGTACACTGGCTGTCAAATCAGTCCAAAGCTGCCAGATAACATAGCTGAGAGCTTTAAGCTAAAGGAACTGCACATTTGGAATCAATGTTAATTATTCTTGAAGTTTCAGGAAAAATGCTCCAAAAAAGAAATGGCACACTCAAATAAAAACAGCAAGAACATGTTGCAATAAACGAAAAAAATAAATAAATACATATGGCTTGAACCTCCAAATGGGAAAGTGGAAATTGTAAGGCAGAAATATTTCTTTTTCATATCTTTCGTACTTGCATACTGAACTTTAGCATTTAAATCTTTCAAACAGCGTGGGTTATTAAATAGCTCTTTTTTAAGATCAAAAGGGAAAATTTAGGCACCTAGTAACATGCATTCAACCATCTATGCAGGGAAAGGGTTGAAATCTCATACAAAAGAGCACCTTTTAGTTTCTCACAGAAACAGGTATTTTATTTATTGTATGTCTTGTTTATAACACCATTAAAGACCTTTCTGCATGCTGGTTCCTCATCAGGGATCATAATAGTTTTAGCAAGGTGTCGGGGCCTCCATAAGCTGGAAAAAACAGGTCCATTCCTGTTTGTTACAAAAATTTCAAGTCTCTTGCACTATTTTGGAAGAATGGACAGTGTTAACGCTTGTTAACTGACTTGATAATGGTGGATTTGAGTGCTATCTAAAAGCACTGTTTTCCCACTACAAAGGGAATTTACATCTGTGACTGCAATGCAAATGCAGAAGAAGAGCCATATTTTCACTTGCTGGTACGTCTGTGTAACACTAAAGTTCACACTCATCCTGAGACTTTATGATCCTAATTTACAAAAGCAGAAGAACAAGAAGAAAAATAGGGGTGTGAGGAAAACTAACAGAGACAAATGAACTCGCTGAACTGTAGACATAGACGTAGTATAAACTCCACAATTGCATCTTTGCAGCATGCAAAGGTACCCATTGATAGACACTATCATTCATATATGTTGCAATTTAAGTTAATGTCTATAAAATTTGCAAATAAGAGATACAAGGAAATTTTATAGAAAGTTTATTATTATCAGAAGGTATTTCACAAAGCTCCCAATTGTCCACTTGGGTTTCATTAAAATTAGAGAAGAAAAGTCTGTAGTGATAAGGATTCAACTATGTCACAGCAGCTCTGAATATAAATATACATAAAAACAACAACAACAACTAAAAAAAACCCCATCATTAATTAAATGCTATTTCATAATACCAAGTTGGTCTACACATATATAATGTGTTCAGCAGAACCTTTAGTGTATACATTTATTCAGTAAGATTTTATTCAGTAAATCAGCTTTTTTCCACTTTTTGTTTTGTATGTTTTGACCTTTTTTATTGTTATTAAGATTTTTTTTAAATTATTCTCACTATCAAAACTCCACATAAAAACAGGTGGATTGAAAAGTGTTTCAAGAAACACATAGCATATGTTTCACTACTACTGACATATTAAGTCTGTATATCTATCAGGAGAATTAAATCAGTAAATCTACACACAATATAGGCTTTGTCTAAGTTTATCACAAGGATGATAAACCACCTGTCATTAGGTGTGGCAACACTTCACAGGATCTACAGCGGCAGGTCAGGACACTTCCCATTGGCCCACAGAGAAACCCACAACAACATCAGCCTGATCCCTGGGGGTCTGGCCACCATCTGCGCACATCACCCATCTTTGTCTCTGCTTACTGCTCCATTGTAGCCCCAGCTTCCACTTTCCCCGGTTAAAAAAGTAAAAACTGGGTCTCTGTGTCTCCAAGTTGACTCCCTGGAGCTGAGAGCTGCGCTGAGACCCACATTTATCATCTCCAAGGCAGTGGTCAGACTGTGTTTTCACATATGTGTGTGTCTGTTTCAGTGTTCCCTGCAGTAGACTCAGCCCTTCATACTGGAGCACAACTTAGTAAAGGATAATCTAGTCCTGTCGCCCTCCTCTCTTGCAAGCACACACCATACACACATACACACACTGGGGGTAAATCTTCATTACGATCTCCAGCTGGAGAGACACCTCATTCAATCCATCATAACTCTGCAGCTTGGGATAAGAAGGGAGACACGCTCACTCAGTGGCGGCCCTGGGCAAACACTCCCTCTGAGCACCTGATGGCTTTGAACTTTTCTTGTCCATCTTCCATTGGTTTTAATTTTGCACTCCAGTATGAACACCCATCCCCCAACTCGAGGATCGCCACAACATAACCTAATAGACCTACAGCTTAGTTCACAGATTCACTTTGTCTAGGGTTTATTTCCGGGATTTGCACAACCCAGGATTCAAATCATGAATACATAATGGACTTGGATTTACATCATTATGAAGGAAATGTGCTCTATTTGGAAGCAGCCGCTCCCCTCCCCTTTTGACGGGTTGTGTGTGAGACTTTAAATCATCAAACTGTAAAATATAAATTTTAAATTGTTATTGATCCCTTTACCCCTAGTTCTAAAGTGTATATTTATTTTCTTACTCTTCTTATATTTATTGTTTGTTTACTTGGACTGCTGTAACCGGAGCCTCGTCGTCTCTCTATATACTGGACTGTATGTAGCGGAGATGACAATAAAGTTTACTTTGACTTCAGCAGCGAGCAGGCGCACCGAGGGCTCTCGCGCTCACTTTTCATGTATAGAATTTAGAAAAAACATCAGTTATATAAGTCTGCATCATGATGTCTGGTTTTTGTGTTTGTTGGTTTGTTTTTATTTCGTTTTATTTTGCGAGTTGGTTATTAGATGCTGCTCCAGCCAGCCACAGAATCCCCCACCGCCCCGCCCTCTCCTCCCTGTGCCGCAAGCAGCAGGCGCACCTCGCAAACGGAGGGCGCCCTTACTCCCAGCAAATGGGTGATAGAAAACCGATCGGTGCCTATGCCATTCCCAATATGCGCTGGCTGATGTCTGGCAGCTACGGAAGAGGATTAGGGCCACTGGAAAAAAAATCTGAGAAAAAAGTCAGAATTCTGACTTTTTTCTTTTTTTCTTTTTTTGCTGATGCCCGTGATGCCGCCCCCACCACGATGCCTCCCCGGGCAACCGCCCGTGTCGCCCGTATCAAAAACCGCTGCTGCGCTCACTCACACACACACGCACACCCACACCCACAAACTATACACACACAAATACTATATACCCAGAGAATGAGCTAGGACCTCATAGCTTCATAGCTACAGAGCTGTATTTAAAAAAATCCCAACCTCTACAGCTTTGATTTTGAAAAGACACACACATATATATATATAAAAAAAAAAAACTAAAAAAAAGAAACCCTACTCACTCTTACTCCTGTGGAGCAGGGAAATTATTTTACTGCTATTGGTAAATAATTGTCAACAGTACCATTGCATTAATAAATATAATCTGTAGTTTATATTGCGTTTAGAGGTTTAAACAGTGTGTCTTTCAGGAAAGGCTAAAAGTCAACAGGACAGGAACAGGCTTGACCAGAGAGTTTGTTAAAAAGAAGAAGTTATTGTGAGCAGCAGGCTAAGACGAGGCTTTAACAATGTAACAGATAGCTTTAAGATGGCCTTAAGATGTTTATGATGATGATAACTTTGTATTCCAGATGCAGTGAATCAGGTCATTTTTATATTAAGCTCTTAGTAGAGGTTCTTGATTAAAACATTTATTCAACATAGTACATGTAGTTTCAGTCAGGTTATTGTACCTAAGGATGAGCCTCTGTTCTGGTGAAAGGTCAGAAGTGCAACAGGTGAATTGAGAAAGAGCATTTAAGGACAAGACACAGACAGTTAGTAGGTGAGAGGTGATATAGAGGCTGAGTGAGGTCAACACACACACACATTAGTTAGATTTATTTATAGGAAAGAGGTTAGTCATGTCTGGTTGTAACTGCGAGAGTGTCTCGGTAAAAGAGGAACCGTTCCTTGTCTTCTCGGCAAGAAAGAGGAACTGAAAGGTTGACCGGAGGAATCGGCCATGAAAATAGAAGATGATGTTCTTCTTAAAAGTCATTGTGGTGTTGATTTGACGTATGTATAAAATGTATCTGTGACGCATGAGGGGGCGTCAGTAAATCAAACCCTGATGCTATAAAAATCTGTTTATGCTTTGATTAAGTCAAAGATCAATTGCTGTCTGCGTACAGAGTTGTCTTCCCACGCGTGTATTCATTAAAATCATCGTTTGACCAAGATCTTCTGGACCATGGTGGTTTGTACTCTCCTTCCTCAATATTTGAACCTTAACACTCCCGGCCAAGGTGTGCGTATCCAGTAAGGGTGCCCAAGCCAACCTCGAAATATGTGTGAGAGATATATAACTGATGTTATACCAGCTCGGATGTCGTCTGGATTAATAAGGTATCCGTCAGGTAGTGATTAACCAGGACACACTCTTAAGGTTTACCAAAAGATGTGTATGCAGCATTACGGACATTCCTACTGTGACCATCACTGGACCCAATTAGTTGATCTACACCAACCAGCTCAATAGGACCTAAAAGCCTTCATCAGGAATTCAATGGGGATGTGGCGAACAACACCAGAGGCCAGTTTCAAGCCAACTGCACAAGTCACAATCAAGTGCAAGATTTACCTAGGAGATGTTCTGTTCCCACTGCTGTTAGGGATAGGCCTGAACCCTTCAGCCAGATCATTAACAAGTCTGGCTACTGATACCGACTACGGAATAGAGCAATTGTTAGCCACCTCCTCTACATGGATGACATCAAGCTGTATGCCGAGATTAAACGAGATATGGATTCACTGATCCACACCACCAGGATCTACACAGAGACATTGGAATGTCACTCGGACTGGAGAAGTGTAGTCAGATGGTAACAAAGAGAGGGAAGCTACTCAGGACTGAGGGGATTGAACTACCAGAAGGCAACATTGCAGACAGTGAGGACAGATACAAGTACCTGGGAATCCCACAGGCAAATGGGAACCACAAAGAGACCGTTAGGAAAGCTGCAAATACTAAGTACCTGCAGACGGTCAGGTAAGTCCAAATGACACTGAATGACATCACGAAGAAGAAACACGAGAACCTGGAGAAGTACCAAGGGCTCAGAGAACTTGAGAAGATGCAGAGTTGGAGTGGTAGTCGGAGCACTCGGTGCAGTGACCCACAAGCTAGGCAAGTGGCAACAGCAGATCCCAGGAACAACATGCGAGATCTCTGTCCAGAAGAGTGCAAAGATACTGCACAGGACCCTCAAGCTCCCAGAGCTGTGGTAGAGGACCCGAGTTTGAAGGATAAAGACTGCATGCAGGGGCGAGAGAGGAATGGCAAACTCTACATTAATCCATCCCAATTTGTTTTGTTGGACTTTTATTTTGCTGCATTGACTAAATTGCACACCCTATTGTGTCACATTGTTTCAAACCTTCAATGAGAAGTCTTTGAGTAGATTTTCAATGGTAATCTGACCCAATTCTGACAGTCTAACACAAGACATACTGTCACAAAACAAGCCAAAGCTATGTTTTGGCACTTGCATATTTCTCCAATTGTCTGGATCAGAGTGTGTTTTCTCTGTAGAGAAAAGGAAAGTAGAGCAAGAACATCTGGCCCTGGTGACAGAATCACTCTGAACATTTTTTTCTTTATCTTCTTCCCATTCCATGGCATGTCTCTGCTCCACAAATATGTGATTTTTTTTTGTGAATAATGATATCATCATTGCTTTGGCTGACATCTGCCAGACAAGCAAGTAATACACAGGTGGTAGGTGAAATGGGTTCCACGCCCGCACATACATCATCTTGATGAGGGTTCAGTGAAAGAGAGAGGGGAAGAGACTGCTGTTATAATGAGAATGAGTTAAATGAGCATTTTGCCTCATTTTTTTCCCTCTTCTCCTCATTTCTGCTGTTCTCGTATCTCTTTTTCTCCTCTTTTTTCTTTCCTCTCTTCTCGTCCCCTTTTCAGTCTCAGAGGTTTATTACGACCCCAGGCTGAACTCATAAATTACTACCATGGTTTTCGACCTACCAGGAATTAATTTTTAAAAAAAGGAGTGAGAAAAAAGAAAGAAAGTGTAAAAAGGAAGATTTGGGGACAAACTTTTTCACACAATGTGCCTCACTGTACATACCTAGGATGTGCATGGAGTACTGACAGAAAATCAAACAATTAAAAGCTGAAACTTTCAGTCATTTTCAGGTCAGTACCTTTCGAGGGTGAGTGTTATTGTTTTGTCAGTGCATCTGAGTTACACACGCACTTTCCTTGTAAATACCATTTTGTCAGCTTTTTATTTTGTCCATTCAAACCTTTTTTTAATACAGGAAGGTGTCACTTCTTTTAAATTTGTAGAAATTTCGTTTCTGAAACAAAGCTGTTAAAATTGAGAATGGCAGTGAAACAAGAATCAAATCAGAAATTCAAAAGGAGCAGAAACTAAAACAAGGCAAGAATGAAGGAGCGGCAGAGATGTCTGCGTTAAACCTCGCTATCCTGAGTGCACATTTGTTCTTGGTGGTTTTTTAATTGCGTTGCCTTGACAACCAGAACAATGCTGAAAGGCTCTTTCACTCCGACGCTGGCTGAAAATGATTTTCTCCATCATGCATTTAGCAGGCAATTAGTGAGACAGACAAGGAATTTAGCTTAAACCCAGTGTATCATTCCTGCTTTCAGAAAATAGAGGGGGTAGATGTGGGTGGGAGGAGTGAAGAGTGGGGTGGAATTTTAATGCACGATATAAAGCAGAGCAGAGCAGAGGAAAGGGAAATCGAAAGAGGAAGAACAAGTAAAATAAAGTTGAAGGGCAGACTGAGATAGAGTGAGAGAGAAATAAAGAGTAGAAATGATTTGCAGTGACTGGGGAAAAAAATCAAATAATGTTTTGGTCAATTTATTTTTTACAGTATGTGTAAGACTGTGTATGTGTGAATATACACTACATGAGTGTATTCATCACACTCAGTGAGATGGGTCTGTTTTTCTACCTCAGTGTTCAAAGTGGCCCTCTGTCTTTGTTACTGCACATTTCCCACAGAGGGATCATCACATCATATTTCTTTGTTAAGCCACTGAAAACAACAGGGCTTGTCAGAAAATTAGGAGAGAAGAGTAAAACATGACACATTGACAAGCAGCAAAAGGACACAGATGTAAAAACAACATGCTTGCAAGCACATGAGATATGTACATGAGAAAGGCAGGTGAATACTAGGATTACTGTGTTGGGTATAATTTCCTGCAATCTGAAGGACACTTTTACCATGAAAATATGATCATGTCAAATTGTCTCTTTGTAAAGAAATTACAGCATGGCTGTGTTATGGACACATTTTCCATAAACAACACAACAGAGCAATTTTGTCAAAAGTAGTAGGCAGTGTTTAATACATGGTACATTGTGAAAATTTGGTTGTACCTGTCAATCAAGAAAAAAGTTTCCTTTTTTATAAATCTTAGTGTTTGAAGCATGCAACATGTGGCTTAAACCATTCAGGCATTATTTATATATTGTTTTTCATTCATTTTACCCACAGACGACTTTACTTTATTTTAAATGTATCTTGTTTTCCGTAAAACAAGTTGTTGTGGTAACAGCTGCTTTTCTCTTTCCCCTCAGCTTCTTCTCTGTATGCCCTGTTGGCACTGACTAGAACTAAGCGGGGACCTCATGGGATTTAAGAATTTACTACCCATGTCTGTGCTTAGTGTGGTGCATTTGCCTAGAATAAATACAGGCTCTGTCTCACTCATTTACTGACCAAATCCCAAGGATTATCTCGATTGTAATGGGTCTGCATGCTGAGTAGCTGGATGACACTCTCAAAAATGGCCTGATTAATTGTTTTCACTGTAGCTGATAAATTCTAGTCCCAAAATAAGCAGGGGGGGAAACAAGCAAAGATTGGAAATACTTGAAAATACTTTGAAACAGAAAAATACATCAGGCTTGGTGTGTAATATTTGTCTGTTTGTTTGTTTTTCTTTTTTGTATTTATTTGTTTTTACTCATGGCAGTGTTTAGTTATAAATATCCTAGAACACAGGTCAGACTATTGCCATGTAAATAATGCTTTTATCTCACTCTCCCTTGTATTATATACATATTTTCTTTGTCTAGTTATGATGGAATTGCCCAGTAGATACTTTCAGCATGTTTGGTCTGCACACCTGCTAATCACTGCCCCAATTCAAGCCCAGCTGCACCTCAATGGCTCATCAAGCACACTGTTTACTGTTAGTGCTACATTTGCCTCAAAGACCCTGTCAGGCTGTCTTAGTTGCCTTAAAATGTCTAATTACCTTGCCTGGTTGCTTCCCCATTGGCGTTTCATGTTTACCTGCCAATTCCATGTGCGACTCTCTCCTTAATTATACTGCTTCTGTAGCCTTTCTGTATTTGTTTAGAGACTGGATGCTCACTTGGCCACCAAGTAAATTAAAACTAAAAAAAAGGTAACTACGCAGTAGTAATTATCTCCATCATAAGCTTGAAAATGTGTAAATACAATGCTATGGTGATATACTATCTAATGTCAGGTGTAGTCTTATTTCTATTTATACATTTATTTAACTGAGAGAAAAAGACACATGGATGTGTGACCTTCCAAGAATAGACCTTTACTAGAAAATCTGAAGTCTGTTGTAGTAAAATTGGCATTAAATGATGGAAAGGGTTACGCTGAATTGAGTTTGTTACTACAACTAGTTAGGGCCAACCAAATATCCTCCAAAGTGAAAGATACTCCTATTAGCTTACTTTCTATAAGTATATATATATATTATATTGCCAAAAGTATTCACTCGTCTGCCTTCACTTGGATATGAATTTGAGTGACATCCCATTTTTTTTATCCATATGGTCCATATGATGTCTGCCCACCCTTTTCAGGCTATCCCAGCCAGCTACCATAGGCACGTGGTAAGAGGCAGGGCGCACCCTGGACAGATCACCAAACTGACACAGCGCTAACACAGAGAGACAGACAATCATTCACACTCACAGTCACATCTATGGGCATTTTAGAATCAACAATTAACCTAACCCCAATTATCACATTTATTCCTGTGGGAGGAAGCCGGTGTTCCCAGGGAGAACCCTTGCAGACACGGGTGAGGCAACAGTGCTGATCGCTGTGCCATCCTACTGCCCCTTCTTGGTGACGCCGTCTCATTCAAATGTCGGCCCTATCAGCTTTCAGTGGTACTTTATATGCCTACTATGGTGACCACGGCTAACAGGGAATCAGGATTCGATTCTGGAGAAGGAGTCTGAGAAACCACTACCACAGCCAGCTAAGGCAGTAGGTGCACAAATTTCCCACTCCTGACTCAGGGAGGTAGTGATAAAAAAATAAATAAATTATATACACAGTTATCTGCTTCAGAATTATTAGCAGCTATACAGTAGACTATGTTTGAATGTTAGACAGAGCAATGCTAGCCTATAGCCTCTGTACCAGGAGTCTCAAACTTAAATGAGCTGTGGGCCACTGTCCACTGTCATCTCATTGGAGGACCACTTTAGTGTTCAAGTAGTACAAAAAACAAGCACACAAGAAATAATCAAGAAAACACCAACAAATATTTCGGAAAATGTAGTGTTTTGTTTGGGGTTATTTTATTTTAGATATTGTCTAACAAGACAAAACTGCAAATGTGAACTCAAATGTTTTTTTCTCTCACTCTTAACTAACTGAAGCCTTTCACTGAACTACCAAATAAACAAATCGGTACTCTTTTTTCTGGTCAGACACGTGGCAGCATTTCTGCTATTAATTTGTTCGTATTTAAAAAAAAAATGCAGACATAAGTGTACACCTTAGTGTTTGTCTGCTAGTGAAACTAATTTTCTTTACAAGTAAGTCTCTCACTGAACTAACACAGCCAATCCCTCAACATGTTTGTACTTTCTGCTCATATTGCCTTTGTATGAAATTATTTTTTGAACTTATTTTAACATTGCACTCAACAACAAACAAATCCTCCCTAACAAAAAGAGTAACTTCAACGGCCAGATTGTGTTGTATTTCTTCACGTCAATATACGGGCTACAAATATGGGTGACGTGGGCTGCGAGCGGCCATATGCCGCGAGTTTGAGACCCCTGCTCTGTTGAGGTACTTCTACATTACATTGCATTATAAAGTAGTCATTGTTCTGCAATTCATCTGCTTTTACAGTAAAGTACAAAGCAACCCTAGAGCTTTGTCAGCAGCCAACCTTTTAATCTCACCTATATCACTGATAGCGTGTAACTGATTATATACTACTACTATATATATCTACTGTTGTATTATGAGCATTGCACAGCCCACATATGCCCAACCAATGATCTTTTATAAGTAAAAGCATTTTTTTGCTATGTAAATCATCAAAGGTAATGCAACTATATGATATAGAGAATTTAGATCCACTTGAACAATGATCTTGTTACACAGTTAAATGAAACAGCAGCAGATGACATAATTGATCCTACTTAAAGTAGTACATATATTTTGCCTTTGTTTGTTAGGCTTATACACACCAGTTTATCCATGAAAATAAAATGCACAATTAGACTACTTTTGGGCTGCAGTGTGCTTTTTTGTGTGCAGCTTGTGTCATACTGTAGGCTACGTTTTGCGACAAATTGTAAACTTCACATTAGTTAATTGGGTTTCTCTTGTATAATTGGTGTACCTCATTTGATTCCAGTACAATTGCAGAAGAAGTAATAAAAAATAGCTTTTGCACTAATTGGGGTTAGGTTAAAGAGTTTATTAGTGTGTGTGTGTGTGTGTGTCTGTGTGCGCTTGCGTATGTGTGTTTTACAGAAAAACACTATGTGAAAAGGTGCAGGAAATCAAATTGTAGCTCTTATATTTACAAAGATCAATCAAGTCTTGACCTAATTTTGACTGTTTTACCCCTAATAAGCTTCTTTACCCACAGGATCAAACCAGACATATGCTGTCTTTGCTCAGTAATACAAGCAACAATGTGTCATCATGAGAGGGAGAAATAGTGATGTGTTTGTTGCATGTAAAAATGAAAACTGGAAGAGGTTTTTCTGCTCTGCTACACAGCAGAAGGCATCATTGCTCCCTTGCTGTAAATACAAACGACCACTTTAGACACGCACATATGCTCATACAAAAATACCAAATATCCACACCAACAACACAAACACACCGAGCTAGACAATAAACCAACCAACTGTCCTGCTGTCTATTTTGTCATGTCGGGTTTCGACCACTCTAAAAGAGGCAATGGCTCAGACAAGTCTGCAGGACAAAAGGCAACAGAAGTCAGGGAGGTGGGTAGCTGGAGAGTTGTGTTCTACTAATAATGGGGAGGAGGGTGTTGGCATTCAACCTCATGGACTAGGTCCATGGAAACAGATGTGAAGGAGGGAACAGGTTGGGTGGTGGTGGCGGCAGCATAGAGCTGGGACTCAGACTTATTTGGAGCCAGAGAAATGCAGTGAAGATAAGAATTAGAAGGCAATAGGACAGAAAATAGATGATAGTCAGGCAGAGATATGGAAAGGTAATGCAGGGCAGAGAAGGGGAAATGATAGTCACAGCTGCTGAGCAGACAGAAACGAGAGAAAGTAGTGAGAGCTACTGTAATTTTCTAGGCAGAATCCAGCGTTGTAGAAAAATAACGGGGGCTTAAAGTGAGACGGAGAGAGGAAACTGAGCTGAGTGAGAAAGAGGAAGCAAAAAGGAGCAGAGGCTGTGAATGTGAAAGGGGTCTTTGTTTCCCATAGTGCTCTGTTATGACGCCAGAATCTAAACCATCCATTCTAAATGGCAAGGGCTGCTAGCCACAGCACACACACACACACACACACACACACACACACACACACACACACACACCTACACACAGGGATGACAAAGCACAATCACACCTCTTTCCCATTCTCTCTGCTCTCCACTCTCGGCTCATCTTGTACCACTTTCATACACACTCACCACACTACTGCCAATTTAGATATACACACATAATCAGAAGATAGTTCGCTTGGTGTGGTGTGTGCCTCTAGTCTTATCTATCTTATGCAATTCTGTGTAATAGTGTGACCATTATGAAGCAACCGTGGTGACGGCTGTATGGGGTTAGTGGGAGCAAAACTGGCAGCAATCCCTAATGCCTCCATCGCTTTGGCTTGGCCTATATTTTTCCCCTTTGTACTCCTTGCTGTCTCGCAATTCTTTAGGCAGTTGCTGTCATTAAAGTCAGAGGCACTTACATGTATATATGCTATTATTGAAGTCGGAGGCACTTATCGGTGAAAGGAGTTTTAGTTCGTTGCTCTCATTTAAATAAGAGGCACTTTATAAGCAGTGCTTTTGTAGACACTTGCCTATCAGCACTTATCTGCATAGAATTAGAGTGGGGGAAATTGTTGGATCAGAACTGTGTGGAATGTTGTTATCATTAAAAGTATACTTGTACAATTTTATGGAAAGCCAGCAAGGATGTAAAAACCTTTTTTTAAACCAACTTCAGCAGACACAGACAGACAAAAATACACATTCACACGAAAACTTCAGAAGCAATAAGAAGATAGTTCGTAACACTTCCTGACCTGCTACCTCACTGTGTGCTCCCTGCTTTGGCTGTCAGATGTGGTTAATGAGAATCTCCGAGCTCCCATAGACTGGTGTTCCTATAGAGAACAGCCTGCTGGGATACACACACTCGTACACACAGGCATACATCAGTACTTGCCTAGGACACTGAGAGCCTTGTCATCACACAGAGAGGGACCTGCTGGCCTATTGTAGATCCCCGTGGCACAGAGATCACCTCTTATCCCCAGTAAACACACAGAACACAGTGGGTAACTCAAAGCCACAAATGCACATAAACACATGCACTCTTCACATAGTCCTTTGTAAGCACACATTTTTGCCTATTTCTTATGTGCTTTCTACTCAGCTCTCATTTTAATCACAGCACCCACCCCCCCCCCCTTTATTTTTTTTGCCATCTACCCCCTGTCTCTTTCATTTTCTCACTCTCTAATAATCCCCCTTACATCCATCTTGCTAATGCCCCCGTGATCCAAACACCACCCCCCTCCCTTCGGAGAAGACTTCTCCACGGCTTCTGCTCTCCCATTCAGCCTGGCTTGTCCCCATGTATTCATAGAGATCACTGATGGAGTGGAGAGTCTTTGTCAGTGGGTCAGCCTCCTGTAACCCCCCTCTGACCCCACAGTCTACACATTCACACACACATTTGATGCTTGCACACACTCTGGAGCCTTCTCACTTGCCATATGGCATGGGCAATGAACGGCCAACAAAAGAGAGCTAAAGAGGTGTCAGATAGGTTTTGTTTGTGTGTGTATGTGTGTGAGCTGCATCAATAGAAGGCTAAGCAGCCAGTCATGAGACAGGGTCCAATAGATGAAATTGATTTCTGTTTTTTGGGCTGTGGATAGAAGAGGGAGGGGATTTTCCACCTTTTCTTCCACCGTCAAACTCATTGGCTCAATGAAGAGTAATGACAGCAGGCCCTGACTGGAGCACAATGAGGGCACACTTGATGGAGTGTTGAGCAATGCAGATCTGTCTTCATCACCGGAGTGGATTTGTTTTAGCAATGTCAACTATAGCACTGCCATCATTTTGTGTCATCACAATGTCATCATCGTCATCCTCAACATTTCATTTTTAAGTCCTTAATCCTACAGTTTGCTTTAACAATGGCTTGAAATCACCAACTTTTCTTAAAGTACTGACATTTTGCAGATTCTTTTAATGTCAGACGTTTTCTAAGGTGTACAGCTTCACTTCTACGAATAATAATAGCATTGTGTCAATTAAATTATTTACTGAGATATGTGAATAATATAGATGTACAAAAATGCTTGAAATAACCCTTTAGAGAAATAAATATGAGTAGTCTGGCAGCTATAGTTTTACGCTGATTTTCAATTTCATTTCCCAATAAAAGATAATCTAGCTAAAACACTTCATGATTGTCCGATTGTTTTGTTTCAAATACTCCATCAAACTGTTTTTGTGTTGCCATGGTCCCAGATCTAAGCTATTACTTTGGTAAGTAAAATGTTGTTATGACCAATAACTATAATGGACCACAAATAAGACCAATGTTGCAATCTGTCAGACTTGTTCCTAATGTCTGAGGACCTTAAAGTGGTTACCGTGAGATCATGAGGGGATTGAGGTCAGCCCACGGTACTGGTTCCATTTACTTAAGAGAATAATCCATAGACTTAGCATTCCCATATAAAACTCACATTGGGCAATAAAAAATATTAAATGAACACTCCAAAACTGGATAGATTTTTGCTTTTATTGTGTACATTTGATTTGTGCTTAAAAGTAAGACATGAAATAAAGGATTTTAAAACAACGACAACACACTACAACTGATGTTTACAACACATAACAGTGAGTTCATGGGGGGCAACATAATATTATTCATTGTCATTTTACTAGTTCTATGTCTTCTGTACATTCATTCTAAAGGCAGGGGGAAAGGGCTGGAGTGGAAGGGTTGGGTATGGGGGTTGGAAGTGGTGGCGGTGTGGTCAGTGTAATCGTTTCACCATGACATAAAAAGGTGATCCAAACACCAATACTTATCTTAACTGCACTACTCTATAATTCTGTGTAAATAATCATTCTGTACAATACAATAATTTTTAATTCTACAACTGTTTATAACCTGCATAGTTCACATGTCTGTATAGCTGTATATCTCATATTTCTGTATAGTTTTTTTTTATTTCATATTCTGTATAGTTTTTCATATTTATATCCTGTTCATAGCCTGCACATAGCTTGTACTCACTACAGCCTGTACATACTTATAGTTATAGAATATTCACAACATACTTCATACCATGTACATTATAACATATCATAATAGACCCATTTCTGTAATATACTCACATATCTATATTATTGCTAATATATATTGTAATATATCTATATCATGGCTAAAGCACTTCTGGATGGATGCAAACTGCATTTCATTGCCCTGTACCTGTGACATGTGCAATGACAATAAAGTTGAATTCTATTCTATTCTAATTCAAAGAAAGAGTAAAATTCAAAGATTCAAGATTTACATTTCAGATAGCATTACAGATGTTAGTAACTAGTTTATTTATATATTTACATTGGAAATAATGAGCTAATTGAACAGAGGTCTGGCAGAAAATTGGAAAGAAATAGAACAAAGGGATGATAGAATTGACAGTATGACAAGGTGAGTAATTTCAAAGTAAACCAAACAATAAACAATAAACAATCAGAACTAAATCCAAAAATAAGATTGAGAAACAACTTTCTTTCTTGCCTCTGTATTTGAGATATGCCGAAAGACTAGGGGACAATCAGTCACAGTAATGCAAACCTTTTCCAAAAGATTTTAACTCACTTTAAAGCCTCTCACTTTCCTTACCAGGAATGCTTTCTGATAAGCTCCCTTACAGAGTCTACATTTTCTGAAAAAAATTAAATTAAAATAAAAAAATCTGTTGACTCAATGTCAAGATTGATGGTTGTTATAAGTATTTGCCAACTCAAGCATGTTTTTAAATCTTTCCATCACCACATTAAGGGCCGTTAAACTAGTAATGGGAATAATGGCAACTCAGAAAACTGCTGATAAAGCTCAACTCTCTACGGCAGTTTGGATTAAATTAGACTGTACTGTGGAAACAACTTTTCTTAGAACTTTTTAAGGAAAATTAGTTTTTAGGGAAAGTTAGTTTTCCCACAGATGTGTGTTATCTGGAGAAACACTCTTAAATGCAGAAATGGTGCCAAATAAGTTTTTAGATTGTTAGGGACACCTAACAATCTAAAAGTCTTTTTTTTTAGTCTTTTTTTTTTTTTTAGAAAGTATCTTAAATTCTTAAAGCAACTTAAAGTGAAACTGGATAAATGAAAAAAAGAATTAAGTCATGATATTGTAAGAGTGTTTTGTATTATCTGAGACATGAAATATAAGATGACTTTTCTTTTAAACTGGATAAAAAATGCAATAAATAAACATGCATACCTTATCTTTATACATTGTTTATATTCATTTATTTTAATTGGCTACATAGTGTTAAATTGCTGCCTGCCTGAATCATCAGAAAAGAAAACCGTGGTTTAAAAATTCTTGCAGCAACTGCTATTGGGGTTTTTTTCTCTTTTTTTTTCCTAAAACACTCAATGCTTGTGTTTGTTGCTCAGAAGCAGACCTTCTTCCAAAACCACCTACAGGAAAAGAAAGTGTGTATATGTGTGTGTCCTCACACATTTGTGTGTCCACAGCAGGGTGAGCCTCATGCCCTATTTCAGTCAGGCCTGATATGATCAGACGTCAGATCGTGAGCTCTTCGTCTCTCTCTGGCTCTTGGCGTTTCTGCTCGAAGGTGAGAAAAGGTCTAAACGCTGACACAGTCCAACATTGCCTTTGATATTTTGTTACCACAAAGACACAGATCCACTGGAAACAAGCCTCAACAGATGTATCAGCTGAAACTCAGGCATTGGGTAATATTAAACTGATAGACATTGACGAAAGCTGAGGAGACACAAAGCTCAAGTGGTCCCTGAAAATATTCTGAAAGGTACATAAATACAACAATGACACTATGGTGTGGTCATTTTTATGTGCTGTTTATTTTACAAGGTCAGCAGCATCACCTTTTGAAAATGCCTCTTGAAATAGTTTGTTGATAATATAACTTATATAATATTCTGTTACTTGTGTATAAAGTACATCTAATGAGATTTGGACAGTTAAATGAAGTAGCCTGTCTAACGTCATCTTTCACTATCTTATTAATTGTCCTTTCCATTTTTAGGCATTTAAAAATCTCACATGTTTGAAAAACGTGATAGTACAGATGTTCATTAAAAGTGAAAGTTTTTGTGATGATAGTCAACATACCAGCAGCGCTGTCTTCAACTCCTCCAGCTGACACATAACTTCACACAACACCTGCAGACAGACAAGCACACAGCCCCTCCCCTTACTAGCAGCTGAGCAGGTGAAGAGTAGCTGATGTTCACAACACTGAGCAAGACTTTATGAGGAACTTCGAGAGGTCAGTAAAACTCCCGGTTCAACAACACTGGAGTATTACATGGTTATCATAAGCATGTTAACTTTAACCCCTTGACTGTTAACAGTATCTGATAGCCACACTACCCTTCTTTTAAGTTATCAATAAGAAAATGACTAGTGGTCGTAGCTAATAATAAAATGGCAAAGGTCATGTTGAAGCTAAGCAGCAAACTTGTGAATTTAACAGAATAACACAATTATTTGTATACTGCGTGTTACGTTTTCCTCAAGTCCCAGGCTGAAGCTGAGGAAAAAATCCACCAGCAACTAGTCAAAAACAGTGGCAGCCAACCTTACCAACTCTGTTTGATCAGCAATTAAATATGATGGCAAGTCACCAAAAGCACAACAGTCTCTCAGACAACCTTGGGGTTTTTTTGTGTTTATTTTTATTTGGACAACCTAAGAGAATATTAAAATAGTTATCATATCTATACATTACAGTTCTAAAATAATATATATTTAAGCAAAGCTACTTTCAGCTGTTCCTTATTAACAAGAGGTTTCCACAGAAGGTAGCTCCACATGTTTTGGTTTGGCACTTTTTTTGCTGGATGCCTTTCCTGATGCAACACCCAAGGGATTTGTGTCTCCTCACTCATGAACCACTTGTTTTGCGAAGGTATAAGCCACTCAGACAACTTAAAAAAACATCATTGATGTTAATGTTTGTACTTTTCAAATCTTTATTAAAAAATGTGTTTTAATGTTTTCTTCCCTCTTTTCCACTCTACATTATTGAAAATGGTTTTGAGTATGGAGTATCAGTACTGAGTTTGAAATTCTTGTGACAACCCTTCTCTGATCATGATAATGGGGGAAGTACGATGGCAAGTCAGAAGTTGGTGCAAATAAAGCCCTTCACCAATTACCACATCCTCACCCTTACAGCAGTTGGAAAGTAAGTTTTGCATGCTCAGAAGTACCCACACACAACATACAATTATGGAATAAATGAATGATAAGGAAAGTCAGAAATTCAGATAAAACTGTGGTAACAAAATGGGCTTTGGTAGAAGTAGTGGAAGTGTAATTTTATAGGGGTTATATAAAATATACTTTCATAGCAGCTTGTTTGATTAACTGGTGGTGACGCAAGCAAAGGATTTGAAAAAGTATACAGACATAGTGTGAGGATTTTTTTTTCCAGCATCAGTGACACTTGGGGGGTGAAAAGAAGAAGGAAATCGGATTATTCAAGAGGAATGGCAGACTTCAGATCAGCTCCATCCCTGTAGAAACAGACTGCAGGGACTTTTCTTTCCATTTCTTAAACACATTTCTTCCCACACATAATAGCACTTGACTCAAAACATTTATGTGAATCTTTTACAGTCTGCGATTAATTAATTAAGTCATTCAACTCCCACACATGTTACTTAATGTCAATGTACTCAGGTGAAAAGAATGAAAGCTAAAAGGAGAAGGAAACAGATATATTACATAACAGACTTTTACAACAAAAGTGTTCAGATATTCTGTTTCAGCTTTCCTTCGCTGAGTCCTTTCCCCTCTTACTCAATTTAAACAATCAGCTCCTTCAAAGAAATGCATATTTATTTTCAAAGTTGTGCAACATCTATCAGAAGCTCTGAATAATGGTTATCACTTTATATACTGAAACAGAGTTGGTGGGTGTTAAGTATTCTATCACAGTGACTGTGACTTGTGCGCGCACACACACAGTGTAAGGACAAGTGTGCACACATATATGTGCATGAGCACACACAAGCCCACAAATCACAGGTCTCATTTAGTTCCCTTTCTGTGTTTTAATTAGAGCCGAAGCAGGCTAATCACTTCCTTAGTAGACAGCATCACTAATGAGACAGAGGGAGGAGCTGAGAGGGAGGGAGGAGAGAGATAGACATAATTGTAGGGAGCGAAAAAGAAGGGTCATGAAGGAGAAGTGTCAGGGAATAAAGAAATAAGACATGAGAGGTTGTTATGAATAAATAACAAAAAGGAGGTAGAGGAGGATGTCTATATGATATAAAAAGAAAAAGAAAAAAAAGAGGGAGAGATGAGTGGTAGCAATAAACATGGACCAGGGAGAAAATTAAGCTTGAGTTGACAGCAAGCACATTGACTCAAAAAGAGAGATGTGGCTGGAGTGACAGAGAGAGAGGGGGATGAACTTAAAGGACGGGAACACAAGAAAAGTAAAGGAAGCTTGGACACATATAGTGGGAGAGTGAGAGAGAAGGCTGAGAGAAATAATGAGAGTCCCTTACCTCCCACAAAGACAGCCATGTCTGCCCTAACCCCCCTTCCTTCCCCTCCCTTCCTCGCTGTTTCTCTGTGGCTGAGCCTTTCATGTTGTCACCCTCGGAGTGTCTGAATAGCCTTTTATTATTCAACAGTCTGGACAGGTCATGGGGTCATGACACAGACCACCACCATGCCACCAGCAAGCATCCAAACACACACACACATACGCACACACAATCATCATAATTCTCATACACCACGGAATAAATGGGGTAAGCTATTTGTGAATGCAAACACACACATAAGTGAAACGGTAGCCAGAAAACAGTCATACCACGCTAACTTCAGCTACTCCATACTGACATGTGACAGTCCCCGATGCATTCATTATAACACTTGTCCACCCCTTGTTAACTTACTATAGCTATCTGTCCAATGCATCTGTAGTACTGGGAGCTGGTACCCTGGTATTTTCTACGCGTCTGCTCATGTAGCTGCACGTACGCGTATGTGCGCAGGTACATGACTGTTTGTGTGTGACAGGGAGAAAACAGAGATAACAGTAGCTTGGTGGTATCGGCTCTATCTTATCTGCTACACAGCCAGAAGCAGGTATACAAGCTAATTGGAAAGTGCCAGACACACAGTAGACTGGTGAAACATGCGCTCACCTTTCCAGCAAGCGCAGCAGACTAGAGAATTGGCAGCTGGAGAGTGAGGGAGACTAAGAGAAAACCATTGATGGGAGAGACCAAAATGATAGGTCGAAAATGAGACAAAAGGAAAAAGAAGTAGAGGGAGGAGTGACAGAACAAGGGGATGAGATAGAGATGGAGGATAGAGACAGGAAAATTGTAGGGAAGACAGCAGAGCTCACAGATACAACATCAACAAGACAAATGGTAACTAAGGCACAGTACACTCTGAAATACCTCAGGAATTGTGCCTATTCTGTCTGTAACTGTATTGTCAGCGCTGAGTATTGGGAAAATAGGAAAACAAATAGCATCTCCTGCATTACTCGTCAGTATGTGACGCTTTCCACTTCACTTAGTAAGGAGCAACTCTCTCAAAAGTCAGTCCCAACCTTTTTACAATCTTAAAACATCTCTGTATATTCTGCCTGTGATATTTGCAATAGAGGTCTCAGAACAGCCTGGGCCATAACCTGTATGAAGGCGAAAGTGGCCTGAGTCACTTCTCCCAGAGTCCCTCAGGACCAAACTAACAACGATACATTATTATAGTCATTTCAGAAATTTTTATTTGGTTGTGTATTTGCGTAACTAATACACAAAGAAAGACATTAAACAGCTCAAGCGGTCACAAAAAGAAAGCATAATTAAAAGAAGATTCAAATGTCAAATAGTGAAAGAAAGACAATGTGGACAACAGGATAGAAAAAAATGTCTGGTTTTCATCTCTTCCTCTTTAATAGTGTCCTCTTTGCCCCACACAGCTCTGATGTTTTCATTTGAGACTATTTTTTATTCATTGAGCCTGCTTTCACTGGAACTTTTTTTTTTACCTTGGCCAAATACAGAAGCTTCCTTTACTGTTTTTCTAAATATTTTATGTTTCTGTTTAGGTTTTTATGTCCATATTGAAACTACCCATAAAGAATGTAGAAAAGGGGAAGAAACAGAAAGAACTTCCTGTGTCAGTAGAGGAAGGCAGATATTCTCAATACTGCTTTCAAAGCAGCATTTAGTTTAGTGGTAAATTACTGATATAGATCCTTAACCTTCATGTGTTTCTCAAGATCTTTAGTAAAGTAGCTTTGAATTAATGAGCAAACCATCCAATTTAATTTACATTTCTATTTAATTGAGAGAGAGAAAAGAAGAAAAAACTATATAAAGTGTCTTGGTAAAGTGTAAGGCACTGATCTTCTCTCTGAAAGGATGAAATGACCCTCACTACATAACACACTACATGCAGGGAACAAGTACAGCAGTTTTTCTTTTAATTTGCTATGGATATGTGTATAACAACATTATCAGCAAGCATTAGAACAATATATATGTTATATGGTGGAAAAGATGTATTTTATATTGAACTACTGCCTGTCCAAATGTCTGTGCACATCCTAGCCATATAGTATTTCACAACATTTTAATGGTTTTTACCAGCGTTGTATTTCTATTTCAGATTTTCACTCATATGACTCATAATGACGTATCTTTTTGAATGCATCATCAAAAACAGAAGAGGCCTTGCACAAGGCTAGAAGCAGGTGAGAAGTTGTGATAATGGTTATTGATTACAGAACTAGCACACTGTGTCCTGTCTTGTTTTTTATTACAGATGAAAAGCCATCATCCCTGCGAGGCTACTTAGTGTGCTCAATGAAGAGGAATGTGTGGGAGAAAGATGTTAAATGCTGGATATGTATTGCTATATATAAAAGTAATCAAGTGTGAACAAAAGCTGGTGCTGATGATGATGTGGCGCATGTGGGAATTAATTTGGCTAATTATGATGGATGCTTGTTTGGCTCGTATGGGGAAAAAAAGAAAATTTAGAGACCATGCTAATCAACAAAATGTGCTTGTATATGTTTCCTTTTTGGGGGGGAGGGATTCATTCAGTAAGACTGATTGTGTGTAATCTTACTTTATATCAGCATGTGTTTGTTTTGAGCCTGCACTCTTGGAGATCTCTCCCTCCTTTCGTACCTTTGATGAGACCCCTGGGAGTGATGGTTTGCACTTCGGCAACACGTTTTTTTTCTCCCTCTTCTTGAGTCGGAGTTTGTCGTAACTAAAACCATCAGAGAGCGTCCTTACCATTTGCTGTTTATTTGGCACAGGAAAATCTCTGATGTGAATTAATTGCTTGTTAGCTGAGAGGAGCCAATAATAACAGCCTAGGAGTGATGCAGACTTGACAAGACTTGTTTAATGATTAGCGATGGTGATGAACACTTCATTACTATTCATGTACTGTGCAGATTTTTTTAAGCAGAATACAAATGAATTTTAATGACTCGAATTACATTTTTCTTAAGCATTTTTTTAAAAGTTTGTGAATAAATTAATGCTCACTTGACAGTTCACTAAGTACACCCCTAATCATTTTGCATACAAAATTACACATTTTTTGACACTTATTTCAGATCCTCTATTTTCCTTCTTTTTATAAAAACTATTATGGCATCAAATAGACTGAAAATACTTGATGTCCAGGTTAATAAGCAGGGATGAGCTAAAAGAGACGTTTGTAAATGAGGGATAATCCCTCAGCAGAGTCTTCCATATCACTGCAAAAGTGAATGACAGTAGTCAAAGTGTAATGCATATACACATCAAGTAAGGCATTGAAACTAAGCAGTTGTCTTTAACCGTTAAGAAAATAGAGAGTTTAATTGTGTAAAATTGGCTGCAATATTGTGTCCATCATCGATCAGTTTTGTCATATTTTGTCCACTTTCCATTTCTTGTCTGCTTTTCCAGCCATCCGTTATGAGTGTTTCTTCCCTTCCCTCTCCCTCTGCGAATCACTGCCTGCTGAGCTGATTGAACATGTGCTATTCACTGTTTGGATTGTGACCCAAATCCCCTGCAAAAACTTGAAACACCATGTTAAACATTCTCCAATAGAGTCCAACAGCTTGTGAAATATGTGGTCAATTTGTTCATGTTTGTAACAATGCTGCATCCAGAAGAAATGACTGTCTAAATCCACTTTATCATCCAACTTTGTATAACCTTTTCCAAGGTCTTTTTTTTCTCCAAACCAAATCAACAAGAGCTCAGGTGCAGCTAGCCTGGTGTATAACTAATAGATACTTGCGCACACCGAAGTCCTACCTAAACACGCACGCATGCACTCACACACGCACAAACACACACACACACACAAATTGAGCAAAGCATCCTGGCTCTGTCAAGGTTGTCACAAATCAATCCAGAGTTGTGTTTTCATTAAGCGAAGGTGAGAAGTGGAGTGTGCAAATGAGAGAGGAAAGAGGTTTTAATCATGAACATCTGAGGGACCAGAGGGTACACTGGAGAAGTCTTCGTTTCTTTTTTTTTGTCTTTAGTGCACTCCTACGCCTCTCCCTCCCACGTGTCTTTATTTTATTTCTCCTGATGCTTTGAATTCTTTCTTTGTCTCACCACACACACGCCTACTTCCACGGTCCCCTCTAACCTCCTCTCTCCCCTTCTACCTTTTAACTCCATCATCTCTTTGAGCAGAAACTTTCCACACTTATATATTCCTTGACCCTTCTTTGCTTCTCCCTGTGTCTTAGTCTTTTCATCCAGGCTTTTATCAAGCCCCAGCACATTTCAACTTGTGCATCTACCTTTCCACGCTCCCATAGCTTCATCATCGCTTTCCTACTTCTTTCCCCTGCTCCTCAACCTCTTTCCACTCCACTTTATCATGGCCCCCCATTCATTCTCCCATTCCACAGCTGTCAGCTCTCAGAACCTCAAGAACCATAAATCTGGTCCAACCCCAGGAAGTGGGTCACCAGGGGACACTTAAACATGTAGCACTCCAGAGAGGGCCTAACCCTGCTAGAAAATCGGCTCATGCATGCAGAGGTACACAAGCACACGCTCATGAGGACTTGCGCACACACATAGACAGGTTTATGGATGTCGGGGTTGAAACAGAGCAACCTAAGTATAGGTCTGTGTTATTACAACTCATGTTCTTCTATTCAGTCCAGGTTGTTAGGATTTATGTGCAGGAGAAACAAGAGAAGCTTTGTGTCACATAAACCACACTGTGCTGCTGCACTTTTTTACTGAGCCTGGTTTCCTCCTGCATGAACCCACACCCGTCAGTCTGGTGTGTGCCAGCAAGTCTCTGGAGCTAGTTATGTTGTGTTTAATCATGCGTGTCTTTCTGTGTGCTCCAGAGATCTCTGGTTTGAGTTAGTCTCTGTGCTCTGCAGCTAATGTTGCTATTTGTTCTACTGCTTTAACGCACTGTAGCTTAGAAGCTAACATTTCCTAATTCAAACATGATGAGAAATCCCCAAACATTCTTTGATTTGGTTTGGGGTTTTTTTTGGTTTGCGGGAACACACAGATGACCTCAACCTCATTACAACTTCTTAATCAAAACCACACAGTACCTTTGTCTGTGCATCAATGAAAGATTTGCATTCCATCTCAAGTATGACTAATGCAAATGTTCTGATACTGTTCACACATGTTTACTGACATGTTCTAAAAGCAGCTTGTCACTGTCTTTTCAAAATGAATACATCAAGGATGACGGTTGCCTTCAAGTCAAAAAAAGCTTGGCCTGTCCTCATTACTAGCCTGACGCACATGCTCTGTCAACAAAATCGCACCAAATGGGACCAATTCCGTTTGGATGAAGCACATCTCCGAGAGAGTTCCTTTTCTAAAACACTAATCTCTGGACCACAAATTAGCTGTCAGTCATCAGCTGTACACAGCCATCGTATCGGGGAAAAGGCAGTCCCCAACAAATCAACAACATGTCAATCACCCATACACCCAAACACATGCTCACAGCTATCGACACAAGAAGGTACACACTTGCAGGCTGAGACGTGCATGAACACACGCACACAACAATCAGTGAATGTGTCTTTAGACTAATAGCTCCTAACTCTGTTTTCTCCATTAATTCAAGGTGACTTCAGCAAAGAATTAGAGAAGGTATATGGAACTTAGGGCTCTGAAGTGCTCTCCTAATTAATATAAATTTTCAATTGATATTGCCTCAATGAATTGCATTATAATTTTATAAATTTAGCATGTATTAATTCGTATCACTAAGGAGAAACCATTTAAGAGTCAAGGAAATGTGTCTAAGTATCCAATTGAAATGTGGGTTAGCTGATATTAGATAGTTTCTTTAATAGGTTTTGAAGCTTAATGACTTTCAATCAATATTAAATGAATAGTAAGTTTTCCATTTCATGCTAAAAAAGAAGGCTGGAAGCAGAAGGAAACAACTGGTCTATTGTTCCTCAGTATAAATAGGTTTTATCTTGTTTGCTTATTTCCTACAAAATTTAGGATTAAAGAAATGTAAGAACAGTTTGTGGCTTACCAGAAGTTAACACTCCAGAAATGTCAAACTGTTGCTTTAACTTTGAAATTTAACATGCACGTCTGTGATAACTCTATAGAAGAAAAAATTTACCAACCAAATTAATACGCTATTTGAGGCGAGGAAGCATGTTCAAAACATTGAGACAATAAGCAGAATTCAGCAAGGAACACAATCTGTCAAGTGATCAAATAGCTCTCAGACAACATTTGCAGTTTGGTGTAATTTAGCTTTGAGCTACTGTTGTTTCCTCAGGTGTGCAGAAACACACAGCTTTTGGGATTTTTAGTGTAATATCAGTATTGTTTTCCTTCATCTGACTTTGTGGCGGCAATACAAACCTTATTTCTAGATCTCAGCATTACTCTGTCTATGTGACAATGTTATAATAACCACTAGAAAGCACTGTCCGATTGTTTAAGTTGTAATGAACCAGAATTATCATTTAATGTACAACTGAAATTTTGTCCAAATAAAAGCAATAATAAGGAACTGCTTAAGTGGCAGTTTAAATTCCTTCTGCTTTGACAAAGAAATTCAGTAATGTTTCACATTTCACGTAAGGGTGAATCTTACTTATACAATATGAATACAGATAGCGAATGTGTTTCAAATCCTGAGTGCTGTGGTGCTGATTGCTTGTGAAGCCTTTGTGTTTCTCTGTGCCATGACTTGGTTGGCCAAAGCACCTCGCTGTCAGTGCCATTCAGTCAGATAAAGTGTGTGAGAGTGTCTGCCCATGGATGTGTGTGTGTGTGTGTGTGTGTGTGTGTGTGTGTGTGTGTGTGTGTGTGTGTGTGTGTGTGTGTGTGTGTGTGTGTAGTAGAAAGTCAGCTAGGTATGAATCAGGGAGAGAGAATGAGGCCAAGGAAAGGATGACTGGATGATTAGACACCCAAACTGCTCCTTCATGTCAAGCAAACAAATGAAATAGTCACCATCCCACAACTGCAAGAGAATGGAAAATAATTTGGTTATTTGACTTGACAATACATAAAAAAGCAGGTCTACAGGGGGAATAACTGCCAACACCCAAAGCACTAAGGGTTCACAAACTTACAGTCACTACGGGCACCAAGAGTAGAATGGAACAGAATAGAATAGCAAATGCATTGGTCATCCATATAGTATAACCATCCCAGAGTTAAAATGACACTTTGTACTGGTCTTGCAGAGGAAAGGTATGAATAATTTATACACCTTTCCTACCGCATAAGTCAGTAAAGTCTGTAAAAAAGTAATAACAGCCTGTTCTTTTCATTGGATGCAGGGCCGAGGGACTGGCAGAGCAGTGCAGTAATGCGTCCACTTTAAAGGTGACCAGCCTCATTCTTTCTTTGCCTCATAGTTCTGCCTGGGCTATAAATTTGTCGCCCAACTGTTGACATCGCTTCCAATATGCTAGGCTCAGACTGTGATCACCACATGCACTGTGAGCAGGAACAAGGCAGAGCACTCTTTCTTGTCTACTCAGTACTTACGCACACACATAGACACACATACACGCACCAGTGGTGGTCATAAAGTAATAAAACTCTGTGGAACCCTAATGAAAGCAAAGGAGTGGGGGGGGGGGGGGGGACTCGGATGAATAACAATCATTGCCCTTATGGGGGTGGTTGTGTATGTATGTGTGTGTTTATGTGAGTGTGTGTATGTGTGCAGGGGGAGGTATCAACTTCTCCCTCCCTCCGCAGTGAAAACAAATTCCCAACCTTTCTGTGGTCCTACTCCTCCCCTCCGGAATGGAATCCACCAAATCGCTGCTAACTGAATAATGTGACAAAGAACGGGCAGACGAGGCGACAGATGCTCGCGTGCCTTTACAACCAAACCACCACAATCACTGCTCGCACCGCGCGCACACACAACCACATGCATTCCTCTTGACTCCAATCTGAAGCGACCGGGGTCCAGAGGCAGATTTCTAAGGCCGCTCCACCTGCTGCGCCTGTTGACTTCGAGGGAGGGGGATATGGCAGTGGATTGTCATTAATGTTGGCGGCAGACGTTTAATTCACACTATTACTTTATGACTACAAGGCCCGAACACACGGAGGCAATTGTTAGGCAAGCATAATGAAGAGAGCTGCACACGGGCACTGGAGCTATTTGTTTGTTTGTGCTGATCGCATGCATTTGTGGAGACTGAACTGGGCTTTAGAACAACCCATGGATCAATAAAATTATCTTTGGGGACGGGAGCAGAAGAAGTTAAACAAAACCAAAATCCAAGAGACATGGCATCTTTGCACCTGCTGTAAAGAATGAATATTTGCAGCTCAATGGGTGTCCTTAAGCACTAAAGATCATGTTTGCTCGGCTCTTCGGGTTATGCAGCGTAGCTAAATGTATTAAGCCTCCATCTGCTTTTTACTTAGATTATACCCCCTCTATATATTAATTGTTTTTATTCTGCGCAGTGTTTAAGACCCCACGCACCCGCACCCCCTCCGCCACTTTCTCTTTCTTTTGCTCCCTTCTTCCATAAACTCCAGAGCTGACTTTGTTCTCCAAATGTGATTAGCTTCTCCGGGACGCCGGGAGTAATTGCATTACTGCATTGTGAGCATTTAGAGCTATGGAAATGTTGGGTGTCCGTATCAAACCTGTTTAAATACTCAGTGCATTATGGTTAAAGATGTGCAAAAGACGGGTGAATGCAAACATTTTGCAGACATGGCTCAGGCGATGAATAGACAGGGAGCGGGAATAAAGGTTTTCCGCCAATTTAAGGCTGTGGGTTCAAAAGAGGAGCTTCTGGTTGGTGTCTATGCACTTTTAGAATTTTTTAATAAACCATAGTTTTCGGGGTAATTCGTAAAAAGTTGTAGAAGCGGTGCAGATGCGTTGCTTTAAAGACTAGCCTACACTGAATAACCTAGTTCATATGGATAACATCATTATGCTCAGTGATGGTGTGTATATCTAATTTCTATTGCAGCAGTGGGTTTAGCAACCGTTAGTACATTATTGATTTGTTTTTGAGATACTGTATCTATTTATTTCTTAAGGTTAACTTCGGGTCAACGCTTTCAGTGGTTTTGAAAGTGTTGACTGAGAAATTTCCAAAGAATGTGATAAGTGGAGGTGAACGAGGCCGTTCTGAGCTCAGTTTCTTTTAGGTGAAGGTTGTGTTCTTTCTGCTCCAGATGGTCACCCGCATTAGTGTCTCATCTTCGGTGTGTTCTATAATATTTCATTTCAATATGTATGAGGAGTTTTGGTGACTGAAGCTCTGATGAGCGCTTTTTCTCAGTCTTTTTTGACGCACACACAAGAAACACGCACAAGCACGCGAGTGAACACGCGAGTACAGCTCTGGAAAAGCTGCTTGGTACTCTACAATCCCCCATGACAACTCATTTCCTCACAGTTGTGTGGGGTTCGTGGCTCCGCTGGAGTCTTGTTTGGTCGGCTGTAATCGCTGGGTCCCGGTGCCAAACAAACCGCGCCAGATGGTCTCCAGAATGCACATCCCAGTTGTGCACATTGTAAACCTTAGATCTCTCTCTCCCTTTCTGTTCGTGCTTTTATTCATTTCTCTGTTTATGTTTGATTCTCTGGCCTGTTTGCACATTTGCGCCAATTAGATTTTTTCCCCTTTTTCTAGTGAACAGAAAAATACATGCCCAAACTATAGAATTGTGGATGCTCCGTTGCTTATCAGAAACCCATCCTGCGGGGAGTTTGATGTTAAACAGATTTGTGCACGGGGACAGAGCTGTTCCTCGGCGTGACCAACTCTTTTAAGGCATTCATTAGAGTCCGGCTTCCTTTCAACGCGATTCGCCACACAGCTTACCCGGCTTATACCCTCACCCATAGACAGTTACAGATGAGGCACATGTGAAAAAATATATTGCGCTGAACACATCTCCTACAAAGTGTCTGAGCATGGAGAAGGGGGTAGTCAGCTGCCACTTGAAAGAGCAGAAAAAGACTTCGTACAGTACAAGCTGGTGGCACGCATATGCACTAACGCCGAGACACCCGGTGCGTCAATCATTTAGCAGGAGTGTGTGTGGTGACAGCTGGTTATAGCTCGACTAGGTGTGTCTATCAGTGATTCAAGTATAGGGACTTACAAAGCTAAAGATGAATGTGACTGTATATCTTTCTTGTTTAATGATAAATTAGACTCTTTGTGTCTCTGCGCTGTCTGGAGAGAACAGACCCGAAGCGAGAAACTCGTAAACCTTCCCGGGGTTTTATAGCAACGGGGGAAGCAATTTCAGTATGCTATTTTTTAGTTTATTTTCTACTCTGTCCATTGTAGATGCGTAGTCGTTACTCTGAAAAGTGGTGAAAGTGAACCCCCACAGGGCGGGGTTTTTACACCCCCCCCCCCCACACACACACACACACTTTATCCCTTTCCTCCCTCTTGCGCCTCCCCTTTCCTCTCTTTTCGGAGTTTGAGTGGCTACCAGCCAGCTTTTGATTTAAGGATCGTTTGTCTTTCCTGGGATGTGAAAAAGGGTCGTGGCTGATCTACAACTAGTTCGTTTGAGGCGGTTATTTTGGGCAACTCTGTGTGCAGAGGCACCTCAAATAGAGAGAGGGAGCGAAAGAGAGCGCACGGCGCACAGACCAGAGGCAGGGAGGAGAGAGAGAAAGGCGCACAGATTTCAGTGGAACTCCGCTGGTTCCCCCGCACACTGGATGCGCGCAACAGATCTGTATGACAACGGAGTACAGACAGAAACACATTCGGATGGTTTTATGGAAATTAGAGCAACTTAAGCAAGCTTACATTTAACAATCGGGTGTTTTTCCCCTTGCCCAGTGGAGAAAGCAATGCTACTGAATCAGCGAGCTCATCATTTAATAAGTTGAAACTGGAACAGATCTCCACTGCATTTTGCAGTAATTCTTTTGGACTTATTTCGGAGTTCAGCAAAATACAAAGGAGACCAAAATGAAGGGGCTCTTTCTACCAAGAATGTGGAAAGTTCTGGCGGTGTTGGCACTGGCGACGCAGCACATCACTGGCAAGACACTGAAATATCAGATTTATGAGGAGCAGAAGGTTGGCACTGTCATTGCCCGTTTGAAAGAAGACGTCGCGGATGTCCTGGCTAAACTTCCAAGCTCGGTGCCGCTCCGCTTTAGAGCTATGCAACGAGGAAGCTCGTCTTTCTTCAATGTGCGCGAGCAGGACGGAGAAATCAGCATCAAGACCAAAATTGATCGCGAGAAACTCTGCGAAAAGAATCTGAATTGTTCCATTCAGTTCGACGTGCTAACACTCCCCACTGAGCACCTCCAGCTGTTTCTCATCGAGGTGGAGGTATTGGACATTAACGACAACGCACCTCAGTTCGCTCGCGCCGTGATCCCAATTGAGATTTCCGAGAGCGCGGCCGTGGGAGCGCGCATTCCCCTGGACAGCGCCACAGACCCCGATGTCGGGGAGAATTCACTGTACTCGTATGCCTTAGAACCAAACAACTTCTTTAAGCTTGACATTCAGTCTAGGACTGATGGGGTTAAATATGCTGAGCTGGTGGTGCTAAGGGAGCTCGATCGGGAGGAGCGCTCTGGTTACGAACTTCAATACACGGCCTCTGACAGGGGCGTTCCCCCGAGAACGGGTTCGACCCTCCTTAAAATCAGTGTTACTGACTCAAACGATAACAGTCCAGTTTTTGAAAAGTCGTCATATGTCATCAATCTGCCAGAAAATTCACCTGTTGGCACTCTGCTCATTGACTTAAACGCAACGGACGCTGATGAGGGCACAAACGCCAAAATAGTCTACTCATTTAGCAGTCATGTTTCTCCGAAAATAATGGAGACATTCAAAATTAACCCCGACAGCGGTCACCTGACTCTCATCAGGCGCGTGGATCACGAGACTGCTAATTCTTATGATATCGATGTGCAAGCACAGGACATGGGTCCAAACTCCATGCCCGCTCACTGCAAGATCCTGGTCAAAGTGGTAGACATCAACGACAACAAACCTGACATCAGCATCACTCTCATGTCTTCCCAGGGGAATGGAGATGCAGCTTACGTATCTGAAGCTTCGCCTTTGGACACATTTGTTGCTTTGGTCAGGGTAGAGGACTTGGACTCTGGACTGAATGGGGAGGTGGAGTGCAAGCTTCATGGTCAAGGCTACTTCAAATTGCAGAAAACATATGAGAACAACTACATGATTTTGACCAATGTGTCTCTAGACAGAGAGAAGAGGTCAGAGTTCAGCCTGACTGTGGTGGCAGAGGATCGAGGGACTCCAAGTCTTTCTACTGTCAAACATTTCACTGTACATGTAACTGATGAAAATGACAACCCACCACGTTTTGAGAAGGGGCAATATGAGATCTTTAAATCAGAGAACAATGCCCCTGGAGCATATCTGACGTCCATCTTGGCCACTGACCCTGACCTGGATTCTAATGGGCAGGTGAGCTACTCCATCTTGGAGAACTCTGTTCACGGCAGTTCTATCTCCACCTATGTCACCATTGACCCCTCTAATGGCGCTATCTATGCACTGCGCACATTTGATCGAGAGGATGTTAGCCGTATAGCCTTTATTGTGCAAGCAAAGGATGCAGGAAAACCAGCACTGCTCAGCAATGCCACAGTTATTCTGAACATTCTGGATGAAAATGACAACCCTCCAGTCATTGTGGTCCCTCAGCTGTGGAACTTCACTGCAGATGTGCCAGCTTCAAAGTTTACAGAGGCTGGACACTTAATAACTGTGGTTAGGGCAACTGATAGAGATACAGGAGTCAATGCTGAGCTCATTTGCTCTATAGTCAGTGGCAACGAAGAAGGATTCTTTTTGATTGAGCCACGAACATGTGAGATTCATGCCAATGCTAGTCTGGATAACTTCCCCCATGACCATGCAGAGCTGACTGTTGTGGTCAGAGATCAAGGAAGTGAGAGTCTCAGTGCTAAGGCCGTTCTGAAAATCACTCTCCATGAGACCATTGAGAACCACGGGTCAGTAACAGACCAAGGAGAGGCTTCACTTGATGTATCTCTGATTATCATCATCTCCTTGGGAGCCATCTGCGTCGCACTCATGTTTATCATGGTGGTGTTTGCTTCTCGCTGTAACCGGGAGAAAAAGGACACCAGGCACTCCTATAACTGCCGGGTAGCAGAATCCACCCACCAGCACCACCCAAAGAAGCCCTCACGCCAAATCCACAAAGGTGATATAACCTTGGTCCCCACAGTGAACGGCACTCTCCCAATCAGAGCCCACCACCGCTCCCCTTCAGCCACACCTCCCATGGAACGAGCCCAGATAGGGAGCAGGCAGAACCACCACAGTCGCCAATCCCTGAACAGCCTAGTGACCATTTCGTCCAATCATATTCCAGAGAGCTTTGCCCTGGAACTGGCACACACAACTCCACCAGTTGAGGTAAGTGCGCGCGCGCACGCGCACACACACACACACACACACACACACACACACACACACACACACACACACACACACACACACAGAGAAACAAATTACTTTCAGATATTTCAAATGTGATCCCACAGCCCCTTTCCAAATTTTCTTTCTCAGTGTTTCTCTCTCTCTCAAGCACACACACACTCACACACACACACACACACACACACACATCAGCCTTCTCATCCTCACACAGCTGTCCCTGTTTGAGCAAATTAACTCATCATTTCCATGACAGTGACTTAATCAACACTGCCCTGTAGTTCAAACTGATTCTCATTAAAAACTGTTGATGATTATAGACGTGTCTTTGTCTTTACCTTGTTTACACCCTGTCACCATTACCTCCATCATGACCATGACTCACCCCCCCAGTCATATGTCTACATATTCATCTAGACTCACTCTCAACCCCCCCTTTTTGTTTTAACATCATCCATTTTGTCTCATCCATTTTTAGCAGCCCCTCCATCATCCATTTTGTGTTTACTCATCCATTATTTTGTCTTCTGTGTTGTCTGTCTCTCTTTTCCCCTTCCTCAATTCTCCATCTGTTATTCATCCCCCCCCCCCCCCCCTTTCTGTTTCTTTTTGTTTGTTTTATTTTGTTTGTTTTGTCATTTTTTTTGGGATGTAGCAAGTCTCACAGCTTCTGTCCATGCTCCATCAGGGCCAGTACCAGCCCAGACCCAGTTTCCGTGGCAACAAATACTCGCGCAGCTACAGGTAATTTACCCCCCACCCCCCAGCCACCCCTTCCCCCCAAAAAAGATTATCTTTTGTTTACTTTTTAAACCTCTTGTTTTTCATTGTGTCTGACATTTGTCAACAACCTGTTGTGCAGGTTTCCCTGTCAGTTGATCAGTTACATGTAGATCATGATTTGATGGTGTCCAAATGTTTTTTGTTTTTTTTTTCATATTCTAATTGTCATACCAATGTCTTCTGTTCTAAGTGTGAAACCCTTAGATGTCTGAATATCACAAAAAATTATTTGTGCTAAAAGGAGCTCAGGTTATAAAGTCTGCATCCATCACTGCTTTCATCATAATATCTGATTATGGTCTTTGGATGATATATTTATTGATACCCTAGTGGCTGCTATGATTTATTTATGGATGCAATTTACCTGCGTGTAGAATTAATGGGTTAAGGCTTGTCACAAGTTTTGACAGATTCCAGAAACAGCCCTAAGTTTGATATAATTTGCTTGTCACTAATCGTCTCTAAGGACAGACTGATTTGTTTAACCTGCAAAACAGAATGTGCCACCTGTGTTTGTCCAAAGTGTAAAATTCTACTACTTACTTTCAGACTATACTTATATGTGTTCATAGTCTTTTTGTTTTTTAATGGCTTCTCACAGGTATGCGTTACAAGACATGGACAAGTTCAGCCTGAAGGACAGTGGCCGTGGGGACAGCGAGGCGGGGGACAGTGATTGTGACATGGGACGGGAATCCCCCGTGGACAGACTGCTGCTGGGGGAGGGCTTTTCTGACCTGATGCACCTTGAAATGCACCATCGACTCCACCCAGGTGAGATTTTGGTGATGCAACCCCCTTCTTCAGCCTATGTCCCTGTGTAAAATGACGCCTTTTCCTGTTTTGCGTCACCTTCATAACAGCATGACTAGGCGCCAGTCAGCTGACTTACATACCCAACACCTTCTATTGCAGCAACTCACACTCAAATATTGCTTCACCATCCAGAGCATAATTGCACCTCAGTTTTATTGTACTTTGCAGAAGTTGTCATCAGTTGTAGGTTTCTGACTAATTCCGCGTCTTGCTTCACTTTGAGCCAGTTGAAATGGCCATTTTCCACTCATGATCTTAGAAATAAGAGATTTCTTTCTCAGTTCAAATTGAAAATGAGCTACAACTGAAACAAGCTGTCTTCCTGCGGACTGCACCTAGGCACCCAGTGTACTGCCTCCCTGACAAATTTCAGCACCATGGACAGCACCAGGCCTAAGCCCATTATTTGTCTGTACACCTGCCTTTACAGCCACTCTATTCACCCTGTTTCCAACACAATCCCTATTGTACTCAGCCCCATTCTTCCACACAGCCCTCATTTCCACGCTCGTTATCACACTGAGAGAGGTTACAGTGTGTCTGGCTGTTACTGTGTGTGTGGTTGTGTGTGTGTGTTATCTGCCCCTAAGATAGAGTCGTGTCTGTAAAATCCTCCCTGGAGCGGAGATGAGTCGCCTGTCACTCATCGGTATGCGTCTCAGAGTGCTGTTTTTTTTTCCCTCCTTCTTTTTCTTTTCTTTCTCTTTTTTTCCCCCTGGTGAGTGACAGTGGTGCACTTTCATGTCTGAACTGAGGAGAATTCATAGTAATTGCTTTTAGAATTATGTTATTCTCTCTCTTACTGACTCCATCCTTCTTTTGCTTTCTCCTTCGTGAGATCCTGAGGATCTCTCGCCCTCTCTCTCTTTCGCTCCCTCATTTTGTTAATGTATTACAATCTTTACAGAGATTGGTGGATGTGGACAGTCCTGCTGTATCTTATTTTTGTTCTCCCTTTGAAAATGACTTGGAGGTGTTGGAACCCTTCTCCCCCCCCCCTTTCTCTTCTGCTATCTTTTATGCTAATATAAAAGAAAAAGGAGGGGAAAGACGATAATGGGCTGAGAGGGAGGATTACCACTGTTTCTCTTCAGTAGATTTAATTTGTTTAGATTTTTCTATTTAGATGGGCAAATGTGCTTTTTCATGCTGGATAGGATAAAAGAACAAACAAGCAAATCCCTGCCTCAGTCTTGTAGTTGGAAGATGTGGACATACTTGGAAGTGCAGCCAAATATTACATTAATAGCTGCCTGTGATGCCATTTGGGTGGGATCTGACACTTGTCTATTTGTTTATTTAAATCCTGTCATAGTCTTCATACCTGGCACTACCTGGAACTCTAAACAGGAATATGAAGAGACTGAGGGAAAAATAAATAAATAAAAAACCTACAAAGCAGAGCTGTGATTTTGATTTTAATGAAAGACTGAAGTGGTGCACCATGAAATATTAATTAGGTATTGTACATGGATCATTCTAACAGAATAAGGCATGGCTCGTCAGACTCAACAGCATCCCTGCTCCTTAAAGAAATCAGCACCTTGTCCTCCTGCTGAACTGTGTATCACTTCAAATATAACACTTTCACCCCTCTTTACTTCAGTCTTAGGCTTTGTGGCTTGTATTATTCAGGGGTGTTGACATTTTCCGTACCAATTGACAAACATAAAAAAACAAACAAAAAATGGTTTTGTCTGAGGATTTTTAAACATATGATTTGTTTGAGTTGTTTTGCAGACTTTTTGTTGTTACTTTGCCTGATGCATGACGAATGTCCTAAAGATTTTTGTAGTTGAACCGTCTCTTGACTCAGTGTCCTTTTTTTTGTTTTGTTTTCTGCTTTAGCTATGAGACTGTGCACGGATGAATGTCGTGTCCTGGGACACTCTGACCAGTGCTGGATGCCTCCTCTCTCCTCCCCCGCTTCCTCTGCTGACTACCGCAACAACATGTACATCCCTGGGGAGGAGTCCTCCCAGCAGCCTCAGCTCGATGATGACCAGTCCTCCGTTGACTCGGAGCGCCGCAAGAGCTTCTCTACTTTTGGCAAAGAATCTGGGAATGAAGAGGAAGGAGCTGGAGGTGTTGTCTCTGGAGCAGGAGGTGATGTGTGTGCAGCTGGAGGAGGGGCTGGCTCCCTCCTCACAGAGATGAACTCTGTGTTTCAGCGACTCCTACCCCCTAATATGGACTCTTATGTCGAATGCACTGAAACAAGCCCAACCTCATCGTCATCAACCACTGAGAGAGGAAATGGACGAAGTGGCAACATTGTTGGTAACCACAGTAACAACGCTGTTCCCCAGGACAACCGGAGAGGGTTGCTGCCAGGTGGTAAAGGTCCCAGTTACCCCCCAGGGGTGGCTGCATGGGCAGCTAATACTCACTATCTAAACCCAGGAAGTGGGTCTGGAAATGGGACTAACCATGTTTCCTCCTCCCCTTCTTCTTCTACTTCTTCCTCATCCTCACCCTCAACTTCGACTCCCACCTCCACCAGTGGCCAGCCTCCACACTTAAAGTGGCTGCCAGCAATGGAGGAAATTCCAGAGAATTATGAGGAAGATGACTTTGATGGTGTTTTCCATCAGGGTCACCAGAGTGGCAAGCGTAGCGAGAACCGCCACGAGGCTGGCATGGATGCAAGCGAGCTGGTCCAAGAGATCAACAAACTGCTGCAGGATGTCAGGCAAAACTAGAGAAAAAGAGAAGGCATAGCATTGTTTCACTGTGTGATATGAAGAAATATTTCACCACATTATGGTAAATGCGTGTTCCTTGTGCCAACATTAAAAAAGAAGAAAAAAAAAGTTCACATTCACTGTAATGCTCGTCTTGTTTATTTTTAACAGATTTTCTCCTTACCTTTCAGTGCTGAGAGAAAGGTAAAAAAACAGCACTGAAGTTGTGATCTGGGTGACTTAAAAGCATCAAAGTGAGCACTGAAAGAACAGATTGCTCAAAGTTGCTTGAATGAGTGATTTCAAAAGGAAATCCACCGACAAAAACTGTACCCTTTCTTCATTTGTAATGTTTACAGCAGCGTGAAGAGACTCCACAGGGAGAAAGCAACAGTTGTGTGATCTAATTTCTGCTCTTACAGTGTACAATATTGTACAGTGTCTGTGGAAAACGGCAAACCCACTTGAATATTGTGCTATGTCTCCTGTTTTGTTATTATGGAATGTAACTGTACAATTTGATCTTTGTATTTTAAAAATACTCTTTTTTACTTCTATATATTTATATGTGTCCATGTATGTTTGTACAGAAAAAGAAAACAAAATGTCTATTTTTTATATTTGTCACTGCATGTCTTGATATCACTCAATGTGTCTCTTTTCCTCTACCCTGTTTATTTTCTAAACGACTGTATTTAATTTTGTTATTGAATGTGTGTGTGCATATTGAAAATAGTCACATCCCAATGCAGTTCCATGTTGGAAGTGAGTTTTGTATGGTAACATTGTGACCAGTGGACGATAAATAAAGTGGAGGGATTCATAAAAGTGTTTGAAAATTATTCTCGGTGCCTGAGGTTTTCAGTAATTACTTTCATTTACATTTATTCTTTCATTTCATTTCTCTTGAATTCCTCACTGAGTACTTGCATTTGCCCCATCTGTCTCTTACCTCCCCCTAATGCTCAGCATTGGAATTGCAGCACCCTGTGCGCACAGAGCCAAAATCTCATGTATGCTGTCTAGGCAGACCTTCCCCAGGCCCCATTATATCATGATTCACATGCATGACTCTACTCATAAACATGCCATTAGTGGTGAATTTATTCCCAGATGAACTGTTTAGATTTAAATGCATTTAGGCATTAATTTACTTTCAGATTAGGGGTTCTCTTTTTCACTGTCTCTCATCTGTGAAAGCATAATGCTTCTGGTAAATATGCTTAGCAAATGAACAGCATCTGATAATAGCTGCACATGACAAGAAATTAAAATCATGGGATTGTACAACTCTGCCATATGGACTCATAACACAATTAGGAGAAAGTATGAAGTGAGCTTTTGCCCTCCCCTCACTTCCTCTGCTCGTGATTGGGGGAGCTTATCTTTGGTTGATACACTCATGAGCAAGAACACACAAATTAAAAACACACACACACACCCAGGAGAAAATAAGTTTAATTTAAAAGCGCAAAAAATCAAACAACCTAGGCTAAATGAAGCAATTAACCTCATGAAACAGAGTTTTAACAAGGTAAAGGTTAGAATTTGCATACACATACACACACACAGCCATAAGGCAGACACAAGTAACATCTACACACCTGCAAAACAAGATCGCGAACACAGACACACATGAAAACAGGAGAATGGCTAAAGCATGTACACATGAAAACACCTAATAATGAAGTCATTTGTCTTCATCATTAAAAGACTCCAAGCGTCAATTACAACAAGCACTGTATGTGTGTGTGTGTGCGCAAAGGAAACTAAAGCATGCTTGTAATAAATTTAGGTTAGCTTACTGAAAGCTAATCCAGATTCATGTATCTGTAACAGTATTTGGATGACAGGCCTATCCACCATATATCCTACTAGCCATCAGCTCAATTGTTTTAAACTGATGTCACTGAAGATTTTGGCTTGATGCCATTCACATGTTTATATGACAAGTATCCTACAAGACTTCAGTCAGCCGCCAACTGGGTTAATTTAACATAAGTAGCTTTGAGGCAACACAAGCCTACTAAAGAACTCTAATTAATCTGTTATATCTTGTAATGATAGCAAGATAGTCATGCTGTGCAAGGTTACTGGCACTGGATGTATCCTTATATTTAACACAAAACTATGGATAAGGTATCAACCTTCTGCAGCAATAGGTACCTGACTACCACAATAAAAGGTACATTTAAAATGGACTATTTCATGATGTAGAAACAGGATTTCACTATGTTGTATATGTCATTTCAAAATTAGCCCAAGATTGGCAATACATGATGAATGATCATCAGCAACAAGAAATTTCTTTGGCAAAGGGTAATGGTGTGTGTAATGAAAGAAAAAAGAAAAAAAAACACAGGGTGAAAGATCCAGTCATACTCATTTATTACCACTCACATAATTAATTTTACACAAAAACAACAGTGGCACTGACACTGACTTTGAAATTGACTTGAAATATAAGCTCCCACTTGTTATTGTTGTAGTAAATCCACCCATTAAATTATTTTGTCAGTACTACTCGCCTTTCGCTCACTCTCATTCTGAAACCCAGTGTCTTCCATCTTCCTCCACCCTCGTATGCATATACCTCCATATCTCGCTCTCATCTTCCGGCTATTTCTGTCTGTTCATCTGTCTGTTGAAGACTCACATGCACACACACCCATAAATATTCCCCTTCACACATAAGCAGTCACACACACAACTAAATCCCAGCAGTACTCCTCAGCTCATATCACAGCCCCCACCCCCAAGTCCCCACAGACATTAGAATTTTTAATGCTCTTCACTGATTCATCTCATCCTGTCACTGACTGATTCCTCCCTAATCACAATTTTTGCTAATTGTTTTTTTCACATCACTTTGACACAAATACAATCCTGCTTACCATGAAAATCTTAAGAAACCACAACCACATCTCATTTTGCCTCTAAAATGTATTTAGTGATTGCCGTTACAACAGGAAATTAAGAAGGTGAGAGCTTGTGTAATGTGAGGTTATTGGGCCTTCTGACACGAAATCAGTTTTTATCTAAAGTCAGAAACTCCGCAGTGACCCTCTGTGCACATATGCTGCACTAGTGTCAGGGAAACAGGATATTGGCAAGCCTGTAATATAAACACTGTAAACAAGTCACAGTGATAAAACTGCCATGATGGAATGCTTTATATGTTGCACTTCCCATAGTATAGGCTACAACACATGACTGCAAGTTACTAAGTGTGACATATAACATGGCCACCTTGCCCAAATGTCTTAATAAGAAATTCCTTAAGTAATAAAATGTGAGTCTTGAGAGACTCAGATCAGAGCAAGAGCCTCTGTTTTCTTTGTGATGCTTGGATTCAATGCCAACTTTTCAACTAAGAATATTTAAGGGAAAAGGACTTTTTTTCTCATCAGTAAAAAATTAGGTTATGGTTACTTAAGTGAGACTTGCTGTATTATTAGTACACTGACTGGCAAAATAGGTATTATTTGGGTTTTTTACAGGTATTTATTTTCTTTATACTTATTTTTGTTTCTTATTGTTTTGACTTAAAAAAAATCCTAATATCATCTTGTCACATCTGCTAGAAATAACTTGATAGAAACTGGAAGGGAAGGCTCCTTGATGAGGCAACTAACCTCAAAAGATTCTAAGCATAAAAACAACAATGCAATTATTTGAATTTTTTGTCTTGTATTTGTTTCGATTAGTTGATTCTCAAAATTTATGGCCTTTGACTCCTATCATAAAAGCAACCACTGTTTGGGATGCTTCATTACTTCTTAGCTGTCTGCAGTTGTTGTAAGTTGTAAGTAACTTACAGTAACCTCGACTTTACCTCTGCACTTTATGAGGTGTTATAGGTGCACCTCAAACAAATATATAACTGACACAAGTTAATTTTTTCTGTATATATAAATAGCTAAATGTAATATTTTCATTGAAATAAAACATTTTGGAAAACTGTTGGATAGGACCATATTTTTGTAATAATCATCTGCATAAAATGAAGATTGTGTGCGCTGAATAAATCCTAGTCTGTTAAGAAGCCATTATAAAGAATGTGCCCAGCAGATGGCACTGTGGGACCTATCTTCTCACAAAAAGAGATACATTTTCACAGCACCACTCAAGACCTCAAGATTCTGCCACACATTCAAAAAGGCCTGCTGGAGAGCTGTAGAGAGAGAAAAAGTGCTAAGGCTGAGTCATTTTGTCACTCTAATTGCATATTGGTTTATGTATCTACAGTTTCTGTCCCTCTTTATCTTATGAAGGCTCGACTTAGTGAATGTTAGAGAGAGACAACGATGCACTGGCTCCTATCATTGTGGAAATAAATGTCTGTGTAAATGAGTGCTGGTTTATATGCCTGTTTTAAGCGAGTGGGCGTGTTAGTGGGTTTCTTTGCATGTGTGTGTGTGTGTCTGTGTTTTTTGGGGGTGGGGGTGTTTACTGCACTCTCAGTCTCTAATAGATATCCCCATCCAGGCTGCCATTTAGAACTGGAGAGCAGCCAGCTGTATGTGCTCCTCTACTGACGCTCTCTCCCTTCTCTCTCTCTCTCTCTCTCCTTTGCTCTCTCTCTCCCTCTGTGCACAATTGGATTAGTGTAGAGTGATAGACACTAAAGACAGAATCTCACTGCTGCACTCGGTTGCATATACACACATATGTACACACACATACCCACACACACAACAGATGACTGCTGCAAAGGCTGACGAATAATACTAAAATACAAGGTATAAACACATATGTATGCTCCTTTGTGCTTACACACACACACGCACACACACACACACACACACACACACACACACACACACACACACACACACACAAAAGAGAGATGAATTACTGAATGGATGGAATCTGACGTAACCCATAGTGGAAGTAGGTCATATGGGGGAGACAGGTCATGAGGGAAATAACACTGAAGTTCTCGGTCTCTCTCTGTCCTTAGAATTATAATTGCTACTGAATATCCTGAAAAAATATAAACTATGAAAAATATGCAAATATGTGTTTTGTGAAATTATTATATTACTGTGATATTGTACATTGTTTTGAAATGATAATAATGTTACAATAAAGGTCTGACTATATACAGTGAAGCATGAATATAAGGAATGAATGTCAAACATATTAAATGAAACACTGAAAATATAGAATCGTAGAAATAGGAAAATAGAAAAAATAAAGTAAATAAGAAAAAAGTTGTACAAACAAAAGCCAAAATACTATACCATGTACAAATGGTCGCTATATACAGTAAAATACTAAAATAATAAAGTCCCTTTTTTATATACCTAAAGTGCTGAAATCATAATATATACATGCATTTTTAAAATGTTTATCACTTGTGTCTGACTGCTGTTGAGATGAAGGACCAACTTCAGCAGTAGACCTACAGCCACGATGTAGCACTGCATGCTGTTGTAGGACACGGCTGGTCCTATTTACCAGTCTATTAAGATGCTTGCTGTCCCACTCCGTGCTGCCACCTTCCCAGCAGACAACAGCATGATGACGCTACACCGAGAAGGCATACCTGGAGGAGATTAGGAACCTGGAGAACTGGTGCCAGGAGAACAACCTCCTCCTAAAGACTAAAGAGGACTTCAGTACAAAGCAGGAGGAATTACAAGCCCGTGATCATCAGTGGTGCACCAGTGCAGAGAGTGGACAGCTTCCGATACCTGGGTGTCCACATCACTCAAGACCTGTCATGTCACATCAACACCCTGGTCAAGAAAGCCCTCCAGCATCTCTTCTTCCTCACCTCAGAAGACTTAGAGACTTCAGTCTGCCACTGAGGGTGCTTAAGAACTTCTACTCCTGCACCATTGAGAGCATCCTGACGGGAAACATCTGCACCTGGTTTGGGAACAGCACCAAGTAGGACAGACAAGATCTGCAAAAAGTGGCGCGCTCGGCCAAATGCATCATTCACTCTAATTTTCCTGACCTGACCTGTCTGTCTACACTAAGCGGTGCATGACCTGTTATGGGAGTGAGAATGCCTTTTTATTTTTATGCAAATCCAAGTGTGCCAGGCCTTGTGGATGATTGGTTACTGGGAGACCCGTGCCAGCCCTCTTTTATGCAGATTGAAGTGTGCCAGACCATGCGGATGATTGGCTGATTGGAGATCCCATGACACTCCAAGAAGAAAAGACTGGATGATTGTGTGCACCTGTGGGTATAAAAGGCTGGAGGTCCTTCACTCAGTGGCTGCTGCTTAGGACTAAACATGCAGTTTGCTCTTCATGCCTCCCTCTGTGAACTTTGTTGAACTTGTTCATAATGCTAACTTTGCGTGTTATCCTCGATGCATGCTTGAACTTAGCCTGATTAGATTAGAATTTTGTGATGCTAGCTTGCCTTAGTTATCCCTTAGCTTTTAAGTTTGCTTGTGTTATTGCTTTACATGTGTTAATTGGTTGCCCAGTGGTATGTTGACCAGCCCTGTCGGTCTTCTGTTTAAAGTTTGCAATGAAACCTTTTATTTTACTCAGTTTTTGTGTGGGGGCTTGTGTATGTTACTCCCCTCCTGTCGCCTAGCAGAGGGGGTCGTAACAGACCAAAGCCAGAAAGATCATGATCGACCTCTTCCACCCTAACAATGGACTCTTCTCACTGTTGAGGTCTGGGAAGTCCTTACGCTCCCTTAAGACCAAAACAGAGAAAATAAGGAGGAGCTTCTTCCCCCAGGCAATTCAGGTCCTGAACCAGGTGTAGGACATGACTGGACTCTCATACATCACGGCACCGCATGCACTCTGTTTATCTGCATACTTCTTATAATTTCTTTCTTAAATTGTTTGTTTGCACATTCTATTTTTTCTTTACAATTTACCTTTAACTCTTAGTTCAGTCTTTACTTCTTAGGTTAAATTCTTAATTTATTGTTTACATCTGTTAGACCTTTTTTTTTTTTTTTTTTTTTTTTTGAAAGCAAAACATTTTTACTGTAAATTTCTAAATTTTAATTTGTAAATTTTAGAAATCTTGTCAATTTCTGTAGTGTAGTTTAATGGTCAGGCATTGCACAGCAATAAGCATTTCACTGCATGTCGTACTGTGTATGATTATGTGTGTGACAAATAGAATTTGAATTTAAGATAGCAGAAGCCATCATAGTGTCATAAAAAGTCCTTAGTAGTGTTCTGCACATCCCAAAAGACCTCAGCCTTTCCAGCTGATGAAGTTGACTTTTATCCTTCTTAAACAGAGCACGAGTGTTATGTGACCAGTCTAGTTTATTGTTAAGGTGAGCACCTAATTTGTACCACCTCAGTGTCCAAAACATCGAGGTTATAGGTGGTGCTTTCCTCTGGAAGTCAATCACCATCTCTTTCGTCTTACTGGTGTTGATGCGCAGGTGGTTTTCATACCAGATGATGAAGTCGGTGATGACCTTCCTATACTCAAGATCGGTCCCCTCAGATACACATCCAACGATGGATGTATCATCTGAGGACCTCCGGAGGTGGCAATTTGTGGTGTTGTATCTGAAGTCAAAAGTGTAGAAGGTAAAAAGGAAAGAGTCTGTCCCCTGAGGGACCCCCCATGCTGCATAGCGCTACGTCAGGGAAACAGTGCTGAAGCCTCATGAACTGTAGTCTGCTGGTGAGGTAGTTGATTGTCCACGCATTTTGGTGATGGTTGATGCCAGCTCATTCCAGCTTCTCCATCAGCAGTGCTGGTTGAATTGTATTGAAGACACTGGAGAAGTCAAAAAACATGACTCTCATAGTGCTTCCAGTACTCTCCGGGTGTGGCTGTGATCTGAGCAGGAGGCAGATGACTGGATCATCCACCCCAAACAGGACGGTAAGCGAACTGCTGGGGTTCGACAGTGCGCTCACCAGAGCTCATATTGAATATTGAAACCCCAAGTGACATCAAAACTTACAGGTTTTGTTCCAGAAAACAGTAAAAAATGCATTTAATAACCTATCTCCATAAAATGTACATACATCAAAAGCAACACTAAAAGTCTCAGTATTTCTTACAGAATTAGATTCTATTTGCGGCCATAACTGCAACCTGTGGAGGGAAATGGAGGTATGGTCATAGCACCAAGGCTTATAATAAACAATATATTAACAAAGTAACAGTAAGTTCAACATTTAGATATATTTATATGTTAATTATATACATCTCTCACAAGCAGCATAGGCTGCTGTCTTCCTCCTCCCATTAATTACACATGTTAAAATAAGGAACCCTTTGACACTGAAGATATTTTTCAGTGTTCATTTGAATTGTGGAAGCAAATGATCCTTTACTAGAGTTTTGAGCCAACATTCTCATTATGAACTTTTACAGGCAGCTTATAAAATTTGCAGAGAGGTCTCTATGAAAATAAGCTATTGATGCACTACTCCTAGACATTTGATCTCATTTAGAAATTTACCATTTTCTTTTCAGCCAAAAGAAAGAGTTCATTTTTTTTGTTTAGGCAAACACAGAGCTGACCAGCTGGTCACCAACAGGCTGGTTGTGTGTTAATGTAAGAGAACAAGAGGGAGAATGCTGCAGACAGGTCCACGACTTACTTATTTGAAATAGTTAGAAGAGAGAAATGAATAGCTATGTGGTGCTATTTTTTTTTTTTTCATGAGACTTTCTTCTTCTTCTTCTTCTTCTTCTTCACCACAGTAGATCATCTGCCTCCATCTCACCCTCTCTTACCCACATAGCAGACAGGTCTGGCTCGGATCTGGTGTTAAGCCGGCACTGCTGGCTGACTTCTGGCATGGTAAGTGGTATGTCATTCAGATATGGGTCAGGCCTGGCGTAAATGGCACTGTTTATATGATGGCATGCCACATCTGGCCCGATTGTGGTTTGGTTTATCTGGCCAAGGCTCATAGAAAACAGGTCTGGCCCGGATCCGGCACCAAGCTGGCACTTCTGACTGACTGGTGTCATGGGAGGGTGCATGTCAACCAGCTGTGGGCCAGGTCTGGCAATGATGGCACTATTTATGTTCCTATTTTCCTATTTTACTTAGAAGAGCCAAATGCCATGTTGCAATGCTATACTGCTATAGTAGCCAACGTTTCAAATGCAGGTTTAACAATTGTGAGTGTACACTTACACTTTGTTGTATAGAGCACTTTGAGTAATCTGGGAGAGTAGGAAAGTGCTATGTAAGAATCAGTCCATTCACTGTCTGAACAGAGTTTTGTCATGTTTCTTTTGGGCTATCATGTTCCGGCACATGTTGTTATTTCATGGCTTGATTAAGGTACACATTAGGCTGACATCTGGGGCCAGAGCTGAAACTGTTCTGGGCCAGCACAGGGCCAGCAGTGTGTCTGCAACTGGCCCGTGGCTGCACACAACTGGCCCACATACCGCAAAGAGTGACGGCCCTTTGGTGGTCCAGATCTGGTTTGCCAGAGGTAATCCACACACGGGCCAGCACAGGACCACCAGTGTGTCTGCAACTGGCCTTGTGCTGGCCTGTGTGTGGGCCACCTCTGGCAAACCAGATCTGAGCCACCAAAAGGCTGTCATTCTTTGCGGTATATGGGCTATGTGTAAGCACATTGTGCGGGCCAGATCTGGGCCATACCAATTTTGCTATGTGGGTACATGCTCTTCTGTCACACAAACCCTCTGCATGCCCTTCATTACATCCATGAATCTTCCCCATGGTCTTCCTCCTGCCTGGCAGCTCCATTTTTAATATCTTTTGTCCAACAAATTCACTATTCCCTCTCTACATATGTCCAAACCACTTCAGCCTTGCTGCTCTAACTTTGGAGACCCGTGGATGAATGGATGGATAAGACTTGTTTACTAATGACCAAAAGGTATACCTCATGGTGGTACTATAAGGGACTCACCAAAGTCATAGAATGTATTATGTGTAAATTATAAATTTAATTACATGGGACAAAATTCAGTAGCAAATTAAATATTTCAGCCAGCATCAAAGTGGTGAATTGATACGTTGGCCAACAGCATCCCAAGAGCTATGCTACTATCAAGGAGTAGTGCTGTTTATTGTAAAGAGGTGAAAATTAATAAAAAAAAAAATCATATGTATTCTCAAGGTGAGAGCAAGAGGAAACCACTGCCCCTGCCAGCAGTTTAGAAAGAAAATGTTGCAGGTAGTTTCATAATTACCTACACAATATGAATAGCACACCACAGAAGCAATTCATCTTTACATAACATCCATTTTTTACAGTTGTTTTAGTTTCCTCACAAATGTACACATAAACTAGTGTGATTGTTATTAGCATGTAGTAATTAAACCATCCGGATAACAAAGTAGCTTGCTCAGTCTCAGGGTGAAATGACAATAGTTTGCCTCTTAGTGTTTGTGTGTGTGTGTAGGTGTGCGTGTGTGTGAGTGTGTCTGAAAGAGTAAAGTGATACCAGAGGCCATTTATCCAGAGAACACCGCTACCCTCAGTCTGCTTTTACTGTTTCATTCTTATGAAGAAATCAAATCGTGGTCTCTGTGTGCACATGTCTGTGTTCCAAAGATTTAAACAACCTTAGTACAATGCTTTTCTCTTGCCTATTCGAGGATCCTTCATGTTCAACTACAGCTACAGCATGATGTCACTTATTCCACAAGTAAACAAGTGAAGCTATTTTGGACATGATTTGAGTTGTACAAAGATAACAGCTACTGAGTCTGCTGTTTTTACCAGATACAGCTCATGCCAAACATGGTAGCTTGTGACTGTTGAATTATTTAAACCTGCAGAAAATTCAATGCATATTTTGAACATGAATAGTGATATTGTGTATGAAACAGTGAGTAAACATAGCTCACATAAACATTTAAGGTGTTACCAGTGAAATACAAAAAAAGCTGTTTGGAGACTCAAACAAAAAACTGAAAGAAAGTATTCCTGTAGTAGGTATAAAATATTTAAAATGTCGCCTTTGTATGTGGCATAGTTATTGTTATAACCACAAATAGATTAAAAGCCAATGTACCACATGTAAGTACTCTGCAGTGAACTATTTATGGTCATTTGATACTTTAACATGTTTTAATCACCATATTACGATGTTTTTGTTCTATTCATATAACTACAGTTTAAACATTTAAAGAATACAGCAATATTAAACCAAAAAAACTCGATATGAAAGATAACTTTTATTTGTTAAAGAGGGTGAAAAGATACTGAGAGTACTTGTGGCACAAGGAGCACACCTGAGAAACCAAGCTTTGTCAAAATGATGTGTGGCAACAGACGTGTGCATTAAACACATCTGTTGCATACATGACAACTTATTTTTCCAGCTCAAGCAAACAAACTAGAATCCAATGCATCCTGTGACATTATGTCCAATGCATACATGTATTATTACCTATTAGTCACATGCATTTGGGCACACAATTTAAATCACTAGAATAGCTCCACCACTAATAGTAGGTGTATAAGTGCAATGGATGAAAGGCATTAGCCTGCAAAGAGATAAACACCAACAGTTTAAATGATGTAACCAAATGCTAATGTATGCAGATAAAAATGGATGTGCAGTGGATCAGTTTTCTGTTAATAAGCAATTATTTCTAGATGCTCATCAGAGGTTAAAATACACTACCACAAAGTATATATTTTTTCAGGAATTAGGAATCAAGTAACATGCTGTAAGCCAGTAATTTTGCAATGTATGATATTTGTAAAAACAAACACTTTATCACCATTTATCAGCTTCACTTTTTAAATATAAAACATGCAATTGTAGTATAAAATGGCACAGAATAGACACTTGTTGGCAGGTGAAAACTGACATCTGTATCATTACTGTTCACAAAAAACAAAATTAAACAGTGATCCAGTGTAGGCCAACAAGTAATGTGAAAAGTGGACCTATATTCACCAAATTGTTAAAAAACAAACAAACATAATTCCCAATGAAAGGATCGTGATTTTCTGTAAACATGCACTTGGTTGCCATGCTCATCGTCAGTGTTCTGTCTGCAATGTTCCTGTAAATATGTATAATGTAGATTTATTTTTATATTCACATGTTTAATTTTGTGACTAAATTAGAATGAAGAAATTGACCTTTTATATTGTTTCATGAAAGTGTACTTGACGTGTTATAATATTGCTATATTCATCCATTCCTTTTCTTCCAACTATCAGGGTTGTGGAGCCTATCCCAACTGTCATAGGGCAAGAGGTGGAATATTCTATGGACAGGCTGCCAGTCTATGACAGGGCTAACGCAGAGAGACAGGCAACCCGTTGACTAGCACCTACAGCCAATTTAGAATCACCAATTAACCTAACATGCACGTTTTTAAACTGTGCAAGACAGAGTACAGAGAAGAAATCCACACAGATACAGGAAGAACATTCAAAGGCCTCAGCCAGCCAAACCCAGAACCTTCTTGCTGTGATGCGACCAACACACCACCATATTCATTTCCAGAATATTTAATACAAAGATTACATTGCTGATGGGTGCAGCTGAAGGGTGAAGCTGATGACTTACTCTCACTGAGTTTTGGAAAATAACAAAAGTTATTCTCATTTCTCTCCCCACGGTCCCTCCATCTCCTTTTCTGTTTCCCTCTTTGTCAAGTCCTTTCTGTCACAGATATTTCCTAAAAGTACATGTCAGAAATAGAGGGAGAAGATGAAGAGGTGGTAATGGTGGCAGGTGTTATGTTTGAAGATGTGTGTGTGTGTGTGTGTGTGTGTGTGTGTAAGCGCGTGTGTGTGTGTGTGCACATGCGTGCCTGTCAAAGGTACAGGTGCTCTTGCAGTGTCAGAGAAAACGGCAGGCTCAATCTGGGGTCGGCTGATTGGCCAATTAGGGACTGTTTCCATGTGACATGCGGCAGTCAATTTACTCTCCTTTTTTCACTGTCTGTCCCCCTCTCTCTCTTTCACTCTCATCCTTAAGTGGCTCCGTCTTTACCACTATCCTATCTGTCTCTTCCAGTATCTCATCCACTTTTTCTTCCTACCATTCAATTTGTTCCCTCTCCTTCACTTACCTATAGTCTACTTTGCTTTCCTTCCCAACATGCGCCTCGCAGTCTCATATCCCTCATAGAACTCCCTGCCGCTTTTTTGTCATTTCCAGTACACATCTTTCTACCACTTCCATCGTCCGTCCTCACCACACACATCAGAATATACACTCCTCTAATCCAGCTTTGACAATTTTACTAATGGAACTAACCAGTCATTATCTAAACTACCAAAAAACCACACTTGTATCAAATACAAATGTGCTTCTGACAATTAAAATGAGTCAGAATGTTAAAAAAGAAGTTAACAACTGAACCGATTTTCCATGGAGATATAAACAACATAGAAAGCTCAATTATCCTTTTGAAGCTAACTGTCATAAAAACCAACTAAACCCACGTTATGTGTTCCTACTTATGTTTTAAATTTGGAGAAGAGTTGTGTGTCGAGGTCTAGTGGATTTAGGGGAAAATGTATATGGCAGAGGGAAAGACCAAAAAAGAAAAAAAAAACTATATTAAGTTAAGTTGAGGACTAGTCTGTCATTTGAGAACAGTGAAATCGTTGATATGTTTCTGTTGATCTGAGTGTTGTGAAATGCCATGTTATCCTGCTGGAAACAACAGTCACGGGATGGGTATGCTGTCATAAATGAATAGCTACAGTGTTTAAATAATGCTCAATTTAAACTAGGGGCCCAAAGTGTCCCAAGAAAATATTGCTGAGCCTGAATTGTAGATACGATTTTATTCATGCCAACTTGTGATCCTACCATCCAAATGTCACAGAAGAAATCAAACCAGGTGATGTTTTTTCCAGTTTTCTACTGTCCAATTTTGGTAAACCTGTGTAAGCTATAGCCTCATATTCCTGTTGTTAGCTGAGAGAAGTGCCACGTGATGTGGACTTCTGCTGCTCATCTGCTTCGAGGTTCAAACTGCTGTGCATTCAGAGATGCTACTTGAGTGTCTGCTGCCTTCCTATCAGCTTAAAGGCGTTTGGCCATTCTGAAGTATTTCTGAAATATTCAGACCAGCCCATCTGACACCATCTGGCATCATCAACCATGCTACATTTTAAGTCACTTAAATCACCTTGATGCTTGGATTGAATTTCAACAGGTTATCTTCATCATGTCTACATGCCTAATTGCCTTGAGCTCTTGCCATGTGATTGGCTGATTGCATATTTGTGTGAGGATTTCACATACCACCACCAGATGACATGAGTACTTAAGTACTTACATCAGTGATGGTAAATAGATATTTTAACCCAAAAACCTATTGAGATTTGATTGTTTCAGAGAGACAATTATGGGGTTTTATTGTACCATACTCTCATTAATTTACGTGTTCCCATAGCACAGGAGGAGAGAGAGCAACAGAGAGACACTGTGCTACAGTGAGAAGAGACGCTGACTGAAATTACTCCAAGCAGCATGCATGGAAAAGAAAAGAAAGGAAAAAAAAAAACTAATATAACAGATCGGTGGATATTTCTCGCCTTTTCCTCACTGCTCTGAATAACTCTCTGTTACACTGTATTGCTACTGTACTTGCTGCCTGTGCTGTCTTATCTCGTCATGCGCTATCAGTGTCCCTTTTGATGCGGCAAAGTTTTTAGACATGAATTTGCTTTTCACTGCATGAGAAAATGCACAAGTGGCATGAGAGCACATGGAAAGTGGGAATTGCCAAAAACTAACATCAGTATGTGAGGCTTGGCAGTCTTAAATAAACTGACCAGAAAATGCTATGTGACAAACAGTAAGGGACAGATATTCATTGTCAAGTAAAGTAATTTCTTTTTTGTTTCTTATGCATTGCACACTTGATCCATTGTGTATGTGATTCATCTGCTCCAGTTTCTAGTAGGTGGGAATGACCACCTCCTTCACTTAGTAAAAATGAGTGAATAGGACACCAGTGTACTGGTCAACCCCCAACCCATCCCATTAGAGAGAGATAAACATATTAATCCATTATTATATTTTTCAACCATTAATTCATTAAATTGCTAAAATGCTTTTGTGTTTTTCTATGTTGGAAATGCCAAAGTGGACATCCCACCACACTCATTAAGCCCAATTTAAGTGGCCAGTTGGAAAATTCATTTTACTTTTTAAAACTTAATTCATGTTTTAATACACATATAATTAAGTAATTGCAAGTTATACTGGCCAACTACAATTAAACACTAAAAAATAAACCACAGAAATGTGTATTAAGAAATTACATACACAATGACAACTGTCTTTCAGTTACAGAGCACTGTACTACCAGGATTTGATTACAAAAGTAACACAAGGAAGAGAGAGAGAGACAGTTTTGCTCAGTGTAACCACTGGGTCTCAAAGGGCTTGATCCTTAAGTCAGTTCAAATATCTGCAGCTGGGGTGAAGCAATTCCATCAGGTGTGGGTAGGAAACTGTCTGAGAGATTAAAACAGGGAGGATGGCTTATCAAACAAGTCTTCCCCTTCAACTACAGTACTATTTGGTTATTTGCCAGTTGAACCCAAGTCTTGTGGAATGATCACACTCTACTCTTTAATGTGATGAAACCACAAAAATGACATAAAATTGCACTGTTTCATTTATTAAACAGGGAAAGCAGAGACACAAAATCTACTTTTCTTCAGTTTCTGAAATACAAGATGCTTTTCATTATGACTGCAAGTTTAATAGCAACAAATTCAGTACAGAAATTATAGGTTGCCAGGTCTCTATTGGAAATGAGGTTTTTACCTGGATAAATAAAGGAAACGTTTAAATCAAAGACTCATGACCTCTGATATTTACCTCCAAAGCTTTCAACAATCTCACATAATATAACTTTAATGTAGGACAAATTTAAATTCTATTCTCTTCTCTCATCTCCCTCCACAAAAGCCAAACATCTTTGTTTTCCTCTTAGCTTTAAAAGGTGCATATCATCCATCACTTTATGCATCCAAACCCAGCATGGGTTCTCAGCTGTGTTTCAATTCTATGCAGCCAAACAAAAACAAAGTAAAACAATCCCCGGTCACTGTGCCAAAAACGTTTACCATCCCCATATCTCACTAAACATATTGTTGGTGGGAACTCTTAGTTTTGGATTTGCTGACATTTTGGCAGAGTGCCGTTTGTACAAACTGCTTTGTTTCCCAGCATCTTCATTTTTGACCATCTGTGTTGGTAGCCCCTCATTCTGTAGCACGGACAAGGTGGGCTACCAAGGGCTCATCCATCTGTAGACTGTAGAGAGGAGAGCAGTGATGTGTTGCTCTATCAGCAATTCATATTCTTTTTACAGGCACGTATTCAAACTTAATGTGCACTTATATGACATGCAAAGACTCAAAGAGACACAATCGTGCGTACTTGTGTATGCACACTTGGTAAAAGCATACACACACACACACACACGGAGTCTTTGTTGCCACTCCAGCTCTTGTCTTCTCCTCTGGTGCCCCTTGTTGAGGGCTTTGATATTGTTTCCAAGCCTGGTTTCCTCTGACCCGCTTTGATGCTGGTGTCTAGTTGTCTTGTCATCTCCCCTCTCTTCTCTTCCATCTCTCTTTCTCTCCCTCCCTTTTGGTGTGTCGAGACAACGGGGGTGCTGGGAGCTACTCGCCACTCAGCGTTCTTTATCTCTTTCTTCCTCTTCCACTGTCTTATTTTCTCCTTCTTTCTCTGTCCATTTTTCTTCTAACTTACTTCTCATTCTTATCTGTTCTGATGCACATCTCTTTCATGTGTTGCTTTCAGTTTTTTCTTAGAGATTGGCCTTTGCTACTTTATATACTTTTCCACATTTTTCTATTGTAAACTTTATGTGTGTTGAATCTAAAACTAAGCAGCAGTATATCCTTTGGCTTTCCGTGTTTGCCTGTCTAAGGGATGAGGCTATTATTATTTGCTACTTTTTTAACAAACATACCCAACATTTCAACAATATATTTTACCATACTTGCCATACAGAATCAATTTTAATCAGGCCACAACACTGCAGTGAGCTAGTTTAACAGTTTTAACAGTTAAACTCACCTTGGTTATCAGGGAAATTAAATAAATAAAATGAATAAGACGTTCTTTAAAATAATATTTTTGCTTGTTCGTGCTTCTTAAATGTCATTATTATCTAAATTAAATGATCCTAAATTGAATCATGTTTTGTTATCCAAAAAAAAAAAAAAGAACAACAACTAATGTGCGGATGTTGCCTCGAGCTAAAGAATGGGAGAAGGTTTTTGTTTTGTTTTGTTTTGGATTTTTGGCAGACATTGAGATTGTGACTCCCTTTAGTACTGCTATAAGCTTTCTTTTTTGCCTTACCACCAGATATTTTTTTAATGTTGTTTTTCCTCTTTGACATTTTATATTTATCAATCTTTCCCATTTTTTTTTTATTAATTTATTTATTTTTTGTTTGTTTCAAGCTCCATCTGCCTCATAGCTGAGCAGCGAGTAAAATAATGTCTTTTTTTTAAAAAAAAAAAACATTGTGTGTGATCTCAGTCTCATCAAACTTCATTTTAATAAACATTTGAAAGTTGTATTTTTCAAATATCTTTATTTTTATTGACAATAGCACTGATAATCTAGGTCTTAAACACGTGTTTACAACTTTGGTTTCTGGGTACACACAGAATTTCACAATATTTGGCTTATAATTCAAATACTTTAGTTGGGTTGGTAATGCAACTTTTATTTAAATTTTTTTTACACATCTTATTTAACCAGAGAACTACTTAAATCCAGCAATTAACAATATCCTTTTAAAGCCTAAGCAAAATACATAGTTTTTTTTAACACCTTGGCTACAAGAAAGTATATTTAAGGGGAGACATTTTTAAGACCTCATAGTACCATATAACCTTATTAGTGCACTGCACTCTCAGACCGCAGGTTTACTTGGGGTTCCCAGGATATATTTGAAAGTAAAATGGGAGGCAGGCTATTCCTAAACCAGCTCCCAGTTTGGATTTGGGAGACAGACACCCTCTCTACTTTTAAGATTAGACTTAAAACTTTTATTTTTGATAAAGCATATAGTTCGGACTGAATCAGGTGACTCTGAATTCCCCCTTAGTTATGCTGCATTAGTGGGGCTAGACTACTGGCGGCTTCCCATGATGCAATGAGTGTTTCGTCGTCACTGTCCCTTTTCCCTCACTGTGTGCTCACACACCACTCTGCATTTAATCATTAGTTATTATTAATCTTTGGCTATCTTCCACAGTGTGTTTTTTGAACTGTCTTCCTCCCCTCACCCTTAACCTGTCACGGCAGATGGCTGCCCCTCCTTGAGTTCTGCTGGAAGTTTCTTCCTGTTAAAAGAAAGTTTTTCTTTCCTGCTGTCAGTCTGTGAAGGTTCTCAGTCATCCAGGTCATCGTAGCCAAAGGAGCTTCACCCCTCTTCACCTCTCATCCGAGAAGCTTCTTCAGTTCTGGAGGTGAAACGTCTTCAAGCAAATTAAAGAAGTCCAGACACTTTTCTTTGCAAGCTCCTGCTGTCACTAAGTCCTTAGTCACAGGGGGTCGTCTGATTATTGGCATTTTCGCTATATGCTATACTGTTGCGATTTGGTGTTATATATATCACAAAAAAGAATTGAAATTTTAATTGAAAATTCATTTCAATGATGCTTTTAGTCAAAGACATAATTATTAGTCATAATTAAGTATTATTTGTGCAATACCCCATTGGTACAGGCAGGTTTGTCTGTGTGTCACCATTTAAATGGAGTCTTAGAACGCATATTTTGTATACACAATATATGTATATATATATATACATATATGTGTGTGTATATATATATATATATATATATGTATACGTATGTATATATATGTGTGTGTACATATACATGTGTGTGTGTACACACACACATATATATAAAAATTTTACTAATATGTGTGTGTGTAAAACACATATATTATATATTTGTGTGTATGAACACAAAATCTATATATATATATGTGTGTGGACACACATATATATATATATATGTGTGTGTGTACACACATATATATATATATGTGTGTGTGTGTACACACACATATATATATATATATATATATATATATATATATATATATATATATATATATATATATATATATATATATATATTAAAAAAAACAAAAAAACACCCAGCACGCCCCTGCGGGCGGTCAATCCTTCAAGCTCGGGTCCTCTACCAGAGGCCTAGGAGCTTGAGGGTCCTGCGCAGTATCTTAGCTGTTCCCAGGACTGCGCTCTTCTGGACAGAGATCTCCGATGTTATTCCCGGGATCTGCTGGAGCCACTCGCCTAGCTTGGGAGTCACTGCACCTAGTGCTCCGATTACCACGGGGACCACCGTTACCTTCACCCTCCACATCCTCTCGAGCTCTTCTCTGAGCCCTTGGTATTTCTCCAGCTTCTCGTGTTCCTTCTTCCTGATATTGCTGTCATTCGGAACCGCTACATCGATCACTACGGCCGTCTTCTCATGTTTGTCTACCACCACTATGTCCGGTTGGTTAGCCACCACCATTTTGTCCGTCTGTATCTGGAAGTCCCACAGGATCTTAGCTCGGTCATTCTCCACCACCCTTGGGGGCGTCTCCCATTTTGACCTCGGCACTTCCAGGCCATATTCGGCACAGATGTTCCTGTACACTATGCCGGCCACTTGGTTATGGCATTCCATGTATGCCTTGCCTGCTAGCATCTTGCACCCTGCTGTTATGTGCTGGATTGTCTCTGGGGCATCTTTACACAGCCTGCACCTGGGGTCTTGGCTGGTGTGATAGACCCCAGCCTCTATGGATCTTGTACTCAGAGCTTGTTCCTGTGCTGCCATGATTAGTGCCTCTGTGCTGTCTTTCAGTCCAGCTTTCTCCAGCCACTGGTAGGATTTCTGGATATCAGCCACCTCCTCTATCTGCCGGTGGTACATACCGTGCAGGGGCCTGTCCTTCCATGATGGTTCCTCGCCTTCCTCCTCTTTCTTGGGTTTCTGCTGCCTGAGGTATTCACTGAGCACTCGGTCAGTTGGGGCCATCTTCCCAATGTATTCTTGGATGTTCGTTGTCTCATCCTGGACTGTGGTGCTGACACTCACCAGTCCCCGGCCCCCTTCCTTCCGCTTAGCGTACAACCTCAGGGTGCTGGACTTGGGGTGAAACCCTCCATGCATGGTAAGGAGCTTTCTTGTCTTGATGTCAGTGGCTTCTATCTCCTCCTTTGGCCAACTTATTATACCAGCTGGGTACCTGATCACGGGCAGGGTGTAGGTGTTGATAGCCCGGATCTTGTTCTTACTGTTCAGCTGACTCCTCAGGATTTGCCTGACCCTCTGCAGGTACTTGGTGGTTGCAGCTTTCCTAGCGGCCTCTTCATAGTTCCCATTCACCTGCAGGATACCCAGGTACCTGTAACTGTCCTCTATGTCTGCAATGTTGCCTTCTGGTAGTTCAATCCCCTCATATATATATATATATATATATGGAGAGAGAGAGAGAGAGATCATTACCATATATTGCTGTGGTTGTGCTTTATCTTATCTGAGTTTAATCTTTATATAGTTCATCATTATATTTGCTAGGGTACTATAATAGGCTCTTATAATGGGGTTTATTATATTTTTCCTCACATGGTACTCACATGGCCCATGATCTACATGCCTATATGGATGCTCAAGTGATAAAATTGAAATATGTCACACTTTTCAACCCTGCGTTTTTAATAGTATTTGGGCTACCATAAGCTCTATGGTACAAAGAATAAAATATACCAGGCACCAAAAACACCAGCAGAAATAGACTGAATTTGTTTTTGTTAGGTGTTTTCATGGAATCTGCTGGCAATAAAAATATTATGAAATATTCCAAACCTTAACCTTTAATGTGCTTTGCTGCATCTAATCCTCTCTCTACATTGTTTTTGTCCTTTCTATCTCTTATTTAAAGCTCATAACATCATGCCGCATTGCATAAATAGCCTTTTAAAAACCAGTCCAACAAGCATGTCAATTATTAAATATGTCCTCCACGCTCAGAGAATTATCACTCAATATCAGACACTCATTTACCTCACGTACACGTGTCGATGACTGGAATTTATCTGACACCATTCTTCATAATACATTACAGCAAGTCTAAAAGTAAAAAACAGAAAGATCAAAGCAGCAAAAGACATACTAAATATCAAAGAGAGATGCTGACCCAGTAACTGACCATGCTGCTGATATACAGAAAGTAGTGTAGAGACAGACGAGGGTGAATTCATTGTGGTCAAGTGGAGATATTCTATATGCCCCATCTAGGCATTTTCTAGTCTGTTTTACTACTCCCTCATGACATATCGCTTTCTCGTTTGTCTTATTTTCTTAAATAACATATTACTCTCTATCTCAGAGGAACAACAGCATCAGGATTTAGATGACAACATTGCAGCTGAAAGGAAATAATTAAAATTTAAAAGACAGAATCAAAGCTGAGGAGAGGAGCAAAAAGGAAGTAAGCCGTGTAGCTGATTGCTAGGTAATGAAAAAATAATCACTAACAAATTACTTTTTATCTTAGCAACTACATCAATTCTTTTCATATTACTGCATATAAATGCGCTTTTACTTTGTGTCCTAGATGTCCTTGAGCATGTTTATGCCCATTATGTGCATGCTTGCACTCAGAGGTTCATCAGACATAGATCATTTGGGTTCAGTCTTTCCCCATTACCCCACAGAGTGGCGAGCTGTGAAAGCAAGCCATACAGACAGAGGTCAGGATGTAATTCAGCAAGATTATCACGCTGGTCACCAGATAATTACATTATTATACGAGAGCAGACAGGTAATGCAGTCAAAATGACCAGGCAGCACTTTTATTGGGAAAGCGGGTGTGCTGGTGGTGGGGGTTGAGAGAGAGATCTTTGAAAATCTCTGTAATTTTATTTAATAGCATGCGCTTATTAGGAAATTACACTGCTACTTTGCTGTAGTCATGGGCTGCGGGGGATGGAACCTTTAGGGAAAAAAAATCCATGGGTTTGAATGTTTCTGTTGAATTTCATCGTTAGTCATTTTTCATTTTGGGCAACAAGCTAATTTTGTTGATATTCACATTAATTATCTGGTTGTAGCCATTATGAAACGCCTTACCACCAAGAGGAATAAAGTGGAAATGCAGGGCAAAAAGAAGACTTGTGTAGCACTTTACTTCCACGTGGAGTTGGATGTCCTCTGTTTTGATGGAAGCTACTTAGTTCAGAAATAATTTGTTCTGGAAGGATGTATATCCTCCGGTAATTATGAGACATACCGAGTGTTGTGGTGTCCTTCTGATGTATCATGCAGTCAACTCAGACAAACACACATTCACAGAAACATACATACAGTAGGTGCTTTCAGCCATAATAACCGAGTGAGGGTCTTGCCCCTCTTTATGAGAAGAATCTGGCCTCAGGATTAAATGTGTCTGCTCCAATCAGATGGTACCATTTTGAGAATAATTACAAGAGCCACAATAGTCTTAATTGTAGCCCCGAGACCCAGCAATCTTAATGACTTTGGTATGTACTAAAAGTGTCTGGATGTTTGTTTCCATGTAGGCTGTCATGTAAATGTATTTGCAAAACTTGTTCTCAATGCATCGAAATGACACAAGTGACATTCCGAGGACGTATGGGATATTTTGTGTATGTGAGTTTGACAACATTCCTCTTTGTATATGCATGTTTGTGGATTGAATTTACAATCTGTCCATCACAGAATTATTTTTGGGGGGGTGTTTGAGTTCTAGAGATTTCACTACACGCACAGACAGACACACACAACTGTAAAGAGTTTAGAAAAATACTTCCTTCTTATGCATGGAACCCACCAATGAAACCACCATGTAACCATCAATAGTTCTGTAAAATGTAGCAGGAAAACAAATTATTCTAGCAAATTTGAAAACATATAGATTTAGCTGAAGTACTTATGTTTAGCCACTTTAAAGGGAAAACAAGCAATCAAACAATATTGTTAATTTTAGATAACACTTATCATCCTTAGGTTTGTCAAACACCTTTGTTCACAAATACCAATTACTCATCCAGGAGGCACAGATCAACATTTACATTCCTTTTCGAATCACATTTCTGGATATCCATGACTAAAGGCATGGCACTCTTTTTTTAAGCTCAAGCAGCTGCTAAGGTTAGCTTAAAGGCTAGTTAAAAAGTTCCTCTGTTTATAAAACTAGTGCCCAACTTCTAAATCAATGTGTTTGTTGAGTATAGTGGTATTAATTGCAGGTTTAGTACTTATCATAATCATTTTGATTCCATACTGTTTTAGGTATACTGAAAATAAAAGCTTCTTGTGGTGGGTGTGTTCATTTCAGGCTCACTGAGTCCAAGTCCAGATCCCTTTTGAATATGGTCTGTACTTCCTCTCATGAGTACAAGTCTATATGAGAACCTGAGTCTGACAGTTCAGACTAACAGGGAGCAGCATACCAGAATAATCTAGATTCATTACATGGTCACAAATCAGATCAATAATGTCTGTATGCATGGTGTATCTTACATGTGTTCTAGTAAAACTGATACCCATCGGGTTTTCATATTGTCAGTAACAGTAAAACAAAGCACAGACAAAGCCAGTGATCAGTCTCAAATTAATGTTATTAGCAGCATTTTGTTTCTTTCTTTTTTCACCCATGTATCTTTCCATATCCCATTCTTCTAGATACGGGTGATGAAACAAGGCAAATGTAATTTCAGGCAGCTATATCCAGCTGCTCAGCACACCACCTCAAGACCACCTGAGGGATGAAATTCTTTCAGTGTTCTTTGGCTGTTTCCCCTGGGTCTCCTTCCTGTTGGCCTTAACCTCTTTTATGGAGACGCTTGAGCAGCATCCTTGCCAGGTTCAACAGGCTCAGTGTTGAGGAGCAGCTCAACTCACAGGTCCTCTTGGAATTCTAAGTGTCTTGCTTTCTTACACAGATTGTGCCAGCAGCCTGCAGAGAAGAATCACTCAGTCTCGGATCTTTGTTCTTACTCTTTCAGTCACTGGTGACTGTAAGTGAGGTTTTACAGGGAGACCTAACACTGAGCAGATATATACTGTGAGCTCTGTCTTGTGGATCAGCTCTTTATTTACCACCACCAGCCAAAGGACTTACTGCAGACTTTGCACCTTACCATCTTCTGATCTTCTGATCACTTAAAACTCATGTCATGGTCTAAAACATGCTACTTGAATGTACAGGATTCTGCTCTTTTATGGAACAATGCTTATGATGCTTTTATACCAGGAAATAACAAATAAGTATCAACAATAAATTAAACTAAAAAAAAAAAAACAATGTATGCAAAGAAAATGTATTACTAAGTCTAGACTAAATGTTTTATTGATTTATAAATACAGAAAAAAAACAAATAGCTGTTCAATCAATACTGAAAACAATTAGTGTTAAAGGCTAAAAAGTATGGTCATGCATAACACATCCAAGTAATCTTAGCGCATAAGGATGGGGCTAGATGATGGACTCTGATCAACGATTTAAGGTTCATCTTAGTGGAAAGTCAGTTACAATGACAGCAACTTAGTCCTAGGTCATAATGCAAAAAAGAAAAGAAGTGCTGTTTGATTTTTGTGAAACATACCAATTTCCACCCACTTTTTTGTCGTCTTGTAAAACAAATTTTACAACTGTTGCCCTGCCCCCAAGTTATGATGGGCTGTGTTAAACACAACATGCTTCTAGTATTCAGAGGCAGAGTTGTTTCAAGAGAGATCTTATCCACCCTGTGGTGCTTTTTTTGTGTGGCTAAAAAGGCAAATTGCAGGGTTAAGAAGGGCTCTATTAATGACTGCACTTTCAGAGAAGAGAGAGAGCAAGAGACACAGTGAAACGAAGAGTAAGGCGAGGCAGCTATTTGCAAGTCTAATAGCATTCTGGCTGTAATGAACAGTGTTTCTGGTCATCCTTGGAGCAAGGTGGGTATAATAGCCTATAACATATTAGAAATGGGAAATGGAAAGAAACTGAGGTGATCAGGTCAGTAAAAGGTGCTAATAATAAATACTGAATAGGACAGGATCAATAAACAACTCTGTACTAGTTACATTGGAGACATGTGGTGCTGTTGTGCATGTGTCTCTGTGCTTGTGCATTAGGTGTGAGTGTGTTTATCTGAAAGGATGCACACCCAGAACAACACACCAATGATTTTAAATTGCTCACTGCACTTAATTTTTACCAAACAAAATTAAAAATTGATTTTTGAATGCTGACTGTATGCAATAATAGGGTGTGTGTGTTTCCAGAAGATATACGACTATTAAAGTTTTTAGAAGAAAGGAGCTCGATAGGGTCAAAACTATTTTTTCAATTCACATAATTTGCATATTGTTTTTCCATTAAGAGCCTTTATATGTTTGTATTCATGTCTATGGTAGTACGCATGTGCCTTTCAATAGGTCAACACGTTTCCCATTTGTATTTGAATATCTGAAAGCAATGCGCTGCATTCTTAATAACTACTTCCTTAACCCACCAGAAGATGGCAGTCAAGCCTTTCCACACAGAGATAGCTGTGTTGCTCCTTTTTCACACAGATGCGTGGCATCAACATCCAAGGAAGGTGTGTCCCTGAGTTTATAGGTTTTTAACTATATTTTTTTGAATATTTCATATATTTTTTTTGTCGTCTCTTCTCTACTTTTCTCTCTGAAGTGTCAGCAGTTGCTTTTTTAATCTGATGAAACTCTAACAAGGTATGAATATAATAATCATAATGAATAACAATATTAACATGGCAGATAGGTCCCTTGCTTTACTTAGGGTGCAAAAAATAACTGTCATTATTGCCTGAAACAGCAGAAAGTGTGCAAACAAACATCCATATATTAATTCTCTCACTCGCTCATTGCGCTCTCTGTTTTGTCTATCACAGGTTCACAAAGAAAGTGGAAAACAAGACATCGGGGTTGTATGAAATGTAATTCTGGAGGTAGACAAACAGCACGTGTTTAATGCTGTCACCATAGCAACAGCTCACAGCAGGGAAGAGCAATCACGCACACAAAAAAGACTCCCACTCTCTCTCTCTCTCACACACACACGCACACACCTAGAAATACACACGAACAAATATTTCAGAGATTGCAAAAATACAGCTGATACGGAACTTCTACCGCAACACTGTATTCAATCAATTTTATTTAAATGGGATTTATAATTAGTTGTGATGTAGTTAAAATGTTTTAAATTGTGTGTGTGTGTGTGTGTGTGTGTGAAAGAGAGATATGGTAGTTTATGTGGCGTTTTTTGCTTTTTCACTTCTTTATCCGTCGCAACTGATTCTCATCTTTGCGAATTTCTGGTAACATTTCCAGCTTCATTAAAACAATCAGCGGGGATGGAGATTAAGGTGTTTATCACACAAAAACCACCTGAAATAGCATAAAGAACTGCTAAAGCTGAAATGTTTCTATAAGCATCCGAGTGATATAAGCATCTGCATGATTCTGTTTGTATTTTGTAATGTTTGCCCTACATGCCACTTCAGTTTTAGCTGCTTTGCTCAAGTAAAGTTGGGGAACTGAATGAAAATAGGTTAAATTCTGTGGCCTTATTCTAATCCTAAGCCTTGCTTTGAGGATAATTGCATGGATTGGTCTTCAACAGAAGCCACATAATTTCCTTTCCTTTTAATTTTTTCTTTATTTTTTTAGATTTTCTTTGAGAAACATGGCCAGTGGACTGGATATGAACCCCCTAAGAGCCAGAATCTTGTCACTTAAAGCCTTTTCCTGTCTTTTAAAATGATTAGAAACGCTGATGTGAGCCATGATCACATAGCCTTCTCCTCCAAAGCTGCTTTATAAATAGAACCTGTGTAGAGCTGTAAAAGCCAAAGAAGTGGTATTGAACAGTTAATCCCATAAAACCAACAGATTACTGAATATTCTTTGCCAGTCACAGCAGTAGGCCATTATCCCAAAGTGCCTTCTTTGTCTCTACTTGTTTCAATAATACTTTTCTCTTTAATCTACTCTCACTCCTTGTCATTCTGCCTTCTTCTCAGTGGTTTACTTTAACACACACATAACCTCTTAATATAGTCATTACCACCGTTTTTGTCTTTGAATCTTCACTGGCTTAAGTTTCTTCACTTCATTGTTCCTTATTTTTTTCTTCCTCAACAAGTGAATTCCACAACTGAAGTCGTCACAAATCCACATTGTAAGGCAATCAATTTCTCACTTACCGCCAATAAACTGTCAACCGCCATTAAGCAGCACTTTGAAAAAATAGTAAATTTTCAGTCAACGGCATTGGAAGAAACTGCGAGGAGAAACATGGCTCCCGGTAGGCAACATCCTCATTAGCCTGAGAAGAGAAATGGACAAAGGGGAAAAGACAGCAAAGAGAAGCGGGGCTTGGTGGGGAGGTTAGAGATGACAGATGGATCAACTCTTTGCCATTGAGTTAACTGGTTTTTAGAAAGAATAAAGAATGAGTATTTGTCACTTTAATCCTCTTGGAGTGCCACAGCTCTTCGGACACTGCATGTTCAACACATTTTATTAGGTACATAGCATGCACACAGACACACATTTTCCTCCATCAGAGCTTATAATGACAAACACACTTAAATATCAAAGAACAGATGATGGAAAGTTTACCATTAAGACAGCACAGAATTCAAAATTCAGGGACACAACTTAATAAGTGGCCTGCTGTTAGGAAAACAAATTCTACACCCAACAATGTGTGTGCACGTGTTGGTGGAGGTATATTAGTATCCAAAATAAACAGAGGATGAAGTATTTAATTATCAAATGCCTCTCCTCAGTCTGCTCATTGTTATGTGAGCTAAAATCACACTTGACAAACTCTGTTGTTCAGTCTCACCCCATCTTCTATTTCCTGAAATTACAGTGAGCTGCTGGGAATGACAGAGTGAGAAAAGAGGACAGAAGAGTGGATGGACAGTGAGAGGAAGGGATATACCTGCATTAAATCGTGTTTTTCTCCGCTGATGGCGGAGGCTCATATGTATTTGGTTATCTGCTGTTTCTGCCTCCTGGCGGAGGACTGAGGTACACACAGCCACAGTTGCACATAGACATATATTCGCAGACACAAAAACACACACTGGACAGGACCAGGCGGTAGCCACTGGTGCCTGGCGCTATCGATTAGAAGAGTAACACAGTTATTTCTGCAGGTCTGTCTCCAACAGCTGTCCCCTTATGGCTGTGGGTGAAATGAGGAGGGGGAGAAGAGAAAAAGCAGAAGACAGGAAAGAAAAATGCTACAAAAGCAACAGCAGAGGGATCTTTCAGGAGAATGGACGGGAAAATGAAGTGAAAGGGATGTGGGGAACAAATGTACAGATGGCAAAGGGAAGGGGAAGTTTGGAAGGGATGAGATGAAAGCCTGAGCGTAAAGGGAGAAATATTGAGATGGAAAAGAAAAGAGCAGAGAAGAGAAGGGCAAGGAGACGAAAGAGGTGGAGCAAAGAGCTGAAACATCATTAGCCAATAAGGAGAAATAAAGTGAAACAGAAATGCAACAGAGAGCTAGATTGTGGGAAACAGTCAGGATGAAGAAAAGGATTAAGGGGAGCAAAAGGAAACAAAGGGGAAGAAAAGAAACCACAAGAGATTTTTTTCTTCCTTCTACACATGTCCACATCTATGGATTGGATGTGACGCTGTATGAGGCACTTCTGATCTTTGCTGGTGAGGAGATTAAACACTAACTCACCCGGTGTGTGTGACCACTGATTGCACCCATGTGAGTTATGGATTTCTGCTTGAGTAGAGTGCTCCTTCACTTGCGTGCTGTGTATGTGTATGGGTAAGTGCATACATATCTGGCCATTGGTGTGTGCACATGAGAGTGTGCACACAATCCAGAGGTAATAGTTAACCACCAGAACGGAGTGCTACTGACAGAAATACATTGATGTGGGACAGAATTTACAACTGCCCTCCCCCAATGCCTCCCATTTTTCTTAACCTTCTTCAACCAAGCCACACTGATGGGCCAAGGTCTGCCAATTACCCTTCACTGACCAGCACACACACACACACACACACACACAAACAGAAGCATGTAGCACGTCGGCTTGTGTGTGTCTGAGTGTAGTGTAGTGGACAGCGGACTGGCATGCTAGATTCATGGGGAATATGTCAGCCATCAGCCTGGGCATTTCAAACAATGCCTCACAATGTGCTTGACAGCCCTGAAAAACAGCCTGGTGCTTGGAAACTGCCAGCCCATCATCTCAACTCCCTCATCTGGGCTCTCTCTAGCTCACCATTGCTCGTTCTATCACTCTCTCTCTCTTTCACTGGTTGTGTGCACATCTCTGCAACTCTCTCTCTCTATATATCTCATTTTCTCTCTTAACTCACCCTCCAAACACTCATTTTCTGTCACATACGCTACCTCACATTTCCATTGCTATATTCCCATTCTACCAGTTCCCTATCCTCACACAATCCTAAAAGTTAATGTTTTTTTTCCTGCTTTCACAAAAGCCTTCATAGAGGGCAGTACCTCTTTGCTTTTTTTCCATGGCGTTTTTACTCTTCCTTTCCTGCTCTGCAGTTCCATACTATAAAACAGCAGCAGATGCCCCTTATTAGGAGCTGAGCAGCAAGCAGATCACCGCATAGTTAAGTACATAACAAACACACATACACATACTAGGTAGTTCTGTACATGATGGTATTATCTCGCCCGGCGGTGATATATCATGGTGAGACACTGGCCCATAAAGCTGCAGGGACATACAGTCCCCTTCTCTCCTTTCTCCTCCCCACTTCCCTCCAGTCACATGCAGTAACAGCCAGCCCTGATTCACAGCATTCAATTTACACAGGCTCGTAACAGGAGGTGATGGGCTCTTGGAGGTTGGAAGAGGGCTAACGGTTGCAAGAGTGTGTGAGAAAAAAAAATGACAGAAGGGAAGTGAAAAAGTACATTTTCATGTGAGAAGGGATTAGCAATAAGCTTTGCACTGTAGACTGTTGCCTAACACCACTGTGATTAATGAGAGTGATGCCATTATAGATTAGAATGATGAAAAATTTAGAGATGTGTTTTAGGTTAAGCAAACCTCCAAACAGACATTTATGTAACTCTGTTGTAAATACAACCTTGGCGTCCTCTCACTCCAGTTCCACATGCTTAGAATTGTGTGCATGAGTGCCGCTCCTTTTGTATCTTGTGTGAGTGTGCATGTTTAGAAGTTTGCACACAAGTGTCAATGCCTTCACCGAAAACAATCCAAAGAACTTGCTGACCCCAATCCCTTCCCCCTTATGAATATGTATCATTCCAAAAACTGATCCATATCTGCATGCTATAACTCTAAACTCTGCAGTCCCAGTTCCCCCCACCCCATCCCTTTCCACACCATGCACCATGCTATGCATATATAAACTTATAAATCTGTTCTGGTTCAACAGTGCATCTACATCTGAAATTTATTTGGAAACATATTTTCATACTTGCTTCGGCTGGAAAAACCTTATTCAGTTGTTTTATTTCTTTGCCTCTTTCTAAAGAATTATGAAGTAATTGCTCTTGAGAGAAAATAATAATAATTTTAAACCAAACACAGTTCAGCTTTCTGAACTGAATAGGCATGTGGTAATGTTTATTCCTCGCTGAATTCAAGGTTAAATGTGGCCAGCTGGTACTTTCCTTAGTAAAAAAGAAAGATGAATTACAAAAATATGTAAATAGAATTCAATCATTTATTCATTCATTCATATCTGTACTGATTTTAGTTGAATGGGCATGTGCAAACATGCAAAATGTGTAAAAAGGTAGCACATAACACAGGCTTTTTTTATTATTACTCCATCACAGTCTGTGCATTATGTGATATTGCTCCCCTGCGTATGGGCGTTACAGTGATGAGAATGGTGCGAGCTAGTAAACAAAAAACATAGCATCTAAAACAAAAGCCCACTGGAATGTAGAAACATCTACTCATGATCCATGGAATTATGAATGATGTGAGCTGTGTTTGTTCTCCACTGAGCCCTGACATTTAACTGAAATTTATTGACCTGGATGTATCCAATCAAACGCGACTGCAGGGGAAACGTGATGAAATTATATGCTTACTATCAACGTGACAAATAGATATACAGTGCAAGCAGTCCAGAGAGATATGCCAGTCACCTCTGGGAATTTGCAGCATGTATGAGTATCCCACACTTTTTATGTTATTTGGATAACTGATTGAATGTATAAATGACAAGAGCTTTGCACACATATCACTCACAGGGACACGGCCCTCTGAGCAAGGCCTGATCTTTTGACATATCAGCGTATGAGAATGATGGATACACATGTGGTCACGATAGTTGACATTCATGCTCAGCTGATAATTCATGAGCTTCATTGTGCATGGATCTTCCTATTTTCTCTGAGACTGACAGAGGAGTGGCACACCAGGGTGCACTGAGGAGATATTTGGCATTCGGACTTTAGCATGTATCTGTGTTTCAAATGGTCAGTGACACCCACAGCAGGTGATTTATATTCACAGTGTACATTTGTGCTGTGCAGGTAATGGTTTCTGATGCGTGCTGGATCATTGTGATTCATTTTGTGTGGGGTGCTGTGGCTGCAGACCTGTCAATAGACGGATGAGGGAGGGAATGAGGGACGTGAGATGGAGAGAGAGAAGGACGGAGCAGTGATTCAGCTGTCGTCTCTGTCATTTCTTACTCAGAGACGGAGACCCCTGGGACCCCCCTTCAGTAGAAAATGGACAGAACGCGCACACACAGACTCAAAGATGCACACACTAGAGTGTTGGTGGAAAACCAGTGAGACAGTGGCCATATCAATGATGTGTGCCCATCAGGGGTGCCAGCCCCACTGACATATTGGCAGACCTACCCGCTAGGCTGAAAATTGTTAAAGATACTTATGTGTGAGTCACTTCACAGTTCTTGCCTTCTTACCACTCACAGTCACATTAGCAACAACGGAAGCTGGAACAGCGATAGACTGGAAAAGGTTGTGACACCAAACACATCGGAAATGTATATGTGAAGATTAACGTATGTAAATGTTAGAAATGAAAATGTGAGGAGAAAGAGGCATTCAAATCACAGACATACCTTTTAATTTCCCTCTGTATCACTGTATGTGTTCAAATTTCTGAACATCCCTCGACAATGTTTGGGATGCCTAACAGATTTGATGCACACACACACACACACACGCACACACACACACATAAAAACTGCAGATATACAGAACATCAACTTTCTTATGAGGCCATTGTTTTAGAGCTGCTCGTCCCAGGAAAGTATCTCAGCAGCATCACTGTTTATGTTCCATTAGAAGGGATTTTACAGTGCATCATATTTCCCAACATCTCAGTGGCCTTTTTATATTAGAGGCTGCTTCAGGTTATAGATGAGTGATCACAAATGGAATAAAACTGAATGAGACAAGGTTAACAAGTGTGAATTCTGTATGTTTTACTGCTGTATTTCTGCATAAAACACTGCAGAGAATTCAACAGAGTTGCTTGTGGCAATTTAAAGTGTCTGAGGGAAGGCTGGCAATATGACCGGATACTATGAAGTACACTGGAAATTATTAAACTGACAATATCATACTCATATTTTGTAAAGGATAAGATTACAGTAAAGAGCTTGTAATCTAGTTCATTACATATCAATTTAGAAGGCATTGCAAGTGTATAACCTACAGAATCATGACTTCACTTTGATATTACGGTCAAACTGAAGGATTGTTAAGTTCATTATTTTGTCATTGTGGCCCCTTTAAAATACTGCTTCAGTCTGATAGTTCTCAATAACATGTCTCGAGAGGTCAAACAGACTGCTACTCAAGAACACACCAGGAAACAGAAAAACGCTTCAAAATGATACAAAACATCACAGTTGAATAAAACAAGAAGGAAACAGAAAAAAACACTGCAAAAAGCAGAAAAGATAAAAAGAATCACCAAAGTAAGCGGACAGGTTTTTGTGATGGAACAGCTACCTTTGACAGACTATCAGTAAGTAGCTAAAAGCAAACTATGTGTCTACAGTATTATATGAATTATGTGATCAACACATTATGTTGAATCTTTTTCTCCCTCACAATGCTGATGAACCATTGGCTTTTTTTAGGTCTGATTCAGCCAAGTCTTTCGCACATTTTGGTTTCTGTCACTTCTATTAAATTAAATTAAATTAATTTATTTATATACGACCAAATCGCAACAACAGTCAACTCAAGGCACTTAATACTGTATGGTAAAGACCTTCCAATAATACAGAGAAATACCAACAATCAGACAACCACCTATGAGCAAGCACTTTGGCGACAATGAGAAGGAAAAACTCCCTTTTAACAGGAAGAAACCTTGGGCGAAACCAGACTCAGGAAGGAGCCGCAATCTGCAGCCACCGGTTGGGTGAAATGGGTGAAAGTATCACAGTTGGTTTGTCACGTTGTGTCCTCAAAAACCCTTCACTTTATTTAGTTTTTTTCTAGTTGTATTGCATTTTATTTAACATCTGCTGTGTTTTGTTTCCTATTTCTGTTGGGTTTTATTCCATTTTAGCGTGTTTGTGTGCTAGTATTTTCTTTACTTGCAGTCTCATGGTCACTGTATATTAAACCTTCCAGACAGAGCATCCAAATTTCAAGTTGTCAGCAACAGAACTCTTACTAGTACTTCTTCATAGTGAATCATTTAGTGGCTAATAACTTGATATTTCCCACAGGAGCTTGTGGAGTGCGACCAACACGGAGCTAAACAGTAAATAAACTCCTCACGTAAATTTCCAAATTAACAATGTTGTCTTCTAGTTATACAAATGGACAACTGCCTGCTACAAGTATGCACTGCTTTCCTAACAAGTTCAGGACGACTTTGTAAATTGTTACAGCTATTTTGACTGCTGTGAAGGCGAAAAAAGTCAAATGATGATATAGCAACTATGAAAATGTAATTCAAACAAATTGTCAAGACCAATTAATCAGCTGTATGCTGTATAGATTTTTTATAACTTTCTAAAATACAATAAACATGTTTTAAGAATTTTAGACTAACGTGTTTTGCAAAAAAACATTACCAACACAGACAACGAAAACAACTCTGGTCAACTTTATCCTTTTACAAAAAATATAAAAACATGAGGTATGTATGAACAGATTGCATGAAATTCCATCATAAAAACGAATTCAAACCAAAAACTACACTTGAGATAGAGAGTGAGTAGGCAACAAGTTAATACTTAATACCCTTTCAGCATTTTGGAATTCAGATGATTGGACAAAAACTAGATTCCTGCATGTATTCTAGGCTCTGTTTTCAGGTTTTAGAAAATCAAGCCTGTAACAGGAGATCACAGGTAGTTTCGGGTGAGTAGTAGAATTGAGAGCAAATGTGTTCATATAGGGAAAAAAGCCATGATTGGTACAAGACTTTTACCTGGAATACAGGATTTTGAATCCTCTGTGAAGCAAAAATGCAACACTGATTTCATTTTAGCACCAGGCAAGCATGGGCTGATGCTTTTGTGGAAAGAGAAGCTTCTACTATTGTAGTCTCTAACCCACTGCAGCTTTAAACAAAGCTAAGGCCACAGTTACACGTGGACATGCATTGGAAAAATTCTTTACTTGCATGTGTATATGGTAGATCACTTCAGTATTGAATGAAGTCTATAGCACTTACAAGTAAGACTTACTATTCAGAAAACCACCCTTTTACAACACATTGGATAACCCAAAATACATGAGATTCTTTTCTTTTGAAACTCTGTGCAGTATTCTTATGGAAATAACTGAAAGGCTACCTCACATTCATTCCTTATCCTCATTCAGTAACAAAATATATTACATAGCAGTTTTCATTTTTGTCAAGGTACCACATTTGTTAAGTACTGTGACCTTTGCAGAAGCTGGTGATAGGGTGATTACAGTACAGTGATGGCAGACATACATAGTAGTCCTGTTTGTCATAGTTACATTGTGTGTAGGTACAAATCAATCAGGACATAATAATGTGGCCTTCCTCTTGGGCAAGGTTAATGGCTGCAGTGGGTCTTGTGTACTTTGCTGAATTATTTTATATTTAAAAGATACAGAGATGACGGTGAGGCACTGTCCTTCAGGCTAGAAAAAGTACCTAGCTGTACATCACACTTTAACAACAAAATAAATTATTAAAAGTGTTGTTTGTTCTTACAATAGATATTTCTTATGGGAAGAAGATTTCTGTAAAAAAATAATAATAATAATGAAAGCACTGTCATGTAAGCTACATGTGGAATCTATAAAGTTAACCATTTAGTTAGTGTTTATGCCTTCTCATTAAAATACATGCCAGGGTCTCTTGCTTGTCTCCTCTCTGATGCACAGCCAAACTCTGATGCTGTTTGTCCTTGTATTAAGCGGTTACTTTATTTGTCTTAAAACAGATAAAATTACTGAGTTGGCCATTTAAACCTATCATGTCTGCCAAGACACCCTGCTGTCGATACACGGGTTCAAATGGTGAAAATAATTCTATAACTACTTTAATGCTTCATGGCTTTAAATTAAAGACCTCCATGTAAGCAGGATTAGCCACAAGGGCAGGTTTTCTGTTATAGACCTGCTGTGAGATAAAAAGATTTCACTGGCTTTTGCTAGTTGATGCTTCTGTTACCATAGTGGATTATATATTTTTGATACTAGCTGTCTTCATCTCACACAAACAGTTGAAATAACATCTAAATTCACACATGTAGAAACCTCAAGCTACCACTGGCAAACAAGGAAACCTTTAGCCATTTATATAGTAAAGATTACCTATACTAATCAATAACAGCAACACATGTCAAAATGTGTGTGTTTTTTATACTGAGGTGTTTCAATTAAGCCAACAAAGTAGTCTACAAGCTACAGCATCTGGTAAAGTATGTGACAACACTATCAGAAAAAAATGTTTTTTATTCTCATAAATACATGGACGACGCACACAGCTATTTATTTCTGTAAAACCATATGATGTACAGACTTTCCTTGCATTTAGTATAAATATGGATGTGCACGTTTTAATGATTTTAATACAGAAAAAACATGGAAATAAGTTTAAAATCTATTTTTCTGTTTTCTGTTTAATGTTTTATGTCTTTGAAGCTCTGTGACATTATATAAAAACCTTTAATCTTTTACCTGTGATACTGGCTATGTGCAGTCTCCAGACAATTCAAAAGTCATATCTGTTCAGTTGGTTGTCTATGTGCTCAGTGCATTTAGGTATGTAGACATCATCAAGACAAGCTTCTGAAGTTCAAATTGAGTAAAAGGAGGAAGGAAGGTCAGTTATTTGACTGTTTGTTTGTGGCATACGAGCTGTTCAGAGTACTTCAGAAACCGCTGAAGTGCTGGAATTTTACCACACAACCATCTCAAGGATTTATAGAGAATGGTCCTAAAAAGAGAAAATATCCAGTGAGCAGTTCTCTCCTTGCTGATACCAGTGGTCAGAGGGAAACAGCTAGTTTGCTTTAACTAACCAGCATACTGAACCTTGAAGCAGATGAGTAAGAGCAGTAGAGGACTAGACTGGATGCTACTCACCAGCTAAGAACAGGAAAATTAGGCTACAGTACTGAAGGTTACTATAAATGACAATAAAAGGCTGGAAAAATGTTTAATCAGAATTTTGCATAACCAACATAAAAGCATGGCTCCATCCCTTACTAAGAAAGCAAAGGTAAGCACAGATATTTAAAGGAAATGCATTAGTATCAGTTTCAAATTGAAAAGAAAAATGAACCAAACATACCAAAATGAAAAATAACTACAAATCATATCACTTTTGCTCACTTCTGAGTCAAGAGGCTGCTTCTCAAAACTTCTTGTTTGGATTACTGTGAAAGTTTGTGTGATTTAGCCCTTTAGTGCTGCTTTTTTTGTCCTAGCCATCGCACAGACAGTAACAAGGAAATGACACCGATTGTGCGCACTGAGAGTGAAAAGTCGTAAATATTTGAAATTGTTAAACATTAAAAAAATAAATTAAAACGATTCCTTGATGTAGAAATGACAAGAACATCAAATGTAGATATTTTCATAAACAAATTTGTCAGTAACAAGTGTAATTAACTGAAAATTAATCATTGTCGCCACACAGTGGGAAGTGACATACACTGTAATCAAACCAAAGCAGATGTTTAGAACTGTAAATACACTCCCCCCATAATGCAATACCTTCTTCGTTCAGCTGTTTCCTTTAAGGTTTGCCACAGCAGATCATCTGCCTCCATTTCACTCGATTCCCATTATGCTCTGCTGTTGCACCAACACTCTGCAGTTCCTCCTTCCATGTCCATGAATCTTCTCTGCCTCCTTTTTTCCCCTTTACTGGTAGCTCCATATTCAGAATTCTTCATCTAATATATCCAATATCCCTCCTCTGCAGAAGTCCAAGCACACTGTCTACCCACTTCACCCTGCACTTTCTACTTTAAGTGTCTTGTGCCCTGTCCAGTGCTTTGGATGGTTGACACCAGATCATCCATCTTTACTGCCCGTGCCCCTTGCCCTTATTCTGGCTTGTTTCTGCTGACTTTCAATCCTCTTCTCTCTATGCATACCTCTGCCTCGCCAGGCTCTTTTCTATCTGCTCCCCGTCACCGGTACTGCATGCCTCACCACTGTCTTGCGGTCCTCATACAGCTACTCAGTAATCAACATCCTTAGCTAGCAAAAATGAGCAGTCAGCTATCGGGGAAAGCCAGTGTTCAGTAGCTAATTTGTGTACATGGATGAATTTACCCTGAATAAAGCAATCACTCTACTGTGCTTAAATGTTAAACATCTTCAAACAGCAGTTCTCTCCACACGTATAAGGACAGTAACACTACATTTAAAAAGGATACACTTCAACGATCCCTTATTAATGGTGGATTTCACAAAGTATTAACCAAAGATGAATTACTGAGAGGACCGAAAATGTTCTCACAGTATTTTTCACTCACAAACTGCCTGTAATGTAATTTCTATTTTCTAGCTCAGTGGTTCTCAAACTGTGGTACGCATACCACTGCTGGTACATGGCCTTCCTCTAGTGGTACGCGGGAAGTCTCCAAAAATAATTTTTAAGATTAAATAATATACCATGTTCTTATTGAGGGATTTCTTAAAAAAATTAAAACGTACAGGTCTGCTATCACTTCCGACATAAATGAAGACAGACTTAAACCTTAACCAAAAATGGCTGTGTAGTGTTACTTACCATCCAACCTGATGGCGCTTGGATGTTTTACAAGTAATGGGAGAAACTGCGCAAAAATAGATAGTGCTTCAACAAAGTTTTTCTTTTTATTTATTCTTTTTAAAATTTAAGAATTTCAAGCAACTTTCTTTACTTTGTCATTACAGGGTATAGAAGGGTAGAATTTTGAGGCATTGCAATATCTTTCCAGATCCACAGTATGTGCTAAAACCAAATGAGGAAATTTGGTATGTTAATTCAAAATTTATACTTACTTTTTTCCACTTAGGAGTTTTTCAGCACAGACTCTTTACATTTATTTATTTTTTACTAAGAGTTTTTTTAAAAAAATATCCAGGTTAATATCCAAACAGTGTGAATTATTCTTAATGAGCTACAGTTCAAAAATGTACATGCGCACTACTCCGTACAGCTTACATCCTTTGAAAAAAATAACATGAACCACTGATATATATTGTCCTAATTACATCACTGTCGATAACACCTCCTTATATTTGCTGTATTTTCTGCAGCACGACTGAACCAGGACTGGATAAACTTCCCACTTGACATTTTGTGATGATTGTCATTACAGGAGCTGCCCTGTGATTCAGACCTCAGCACAACCAAGTGACAACAGACAAATAATTCATGTTTTGTTTTGTTTTTTTTAATCCGATGTTGAAACTGATGATAAACTGGGAAGGGAAATGTGCCAGGATTGCAATGTAATTTAATAATATAGCAAGCAGTTCTATGTAGAAGAAGGCTAGAAAAGGAAGACCTCATTTAAGGTAGAATAGCTGCTTTTTATTCTGTGTTAATATAAACTGTTGGTCTTGTTGCGCAGTGCAACTGTCTGTCAGGCTCTTCTTGGCTATGCTAATTGATTAAAATTTTGCTGGTGGCCTGTACAGAGTTTGTCTAACTGACAAGTGCATGATTTAAAAGTGCATACTAACTAGCATGAACTGAGAAACTTTAATTTATGTGTAGTTAGTTATTCATTGGTGTTTTCAGAAAATGCTGCTGCCTACATATGGTTGTTAATTGTCAGCAGAGCTTAGGTCTTGGGTTTTTCTCCTTCATATTTCCTAATCTTGGCTTTAAGTGAAATTTATAAGCTGCTATTTGTATATCCTCTACTAATCTGTTGCTGTATTTGAATGCAGACATTCCACAAGTTTCAATTATTGGATAACCAACTGTATTTCTTACTATTATATGGTTGCATCAAAATAAGAGTAGGCTGTTTGAGTGTCTCTAGGCTGTAATTTTTATAGGATTATTTTAGAGGGAAAGCTTAGTGAGATTAAGGAGCTTCTTAATGAGGTTCTATTCTTGTGCAGTGTGTTGGAACGCTGACTAAACACCAAATTAAACTAGCTCCAATGATGACGCAGAGTTGAAGTAAGACTGACCATTTACTCAAACTTATGTATTGTGCAAATAAACAATACAAAAATAATCAGCATCTGTTGTCTTAACTCATAAATTAAATCTTTTCTGTTGTGCTTTTTTTTACAGTATTCATAGTTATAAAGTAACTGTTAAAACATCACTTTTAAATGCCTTGACTTGGCTTTCCTGACCAGTTAATACTCTTTTAAATCTTTTAAATTTTAAACTTTTAAATCTTTTATTAGATTTTATTAAATTTATTATTTTTTATTAATTTTACTGCTGTTTTTGTCTTGATAGCAGATTTTGTATTTATCTAACTCCCCTGGTCTGTTAGTGCCTCTACCCTGTCTGTGCTTGTACCCTGTTATTGACTTATGTTGACTCTCCATATTACTGTGAAGCACTTTGGTGTGCCTTCGGGTTTTTAAATGTGCTATATAAATAAATTGTATTGTATTGTATTGTATTTAAATGAAATACCTAGTAATAAATGGCTTTTAGCATATCCATTGTAAAATTGATTAACTTTGACCTTGCTTGTATGATGTTCTAAACACAGATGCATGCAGATTGTGTTGAACATTATCATCCATGTTTTTTCCCACACCAGGAAGTGGCACAATGTCAAAACTGTCTGCACAGCAAGTAATGTCATCACAGTGCTTGTGTATGAATAAAGTTACTTTTTTACTAAAACTAAATTATCAAGTTCTTCTTTTAAACGACACAATTATCAAATTATTTAAACAGAAAAAAAATAAATGCTTATATGACAGAGCTTTTTTTTTTTGTAAATTAAAAAGAAATATAGAGCATTGGACTGTGGTCTTTCTCATTTTAGCACATGGAATTTAGGCGGACAAGTCAAACAAACTAGCTTACATGCTTATTTATGTATTTACTCCAAATAACCTAATGGAAATATGTCAGTGTTGCAGTTTATCTCTTTGAATAACAACTCACCCCAAAGTCAGCGAATCCCTTTTTGAATAGAGAAATAAACACATTCCCATAAATGTTCACCAGAAGAGACAGATATCAGTAATTCAAGTACAGGAGTGAGTGTATATGATCTCTGGCTGAAGGTTGGCTGTCTGTCATCTGTCCGAGCAACAGTAACTCTCTGATTTCTACCCCACAGCTCCCTTGTGTGATTTCCTTCCTGTCCACTCCCTATTCACATTAAAAATCTTCATCCCTTCGCTTTCTTTCTCCTTTATGATAATAAGGCCCAGGAGTGCTCTGCCTATCTGGTAATCTGTCCCTCCCTCCCATATACTCAGACCAGTTCACCTGATCCCATAAACACCATTTTGCTTGATCTATCCCCACAGCTGATGATCCCCGTTGCTCACTCCTCTCTTGAAGATTATTCCCTTTATCATGTTATCTTCAACTCACTGTCTATTTTTTTAACTTAACAAAGAAATAGTTTCATTTTAATACAAACTCCTCTGCATCACAGTCCCCACTCCTTTCTTCCTGTCAGTCTCTCACTCTCTCATACACTCCCTGTGCTTGTGGCCCCTGCGGTGACATAATTTAATATTCGTAGTGTCATAGTAAAGAGGAAGAAGGCTTGGGTTGTCAGTGTGGCGAGAGAGCCCACACTGATTTAGTGCTAGCATCACAGAGGGAGCATCTCTCCTTATTTTATTAGTAGGCTATGGACAAGCTGATGCAGTGACAGGGAGGTGGGGCAGTACAACTCAAATAAACAGCTGGAAGGCAGAAACAGAAGTAGCAGCAGTTTTGAGTTTAGACTCCCGAGGAAGAAAAAGAAATATGCTGGTATAATTTGCATTTGCTGTAGTTTTTCTCATTTCTAATTACTTTGCTGTCTAGTGTCTATGAAGTAATCAACATAAGTGAATTTGATGTGTGCAAAGCTGTGTGAAGTGTATATGCTTGGTAACAGTTAAAGTGCTGCAAACAGGGCCTAAATGATGATTGGGGTTAGTGATGAGGTTAGAGAGATTTTGTTGTCAGACTCTATTTCTGTACCACGTTGGTTTGTGCGTGGCTCGAGTCCTACCTCCAGCTTCTTTTGAAATAAATGTTTTCATCTGTTGGGTGATATTTGAGGTTGTGTTCAGACATGTGGCAGACATGTTCACAGGTGTATGTGTTATATATGTGTTTACGTGTATGTGACTGTGAAGACACAACACTGCAGGTGTGGAACTGGGAGCAGCAGAGGCCACGCTGGTGGCACAGAGCGTTTTCATACACTTCTCTGCTCAGCAGCAAGGATGTGAATGTTGAACATCTGCTGCTAGTGTATTTGCATGTGAGAAACAGATAAACAAAACAGAACAGATGAAATGCTGAAGAGCTGCTTTACAATGGATTGTATTCACAGGTTCAGAAAGATCTTATCCTGAGTGCTGAAGGCCAAACACAAGGAGAGGGTGCACTGCAATTTGTTGCGACAATTGGAATCCTTGTGTCAAACCTTGGGTGTGTTGCTCCCGTTTTTAAACCATCATACTTGGAATTCTTTTTGGACTACTCAATGACTCGACTTTTATTGCGTTTCAGCTTCTCTCTATATGACTGTGGTGCTCTATGACTGCCAACTGGGTACAAAGGTATTTCAAGAATGGCTCATCCTGCCATTTAATTACACTAGTATTTGTTCAGCAAGCTGTAGTGCAGAGGTACCGCATAACTTTAAGCTAAATTGGTCAGTTTTCTAAAGAAGCTCAGTCAGGTTTACTTAAAAGTTGACAGCAGTGCTCTTAGAGCATTGGTGGAATGTGTATTTCTTTCATTTTAGTGTAAAATAATCTATGAGGTGTTTGCAGAGGTAGGGAGTAATAGAGTCCAAACACTTCATTAGTGCACTTAAGTAGATTTTTCATGTATCTGTACTTTGAGTATTTATTTTTCTGACATTTTTTTTCTCTTACATTTTAGAACAGACTCATTGCTTTTGGTTTAAGATATCTGAGGAAGGTTATTATTTCCCAGCACTGCGCACCTTTAAATGTCAAACCGATTTGAACCTAAACAGTAACACTTAAAAGGTAATCCAGTCAGCCATGAGGTATCACATTCAAAGAGATATTTATGCATAATTTAAAAGACCATTTAAACACTGTGGTCGTGGTACTTCAGCATGTAGCTAGCCCTACTGAAGAGGAGTGAGCATGGTAATGTTTTTTAAGTGGGATGCAATTTCAAATGTAACATTTGAATCAAGTTAATAAATATCAGCAAACACACAAACTGTTTTTGTGAAGCCTGTTGTGCACTGCATCTGCTAGCTAAAGGCCCATCTGCTGTATTTCCCAGAAAGAGAAAAGAATGAAAACTAAATTATTTTAGAAAATTTAGAAATTTGAAAATTTTTAGATATTTGATCTGTATATGATATAAAGTTGTTTTTTTCATGTTTTGAAACTGAGGTATACAACTTTGTGTCGGCGGTTGAATGAAAATACTAATATACCCTTTGGTGCAGGATAAACAGGTTAGTTTACCATAATGTGATGGATTTAAAGTAAAGAAGTGTGTGACTGGTACACACTGGCTGTGGTGTCAAATGTCGGATATAGTTCTAATATAATTTTATTACATTAACGTAGCACAAGGTTCAGTTACCTTTGCACAAAAATAGCTGGTAGAAACGTCCTCAAAGGAGCTACTTTTTAATTTCTTACTTGAGTAAGTTGTAGAGCCTCTACTTTTTCACTTTTACTGGGCTAAAGAAGTTGAATCAGTACTTCAGCTTTTACCTGGGAGTTTTTTTTTAACACACGTATCTGTGCTTAACTTGGGTATTTGTGATATGTACAAACTTGATGTGCTGACAGCAATAGGATTGAAATGCTGACACATTTAATCCCAAACCAGCAAATGCAGTATTTGGAAACGTAACAAACAAAATCTTGCTCATGTTTTGCTGAGAGATTATCCCTTTGTAATCACTCTTATTTTCTTGGTTTCCTGACAGAGGGAGGAGATAATTGACTCCCGTAATGTTTGTTTTATTCAGTATTGATAGGCAATGCTGAATAAAATAATTAAAATAAATAAACAACAGAGAGAATCCATGAGTAGAAGGGCACTGCTGATCTAATTGATTTACATGTTTTTGAATTTCCTGCTTGTAGTTGTAGTTATAAGATAAGGTAATTGTCAGTGTAAGTTAAGGGTGTGTGCACCTCTGAGGTGAGCTTGATGTAGATTTGTGCAATAATGTCAACATTTACAGACAAAAGGAACCTGAGCTCCACATTCAAACAGCTTTAAAAAGACAAAGCAGGACTTCCCGGTTTTGCTTAGACTACATCAATATATTGATGTCCATTTTGCCATCTCTGGAGGATGTCAAGGATTTCAAATAGGTGATGGAATATGTCACATACCTTTCAATTTCTTGTGTATTCATGTCAAATGGCCGTGGAGAGATCGATCTGCTGCACAAAATGATGTATGCACGCATCATGGGATGAGGTACAGGGCTGAGGTTTTAGGCTGAGAACCCTGTAATTCATTACAGCTGTGTGAGTGTTCATAGCTGTGTGTGTATATATGTGAGAATGCGATGTGTGATTCATAAGATGAAACCCGCCTGGCTATGAGGGAACTCATTAGACTCCTGTCGTCTCACCTCCCGGTTGGAAAAATACCTGGCATCTGGGAGTTTATATTCCCTCTTCGTTACAACTCTCTCATTCTCACTCTTTATTGCTGCCACACTCTTTGCCACAAAATCCAAGAGCAATCACCAATCAATCTTGTACACTCACCTTGTTCTCTTCTGCTGCTAACTACCTCGTGCCTTCTTCTGTTTTTCTTCTTCAAGTATTCAGCTGAGTTTTCACTCAAATTCAGGCACATCATCGTCTCCCGCCTTTGTATCATATCCCATTACAGCTCATCAGGCTCATCGCCTCATCCCTCTGTAATCATGTCATCTGTGCATTTTAAACCATCCTTCTTACGTCACCTAAGTTATCTATCACTCTTCTGCCTTGTCTCCTCTATGCTTAGGATCTGCTTTTCTTTATACTCCCAAGTGATTGCTTGTCACTGCTGATTGTATGACTTTGACACTTCTCTCCCCTGCTGTCTTGTCACCTACCCCATACCTAAAATTTTACTTTGTCACCATGGAGATTCTGTCTGCTTGTGCAAGTCATGTCACAGGTTTGGTGCAGGTGAAAGAGGTATGATGCAGGGAGCCTTTTCATGACAAGTCTTGTCACATAAGAAAGTGAGTAGAAGAAAAGAAGAATCAAGGACAACCAGGGAGGCATCAGAAAAAGTCTCTTTGCTGAATCCATGAAATGCTCCTGTGGAGCGCAGCTACAAGTTCTACCCCAAAGAAGACTTATTTTGGGGAATAAGTTGCTAACCTCTGTATTTAGGTGTTTTTGAAGGTGGAAACGTAAAAATAACCAATCCAAAATAAATCAGTTACAAATACAACAGTGCTATTGTGTTAGCAAATGACTAATAATGATTTACAGTTTAAATATGTTCAAATGAAAAACCCTACCTGCAGACAGAGAAAATTTAAGTAAAAAGTTAGTTTGTTACGTCTTACATGGTTTATGTATTCTATTAGAAAATATAATTTATTTTACCCTTTACCATTCAGCGCGCTTGTGTGGTTAAAGTGATTAGTTTAGTTAAAGTATTTTAACCATCTGTGTAACTTTGTGCTGAACATTGGGGGGGTGTGGGGGGGTCTAAATAAAGAAATAATAAATCTGGGTAAGTTCCCAGATGATTAAACATGCAACTATTTTGCTGGTAATACCTGAAATGAGTACAGAAAATCAACAGCCTATTTATGCAAGATAAGTCATAATTTTATTGGGGGGATTATATTGGTTGGGTCTGATTATTGGGGGGAGGGGGGGGGGGGGGGCATAACCCCCCTGGAAATTACGTCCTCGATTTTAACCAAAATCAAACATTTCCCACTATTTAATGGGAAATCATGTCTAAATCATGTCAGTTTGTTTGTTTGTTTTTCATCCTGACTCAAGTTGGAGTATTTTTTTTTTTCTGAAGATAACTGAACCTCAGCCATAAGGGTTTTGTTAAAAACTATAATCATGACCGTGATCCCTGAAGACCGCTTCCTCACCAGTAAAAGATGCCAGCCATTTTGACAACATAGCATGATTTGACACCTTTAAAAGAAACTATGTGGAATTGCTACAATGATTATCTCATTATCACACTGTTTTTTCACTTGATTAATTGCGTCACCACTAACTGACTGCAAATTAAAAATGACCGTATGAAAGTAACCACGAAGTAAAGATGTGTGTCGTATTTTTGGCTTTACTCTCAGTCTGTATGGTATAATTTTACCACATTTTTCCCCTCCTTCACCATACATCTCTGCTCTAACCCTTCTGTCCCCCTCTGCTCCTCTGTGCCCTCTCCTAGCTGCTGCGATTCACAGGGTAATGGTGCTTGTCGTCTGGAGTCTGTTCCATCAATACGTGGTTCCTCTGTCTGAACTGGATGGGTCATCCTGCGTTTACATTCCCAGCCACTGGTCTTCCATCCAGTCAAGCTGTAATTAAAAGTTCCTCTCCCATCTCTGCTAACTCACCATTTTGTCCACAGGCAAATATTTCTGTCATCCTTTCCTATTTCATCGAGTTTCAGTCGTCACTGTCACCTTTGCCTCTTAACATTTTTTTTTTATCTTAATACTGTTCATATGGCACAAATGCTGTGCACCACAGCAAAATTTTGTTGCAAATGTTCCACAAAAACCAGTAACAGCCTTTGTAGGGATGTTTTTGTACTCTTTTCTTTATAATGGTAATATGAAAATCCCCTAAGGTATCACATTAAACAAAGAATCTGCAGTATGTCTGCAAACTGCAGAACTCACAATGAGACCTTTTAGTGCCTTGAAGTAATCACTTGCAAGCCACACGGGGAGAGGAATAAAGCATGCCAAGCACAAAAGGAGAACTCATAACCATTAAAGTCAGTACAGTAATTGAATGAAAGGTGGGCAGCTGTTTTAGTGTCTAGGGCACAGGTATGTGTTCTAACAAGATGGTGGGATGCAGAGCTTTTATGGTTGTTACAGTAGGTGTTGCATCATTAGATTTTAAGGGCTGTTTCAGTATTTGGTTTGGACGTAGTCAGATGTGAAATCGCAAAAAGGAGAAGGGTGTCATTATGACAGGCAGTTTGACACAATGATGGATTGACAGAAAGTACAGTCATCACATCATCTTGAGTCTACATATACACAGTGTGTATATGCTTGCTTGTTTGTGTTTCCTGTATTGGACTATGGATATGTGTGCACTGGTGTGGCTCAGAGCGTAGGTGAAGGCACTGGCAGGCATTTTTATCAGCTGGTAAATTCTTATCTTGGAAGCCCACATAAACACAATTGCACATCAGTATGCAAGAAAGGATCTTTGTGGTGGCAATGTGGAACAGTTATAAAAGAGGAATGAGTTGTGTTTGTGCACGAGCACATGTGTTTGTGTGTAATTCTCAGCATGGGAATAGAGAGCAGGTTTTCAGCCACCGTGGCATATGGTGTGCACCCAGGTGATGAGCCAGTCTCAAGTACAGGCCTTTTTTGTGCGCATATGTGTGGGTTCATGGGTGTAATATGTGTGTGCGCAGGTGTGGGTGTGTTTTGTGTGCACGCTTCTTTCACTCTGATGACCATCTGTGTCCTGCTCTTCAAAGCAGCCCTTTCTGCCCAGCCCCATAGACAAATGAATTATTAAAATGCTTTTCCAGGTGACACCCAAACCATTTGTTACCCCTTCTCTGACGGGGCAGACACAGACTTCAGGAAACAATCACTCTGAGTTCTCACCCATATCCTCCCACCTGATCCCCTATCAACTCTGTACAGCCCTTTCTGATCCACTTTGCTGTCCCCATGTGGTAATCGTTGACATCTTCATGTGCCTGTAGCACTCCTTTACCACCATTGTCCACTTATTTGATGTCTCTCCATCCTTATTACCCCATTTCATTGCCTCTCAATTGACTCCATGCTTAATTTGGTCTCTTCCTTTCTCTCTCACGCGTAGTCCTTTTCTTATACACTCTTTCTCTCTTTCTCTTCCTGTCCAAAAAAGTCAATCTTTCTCCCAGCTCCAGCCTCAGGGACTGCGACCGCTTGAGGAATCCAATAAGGTTGATTAAGTGATGACAGTATAATTACAGCAATGGCACGGGCACAATCAATCTCTTGCTTCCCGAATAGGATAAATGAGCCAACCTGGGTCATCAGCATATGGGAGATAACTTCACTCAGAGCATACTCAGTTGGGGACTAAGTAGAAAAAATAAGGTGTGAAGAATGAATATTCAGAATAACGCTTGTATATAAAAAATAAAACTGCAAAAATAAAATGAAATAAAATAAAATAAAAATAACTCGAAGAAATGTCTCTACAAACAACTTGATCATCACATAACAAACTGGACTGTCATGAAACAAAGAAAAACAAAGTCAATAACAACATTATTAGCAGCAAGATAATTTTAGCACATCAACCAGCATGTATTGATTTTCCATCTGAAAAGGTTGAGAATATGAATACCTGTCACTAAACACAACCAAATGCATTCTCTATCCTGGTATTGTTCTGGAGCATAAGCCCAATAGTAACAATTAAGAATCAAACACTTGGGATAAAAGCAAATGCTTTTTTCATGATTTCAGCTTTGAAAGTGCTGTGTACCACTCAAAGACTCAAAAGGAAAAAAAATCCTTAGACGCAATCATGTAACAGTTGATAAGGGCTCAAGAGACTCAGCTTTATACAACTGTCCTCTGATGGAGATATGCAGACTTCCCTCCTGAAATGCCAAAAAAGAAACCCAAATACTACCCTTAATGGGAAAGGAAAGAATTAAAATGGATGAGCATAAGCACAGATGGCTGTGATCAACCACTTCCCAATTCTCAGATATACAGTGGGGCAAAAAAGTATTTAGTCAGCCACCGATTGTGCAAGTTCCCCCACCTAAAATGATGACAGAGGTCAGTAATTTGCACCAGAGGTACACTTCAACTGTGAGAGACAGAATGTGAAAGAAAAATCCATGAATCCACATGGTAGGATTTGTAAAGAATTTATTCGTAAATCAGGGTGGAAAATAAGTATTTGGTCAATAACAAAAATACAACTCAATACTTTGTAACATAACCTTTGTTGGCAATAACAGAGGTCAAACGTTTACTATAGGTCTTTACCAGGTTTGCACACACAGTAGCTGGTATTTTGGCCCATTCCTCCATGCAGATCTTCTCGAGAGCAGTGATGTTTTGGGGCTGTCGCCGAGCAACACGGACTTTCAACTCCCGCCACAGATTTTCTATGGGGTTGAGGTCTGGAGACTGGCTAGGCCACTCCAGGACTTTCAAATGCTTCTTACGGAGCCACTCCTTTGTTGCCCGGGCGGTGTGTTTTGGATCATTGTCATGTTGGAAGATCCAGCCTCGTTTCATCTTCAAAGTTATCACTGATGGAAGGAGGTTTTGGCTCAAAATCTCACGATACATGGCCCCATTCATTCTGTCCTTAACACGGATCAGTCGTCCTGTCCCCTTGGCAGAAAAACAGCCCCATAGCATGATGTTTCCACCCCCATGCTTCACAGTAGGTATGGTGTTCTTGGGATGCAACTCAGTATTCTTCTTCCTCCAAACACGACGAGTTGAGTTTATACCAAAAAGTTCTACTTTGGTTTCATCTGACCACATGACATTCTCCCAATCCTCTGCTGTATCATCCATGTGCTCTCTGGCAAACTTCAGACGGGCCTGGACATGCACTGGCTTCAGCAGCGGAACACGTCTGGCACTGCGGGATTTGATTCCCTGCCGTTGTAGTGTGTTACTGATGGTGACCTTTGTTACTTTGGTCCCAGCTCTCTGCAGGTCATTCACCAGGTCCCCCCGTGTGGTTCTGGGATCTTTGCTCACCGTTCTCATGATCATTTTGACCCCACGGGATGAGATCTTGCGTGGAGCCCCAGATCGAGGGAGATTATCAGTGGTCTTGTATGTCTTCCATTTTCTGATGATTGCTCCCACAGTTGATTTTTTCACACCAAGCTGCTTGCCTATTGTAGATTCACTCTTCCCAGTCTGGTGCAGGTCTACAATACTTTTCCTGGTGTCCTTCGAAAGCTCTTTGGTCTTGGCCATGGCGGAGTTTGGAGTCTGACTGTTTGAGGCTGTGGACAGGTGTCTTTTATACAGATGATGAGTTCAAACAGGTGCCATTCATACAGGTAACGAGTGGGGGACAGAAAAGCTTCTTACAGAAGACATTACAGGTCTGTGAGAGCCAGAGATTTTCCTTGTTTGAGGTGACCAAATACTTATTTTCCACCCTAATTTACGAATAAATGCTTTACAAATCCTACCATGTGAATTCATGGATTTTTCTTTCACATTCTGTCTCTCACAGTTGAAGTGTACCTCTGGTGCAAATTACTGACCTCTGTCATCATTTTAAGTGGGGGAACTTGCACAATCGGTGGCTGACTAAATACTTTTTTGCCCCACTGTATATTGCAACTGACCATGTAAATTACAAGCTCAACACAAGCTTCAGTTTGTAGAATCAAGAGACTGGCCCACTACTTGTATTAGTCACATTATAAGACATCCTTTAACAAAGACATGTATTAAACCTTTTTTTTAAAAAATAAATCAATTTATAAAGACAGTTTGTCTCTCCTTTAATGTGCATGTGGAAGTGCCCTTGAGAAAGATAGTGAACCACAAAAGCGTCCCAGATTTGACCAAGATGTATGAATGGGCAAAAGTGCCATGTAAAGTCCTGTGAAGTGTGTTCAATGTGACTGTAAAAGTTTAGTATTTTGCCCATTTTTTGTCATTACTTATACCTGGCAGTAAAATGTGATCACGTCTGGAGGTGGTCTAGATTACAGTTTGGTTGAATCTCTGCTGGGTGTCTGTAAATGCAGTCTGATGAAATAGAAGTAGTTGGGGCACATCCTATCCAACAAATTGAAAAGCCTTACAAGCCTTGAGTCCACCAGCCCTACCTTAGTTGTGCCCTATTCAATTACATTTGTTTTATATTTGCCAAATCACAACAGCTGTCACCTCAAGGCACTTTACTGTATAGTAAAAACCCTATAATAATATAATATAGTCTGAAATGCAAGAAACAAAAGGCAATTGACATAACACCAGCTGTGATACTGCAACTTGAAATGCAAGTCAGAACATAGATGGGGATTTTAAGAAATAGTTTGACTCTTGTTGAATCTTTTACAACATTTTGTTTATCTTAAAGCATTGAGATTGATTAATCCTTTATCTCCTGTTTGTTGATTCTGCAGTATGCACTGACTTGATTTTTTTTCTGAAGTCCAGTAGCAGGTGGCTTGGCATCTGGTCAACATGCTAATAACCTCCAACAAAGATCATCGCACCCCTTCATCTTTCTGATCATATGGCTATCATTAGTATGTGCTTGTGTGTATAGAGAGAGATAAAGGTAGATGTATATACTTAGCACAAAAGGAAAGGAAACTTGTGTTTGTTTGATTGTCAATAATCTTATACAGTTGGAAAGTTTTTTTTATGTCTCCTTAAATGGTGGTGCGTTTGTAAGAGCAATGGATTGGCCCCTAAGGACTTCCCTTGGCTGCTCCACTGTTCTGTCTGTTTTTTGGAGGGTTTCCCTCCTTAGAGTAATACCTGGTGACCACTTACAAAGACGGGGCAAGAGAAAAAGAAGAGAGGTTCTATTTAAAGGTAAGGACTGCTTAGTGGCATTTGATAAACTGGAAATTTAAAGTTTACACTAATGCCCTCATTTCTTTAATCATATATTGGATCTGTATATGATGTGAAGTTAAAAAAAATTTCGTATTATAAAATGTCCTGCAAAGTAAAGTGAGGTATACTAACTTTGTGTTATTTCAAGGTTACATGAAAATGCTAGGCAATTTAGTGGAAGGTAAACTGGTTGAAGTTTGTGAGTCTTTGTAGTTTTTATTGTTTCTATTGTAGCTTAGCGTCCGAGAGTTTCTCCAGAGTTTCCTTCTACTTATAAATACAGTATATTAGATATATGTACTAAATAAGTTGATGATTAAAGACAACTGGAATTGCATATGGTCACATTAAACAAATGTGGAATGAATAACAAGGGCAAATTAGACTAAGGTTGCAATTGCAAAGATACTCTGATGTCTTTCTCTTTGAACGCAACCTGGTAATTAAGATCAATGTTAGGTAGCTGAAAGAGACTCAATATTTTTTTTTTATGTAAGAGCAAATGCTTCTGTTCATCCTCAAGACCACATGCAGTCCCCAGTAATTTATTGATGGAATGCAGGATCTATCCAGAGTAGAGCTGTGTTATTACAAACTGTTCCACTGAAAACTGAAATCTATGTGTAACAGCTAACTTTATGATGTGTACGTCATAGAACATTGTTCACTGTCAAATCCTAAGCTTTTTGTGTGCTAATGAAAATACTGTTACCATGCCATGTGTTTAAATGCACTTCTGTTTTATTTTAGCAAATTAGAGAGTCTGTAGGTACTTATTAAAGTCATCAAAACCCACACCTCAACACATGGCTTGGAACCAGTCTCCTGGAGAGGGGCTGGACTATGTCTCAGCTTGGAGTTGCCCTTGGTAAGTGTTGGCAGGCTAGGGTGGGTGTCCTAGTATCCACTCAGCTTGATGCCTGTACGTTGGGGATTTTCCTAGTGGATGAGAGGGTTTGTTCCCTGCGTCTTTGGGTCGGGGAATGGGTCCTGACTGTCGATTTCACTTATGTGCCAAAAAACGGTTCCAGGGCAGGATATTTGAGGGTGCTCCACCTGGGGACTCTGTCGTCCTACTGAGAGACTTTAACACTGATGTGGGCAACGACTGTAAGACCTCGAGGGGCATGCGAGGAGTGGCCTGCCGGATCTGAACCAAAGTTGTGTTCTGTTACTGGATTCCTATGCAAACAACAGTTTGTCCATAACGATCACCATGTTTGAACATAAGGGTATTCATACATGCACATGGCACCAGGACACTGTAGGCCACAGGTCGCAGGTCGATTTTCTAATTCTCGTTAGATCTGCAGCCCTATGTTATGGACACTCAGGTGAAGAGAAGTCCTGAACTGTCGACTGATCACCACCTGGTGGTGAGTTGGATCAGGTGCAGGAGAAGGATGTTGGACAGACCTGGCATGGCTAAACATATAGTGAGGGTGCACTTGGAATGCCTTGCAGAGGCCCTGGTCTGCAAGATCTGCAACTCCCACCTCTGGCAGAGCTTCAACAACATTCCAAGGGGGACTGGAAACTGTGATTCTTTTCATAATTTTTATGGACATAATTTCTAGGTGTGGCCAAGTGGCGGAGGGCTTCTACTCGGGTGATCTCAGAATGTCATCTCTGCTTTTTGCAGATGATGTGTTTCTGTTGGCTTCATCCAGTGACAGCCTCCAACTCGAGCTAGAGTGGTTTGCAGCTGAGTGTAAAGCGGGAAAGAGAATCAGCACCTCCAAGTCTGAGGCCATGGTCTTCAGCCGGAAAAGGGACGAATTCCTGCCTAAAGTAGAGGAGTTTAAGTAAGTCTTGTTCATGAGTGAGGGGAAAAGGGAGCGGAAGATCGACAGACAAATTGGTACTGTGGCTGCAGTGATGTGGACGTTGTACCAGTCTGTCGTGGTGAAGAGAGAGCTTAACGTAAAAGAGAAAGGTCTACGTCTCTACCCTCATGTATGGACATAAGCTTTGGGTAGCGACATTGAAAGGAGCCAGTTGAGATCGTTTGGGCTAGGGTGCCTTCTGGGCATCTCCAGGGTGATATATTCTGGGCATGTCTCTCTGGGAGGAGGACCCGGGGCAGACCCAGGACACACTAAAGACATTGTATCTCTCAGCTGGCCTGGGAACACCTTGGTGTTCCCCCGGAAAGGTTGGAGGAGGTGGCTGGGGAGAAGCATTAATCTGTAATACTAAATCAACCTCATTAATAGGTGCATATTGTATTTAATAACACCAATGAAGAGAAGTAAAAAACAAAATAAAGTAAAAAAGAAAAGAAAATCAATGGGAGGCACTGAGTCACACTTTCATTATGTACCAATCTCTGTGTAGAAATGTGATCGCGCGGGCGATCGTGGCTCAAGAGTTGGGAGTTCGCCTTGTAATCGGAAGGTTACCGGTTCGAGCCCCGGCTTGGACAGTCTCGGTCGTTGTGTCCTTGGGCAAGACACTTCACCCGTTGCCTACTGGTGGTGGTCAGAGGGCCCGGTGGCGCCAGTGTCCGGCAGCCTCGCCTCTGTCAGTGCGCCCCAGGGTGGCTGTGGCTACAATGTAGCTTGCCATCACCAGTGTGTGAATGTGTGTGTGAATGGGTGGATGACTGGATATGTAAAGCGCTTTGGGGTCCTTAGGGACTAGTAAAGCGCTATATAAATACAGGCCATTTACTAAAAGCCTGGAACACTGCAAACCACTGCTCACTGTAAAAAACTCGGTTGCCTCTAAAACCTGAGGCACACAGGTATTGTGTTTCTCCTCTTCCATCCAGTGCTCCATTTTAAATTAATTTCCATTAACCTCACCTCTGTTTTGTAAAAATACCACTATTACTGAGAAGCCGAAATGTTTGAGGCTCAGTTCTAAATATGCAGGTTGAGAACTGAGTGAAGAGCTGCAGGACAGAGCAAAAGTTTTGGCAGTGAGCTCACAGCTTTGAGCTGTCCAGTTAAACAGTTGTTCTGATAACATCTCCTCCTTTCCTTCAAAATGAATTAACACTCCTAGCACAATCTATTACAAAAACATCAGACTCTTAAAAAAAAAAAGACATGCTAATGTCAGTGTAAATTATTCCCTGAAAGGGAAACTCCTGTCCAGAACTTTCAGTCACAAAATTCACGCTGAGCTTATTTAATAAACACCAACAGTAGCTTTTTAACACACAAAAAAGAGCCTTAATAAATCTGGCTAAACATTTGGTACTCTGTAGTATGCTTTCATTATAGGAGTTTAACTTACAGCACAGGCTTATTTTCATTGCTCTTCTTTTTGTCATGGTCCTGGGTCGTTGACCCAGCGTTTGTGTTTCATTTTGGTGTCATCTTATGTTTTGTGTTTAATTCTTATTTTGTATCAGTGCTTAGGGTTTGGTTCTTGTATTTAGCGCTTCAGTGTTCTCCCTCCTGTGCTCTGTTTGTGTCCCTGAGTTTGTCTTTGTGAATTTCCTATTTTACTTTGAAGGTCTGTGTCTGTTATCACTGTGTCAGCTTGTGTCTTCCTGTCGTCTTGTGAATTAGGATCAGCTGTGCTCCCCTCCTGTGTACCATTACCTGATTATCTTGTGTGTGTGTGTATATATATATAGTGGGTGTCAGTCTGTGCTCCTTGTCGGTTCGTTGACGTGTTACTTAGTGTAAATCTGTGTTATCCTGCGTCTTTTGTCATCTCTACGTCTCTCTGCTCCTCACTCTGATCTCCATTCCCAGCTCTTCATCCCCCGTGTACCTCCTTATGTTTTCCCTGTGTGTGACTTTGTGAGTTATGGTTTAGTTATTATTAGTTTTCCCCAGTTTAGGTTCATTTTTAGTTCTGCCCAACGCCTTTTGTTATTGAGCACTGTAAATAAACCTCACTCACATCTCCACCGCAGTCTGCAACTCTGGTCCTCATTCACTCCACCACACAACTACTGCCTCAACCGTGCCACTTTTGAAGAAAAAATGTACAATGTTCACCTCTGGGAGGATGTGTGACCTTTTTGGGCTTAGTGTATCCTCATCAATATGTATGGAAAGTCTCCATGCGTATTCAGAGTTGGGTATGTCTGTGTTTACAGCACTTTGAATTTTATTCGTTTAAGTATTAGTTTGAGTGCAACACAAACACAATGCTTATATATCTTGATCTAATAAAAACAAAACCACATATGCACCAAATTTGACCAAAATTTACAAATATTGAAACCAAATAAATTTCCTTATTTTTTTTTCCCATTATCAGTTTAGTAATTTATATATATTTAGTTACAAAAGTTTTGTTCTCTTTATTTTCCATTTTAGTGTTCATTAACTGTCATAACCTTGGTGCTCACCCATACAGTCTCCACCCCTCCCTCTCCTCTTCATCTTGCTGGACTGTCCCCATGTCCCTCACACCATCACCATGCTCTGTCAGCTGCAAGTGTAATAAGCAATTAGACTAGACAAAAGACGAACATGAGGCAGGAGATGAGTATTTGATAAAAGTCTAAATTCAATTCCCATGCATAATGAATACCTGCGCTGTTTCTATGCTGCTGCCAGTGTTTGTCCTTGACCCAGTCCAAGAGTGTGCCATCATCCTCCAGTTTATTCTTAAATTGAGGATTCAATGTGAACATCTCTCAGAGAACAGTTTTATCAATGATTCTCTATGGAGTGCAGATTTCTAATTAGCGAAAAGGAAACTGAGCACAATTTGTCTAAGTGATATTAATTTTAATTAGTCTTTGAAACGATATTTATCAGAAAAATCTTACCAGACAGCCTTCTTGGACACAGACACTATCTCCTTCCTGTATTGTGTATACTGGTTCTCTAGTGTGGAAAGGGGTTTAAACTAAAAACCTTTCCTAACTGATCAGAGCACATTGTGTCATAAATAATCATAGTACCTTATAATCCCCAAAAGCACTTTGCTTTCTAAGGGTAGGTTTACTTATTCTTCCTAGAGTTTCCAAAACTAGAATTGGAGCCAGAGCCTTCAGCTGTCAGGTTCCTCTCCTGTTGAGCCAGCTCCAATTTTTTTTTTTTTTCTTCAAAAGTTAAACAGCCTCTCCACTATTAGGATTAGGCTTTAAACATTTATTTTTGATAAAGTTTATAGTTAGTTATGCTGCTGTAGGTTTTGGCTATTGGAGGACCTACCATGATTCAGCAAGCGCTTCTCCTGCACTGCCTTCTTTCCCATTGGCCAAACCAGCTACTATGGCCTGTCATTAACTATTGCCAGTGTTGGGGAGTAACGGAATACATGTGTCACGGTTGCCGAGGCGAGCCGTGTGGAGTTGGAGGAAGAAGGACCCAAGATGCAAGCAGTGGATGAAATGCTAGTGAAGTTTATTTACAAAGAGGGGAAGTGGCAAAACAGGCAACGAGGGGGAACAATAAACTAAAGAAACCTGAACTGGGAAAACTAAACAACAAACCTGGGATGATACAAAAAGGGATGAGAGGCAGAGAGACGCAGACGACGAACAGGACACCGTGAAACACAGAGCAACGCAGACTGACTCGGAGTAACACAGACGATCCGACAACAGGCAGGAGAACACAGGGCTTAAATACACACACCGGTAATCAGGGGATGAGAGACAGGAGGGGAACACACCTGGGAGAAATCACAGCTGACGAGACAGGGGAAACGTAAACTGAGCACACTCACATAAGACACAGACCTTCACAATAAAACAGGAAACTCAGACACAGGGAACCAGACAAGACGCTGAACTGAACAGACAGATTCACAAACAGACGGGGTGACACCATAGACAGACAGAGATACAGACGCAGACTCAGAGGCAGACCAAAGAGAACTCAAACAATAATAATCATCATAATAATAAACTAGAAAATGATAATAATAAACTTAAAGCGCTGGGTCACCGACCCAGGACCATGACAACATGTACCGCCATTACGTATTTAAAATACAAAATATGAGTAACTGTATTCCATTACAGTTACCATTGAATACAGTTACTTTATTGAAATAAATGAATTACACGGCAGTATTTTCCTGTTTCATATTGTGGCGGTTCAGGACTGTTTGGGTTTTGTTTGACAGCTACATTCTGTTGTTCCAGGCGGCAGCGTTACGGTTGCCATGGTTACAGGGTGACGCGCTCTGTCTGCGACTACACGTTTCCTGGGTGACAGAGCGCCTTTTTGTTGTTCTTGTTGTTGTGCTAAGCTAATAGGCAGAATGCTACAGGCATAGCTCTAAAGAATGTAGCCTCATGGGCAGTGTAGTCCGTGCTGCAGGGGGAATCGACTGCCTACACGTTATGTGTCTGTGAGCAAGAGGAGGGAGAAAAAGGCGAGTGGAAAGTGTGAGTTGTCATCGAGAAGAAACGGGAGCTGGAAGCATGTAAATATAATAATAACCACTGCAGCCACAAAGAGTGCCTGACGAGCCCAGTTGTAAGTACGCTATTAAGACTCGACTGTACACTGTGTTCGTGTTTTCCTCCGAAACAATAAGTTCCGTTGGAGCAATCTTTCAACGCCTCTCTCTGTCTCTCACAAGCAAGGTTGACCCAGACAACAAAGTAAAGCTATTTTTTGGCTACGAGCCCGAAACAGAACCCACCGTATTAGCCCTTTACTGCGGTTCGAAGCCGCGGACCTTCAGTAATAGTAATAAATCACACATCAATAGTATATTCGTGTAGTTGTAAAAAGCATGATAATATATTAAGTAATCCAAAGTATTCAGAATACGTTACTCTCATTGAGTAACGTAACGGAATACATTACAAAATACATTTTGGGGCATTTATTCTGTAATCTGTAGTGGAATACATTTTAAAAATAACCTTCCCAACACTGACTATTGCCTCTCTGGTGTTTTCTGTTGTCATCTGCTATTAGGCCATCACCTGATCATTGGGATTTTCTCTTTACTATAGGGTCCTTATCTTACAATAAAAAACCCCCAAAAACTTAAAATTAATGTTGTTGTGAAATGGTTTTATAAAGAGTAAGGTACATAAGTATTTGGGCACCCACACACACATACCTTCATACAGGAATCTGCACAATCTCAGACACACACACACACACACACACACACACACACACACACACACCTGCACACCTTGATACATCAAGTTATTTTTGCACAATGCTCAGTCTTTTTGCACAACCTCACTGTCGTTGTTGCAATTTTCTATTGCACTGTTGTGTCTGCACTGTCTGTTTGTTTTTTTTGCACTGCTTTTTGCAATTTTTGCACACTTGCACCTTATGTAGTCCTGTGTTGATTGTCTGTTATATGTAATGCCATGGTCTTGGAAGAAAGCTGCCTCTTTTCACTGTGTGTTCCACTGCACATGGTTGAAATAACAATACAGCCACTTGACTTGACTTGACTTTAAAACAGTGCCGAAGAAGTACAGCAAGCTGCCCATACCTGATGCCTTAGAAGCTGCACAGCAAAGATACAGCCTTGGCTAGCCACTTGAAGAGGTATACCGCAGAGCTAGAAGGCTGGAGAATAAACCAGCTCTACTCCATAGAACCATCCAAGGTATACTCTCAGTGGCAGGGGAACAATATGAGAACGTACTTGACACCTTAAAAACTGCAAAGCAAAGACACAAAGACACTGTAAAGCAAAGAGGAAAACCAGAGGAGCTGGTTTTCCTGGTAGACAGAGCAGTAGCCCGAGACTGCAAGACCAGACTGTCCAACGCTTGCACCATCTGGAATAATTAAAAGAAAGCCTACAAATCAACCCCCCACATATGGAATGCCTAGAACTGTAACTGGACTGTAATTGTGACTAGAATCCAACAGTCACATGGGAACCACGAAGGGGCCGCTAGGAAAACTGCAACCACCATATACATGCAGATGGTCAGGCAAGTCCTGAGGAGTCAGCTGAATGGAAAGAACACGATCCAGGCTATTTGTACCCAGTCTGTGATCAGATACCCTGCTGGGATAATAATCTGGACAAAGGAGGAGAAAGAAGCCATCAAGACAGTGCATGGAGGGTTTCACCCCAAATTTTGCACCCAGAGTATACCTTAAACAGAAGAAAGGATGCTGAGGACTGGTAAGTGTGCAGGATGAGACAACAAACATCCATGAGTACATCAGGAAGGTGGAAACAACCGACAGTGTGCTTAGTCAATACATCAGGCAACAGAAACCTGAGAAAGAAGATGAACAAGGGGAATGCTACTACTCAAGTAACCCTGGCGGAAGGGGTTCCATGAATAGGATGAGGGACCTATGGATTCTTCGATACCCAACATCCACAATGACGGCGAAACAACTAGTAGCTCAGTGTTCCAACATTCGAAAGAAGGGACTGCTCTCACAGCTAGAGATTGACGAGGTACAAGATAAAAAATGCTATGGCAACGGGGAGCCAGGACGCCAGGTCAGTTACAAGACGCCAGTTACAAGTACCTGGGGATCCCGCAGGCGAATGGGAACCATGAAGAGGCCGCTAGGAAAGCTGCAACCACCAGGTACCTGCAGAGGGTCAGGCAAGTCCTGAGGAGTCAGCTGAACGGTAAGAACAAGATCTGGGCTATCAACACCTACGCCCTGCCCGTGATCAGGCACCCTGCTGGTATAATAAGTTGGCCAAAGGAGGAGATAGAAGCCACTGACATCAAGACAAGAAAGCTCCTTACCATGCATGGAGGGTTTCACCCCAAGTCCAGCACCCTGAGGCTGTACGCTAAGCGGAAGGAAGGGGGCCGGGGACTGGTGAGTGTCAGCACCACAGTCCAGGATGAGACAACGAACATCCACAAATACATCACAAAGATGGCCCCAACTGACAGCGTGCTCAGTGAATACCTCAGGCAGCAGAAACCCAAGAAAGTGGAGGAAGGCGAGGAACCATCATGGAAGAACAGGCCCCTGCACGGTATTTACCACCGGCAGATAGAGGAGGTGGCTGATATCCAGAAATCCTACCAGTGGCTGGACAAAACTGGACTGAAAGACAGCACAGAGGCACTAATCATGGCAGCACAAGAACAAGCTCTGAGTACAAGATCCATAGAGGCTGGGGTCTATCACACCAGGCAAGACCCCAGGTGCAGGCTGTGTAAAGATGCCCCAGAGACAATCCAGCACATAACAGCAGGGTGCAAGATGCTAGCAGGCAGGGCATACATGGAACGCCATAACCAAGTGGCCGGCATAGTGTACAGGAACATCTGTGCCGAATATGGCCTGGAAGTGCCGAGGTCAAAATGGGAGACGCCCCCAAGGGTGGTGGAGAATGACCGAGCTAAGATCCTGTGGGACTTCCAGATACAAACGGACAAAATGGTGGTGGCTAACCAACCGGACATAGTGGTGGTAGACAAACATGAGAAGACGGCCGTAGTGATCGATGTAGCGGTTCCGAATGACAGCAACATCAGGAAGAAGGAACACGAGAAGCTGGAGAAATACCAAGGGCTCAGAGAAGAGCTCGAGAAGATGTGGAGGGTGAAGGTGACGGTGGTCCCAGTGGTAATCGGAGCACTAGGTGCAGTGACTCCCAAGCTAGGCGAGTGGCTCCAGCAGATCCCGGGAACAACAGCGGAGATCTCTGTCCAGAAGAGAGCAGTCCTAGGAACAGCTAAGATACTGCGCAGGACCCTCAAGCTCCCAGGCCTCTGGTAGAGGACCCGAGCTTGAAGGATTGACCGCCCACAGGGGCGAGTGGGGATTTTTTTTAAATATATATATAATATATGTGTGTGTGTGTGCGTGTGTGTATCGAACAATACAAAATTTTTAATTTATTTTATCAACTTTTCTTCTGACAATGCTGTCTGTTTTGAGAGCTCAGTGGATCTGCGTTCGACTACTCCGCCTAGGCTGCACTGTCGAGCTCAGATCCACTGAGCGCAGCGCAAGCTAGCGAGACAGAAGTTAAGCTCGTTGCAACATGGCAACTGCCTCAACGCTAGCCGAAATTGAACCTCCCCCACCCTCATTCAGATCTGGCGTTTGGAACTATTTTGGTTTTTATGTGAAGTATGACCCTGATGGTAAACGCGTCATGGACAAAAGTAAAACAGTATGTCGGATGTGCCACGCAATGCTCAACTACATTGGTGGGAACTAGTGCATTAGCGCAGTTTGCTCGTTAACGTGTTGACGACGTCCAGCCCCACGCACGCACTCGTTAACAGAGATTTGCCGCATTGTGGCGTTAATGTCATTTTAACGAGATCAACGCTGACAGCACTAGTGGGAACACAACGAATATGACTGCACATTTACGCCGACATCATCCTAGTGTAAAGACAAGTGGAAGCAGACAAAAAAAACAAGCATGCATGCTACAAACTTTACCCGAGTCATTTAGACAGCCCACATGATTCTCCTTATGGGGACCTGATATGTTTAATATGCTGCTGAGAATATACCCCAGAAGAAGGGTATAGTATAGCTTTTAACTTGGAAAGAGCCATTTCTCTGTAATAAACTCTCTTTTCCAAAGATGAGTGATTTCTCGATCAGATAGTTTTGTTGTTTCAGCAACATTACATTTAAAAACTGTACTTTTGAGTTAAAATATATATTTATAATTTTAATAAATGACAAATTAAAAAGGCATGAACATTTTTTTGTATCGAAAAAATATAGAACCATGACACCAAAGTATCGAACCGAACCGTGAATTTTGTGTATCGTTGCACCCCTACTATATATACAGGTATTTATCATAATATCATTATTTAGGGATTATAGCCATTTTATAGCCACTCATTTTTCAAAGGCACAAAATTTTTGGACAAACTGTCCGTATTTGGATTCATGATGTTGTCTCTTTATTGTAGAGTTTGACAATGATATCTGTATCTCATCAAGAGTGTTCTAGACTTGGTAAGATATTGGGAATTCTGCAGTCACGCATTTTCTTTTTCTTTGTGCTTTAACACTGAATAGGACAGTAAAGCAAAAAGGAAAGGGATACCAACTAATGAGAAAGACATGCAGGAAATAGCCCAGGGCAAAATTTAACCTAGGCTTCTGCAGTGGCCTTGCACCATGTGGGTCATAGACTTAACCAGTAATAAGTCCTTAAAACGACACCTGTGATCATCCACTTTAGATGTCTTCCATGACTTTCTACACCTTTTGGTGAGCTGGCCAGTGCATTCCTTCTTTATTCCTTCACTGAATAGCAGAATAACTAAGGATTCTGCTATTTTGTTGGGGTGACGGTAGCTCAGAAGTTAGAGCAGGTCTTCTATTAATTGGAAGGTTTGTGGTTTTATCCCTGGCTGCTCCAGTCAAATGTCAGATATCTTTGGGCAAGATACTAACCCCAAGTTGTTCTCTGGTGTGTTCATCAGAGTTGAATATGTTGAACATGTGTGAATGTTAGATAGAAAGCACTTACATTGAAAAATGTACAATGCCATAATGAATAAGAAAAGTTGTATAAAGTGTTTTGTCTACTCAGGTAGAGTAAAAAAGCGCTATATAAAAGAACCAGTCAATTTTGTTTTTGTTTTGTTTTTTTACCATTCTGACTGCTTGGCATTTTAAAAATGATGTTATTAAAATAACACACCATCATCTCAAATTTCATGATTTTTCCTAAAATGGGTTAATTGATATTATAGTGAATTTTGGGGTGTGCAGGGCATTTATTTTGACCCTATTACAAATCAATGTAACATACAGTGTTTTACAAATATTGTATACCTGGTGCCTAGCAGAAGATATTTTTTACACACATTTTGATATGAAGACTGTTCTATCATGCCACAAAGCTAGCTAAATTGATTGTGTAGTGGCACTGGCTTCCACTCTGGAATGGTCAAATGTCCAATGAGTTTGTTCAACACTAACCTAATGATCTTGACCTCTATCCAGTTTATCCTGTAAATAAACTATGATTATTATTCTTTCTATTTTACTTTTAGAAGTGCCTGGGGTCTCTTTGCTGTTGAAAGGTTTGTTAGAAATTCCCTGTTTTAACTGAATCCTGCCCAGAGCAGGCATCCAAGTAAGGCTCTCTGAGCTAGGCCCTACATGCTACCAGCCAGCCATTTGTTGAAACATGAGCAAGAAATGCATAGCTAAACCAAGTTAGTCAATAGTCAGATTACTTTTGAGCCTCTGAAAATGAGGAATTATGAAATCCACTGCGGTTCTATATAGAGGCAAAATTATAAAAAGTATGGCACTGTCGGAAAAAAATATTAATTAAAATGTTATTAAAATTTTCCCAAACATGCAACTGAATTGATTCCTGTTGATTTTTTGATTTTAAAAAAAATGTAGTTATGTATAGAACCTGAATGGTCTGTAAACACTTTACTTTGCCTTTCCGATTTGCCCATCCATTAGTCCAGGCAGTATGTTTTGGAAAGAAAACATTTTATATTTAGAAATCAAATTAGGAATTTTGATTCCATTAGCTAGGTAATTCTTCATCATTATTTTAACACATTATGACACTGTGGAACACAACAGATTATAAAATGGATCATCTATGTACCTGCCCTTCTCCCTTAGCGTTTTCAGATATCAATCCATAAAGCCTTCATGAATTCCAGGTGATTGCTTAAGGAACTGCTCAAGCTTGAAGTTCAAGATTTGACATCAAGGAGACAATGATGAAGCAGGTTTATAGAGCCTTACATATATAAAACAGTTAATTAATGACAAGAATCACTATTTGTTGAACAACTAAGATTAATCTCTTAATTTACACAGTTACATCCCAGATCATCATGGCCTGTTTTGCCATTTATATAAGTGTACATACATTTTAAGTCCTAAAATTAAGAATGTGTGAGAGACACTTAATTTTCATAATGAAAAAATTCATATGAAAAATGAAAGGCTTTATGAAAAATTCATAAAGCCTTTTTCTGCAACAAACTGTGTTTGTTGAGTTAGAATGTTTTTGTCTGCACACCTCTGGCTCGTGCTGACTAGGGCCCTCTACCAGGCATTCCCAGCGCACCCTCACTAAAAGTTTAGGTACCCACCACAAACACCTGTTTCCAGAGCTTATGGCCTCCTGTCTTGTGATACGATTACAAAATCAGTCATCCACCTGCAACCTCGGGTGTCCTGGTGCCACCTGCACTTCTGGACACCCTTATGTTCAAACATGGTGCTTGTTATGACAAACTGTGATTTGCACAGAAGCCCAATAACAAAACACCGCTCGGGTTCAGATCCGGGAGGCATTACCTCCCAATCACGCCCCTCCAGGTCTCACAGTCGTTGCCCACATGAGCATTGAAGTCACCCAGTAGGACAACAGAGTCCCCAGGTGGACACCCTGCCCAGGGACTCCAAGAAGGCAAACCCTCATTTGGTGCATAAGACCAGACGACAGTCAGGACCTGTTCCCCGAACCAAAGGTGCAGGGAACAAACCCTCGCATCCACAGGGAAAAACCCCAAGGTACGGGCATCAAGCCGAGGGTATGCTAGGATACCCACCCAAGTCCACCATCTCCCCCTAAGACTGGTTCCACAGCCCAAGCCATGCGTTGAGGTGAGCCCAACTATATCTAGCCAGTACCTCTCAACCTCACGGACTAACTCGGGCTCCTTCCTCACCACAGAGGTGACGTTCCATGTCCCACTTGTCAGTCTTGGTAGCCGGGGATTGGTCCACCTCTGCCTCCGCTCCTGGCTGCCGCCAGACACACATTGCACCCAACCCCTATGGCGCCTCCTGCGGGTGGTGGGCCTACAGGAAGTGTTAGAAAATACTCCAGTAAATGTTGACGTACTCAGTCAACTTCTTTATTCAAGTAAAAGTTAAAACGTAACGGCTCTGAAATGTACTCAAAGTAAGAAAGTAGCTATTTTTGCTCATGCTATATTAATGTAATAAAATTATAATCAATTATATTAGTATATACAACATGCAAACTTTATTTCAGTCTAAATTTGAATTTTAATGAATGTACTCAGCTTGAATTAGTTGTGTAGAACATGAGCATACAATAAGGAAACAAATAGCTCTTCTTTCTGTTGCATATATTATAGAAGATGGCTTTGCCTCTACACCTAAACAGGAAAATGAATACAATCAGGGGTTAAAGTGAGAGTCAACAGGTGGGGAGACCCTAAAATCAGTTTAGTGGCAAAACATGGGCAAAAGAATCTCAACAATAACTTCAATTTTGAGCTCCAGTACATTTTCTTAATGCACAGACTGTGATCAGCTGACCCCTTCTGCTGCTGCTGCTGAGGTTTACTGGTCCTTGTGGATTTACGCAACTGATTTCAAGAAGATGTAAGCAGATGTTTCATAAGCTATCTTAGCTAATTTCCATCCCCTACACTGACAGTAAACTGTTTATATTGTCATTATACTAAACAGTACAAAGTTGGTACTTCATTACTTCCCACCTCCAGTGATACTAGTGTCTTTGACAAAGTTTTTGACATCCTGATAATTGGATTCATGGCAAGTCTTGGCATATCTGGGTGAGTAAAATGCTAACTGCAATTCAGTTTGTAAAACTGAATAAGGCAAAAGCCTTGATGTGGGTGTTGATCAGTGTTTCAAATCATTTTGTTATCATCAAATAAATATGTTTATCCCCTTTACATTTGAATATTTAAATCCAGAGCATCTGCAAAAAAAATTCAATTTAATATTAGAAAGCCTTTCTGCAAAAAGGGTCAGGTGCATTTGACACTGGAGCAAAGGGTGCCTTTCATCTTAAAAGACTTAGGAAAAGAGCTGTATTCATGGTCATAACTCATTGAGACTCTCCTACTGCTTTGAAGGGAAATTAACCAAAGTTAAAAGGCCTTTGTCAAGCCAGACAATCAAAGAATTAATGGCAGCTTGATGAATATTTTAATATCTACAAAGAAACTGGATCTGCCATCTGTTACACTTTATAAGATAGTGAATAATGACCATGGAAATCTATATTTCAACAAGAGGATGAATTTTGTTGCAATGGGTAATTTTCACAGCAGATAATATGGCAGAGCATATCAAAAGATTTATAAAGTAACTTGAAAAAGATGGAAAATAAAAACTAAGACACATTTTGTGATGTTGAACTGATATCAAAGCAGTGGCAGACATGAAACATCATACAATTTGCACCTCATCCCACCATGATTCAACACACACAAATGCTCAAGTGTACACTTACTCTCTCATCAGATTTCATGTTTGCTCAATTCATTCTCTTAGAAACTCCTGCTCAGTCTGTGTTTCATTCTCTCACAGCTCTACCATGCCTTTGAAATGCCTGTCAATATTGACTTTATTTATTTAATTGACATCGCTTGTGCTGACATTGGGACCTTGCATAAACAATGACGCAATGCTTTGGAAACTCCTCATGATGAACGGAAGAGGGGAGGGAATAAAAGAGAGGAGCACTCATTTCTCGCTTCTACCCTCCTCCCTTGTCAGTCCACTGGGAGGAGAAGCTTAAGTACTTTGGAGCTGGAGTGTCTGTCTTTCACACATCAAACGATTTGTTTTATCCGGTTCATATTCTCCCCTTCAGACCCTGCACAGCCTGATAGAGCTTTGATGATGAAATGTAGAGGACATCCGTACATTGTATCTAAATTGGCATGCACAAAGGTGTGTGTGTGTGTGTGTGTATGAGAGAGAGAGAGAGAGAGAGTGTGAGAGTGTATGTCTGTGCGTGCGTGTGTGCGTCCGTGTTTGTTTGTTTTAGAAGAACAATGAAATTTCAGCCCAGCTTCTGCACAGACAGCTTTGCCAGGAGCACATCTCATTCTCACCACCTGTGTCACCCAAAGAACCTGCATCATCCTTTACTTCTCACTTTTATCAGTCAGCATTACTAAGAGCACCCAACGCACATTGCAAGCTATTTGTGAATGTTGAATGTGACAACAGATGGCAGCTACTGAAAAATTAGACAATGACATTTCAGAGAATGAACGTTTTGATGTTATTAATAAAAATTTAACAACTAAAACGTGCACCTTTTGATTTTGGAACTCAAATTAACCATTAAACCCAAGAAATGTGGGACAGGATTTTTGTGGAAGAACCTCACAGCAGATTGGCTGCAGTAGCAGAAGACCACAACAGGTGAAACTTTATCGAGTTGCCGCTGTCGATCCTACGTGCTGCACAGTAATATTCAATATTTAGTATTTACTGTTATATTCACATAGATCATCACGATGATGTTGTTTACTATATTGCTCTCATTTTTTTTTTTTGCTTGTTTTCTCTTTTTTCTTTCTCAACAGGTGATCCAGGTGATTGATATATGTATTTTTTGTCTGTTTGTTTTGTTGGTTTTTGTTTTTTGCCCTTTATCACCGTTCCTCTTCCCCGCTGCTTTTCTTTCCCCCTTTTCTTTCCCCAGTCATGTCTGTCCCGTGTCTAGCAAGTGAAAATAAAATAAAACATGAGTACAGGGACAGGGTGGAGCAACAGTTTGACAACCCTCGGACTAAACACAATCGCAGACTTTAGAGGGAAAACCAGCACACCGCAGACCACGGCCTGTCTGTGTGAGGATCTAAACGTATTCTACCCTAGATTCGACACAGCGAACACCATGAGACCAGACAGTGTGCGCACCACGGATGACGTCAGTGTGCACACTGTGTCTGAGGAGGATGTGCGGAAGTGCTTCAGGAAAGTGAACGCGTGTAAAGCTACTGGTCTGGACGGGATTCCTGGCCGCGTCCTCAAGTCATGCACGGATCAGCTGGCTGGAGTGTTTACACACATCTTCAACCTTTCCCTCTCTCTGTCTGTAGTCCCAGCCTGCTTCAAAAAAGCCACCATTGTCCCTGTACCCAAATCCGCCACCATCTCCTCATTGAACGACTGGCGACCTGTAGCCCTGACCCCCATTGTGAGCAAATGCTTCGAGAAGCTGGTCAGGGACTTCATCTGCTCTGCACTACCCGACTCACTGGACCCTCTACAATTTGCATACCGCCACAACACTGATGATGCCATAGCCCTGACACTACACACTGCCCTGTCACACCTGGAGAAGAGAGACACGTATGTGAGAATGCGGTTTGTAGATTACAGCTCAGCATTCAACACCATTTTTCCCTCAAAGCTGGACAGGAAACTGCAGGATCTAGGACTGAGCAGCTCCCTCTGCAGCTGGATCCTTAGCTTCCTGTCTGACAGACACCAAGTGGTCAGACTGGGCAGCATCACCTCATCCCCCATCACACTGAACACTGGTGCTCCACAGGGGTGTGTATTGAGCCCTCTCCTGTACTCACTCTACACCTACGACTGCACAGCCACTAACAACTCCAACATCATTGTGAAGTTTGCGGACGACACTACAGTGGTGGGTCTTATCACCAACAGTGATGAGACGGCCTACAGGGAGGATGTCAGCGCCCTGACCCACTGGTGTCAAGACAACCATCTCACCCTCAACGTTGCAAAGACAAAGGAGTTGATAGTGGACTTCCGGAGGTGCAGAGAAGTACACACACCCATCACCATCAACGGCGCTGCTGTGGAGAGAGTGAGCAGCTTCCGGTTCCTTGGTGTACATCTGGCTGAGGATCTTACGTGGTCAGTACACATAAACAAAACAGTGAAGAAGGCGCAGCAGCGCCTCTTCTTTCTCAGGAGACTGAAAAGATTTTGCATGAGCCCCCGCATCCTCAGGACCTTCTATCGCTGTGCCATTGAGAGCATCCTCACTGGATGCATCACCACCTGGTACGGCAACAGCACCGCTTACAACTGCAAAGCTCTCCAGAGAGTAGTGCGGTGCTCTGAACGGATAATTGGAGGTGAGCTTCCCTCCCTCCAGGACATATACAGGAAGCGGTGCCTGAGGAAAGCAGGAAGGATCATCAAGGACTCCAGTCACCCCAGCCATAAACTGTTCAGGCTACTTCCATCAGGAAGGAGGTTCTGCAGCATCCGGTCCCGTACAAGCAGACTGAGAGACAGCTTCTTCCACCAGGCCATCAGACTGCTGAACACTTCATAGACACCTCACCCTTACTACTGGAACTTCAACATTATGCACTCCACACTGTATATAAATGCCACTGTTTTGCACATGTCCAACTACCAACCTCTGTATGTTTTATATATTTTATTTATTGTTTACTCTATTTAATTTGTAAAATATGTATATACACACACACACACACACACACACACACACACACACACACACACACGTAGAAAAACATATTTAGTATACACATCCAGTAATGCATACACTCTTATATTGTAAATATATTTATTACTCTCAGATTTAGCCATTCTTATATTTTGCTTGTTTTATGTTATTGTATTTTTGCACACCTCTGTTGCTTGTGAAGCTCGCACGCAAGAATTTCACTCGCATGTACCTGCACATGTGACGTGAAAATAAAAGTGATTTGAACTTTTTATATGATTTGTGTCCCATGAAAACTTGTGCAAAAGTAACACCATTTTATAAAAAAAGAACCGTGTACAGTCAAACATGATTGTGGTAGTGTGATGTTCTATGGCTGCTTTGCTGCTTCAGGACCTGGATGACTTGTGATAATTGGTGGAACTATGGAATCTGATCTCTTCCAGAAAATCCTAAATGAGATTGTCCAACTACCAGTTCATGTCCTGAAGCTCAAGTGCACTTGGGTTATGTAGCAGGACAATGAACTGAAACACACCAGTCCACCTCTGAATGGAAGTCTGGACTTAAATTAGACTGAGACGCTTTGGCATGACCTTGAAAATGCTGTTCATGCTCTAAAGCTCCACAGTGTGGTTGAATTAAAACAATTCTGAAGAAGAGTGGATTGAAAATCCTCTGTAGTGAAGTCAAAGATTCATTGCCACTCACCCGCAAATGGAGTTCTTGCTCCAAGGGTGGCACAACCAGTTATCAGGTTTAGGGGACAATTAAATAGGGTCAGATAAGTTTAGCTACTCTTTTTTGCCTTTCATTTTTAAAATTATCACTTAAAAATTCCATATTGTATTTACTTTGATAATCTTTATTGAACATTAACATTTGTTTGATGATCTGAAACATATTAGTGGACAAATATGAAAAAACAGACAAAGTGGTTATGAGTGATTTCTCAAAAACAAAACGAAAATTACAGCGGGCACATTAGTTTTGCTAGATTGTGATGGGAGAGTTCACAAACTTCATGCACATAAAATTCTAAATTAAATAGTTAGAAGGCTACTGTGGTGGTAAGTATTAATTAAAAGCACTAAGTGTTGGGTCTGTGTTCTGATTTAAAATAGAGTTTACCTATTTAAAGTCTGATGTTCCTGTTGCTATTGCTGATCTTGGTTACATGTAGACCTAGGCCAGTGTGGTGTGTTAATAGCCAGAACAAATAATAAATAAATCAATCTAATATGTTCTCCAAGTTGTATTCCTTATCACGCTACATGTTAGATATTGGCGTGAAAGCACTGGCTTAGGCCCGCTCCTAACCTAAGAAGACAATCAATCCGGAGTTCTCCTTTGGGAATATTTTTTAATCCAGCCAAGGAAATGGCAGCCTCTGCCTGGCACTGGAAATACCAGCTCATATGTCTCAAAGCTATCACTGCATAAGGCACTACATCATGACCATGAGTCAGACTCTAACTAAACCTGCATGGCCTGAAGCCACTACATGTGTCACCGCAGCGGGCCCGAAATATCACGGTGCTATACCCTTGCCACTTCTGTACTTTGGCATGACAAAGAGCCAGCACTTTGGACGTGCACAAAATCACAAAACGTCTGTAGCTAGTCACATCATGGTATTACACTTCTTCACTGCCGCATTCCCCTCCCTTGGCCACATTCTTCCATCCCTGTTTCTGTCAAATGCCAATGATCAAATGCACTTGCTTAGATTTATATAGTTCCATTGTGCCTCTGCGACGTTTCCATTTACCCCTCCTCCTTTTCCGACCTCTCCTCCTGTGCTCTCTATTTCTTCCTTCATTTTTCTGTCATCGTGCGTCTCTCTCACGCTGTGGTTCATCAGGTAATCATATGCATTTTCTGTACAAGATGCAGCAATATTCACACTTCTTAGCTGTTTGAAAATGGCATTTGGCAGGATGGTAGGTAGTGGGCACACTGGTTCTCTCCCAGTCATCTTTTTGATATATTTTTTCTTTTAACAGATACTGTGTGATAGATGGTCAAGCAGAACAGTCTTAACATCTCTCTTGTCACTATTACAGCATAAAAATAAGGTAATTTGCAAGAATCATCTCTTTTAAAAAAATAAATAAATAAACCCTCCAATTTGTCAATGAATTACATGTGAGCCAATAAAGTTTGTTTTGGATTTTTAGAAATGAAAACATGTTCAGAGATCTTATACAGAATTGTTCTGTTTTAGAGGAATATTGTGCAGACATTAGCATAGAGAATGAAAATTAGATGAAGAGAATTCATTTTCGTTGGAGGGTTTTCTAAATCTGTACTCCAGTATGTGAGTGCAAACCTCTTTTGAAAACAGAGCCACTGTGATCTCTGATATCAAAAGGCATATACTTCACTTAAAGTTTCATTTGCAATTGCAAAGCAAACTATTCGTTTCTTGTTTTTCTTTTTGATTGCTCTAATTTTTCTCATACTTTGATACCCCAGCTGAGCTACACTACAAACAACTTGTACTTGTCAAAATTTTCAATTTACTTTCAAGTGTCTGCTGAATACCATAATGAAAACATTTGATTCTCATTGGAAACATATTATTAACATATATTCTTGTGTTGTGTTGACCTTGTGTGTCATATCAACATATATACTTTTCTTCAAAGAATCGTTCAGATGGTTTGGAATTCACATCGTTGATTAGACACATGTATGATTCAGCTAAATGAAACTTAACTTGTCTGAAGTATGAAGCCTGGACAAGCTTTGCTTAGTGATGAATGAATCAGTTTCCTCTATTACAGGTTCTGATCAGACAGGCACTCTAGCTTGCAGTGGATATGAAGAGTATATCATGGACTGCATTCCCAGTTGAGATCCACGTCCACTTCAACTTGCCCAGTGACTCAACCAATAGGAAAAGTTTATAATAAGAAAGGCCAGGACTAGCTGGTTAGCACTGCCTAAGTCTTGATCATTGATCAAAAAATGAAAAAATACAATTAAGGAGCTTATTAATCAATCAATCAATCAATCAATCAATCTTTATTTATAAAGCACTTTTCATACAGAAAATGTAGCACAAAGTGCTTTACATAGTTAAAAGCAGCCCACCCCACCCTCCAACTCACTCCCCACACTCTCATTAACATAAATGATGTGAATACACACATACACCCCCCCACACACACACACACACACACACACACGCACTTAAAGAGTAAAAATTGGGCTGGATTCACATGAGCCAAGTGAGGAAACACTATAACAGGGAGCCGTCTGCACCGAGAGCTGGTCACAGACCGCAGCCTCCAGGCTGGGCACACAGCAGGAGGGAGGCAAAGAAGCCCCCAGCCAGGCTGAGAGGACCCCAGAGCCCCAGCAGCCACGGTCGATCACAGCCCCGGTGCAGAGAGCCCCCTCCGAGGAAACACTGGAGATATGACACAATAGGCTATATACAGGGTAAAATGATAAAATAAATAAGAACGGGATACAATATAAATATAAATATAAATAGAGTAAGAAGATTAAAAAATGAATAAGAATAAAATCAATAAATATTAGGTAAAGCCTAAATTAATAATAAAATAACAGGATAGAATAAATAAGCATAAAATAAATAAACGCTAAGTAAAAGCTAAATTAAAAAGGTGGGTCTTGAGCCTGTTCTTAAAAACATGTACGTTCTCTGCGGCCCTGAGCTCCTCCGGCAGGCTGTTCCACAGACGAGGACCGTACCACTGAAAAGCTGCCTCTCCGTGAGTATGTGTCCTGACTTTAGGGACAATCAAAAGGCCAGTACCAGAGGACCTCAGGGTCCACGAGGGTTCGTATGGTAAAAGCAGATCTGAGAGATAAGAAGGCCCAAGACCATTAAGACATTTAAAAACCAATAAAAGAACTTTAAAATCGATCCTGAAACACACGGGGAGCCAGTGCAGCGATTCTAAAACCGGTGTAATGTAGGCCCGCCCTCTGGTCTTCGTCAGCACACGAGCTGCCGAGTTTTGCAAAAGTTGTAAAGTTGAAATATTCTTCTTAGGAAGACCAGAGAGCAGGGCGTTACAGTAATCAATGCGACTGGTAATAAAAGCATGCATCAGCATCTCCGTGTTGGCCCGAGAGAGAATAGGGCGGACTCTGGCTATATTTTTTAGATGATAAAATCCAATTTTGGTTACATGTTTAATATGTGGGATAAAACCAAGCTCAGAGTCAAAAATAACACCCAGGTTTTTCACTTGTAGCGAAGGACATAGTGAAAATGCCTCTAATTTAGACAAGAGTTTCTCTCTCTGAGCCTCGGGACCGACGATTAAAACTTCAGTTTTGTCCTGGTTAAGCTGTAAAAAGTTTTCTGCCATCCAAGATCTTATATCTAAAATACAGTTAAAAAGGGCATCCATTGGTCTGGTGTCATCAGGAGACACAGAAATGTACAGCTGCGTGTCATCAGCGTAACTGTGAAAGTTCACTCCATGCCTCCTGATGACACCGCCGAGAGGGAGCATATACAAATTAAAAAGTACATAGCCTAGAACCGACCCTTGAGGCACACCACATGTCATTTTATGGATCTTAGAGGAGCATGTATCCATACTCACCATAAAAGTTCTGTCAGAGAGATAGGAAGTGAACCAGTTGTGTACAGCACCAGACAGGCCCACCATGTGTTTCAGTCTGTTTAAAAGAATAGCGTGGTCTACTGTATCAAAGGCTGCGCTTAGATCCAGTAGCACCAGGACTGAGAGCTTTTGGGCGTCCCAGTTACATCTAAGATCATAATATACCTTTGCAGCCCACCAAATTTAAAGTGATGTGTGGGAAATCCATGGTAACTCAGCATGGATATTAATGACTTAAAATAAATCTCACTAAATCTAGTTTTTGATTAAACATAGACAATTTAAAAGAGAAAAAAAAATCATTGAGTTGGTTGCCAGATATATCACACCAGCGCAACCAAGTAAAGTCTGTCTGGGGGAAGCCCTGGATTCTAGCTGCCAAGGCAAAAGTAAAAATAAAGACAGCTACATCACTTTTAGCCAGTTTCTTTCACCCAGCTGTCTTATTTAATTTCACACATGAAGCTCACCCATTGTCCTCTAGATATAATGCCAACATGCCTCTTAAAATAAGTTTTTGGTGCACTGTTCCTCATTATTCTGGCTAAAATATATAACTGTTTTAAACCCTGAGTCTAATGCCCTTCATAATTACAGGCCCATATCAAAGTTGCCTTTCCTTGCCAAGATTTTAGAAAAAGAAGTTGTCTAATTCTATATTTCCTCCTATTTAAGTACTTTTAACATACCTAAGAAAGGTTAGTCGTGTTTTAGAATCATGTGCATCATACATTCTGTCCTGTCATGGTCTCCTCTCTGCCCTGTTAAAGATATATAAAGATATTTACCCGTTGAGTTTAGTTCCTGTACAATTCTAGTGTTGCTGGGTCTCAGTCACAATTCAACACCATTGGCCGTCTTTTAACATGTTTGGGGCATGAGGCTGGTCTGCAAGTTCTTCACTGGTTTTACTCATATCAGAAAGACAGACTCTTCAATTGGCAAGTAGAAAACTATTCCACATTCTACACCCATTAACCGTGGTATCCCTCAAGAAACCATTTAGGGTCCTTTGCTATTTTCAGAAAATTATATTTGCTAATACAGTCACCTCAAAATGCTTTATGTTGTAAAGACCTTAGAATAATGGAGAGAAAATCCCAACAATCAGATAAGCATTTTACGAGAGTGGAAAAGAAAAACTCATTTTTAACAGGAAGAAACCTCAAGCAGAACCAAGCTCGGGGAGGGGCAGCCATCTGTCATGACCAGTTTTATAAATACATAATGAGTAAAAAAATGTGAGTGAAGCAGAAACACCCAGTGCATCATGGGAAGTGCCTAGCAGCCTAAGCCTATTGGAACCCAATTAAAAGAGGAATCAGGGTCACCTGATCCAGCCTTAACTATATGCTTTATCAAAAAGTAAGGTTTTAAGCCTAATCCTAAAAGTGGAGAGGGTGTTTGTCTCCTGAATCCAAACTGGGAGCTGATTCCACAGAATGGGGGGCCTGGAAGTTGAAGGCTCTTCCTCCCATTCTACTTTTAAATACTTGAGAAAATGCAAGTAAACCAGCAGTCAGAGAGCAAAGTGCTCTATTGGGGTGATGTGGTACTATGAGGTCTTATATATATATATATATATATATATATATATATATATATATATATTATTAGGGTGCATACGATAAAAAAATTCAACCAAAGTCGGTTAGGTCGATCTTTGTGTCTACGGTTGATATTTTTTCGAGTATATAAAACATAAAATGTTATGCTTTTTAATTTGTCATTTATAAATTTTCACGCACTTTCCGAACCATATTGTGAGTGACATTGTTTAGAAGCCAGCTCACTCTGAAACTACTTTTCCGAGAATAGGCTTCTTTTTGTTTGGACTCCTTTGAATGATTTCTTTGGAGGTTGGAGGAAACCAAAGTAATAGCTTATAAGACTGATCTCTTCGACATCTTTAAGAGCTTCTAACAAATGTCTGTCCTCCTGAAATATTATGTACGCAAACACTCGTTGATAACTTTCTTATTTATAGGCATTTTTTATTTTGAAAGATAGAATGCGCAACTGCGGATCTTTTGTGCAGCCTGTTTTTTAGCTTGTCATTTGACAGCACATAATTCTTTTGTCCATGAAACCATAAAGCTGCACTTTCTTTTTGCCTTATAGTCTGATTTGTCATAACTTTTCCGTTTCGTGGTAAGCTTTTCTTTGGCTGTCACTTCTTCACCCTGACCTGTCTTATTTGGCTCAGCAGAACTAAAATATATATCCTGCTGCTTTTACACACGCACTCACATAATGCTCAGCGATTCTCTGCGTGATCAACCTCTCACATGTTTAAGCTGCCGTAGATTTCACTTGTCATGTTTGCATAGTAAGCTAACGATTGATAAGACGATGTCAGAGGAATTGGTGCGCAAATGATCGTCACTCACCAATCAGTGCTGTCGCTCTCTATACACAGTTCGCGCGATTGCAAAGTGAAAGCAAAAAACAAGCGCAAATTCAAACGCGATTTCAATATGTCACATATTGACAGTGGCTCACCGATGCCAATGACATAATTACCCAGCTACATTTCCGAAAGAATGCAAAAGCATTGACATATATTTTTCCTTCCTACGATAGGCCGACGGGCAGGGCAGAGATAGATTTTGGTAGCCCGACTGGAAAAATTTTGCGAGCCCTGTATCTGATTGAGGAATCACTCATCTTTGGAAAAGAGAGTTTATTACAGAGAAATGTCTCTTTCCAAAATAAAAGCTATACTATACGCTTCTTCTGGGCTATATTCTCAGCAGCATATTAAACATATCAGGTCCCCATAAGGAGAATCATGTGCTAACGGCTGTCTAAATGACTCGGGTAAAGTTTGTAGCATGCGTGCTTGTTGTTTTTGTTGGCTTCCACTTGTCTTTGCACTAGGATGATGTCAGAGTAAATGTGCAGTCATATTCGTTGTGTTCCCACTAGTGCTGTCAGCGTAAATCTCGTTGAAATGACGTTAACGCCACAACACGGCAAATCTCCGTTAACGAGCTACCACGGATCGCCCTGAGCGTGGGGCTGGACGGCCAACACGTTAACGAGCTAACTGCGCTAACACACTAGCTCCCACCCATGTAATTGAGCATTGCGTGGCACATCCAACATCTGTTTTACATTGTCCATGACACGCTTACTTCAGGTCATACGTCACATGAAACCAATATTCAAAACGCTCATTGATCTGAATGATGCGATGGGGGAGGTTCAATTTTCCATGTTGCAAGGACGATCTATAACTTCTGTCCGCTCTTGCTGCGCTAGTGAATCTCATTGGATGCTCAGCCTAGCTGCACTGTCGATGTGCAAGATTCCACTGACGATTCAACACATTGACAGCCCATCGTCATGATTGGCAAAGTTGTATATAATCAAAATTGAAAATTTTGTATATTGGTTTCGATACATATAGTATCCAACGAAGCATGTAATATTCAAAAGGATTTTTTCAATATCTGCATATCGAATATCATTGCAACCCCTCATTGATATATATAATTTATATCATATATATATTATATAATATATACATATATCTATCATATAATATATATATATATATATATATATATATATATAATGGAGCCTGATTATTCAAGACCCTGTATGTGATGAGAATGATTTTAAATTTGATTCTGGATTAAACGGGGAGCCAATAAGGAAAACCAGTATGGGAGAAATATCTTCTCTCTTTCTATTTAACATTTAAAGTTACTGTCCGAACTATCGATTATTGGTAGGTCAAAGTGAAGTTAATTTGACTGATTGAGCAGTTATTCTTGGTGTGTCTTCTCTGTTGTCATAGTTTCAAATCCAGCAGTGTAAAAGAGATTTAACAGCATTAGAATCACATAATATTATATATAAATATTATATATAATATTTATATATTTTCTGAATTTTCTAAAAATTCACCAAAGTAGTACAAGGATATTCCCATGATGACAATACACACATTTTACAAATGTATCAATTTAATGGTTTTAGTAAGGTACCACTTAACAACTTACAGATATCAAGCATTAAAAAAAATCAATAAATTAAAAAAAAGAAAACCACTTAAATAAAATAATGAGAAAACTTTATAGTCTATGTGATTCTAAAGACTGGATGAAAGATTTTATTGTTCTAATTAGTGAATACTACTGCATATTTATTTTTTCCCTTAACCTCCTAGGACCAGAACTCTTCCACGGCATGCATTTTTAATTTCTCTTTGATATTTGGGCATATTGGGGCCCGATGAATGTAAAAACAAAGAATTACCAGATTTTTTTTTTTACCTTATTTTTGTTTTCAAGAAAAATAAGAGCCACATATGAGGATATTCGTTTAAAATTTTGATAGAATAGTAGCAGCATAATGTCCTCGTAAGTGGATATCAGGCCCTTGTAGAGCAAAATTGAGTATTTTGGTCTAAAATGTGATGTCCACATATGTGGACGCCAGGTCCTAGGGGGTTAATTTCAAGGAAACCAGCTGCTGTCTCATTGTTGACTACCATATCGGCTTTTTATTTGCCTGTTCCCAGAATCTTCATCTCATTCAGGAGTGTCACATTTAAAACTATTTCAAGTTTTGCAAAAGCAAGTCAAATTTGGGAAGTCAGGAATGGCATCACTCCACCCTGCACTGTGGTGACGCTAAATGTGAACCAGGCTTAACACTGTCAGTCTCAGTATCTCTCAGACACACATGCACTCACACTATCACAAGCCACCTGAACAGCTGCTAATAAATTGTGGTTGGACGCATTAATCAACCTTTGATTCTCACGGGGCTGCCACGGCAGCTCTAGTGAAAGCAGATGCAAATTGGTTCCATTATACAATGAGCTAGCTTTGTGCTCCCAGACACAGATTTTCAGGCTAGTAATTATCAGCACAATTTACACAAGAACATGGAACAAAACAGTGATTTGTACTCAAATCCCAAATAAAAGAGAGAATTTGAAATGTGGACTTTCAAGGAGTTAGCTGAATTTTCTTTTTTGTCTATGTGACTTCTGAACAAGAAGGCCAGAATCAAAGTCATTCTCTGATTGAGGGCAAAATGACAACACAATCTGTGACTTGAAGTGCAACAGCATTTAAGAGACTCTTCTTTAGTGAAGTGATCTCAGGCAATGGTTGATGCAGTTTCTTTTATTTGCGGAGGGTTTTTGAATATGATGCCCAAAGCAACGAAATACTGTCACAGCAAAGCAAAATTGAAATAACATTTTGGTGACTGAATGCCAAATGAAAGATCTCAAACTTGGCCACATGGAATTTAAACCCTTGCAATTTTTTCCCTTTCTGGAGTTGAAAAAAAAAGCTGTGTGACACAAATCACTGATTTTAAGTCTAATGTACGAAGAAGGAAGAAACTGTTTGAATGTTGATCAAACACAACTCTACTGTATGACTTGCGAAGCTGAAAAGAAATATATTTCCACCAGCCTCAATCGGTGCCAAGAAAGGGGCTCTTCTCATTACTGCTCCCTGTGATGGGTTTGACTTTCCCCTCCATGGCAGTAAGCTGCCATCTTAAGCTGTCATAGCCCAAAAGATATGGGACAAAACTTACCCTTTAATCAGGAACCATCACATCCCCTTTAATCAACCCAACTGTCCACACCATGTCACTCTCTTTTACTGTCTGTGCACGATGTACACATGAGGATTACCTCGTCTGCTATGTATCAAAACTCTTCCTCATTAAAAATACCATCCTGGGTTTTGAACAGAGTTTGGTATTTTAACTGAGAGAATTTAGAAATGGTTTTTCAACTACAACAAGTTCATTTAAATTGCAGTGCATTTGCTGGAGCTATAATAGAAAACCATCACACACTGACCTCTTGAATGACAGAATTGCAGAGAAGTAATACTAAAGAGTTCTACTGTGTTGGATTGTAAATTAATCAAATCTGATAGGGGTGTTTTTGGAGAAAAAAGGACAAATTATTTATTATGAATAATCTCTAAAGTCTATTTTCCCTTTAAAATTTCATTGAAATTCCTTTTTACATTAGTAACACCCTGCAGTGCATTACCATTTCCTTGTGTTGATAAATACATTGCATAAATAGATAACATTTATGTTATAGGTCACAGTGCACATCCAATAAATATGCCCATATTTATGGTGTGTAATACATTAAAATCAAATATACTTTTAGAGTGGCCTTGATGTCGTTCTTTTGTATCTTTGCATGATGAACACTTTAATTTTTCTTTGTTGTTTTTTCCTAATTCTTTTTTATTGAGAGTGTGGTTAGTAAAAAATTCTGTAAGCTATGCTTTCATTTTTTATTACCCTAATAATACTTTCTATATGAGTGTGTGGGTAGCAAAAAAGTTAGATAGAGAAATTTTAATTTCTGCTATTTGTTGAGACACTGCAGCTGCTGCAGATGATTAAATCTCACCAGCTGTTGACCTCTTTCCAAAGATCAGACTAAATTTCCATAACCACACCAGGACCCTAATCTGCTCTCCCACCTTCAAGAGAACCCTCTCCATCTTTACAAGCATTTAAATTCTAATTAACACTTCAACCACCAAGTGGAACTAGAACTTGCTCTATTCCTGACTATTTTACTCCAAAGACAAAATAACCGTCCACCCAAAGACTGACAGACAGGCTACTTTCAGGGCCCATGAATAACAAGTAGCCATGGAAAATGCTATGGCCCCACTCAAGTAGGTGTCAGGAAGTCAAGTGGGTTTTGTGTTATCTCTTCGTACTTTCAGCTGCCTATTAGCATAGCTATTCAGACGGCACGGCCCATGGCCCACAATGGGAATAGAAAGGGAGAGCCAATCGCTCTCCCTCTTACTTCCCTCTTTATGTCTTTCACTTTTGAGTCTTTCTCTGTTCTAGCTCCCTCACTCCTAACTAATCCGCTAAGTCCCATGGGGGGGTAGAAGTCGTTGAGTTCTCAAGTGGCTCTTTGTCTTTTTGGTTTTGTGTTGGGAAGTGGGAAGTCCACCTGCCTTGAAGAATTTCAAAAAGGTAGTGTGAGTGGACGTCTCAGAGGTGGGAAAGTTGAGCCAGTGAAATATTCAGTGACGTGGGCATACTTAGTTTCAGGGGTAGCATAATTTCCATGAATTTCATGCTCTTGCATTGAATGGAAGCCATGCTTATACTGGCATAAACCTAATTTCTTTAATATCACTATATTAAGAATGGTCATTTGTCATGTTTAATAAAGAAGGAATACAAATGACTTTTTAATGGCAGGTGAAGTTTTGGCTGAAGCAGTCAGATTACAATATTACAAAGGGATGTGTTCTTTAATTTAAACTAACACAGTGGTAACAGCATTTTATTCATTTAAGAATAGGCAATTATACTATACTTTTTATGTGTTCGGTACCCAATTCAGAAGCTTTGTAGTAATGCAATCTCTAGAGCACAGTACTTCAGGCAAACAAGCTCTTTAAGTTTAGCCTTTATAGAAATTGTGTTTGGATGTTTTAATTGTAAATAAAAATGACCTAAAGTATAGGAATACAATTTTCAAGGAAAATACATGCTTCTTCTTATCACAAGGGTGAGTTATATAATTGACTCTGAACATGGCATGGTTGTTGGTGCCAGACTGGCTGGTCTGGGTATTCCAGAAACTGCTGATCTGCTGAGATTTTCCTCCCCAAAACCATGAAAAAAAGGAAGTCTCCTTTTGAAGATAGACAGACTGCTTTGAGCTGATAAGAATGCAACAATAACTCAAATAGTCACTTGTTACAACCAGGGTATGTAGAAGAGCATCTCTCAGCGAACAGCACATCACACCTTGAAGCAGATGGGCTACAGCAACAGAAGGCCATAATAGATGGCATCCCTGTTTGCTATGAGCAGGAAACTGAGGTTACACTTGACATGGGCTTACCCATGTGTTCTGCAACATTCAGAAGATGGATTTAGAATTTGGCAAAAATATTAAAGGATGTATCCATCCTACCTTCAATGAGCAATGTATCTATGATTCTACTGGTTTAATAGTGTGAGGGATAGGTCCCTTAGTACCAACTTAGCAACATATAAAACCCATATAAATGCCATGCCATAGAGTATTGTTACTGACCATGTCCACCCCTTTATGACTACTACCTTTATCTTCTCATAGCCGCTTTCAGCAGGATAACACGCCATACAGTAAAGCTCAAATCTTGTCAGACTGGCCTCTTGAATGTGACAAATGGCCTCCACAATCACAAGATCTCATTCCAGCACAGCATGTTTTGGATGTGGTGGAATGGGTGATTCTTATCATGGATATGCAGCTGTAACTGTACAAGTATTCTTTAGACATAATTTGAAAGTAGACTTTAAAATTGTGCAGCTATTTCTTAAAATGAATTGTTTATTTCCCTGGGTACAAATGTTTAGTATAGTATATAAAAAGAAAAAAAGTGTAAATGTTTTTTTGTGTGTTTTTGTTTTTTGTTTACCTGATGTCATTAGTTGCATTATACTTAATTTCCACCTTTGGCAATTTGATGAGCCTACCTAACAGCCCTTTGCTATCTTCTTGTACCATGTTTTTCATTTGTGCAAGAGAGCACTGATTTTCTGCCCCCACTTTTCTCTTTGCCACTGATGGCTTCTCAATAAGAGCATAGATCTATGATTGATTTTGCTATTGCATGTCTCGTTACAGTCATTATCAGAGAATTTGCAAGGGCTATAATACGATCTGATGGCTGTGAGTGTTCACAAATCACTTTCACATTGAACTGAAGCTAGATTCATGAGAATTCAGTTAAGATCTTGTATCATAGAGCAGCTCTCTCACACACACACACACACACACACACACACACACACACACACACACACACACATATATATATATATATATAAAACTTTATATAAGAAAGTATTGTAATTGTCCAGTATTGTGAATTTTCACTCTTGCATTATGTCCCTCCCTCTGTGCATGTTCTCATGGTCTATTCTGACTTCTAAATCCTCTATTCCACACCATTCTTTCTCCCTTCCTCTATTCCTCACTAGCCGATGCCATGACCTTTTTAGCAGCTGCTTAAACAGATTAGCTGTTATTAAGAGCTATGCACCGCTGATGACTCTTTCATGAGGTAAGGCCCTGGTCCTGTGGGGAAAAGAGATTTGAGGGGAAAAGAGGGGAGGGGCTGGATGCATAAAGAAGTGGAAGAAAAAGAAAAACTGCAGGTGAACAGGTAGGCAAATTGGTCAGGTAGAAGCGAGCGGACAAGGACAAAGCTAAAGTAAACGAAAACAGACAATGTTAAAGTACTGAATGAAGTTTGGAAAGATGTATATAGATGGAATTTAAAACCTGAGATAAGTGACATACTTTGGAATGGAAAAAGTAAAAAATAGAATTCAAATTAAATATATTGGCAGATGAGAAGCATCGGGCATCAAAATACTGTTCATAGAAAAAGGAAAACATACAAGAACATGCTATTGTTTTGTTTGACCTAAACTTTTAATGAGTAGGACAGAGGGAGATATTCTTTGATGAGATTATATATTCAAATTTGTCAATCACCTTCCTGTATTGTTTCTGTTAACAAACTTATTCCTTCAATAACTCTGTAATCATGGCAAGTTGAATTTCAGTGTTGTTTACCTTTTTTAACAATAAGAAAATCAACTAATGTGTACTATTGCACTAAAGTCATTTTTTCATTAGTACCTACTCAGAGCGGCTCGCCCCAACTCGACTTGAATCAATTGCTTTAGTCATTGTCATAGCAACTTGAGCATCCTACAACGTCCCGTATGTTCCATGAACACTACAACAAAGGTGGACATTGAGGCAGGAATATACCTGCTGCTTGCTCTGTGGCTTTGCGTCAGACTTGGGGATCACGGCGTGTTTGTTGTAGCTGTTGCCGGGTTTCAAAAATAGCAGATTTGAGTTTTGTAAATGGTAAATGGCCTGTATTTGTATAGCGCTTTACTTAGTCCCTATGGACCCCAAAGCGCTTTACACTACATTCAGTCATCCACCCATTCACACAGTGGTGATGGTAAGCTACATTGTAGCCACAGCTGCCCTGGATGCACTGACAGAGGCGAGGATGGCGCCACCGGGCCCTCTGACCACCAGTAGGCAACGGGTGAAGTGTCTTGCCCAAGGACACAACAACTGACTGTCGGAGCCGGGGCTCAAACTGGCAACCTTACAATTACAAGACGAACTGCCAACTTTTGAGCCACAATCACGATGTGAACGAAACACTCTCATAACTCATTGAGTGACCAACCAATACTCCTACTAACCAACCAATCGGTGGCATGTAGTCTGACGACATCACACCTTAGTACCTGCTCAGGCTGTTTGGCACATCGGCCAAACAGATACTATTTTAGATGGTACCGGTTACTGTGACCAAGTCTATCATAGTAGGCACTAATGGAAAAGTGCCAGATGTTAATCTTGAATGCCCTCACCTTAGTTTCCTACTGTTTGCACTGTGCAGTGGTGTTACCATTATACTTTGTTTTTTAAATAATAATTTAAAAAAATGGTCATGTCCAGGCATTGAATGAGAAATTAGATTAGTTATTGTTTTAACAAATTATGGTGATTTCTTTTCTTTTTTTTTTAAGAAAATACCTCAATATTTGTTTCCTTTTAAATAACAATAGCTGAGTCAGCTAAGAACCCAACTGTTAAACATGCATAATACCTATGTTTACCCTTAGAACAGTAGAGTTAAGAATGTGCTTTGACACACAAGAAATAAAATTAAGGGCAAACAAAACAAAATGACCTTAAGTGAAAGTTAAGATGAAGTTAAATCAATGGGGGGGAAATAACACAAAATGCAAAACTCAAATTGACAGTATAAATAATATATACCAATAAAAGAGCAATAATAAAAGAAAAAATAAACAAGACATTTAAAAGACTATAAAGACCAATAAAAATACTTTTAGAGGCACATAAAAGCAGGTATTTGAAAATGCATTTTCAAAACTAATTTTAATTCTACAAGCTTTATTTCCTCAGGCAGGTGTTTTAGAGCCGAAGGGCCCTGATGGCTGACCAGAAACTCAGCTTTTATGTTTTAATTTTTAGTCATTCTTTTCACACTGGCACACTGTTGTGGTGGTTAGCACCATTGCCTGACAGCAAGAAGATCCTGGATTTGTATCCAGTTTTCATGTTCATTTTGTATGTTTTCTCCATGTCTGCATGGGTATTCCGGTTTCCGGGAACAGTGCAAAACCATGCATGGGAGGTTATTTGGTGATTCTAAATTAACTATAAGTGTATAAAAGCTCTGTGTTTTGCCAGGATGTACCCTCCCTCTCACCCGAGTTGGGATAGGTTCCAGACCCACTCGACTCTTAACTGGATAAGCACATGAAAATTGATTATTATTTTATCTTTAAACAGAAAATACTGCTATAGGCTGTATACCTCTGTTAACGTGTGATGGTGTGAAAACACATAGATTGTCCCTGCCTGCTTACACTGTTGGATTTTAAGAGAATGGTCACCTGAATCTGTTTGGCTTTACTCAGCTACAAGTTTGAGCTTATTGTGGAGATTTTGCACTCAACAAACTATTTGTTCAATACCAAACGGCAGATGGAAAGGATCACAACTTGTTGGTGGACATAGTAAAATACACATCCAATATTTTTCTCTGGAATTGTTAGAAGCTAAAGAGTTTTAAGAGAGTGAATATTGATTTCACAATCACATTTTTGTGACTTAATTAATAACATTGTTTGAGATACACGATGCATTAGATGTTGAAAGTAAAAAGAAGTACGAACACTAGTACAGGGAGTGCAGAATTATTAGGCAAGTTGTATTTTTGAGGAATAATTTTATTATTGAAAACACCATGTTCTCAATGAACCCAAAAAACTCATTAATATCAAAGCTGAATGTTTTTGGAAGTAGTTTTTAGTTTGTTTTTAGTTTTAGCTATTTTAGGGGGATATCTGTGTGTGCAGGTGACTATTACTGTGCATAATTATTAGGCAACTTAACAAAAAAACAAATATATACCCATTTCGATTATTTATGTTTACCAGTGAAACCAATATAACATCTCCACATTCACAAAATATACATTTCTGACATTCAAAAACAAAACAAAACACAAATCAGCGACCAATATAGCCACCTTTCTTTGCAAGGACACTCAAAAGCCTGCCATCCATGGATTCTGTCAGTTTTGATCTGTTCACCCATCAACATTGCGTGCAGCAGCAACCACAACCTCCCAGACACTGTTCAGAGAGGTGTACTGTTTTCCCTCCTTGTAAATCTCACATTTGATGATGGACCACAGGTTCTCAATGGGGTTCAGATCAGGTGAACAAGGTGGCCATGTCATTAGTTTTTCTTCTTTTATACCTTTTCTTGCCAGCCACACTGTGGAGCACTTGGACGCGTGTGATGGAGCATTGTCCTGCATGAAAATCATGTTTTTCTTGAAGGATGCAGACTTCTTCCTGTACCACTGCTTGAAGAAGGTGTCTTCCAGAAACTGGCAGTAGGACTGGGAGTTGAGCTTGACTCCATCCTCAACCCGAAAAGGCCCCACAAGCTCATCTTTGATGATACCAGCCCAAACCAGTACTCCACCTCCACCTTGCTGGCGTCTGAGTCGGACTGGAGCTCTCTGCCCTTTACCAATCCAGCCACGGGCCCATCCATCTGGCCCATCAAGACTCACTCTCATTTCATCAGTCCATAAAACCTTAGAAAAACCAGTCTTGAGATATTTCTTGGCCCAGTCCTGACGTTTCAGCTTGTGTGTCTTGTTCAGTGGTGGTCGTCTTTCAGCCTTTCTTACCTTGGCCATGTCTCTGAGTATTGCACACCTTGTGCTTTTGGGCACTCCAGTGATGTTGCAGCTCTGAAATATGGCCAAACTGGTGGCAAGTGGCATCTTGGCAGCTGCACGCTCGACTTTTCTCAGTTCATGGGCAGTTATTTTGCGCCTTGGTTTTTCCACACGCTTCTTGCGACCCTGTTGACTATTTTGAATGAAACGCTTGATTGTTCGATGATCACGCTTCAGAAGCTTTGCAATTTTGAGACTGCTGCATCCCTCTGCAAGATATCTCACTGTTTTTGACTTTTCTGAGCCTGTCAAGTCCTTCTTTTGACCCATTTTGCCAAAGGAAAGGACGTTGCCTAATAATTATGCACACCTGATATAGGGTGTTGATGTCATTAGACCACACCCCTTCTCATTACAGAGATGCACATCACCTAATATGCTTAATTGGTAGTAGGCTTTCGAGCCTATACAGCTTGGAGTAAGACAACATGCATGAAGAGGATGATGTGGACAAAATACTCATTTGCCTAATAATTCTGCACTCCCTGTATATAGGTTCAAGGTTCAAGGTTCTTTATTTGTCACATGCATAGTTATACAAGTATAACACACAGTGAAATGTAGCCTGACACGCTCCTCGACATGTGCACCACTCATATAAACCACTCTAATGAGAATAGAGTTAAGATCTTGTATCATAAAGTAGATTAAGTGATTCTAAAACTTGTATCAAACTTGTCTACCCACTTCACAATGCAGAGATATAACAGCCTTATTTTGTTGCCTTATTTAAGCAGTATCCCACCATATTTCCTTATATCCATGGCCTATATCTGTATATTCAACTGTTGCATATGTGCACCCTTTGGTTTAAGAAAGTAATTACAAAATTACGGTAGATATGTTCTTCTGAGGATCCGCACATAGTTAACTTAAATGTTTGCTTTTTTAAAATTTTCCCACAACTCATTTCACTTTCTGAAACGTCTTATGAGATGTAAATAGCTGTATGTCCTGGCCAAATTATCAAATATTTGCTTCCATTTCTGAATTCAATTTACTCCTCCCACCACAAGAACACACTGACCTGCAAATACATTTTACTAAAGAATTGTGTATATAAAAGAACAAGCCCAAATTTTATCGATCCTGAAAAGTAATTAGTAAGAGTTATTATAAAAAGACAATTATTTGTGCCAGTTGTTGGGTGCTCCTCAGTATTAAGCAGTGACTCATGCATATGCTGTCAAGTTTAAAACTCTTTTTCTTTTTCCTCTCTCCTGAAAGATAATTTTAATAACCATAAAAATGGCTCCTCCTGGTTTGTCAATTTGTTGGTTTTTTTTTCCCCTTTTCCTCTTTTTCTCCTGACCCAGCAACATTCATTATTATGATGCAACAGAAATGGAAAAAGTAGAGCTCAAGGTCACATTTCATCAATTGCTGTTATGTGCCAAAGCATATTTCTTCCTTAAAACACCTTGACATTTTTGTTATGGAGCATTTTTCCTCCTCTCTCCTGGTGAAATATGCTACTCAATTCATCTGTGTATGTGTGTGTGGGTGTGTGTGTATGTGTGTGTTGCACCTGTGAACCTGACTGATACCTTTTGTGCGTGATGTACAATCTAGTAAATTGAAGGCGCATGTGGATGGGGATTTTGATGGATCAATAAATTGATATACAGTGTTGGTTATGAGCTCTGTCTTGAGGTGTATGTCATTGTTTTATGGACTGTATTTATATAATTTTTTTATCTCTCTCCAATATACCTCTTCCCACTGGATGCAATTAACATTTACTGACATTCTAATGAACACTTTTCTATAATCCTCTGTGATTTCATAATCAGTGAGGCTTACTACAAACAATAATAAGATTTCCCTACTGTTAAAGAGTCCCTCAACTCACTAAGTCCTGGAATGTCAGATGTATGATTTGACAGTTTACTGGTAAACACTGTAATTATCTCTAAAGGTCTGAAGTAAAAACTGTCACTTTTCTCTGCATTTGCTAGAGTAGCAAACATCATTATGTCACATTTTGAGGGGGGTACATGTCAAATTTGTGATACTTGGGAAGTAAAAAAGGAAAGGAGAAGCATACATCTTTTAAAGTGACTCCTGAAACTTTTAAAAGTGGTATTTTTTAATTATCTTGATGCATGGGCACGGATTAGAATCAGTCTGTAACCATTGGCGACAGCAAATCAGAAAGAAGCACTGGTCATCGATGCGACAGGGCTCTTGCCAGAGGGGGCGATGTGGCCAGACTTACCCCCTCACTCTGACAACTGTAAAAGGTATCGCACATATTGTTATAATGAGGACCAGACTGGCAGTCCTCTGTGCCCTTCACTCTGTGCTAGGAGAGCAGAGGGGATGAAGAAGTATTAGACATAAGGGCAGAGAAAGGAAATGGAGTGTTATCGTTGGTGGTATAAAAGTAAATGGAGGCTAAGTGGGAAATACTGTATGATTATGGGTGAAGAAACTGACACATAAAGGTAGAGAGGTTAAACTGTTTCTGAGGTGCAAGACGAGCTACTAACACACAACCATTTAGCTTAACAAAAAGTCTGGAAACCATTTGCCATGACATTTGCCTTGATGTTGCAATTATTTGGTTCACATAGATATGTGTCCAATCGACCAACTGGTTTGACCAGTTTTCAGCAAATGTACATCCCAAACAAGCCTTTATACACATAATGCGATGAGGGCAGGAGTGTCTGTAACTGATTGACTGATTGATTTTTTTATAATCTGTGTGCCACATGGGCTCACAGATTAGATTGGATGGGTCTTCTGGCATGACTATCACTTAAAACGTACTGCACCAAAGGTGCCTTGGCATCTGGCCTAGCCAAGATCATGGAGTAGCTTAGCCAGTTTACAGGCCTCAATCCTATAGAAAATCTTTAAGTTGCCAAGCAGCTGCCAAGATTTAGAGTTTCTGTAAAGAGGGGTGTGCTAAAAATGGTTTGAAATGAGTGCAAACCTGTTGGATAACTGATAGAAGCATCTTACCACTGTGCTTGCCAATGCGGGTTTTGCTTGGTGATCAAATGCTTATTTCACTGAGTAACTCGCAAATTATTATTATTATTATTATTTTTCCGGGTTTTTAGTTCATATTCTATTATCATTGAAATAAAACTGTTATAAAAAAAACTAACTTACAAATTTAGCAGTGATTCAAAGAATTATTTCCCTCACTTTATGTCCCAATATGAGCCAGTCCATTTCATGCATGCACAACACATGCACAGTGGCACAGGAAAATAATTGCTCACACGCTTACAGGTTAAAATGTGATCGTTTTTCACTGTGAGTAAGGAAAGTTAAGTGTAAGAAAACCACCACAAATGTGTTTAATCCTTTGAGGTCCTGGGTCTAATTGGCTGTTTTTGACTACTTTTAATTTTACCTTTATATTTCACCTTTAAAAACTGTTTACCTTTTTTTTCCAGCAAAATCTTACGACTGACTTTGCAGTTATTTTTTATTACATTTTAATCTGCCTTTGGTGGCATTTTAGCCAGCATCTGTGACATTCAGTAGTCGCTTCATTGTTTTGACACAGAAAACAAAAAAATTACTATGCTACAGACTAAAGACAATACACTACACATTAACCATACACTCAAAATAAGCTCTCTCTCAAATTGCAAAGCTCGACTCTGTCTCTCTTTCGCTGCTGTCACTCCTACAACTTTCCCCCCTTGCTAATCAACTAGATACCACATGTTGCAATATAACTTTGTGACTGGTTGTGTCATGGTCAGGGGGATTGGCAGTGTTTTTCCTCAATGTCATGGACTCCACCTCTGGGCGGAGTCCTCATCATCGCACCTGCTGTCCACACCTGGTGGTGATCTAGTCAGCAGTATTTAAGACCACTGCACGCAACTAGTCTTCGTCAGTTTGTCTGCTAACCCACTTTAGTGATTGGTCGCCTTAGCTTTGTATTGCATGAAGTTCTTTTGTGTCGCCTTGTGTTTTTAGACATTTCTTGGATTTCCAATTCTCCAACCTGGCAGTTCTGTCACTTACTTGGACTTACTTGGTTAGTCCTGGAAATCACAAGCCAGTATTTCATGCTCTGTCTTCTGTCTCTCTTTATCTCCATGCCCTCCTGCCACAACCATCCCGGAACACTGGACCTCTCAGGCTGGACTCCCTGCTCACCCACCTCATCTGGATCCTCACCCTGACTGCTTTGCCCCACATTACTCTCCACCTGCGAGCAAGCTAGCGTCTGGAAAATCATATGTTCACGTTACGTCCCATCTCCCCAACCTGCACTCCTCTGTTTTAGTGATCTCAATCCTCGCCCCACGAACTACGATTCTCTCCCCGACTCTCGCTCCGATTCACACCTCATGTTCAATGCTCTTGAGTTATTATTTTCCTTGTGTTTGGAAATTGTTAGAAATCTGATTCTTGTGTTTCCATCTGTATCTGCATTTGGGTCCACTTTCACACACTGGCCTTAACAGGTTGAGCAACTGTTTAAGCCATGCTTAAGATTAATCCTAAGAAATTTTATTGTTAATTAAATTAAATTTTTATTTCCTTGCCAGTCTCTCTCTCTTTGAATATCAATAGGCAATTTAGTATGCATTTGTGTCTACACAGCCCAAATTGGCACAAGAACAGAATCTGCAGGAACACAAACTAAAACTAAAACATCAACAAATGAGCTCCACAGCTAAGACCCTGTAAAACTAATGAATGTATTTGAAAATGCATGTCTAGTACCGACTGCTCTACTATGTAGTAGCTACACACATTTTAGTCAAGGTAGAATTCACCAGTGACACAATGTAGCTCTTGAATTGCATAATATGTACAGTAAGTTTTAAATGTAATTAATGTCAATAGCTGGCAGTCTCAGGGGCATGATAATGAGCCATGAACAAAAAGCCAGCCTCACTGAAGTAATGTTGGTAGAGAACCTTCCAGGCAGTGCTCAAATACTGTAAATACACTGTCATTTTAAATTAGGAAAAGCAAACAAAACATTACTGCCTGGCTGAAATCCAATTTATCTGAGCCCCAATTGCTGAAATAGCACTGTTGCCCCTTGCTGTTTATTTGACTTGAAATCTGCTAACGTTCAGATTTTTATGTAAGATACTCTGTTCTGATAATTTTTTAAAGGCATCTAAATCTCCAGGTAAAATAAAATGTACACGTAGCATTTAGTGTGGATTCTAGCCCAGATTATTCTAAAAGTGTTCAAAGCCTTGTTTGCCATCAAGCACCAGGGGACTGAGTGCACTATTGTGAGTGTGTAGTCTTATTATATTCCTGGAGCAGTAACAATTATGATTCAGCTTTATTATCAGTTTAGCTTCCCAGAAAATTCTTTATGATGAAGCAAGCTCTATAAGACAAAATAAAGAAGGTGTGAAGCTGTGCAGGCATTATCTGAACAATTCTGAAACCAAACTAGAAAGCACAAACATTATTAGGAGAAATACACAGCAGTGAAAGGAGGATAATTTGTTTTGCTCTATACACTGTCATTAAAACTGTTGGTGAAGATGTAATTTTTGTGTTTGAGTACTAGCACAAAACACAAGGTGGAAGAGCGTTCTTTTGCATTTTGCATTGGATTTTAAATGGAAATGTTGACTTCTAGCATTGACTACTAAGACAACCTGAAAATACTTATAATGCTCTAATTGCTGCAGTTGCAGACCAAAACAACTACACCAAGACCGTTTGGAGGAGGTGGTCCTGGTCCAGTTCCAAACAAAATCCACTGAAGTTCATTTATGGTCTGAGCTTGACCCAACAACCAGGTGTACTTTGTAAATTTGAGCTACACACCTCCCTTTAGCCATATATGTTTTTGTATTCTGAGTTGAGGTACAGTACCATAGATGTCCAAAGAGCAACATAGACCACCAACTTGCTATGAAATGAATAAATGAATGTATATTCTCCAGTAGTCCAAAAAAGCACCTTCTTTCTGTATTAACATTTGTTAGTCCTGCCCCAGACACATCCAGCCAATAAACAGCAGATGTTTCTGTGTGAGAAGAAACCAAACCCCAGGGGGGAAAAAAATCATTAAACTCATCAACTGATTCAGACCAGAGTAAACAAACTATTTAAAAAAAAAAGGCCAATAAAATAAAAAATAATAAAAAATATCTACAGTGTTAACAACAAAAGGCGTGATTAGATGTGTGTCACATCTGATGTGAAGTAGCTGCTAAAAGTGCAGTTGCCAAAGAAGGTTGATACCAGATGGATGGAAGATGCATTAAATCGAAAAATGTGCATAGAAAGGTTTTGGATGAAAGTTGTTTTTTGTTTTTTTTTCACTTTTCACCTGTTACTGTAATTGTAAAAGTTTCCTTTCCAATGGTCAGTCAGTGTTTTAACACTTTAAACTCCCATTAGGTAATAGAGTTCCTATTAAAACGCAATAGATCAAGGGCCCATATCTTTGAAGGAATGTCTGTGATGTAAAGTACACAGTCAGCTAATTGATAATGTCTGTTGTGGTCCTGCAGTATACTTCTATGTCATTTTTCCCCTAGTGCTACATATCTATTAAATGTCACGTATACTTCTGAGGCAAACAACTGGTCAATTGGTACACTCTGCTCTAAAAGTAATTTAGATGTTTCATGCCACCCAATAAACCATCTGAGAAGTGAGCTCTTAAACTCTCAGTCTCAAGACACATAATCAAACCACAAGGTCAGCAAGCTAGTTTCATACTTGACACCATAAGTATTTGTCAATGGCCCTTCATTTGTACATGAAAACAGAAAGAGATTTCCTGTTGACAGCTACTTTTCAGGTCACAGTTCACTTGATATGGTAAGACAACTCGTCTTCCTCTTCCCTTTCCTCATTATTGCCTCACCTTTCCTTACTATGTGTCTGTTTTATATTAGAAACATCACCCTTTACTTTTTCTGCTGCTCTTGTGCTAATCTCTTGCTCTCTTGCTCTCTCATCTGCACTCTCTCCCTGTATCTCTGCCCCTCTCTCCGTTTTCAAATACGGCTCTATTTGCGTTCACAGTAGCTGGTAGACTTTGATGTGGGCTGACAATGTGGCTTGTGCCTCTGCTAAATTTAATCATATTAGCTAGTTAACCATGCTACCACCGTGTGACCCACTGACAAAAAACTGTGCTCCTTCTGCTCTCTCTCCCCTGTTTGCTCTCTCCCTTGCTCGCTCTCTCCTTTTTTGTCTCTGATAATCTAGCCTTGGGACTGAGGGGGTGTAGAAAGCAGAGTGCTCTCGGGAGATACAGTCAATGTGAATGTGTGAATATGTGTGTGTTCACAACAGACAGCGAGGAGATGAATATTTATAAGGTGATATTGGATCTGTAACATTTCTTTTTAAATGTCTCCCCACTTTATTTTGCAGTTTCAAAGATGATTACCTTTTCCTTAAATATATCACCTTTAACCAAACGCTTTGTGTCCTATAGTATAGAAATATTAGATTTCTCCAACAGAAGTAATTATACAATGTATCGACAGTCCATTATGTGAAAGGGCCCTGGATGACTACGGATCCACCAATCCCTTTGGCACAGACTGCCTCCTCTGTCTTAAGTCCACAAGGGAGAGAAAAAGACCTGCATGAAAAGTTGACACTGCTGTACGTGTGTGTATTTGATAGTTTGTGTGCATATGTCAAAGCGAATGTAGGAGAACAGATGAGATATCTCTTGATTACAGCTGATAGGTTTATTTGAGGAAGGTCAGGAAGATTTGGGAGAAGAACAAGACATGAGTAGCTGATGGGGATGATAGGAAAGTGATGGCACAGTTCACAACACACACACATCATTTCTACAAACACACACTTGCACATCAATTCTAGGCACGCACGCACACACATGCACACGCACACACACACACACACACACACACACACACACACACACACACACACACGCACAAACCGACAGAGAGAAATGGAGGCCAAGACAAATGACAAAAATCTACATTAATAATCAAAGCAATGAAGCACAAAGTTAATCACAAAAAATGGAATAGAGGTGGGAGCATTTCAACACCAGTTTCCTTCTGTATTTCCATTGCCCTTCTTTGGGAACGAGAGATTGGACATGCCCACTAGTGCTGGGTTGTCAGAAAGAATCTGTCTGACACCAGTGAATGCCCCCCATGGCTCATCAGAAGTGTCAATCTGAAGAATGATAGATTTGAAGGTCAAAAAATAGGCAATTGAATGACAGCTTGATGAACAGATACATTAGATAAGATTATTGCAGTGCAAAAGGCAACTTTTTTCATGAATGTAGCTGGGAGATTTAGGATTTTCTACAGAATAAGATGTGTCACTTAAAGTTTTGTCACATTCAGTAACCAATCCCCAAAGTGTGGCTGACTTGTATCTACTCTGCAACAACTCCTGAAAGGTGGAATATCTTCATTCTCGTCATATAATTACCTCACCGGCCTGACAGTGAAAACACTCGGATGGCATTATCCGTTTTGATTATTGCCGTTGTTGCCCTCTAGGCATTCCATGTTTGATTACTCCTGCCTTGGAGGTTGATCTTTGTCTGATTACACTGGCTGTTTGGTTATTCTTATAATAGCAGTCTTGTATAAAGTTGTTTTTGTTTTTGGCAGGGGGGTTTTCATGCGGGCTTATCTGTATGTAAACATCTCTGTTTGGAAGTTTTCAGAGGATGGATGTTTTGTTAGGGTTTGGGGTGATTATTGATAGCTCTGAGGTTTGCTCGGGTGTGATTACTTTTGCCTGGCAGGCTAGCGTTTTAGAATAATTTGTGCCCTCCAGAACCGGTGTTTATTTTTGTCAACATTCCAATTACATCAGACCAATCAGTGTGGTCACAGCCCAGTCGTCTCATCTCCACATATCAGCTGTGTCAACATCCACTATCATCTCTGGCTGTCACACTGATTGTAACTCTATCACTCAATCTTTTTAGTGGTTAATTACATCTGGATCTTACTGTGAGAAAATAATAATAAGCCCAAGCTCTTGTCTATACTTTACTTTTGCATTAAAGTATGCCCAGGGCATACTGTTTAAATCTTATAATATATACTACATTTTGGGAAGGAAGTCCATCAGTCATTTATTTCCATGACGTGGCCGCAGCTGATTCATGACAGATTTTTATTCTTTTTTCCCCCCGTGCTTAATACTTTCAGTTTGAGCTCTTCCATGACAGTAATTGTCCAATTTTTCTCTGGCCATTTCTTTGGTGTTCTGGGTTGAAAGGTAATCGGTTTTGACTGACTCAATTAGTTCCAGTATGCCTGGTGAATTCAGCTGATTATATTGGTTCTGTCATACAAAGCCCTCAACATATTCTTTCATTGTCATTCACAAAATGAATGGGGAGAGGAGTATTCAGATTAACACCCATGCACTTTCTTTAATTTTATCACAGGGCTTCCTGGTTCACTGGTCTGTTTTATTATAAGTTGTGAGTTTTGGTAGACTTAAAATAACTGTTCAACTGAAAACATTAGGTTTCATTAAAACCACTTGTACTGCTTGATACAAATGCTTTCTATAAAATGATAAAATGAGGGGACTATTCAGATGCATTAAGGTAGAATTTCAGGATTAAGTGGGATTGACATAATCCTGCCAGAGGAGGGAAAAGGCCAAAACACAGGTTAACCACTAAAAAGCAGGAAAGGGATAAAACGAGCAGAAAAAAAAGCTTCAAACAGAGGGAGAGCACAGAAAAACAATATCTGTTAATGTAACAAGCAAACGGTTGGTGTAAAAGGACAGAGAAAACAGTTGGTATTGTTTTAATCCTGTCAGTGGGAACCTTCTAATCCCTTGCTGTGAGCATCACAGAAGCACGTTGGTGTTTTTGTCTTTTGTTCTTGGGGCTAATCCCTGGCTTGCTGGCCCCCAGGTCTGGGGTGGTACATTGATGACATGGTTTATTCAGCCTATACATTACACAAAGCACAGAACACACACAAAAATCCCTGACCTGACATGTCATCAGGGAATCCTAGACATTGGTGGTTTTGGCACAGTATAGTTTTTACTGTAGTAAGAAATATAGGAAAAATAAGCTTAAAATATTATCACAACAGAGTAATAACCATGAGATAATGTCTGTAAAGCATTGTGCAGACAGACCTTTATCTTTCTTTTTGTAATCCACATTTTCAACTGCAAAAAATATGATACCTAATTATTTTAGTCGAGCTTGTATTAGTTCAGACAGTTATTTTCAGGCTTTACTGTAATGTTTTTCTCTCTATGTTTTCACTTATTTTTTCCCCCTGTTACGCTTTAGATAGCTTTGGACAACACAACCTTGTGGATAGGTCTTGAAAAAGATTACAAAAACATAAACCACATGCTCACTCTAATGTTGATTGTGTACCTGAAAATGAGCACCTTTCTGAAAATGTATGATATTTTACAAACCATTATCCACCCAAATCGGAGAAAGACACAGAGCATCAACAATAGGGTTATAACCCTATTGTTGATGCTTTATTTCGTTCATTTTTTCAGTCTGAAATAAATAAATACATTTTCTTATACTGCAGCAACAGAAAATATTTGCTTGTGCTTTGCTATGAAAGTCAACCCTGATAATATACCAAAGCATATGAATTTAGTATTGCAAATAGCAGTTCAAACCCTCAAAAATCTGTTTAAATACTAAAGTAACTGTTCAACAAGTAATACATAGGTAAATAAGAGATATTCGTCTTGTTTTGTATCAAGTATGCTCTCATATGCAATAGCTGTTTCATCTATGCACCACATAAGACAGTTAAGATGCATTGTTATGACTGGACCTGAATGTTGTACTATGAACCACCAAAAGGATCAAAATCAGTGCCCATAGTCACACTGTACTGGTTATTTAATCTGTTTTACCACACAGAGCTGACTTTTTTAGACTCTCTCTGCTGTCATAAAGTTGGTTATTTAGTCTCTACAGCTAGCTTAAAAGCAGTGACATGTGCCTTTGCATTTTTTGACTGGAACCTGGAAATGTTTGAGCTGAAAGGGAGGACTTAATTGTTATTCCTATTTTTTTCTGTTATACTCAACCATTTGATTGCTTTTGATCCACTATTAAAGGTTTAAAACCTGGAAATGCAAATCCAGCTTACTGTTGAACAAAGAACTTGATTTTTAAGTGATTTTTATGATTTTTAAATACATCTGTGTGCTATGTGTAACACTTACTACCAGTAAGTGCAGTACTGTGTGCATACTGTGTGAGAGACAGAGAGAGAGAGGGAGAGAGACATTGTTGCCTTTGCACATACCTTTGCCGAAACCTCTTTGTAAATGCACGTATGCTTTTGAAAATTAATAAAAGTCCTTTATTTCATTGTCTCTATATTTTATATTAATATATACTTTATATTGTCACAACAGATTTTGCTCTTGCCTAGTCAGACTTGTGTTTTATCACCGAGGAAAAGTGGAAAAAGTAGCAGCAGTGCTGCTGCAATATTCCTCCCATTGCTGATTATAGAACAATGGTGAGACTTACAGTGATAAACTGTATCCTACTTGCCTACTTTCAAACACTGATATACTCCTTATGTCAGCAAATGCTAAATCTAAATCTCTTTTTGGGTTCCTCTCACAGAAACACAAAATGCAATTATCGCCTGTCATCATAACACCTCAGTGTCAAGTGATGATGGTGATAGCTTTACGAAACTTACATGAAGCCAAACACAAATTCATAGAGACATACGTTCATTTTGCCTCCTCACAGGGATTGTCTGACATCGCTTTGCCTGGCGGCTTAATGTTATGATGTCAATGGGTCATAGTGGTTTATGGGATTTAGCCTCTGGAGGAAGTCAGAGGCTCTTTAAAGCCAGGACAAAACGGCCTCTAAATTTAATTGAGGTTGCAAGTGGGCACAATAATAATGATCGGTCTTATCGTAAAAAAAGCATTATGTTGTAAGTATTAGGAATAACAGCCAGAATGGTTATGAGTGGATCCAATTCAACTGTGAAGAGAAAAAGATACTCAGTGACACTCAATAAAAGTGGCATAGTTATGACAGACATGGAAGAACAATTGTGTAAGATATATAAATTAATAAAAAAGCACCTGTTGTCACTGGCAAAATCAGTGGTGTTCTCTCCTGACAGCTGTGAAGCCTGTCTTCAATACCATGAAAGAAGACCAAATGTAGTGCAAAAAGCCAAGTCTTCCAAGATGGCATCAGTCTATATTGTGATCTGCATGCCTACACACTTTACAGATCTATCTGAAAACTCTCCAAGCAGCCCAAATCAGTTTAAGCTTAGAGAGGAATAGTACCGTTAATACTTTTGCCTTGACAGAAGAGAGCTTGAACGGCTCTCTAACAGAACTTTGAAACTTTACAGAAAATCATCCTATTTCCAAAACCCATAATCAGGAGTTGGTACTGTATTCTGTTCACAAAAATTCATCCTTTCGTGTGTATTGGCCTTTCGAGATGCCATTATTCCATTTTCAGTAAAAACTTCATCCATCTCATATTTCATATCTCCTAAAAAAAAAAAAGGAAAAAAAAATAGAAATAAAGAAATGCATTTTTTAGGATCAAGCTTCTTTCTGTTCTCAGAGGGAGATTAACATAATTTTACGGCAGGATTTACACTGGCTAAGACTTCAAATCTGTCCTCAAATCCCAAGTGAAGTGCAGGTTTTTTGCTTTCTTAGCTGTGTGTTTTTCTACATTGTAATATTTTATTTCTGGAAATGCAATACATGATTGCAGTCACACTGTAAGATCAGAAGAAAAAGAGGAATCATTCAAAAGGATATAATAGAGGACATAGATAACTTGCAGATTTAGGTCTTTGCATGTTAGTGTGTAGTAAATTTGCTCTGAAAAAGAAAAAGGTGAGTTATGGAATCCACTGTTTGGGCTACACAGTCCCAAGAGCAGTGCATCAAACAGAAATGTGAAAACGGTGATAGAGGCATCGACCAGCTCATGGTGCACTGAAAAACCACATCCCAGGTAGGCAGCAGGTAAGGTAACTCAGGGGAGTACAGGGAAATGAAATGGCAAAGTCAACACATGAATTAAACATTTTGTCCAGAAAACCCACTGTGCTGACACAGCACTTTGGTGATAACAAGTGTTTTTTTTTTTTCTTTTTTAGGTCACCATAGTTTTCTCATTCCATCATGCAAGTGGCATTAACATACTTTCTAGAAGGTCTTGTATCCAAGTATTTTTCCATCGTCATACAATAGATTTGTATAGCGCAGAATACAAAAGGCCAAGGTAGCTGTCTTTCATTGGTCTCATCAATCATATATGACATCTCAGGAGATATCTTACTCTGGTGTATTTTTGATGAAACTTGGAGAAGCAATGCATCTTCACATGCTGATCTGCCATTTGAGAGATTACATTTATTGTCCAAATACATTTTTAAAGGTCACATTTTCAAAGTCAGAATGGCCCGAAATTGCTGCAGCACGGAATCTGTTTGGAAAAAGGCACATAAAAGGGAGGGATGTGCGCATTCCAATCTAGCATTTATATTGTCAGACATTTGTATCACAGTATTTTTCAAGATTCAGGCAGTATATCATTATAATTATTTCTGCCTAAGTTGCACTTTATGTAGTTTTACAATATCTACAACAGCCCTTTTTGTTATTTGGGGATTTAAACAACAGAAAAACCCGAATAACAAAAAGAATATAAAATCGATTTGGCACAGGGAGCCAGTTGACAACAACCTGGGTATTACAATTTCACTTAGACTCGCTTGCTACCTAGCACTGCCTTTTAAAAATGCCATCTTACTAAAATGAGTGAAATTGCATGGTTTATATTCCTCATAGAAATGTTGTATTAAAACATTTTTTTAGATTCATCCATAATAATTTACCAAATATGTTTTATAACTGAATATTACATTTTGTCATCCTGTTCCCTGGGAAAAAGAAATCAATGCTGACTCAAGAATTTCACTGATTTCTGAAAGAATGCAACAGCAGGTGTTAAAACTCTCAAACTGTGAAAGGCCTTGGAAACAAGTCGAATCTTTCTGATTAGATTTGTAGTGGCGGAGCTTTATGCTGATTCTTCTGATTTTTATTTTTATTTTTTTATGATTTCCTATAGTTTAAAAAAAATCTAAGAGCATTTATTCTTTTTTTAATCAGCAATTTCTTTTATTTTCATTTTAATGAACAGCTGCAGGTGTTACCATGTTGTGTAGGGTTAGGGTTTATTGAAAAAAATATAAAATGCTTTTTTTTTTGGTCTCACACATTCGGTTTGTATGTCCAACAGTCTCGTAATCATAAATCAAGGTAATACTCGCAAACTGGCTGCTTTAACCTCCTAAGACCCGAACTCTTTCACAGCATGCATTTTTAATTTCTCTTTGATATTTGGTCACATTGGGACCCGATGAATGTAAAAACAAAGAATTACCAGATTTTATTTAACCTTATTTTTGTTTCTAATAAAACTGAGAGCCACATATGAGGATATTCGTTTAAAAGTTTGATAGAACAGTGGCAGTATAATGTCCTCGTAAGTGGATATCAGGCCCTTGTAGAGCAAAATTGAGTATTTTAGTCTAAATAACCCAAAATGTGATGTCCACATATGTGGATGCCAGGTCCTAGGAGGTTAACTGGTCATTTGGCTGCCTGTAATTTCATTATTTCTAAGCTAGTTCCACTTCATGTCTAATTCTCATAGATCACAACAGATGCTTTTACTAAAAAACACCCTTTTGCCACAGCATGACACAATGCTTAGTAGTGTGTCAAGCAGCTAAATCAAATTGGATACTGGATATTCATACTGTACTTTAAAAATAAATAAATAACTCTTAGCATTCCCTAAACAGACTGCTCTTGACCTACAACCAGCAGTTCATGTTTCAGTAAGCATCTGACATCTGTTAGTGTTAAAAAAAATGTTGAAACATTACTCACTCTGCTTTAAACGAACCTGGTGTTTGAATTCGTTTCAATCGCACTTTGCTGTTTTGCAGCATGTATACAAATTATATCTTATTTATAGTTTGGCCCATTTCCACACACATTATTTTTAAAGGAGCAGGTTCCTTAGTGGCTAATAGTCAGAATCTGGTGTGACTTGGTTCTGAAAATTCTGGATGGATGTGTTGACTTGCCTCACCTCACCTCAGCAGATTAAACTTCTATACTGCACATAACTAAACGAGTTTATCCCCCTTGTGATTTTTTTTCATTGTTTGCAAAGTCTGCAAAACCTGTGTTTGAATACTACACCACTTTTACCTTGGGGATTTAGTTCATGCTCCTTAATGCTCATGATTTATTTTTCTATCTGATCCTACTCAGTAGAACTACTTCATGGCGCAATGCTACAGTGAACCCTTACACACTCGCCATCTGTCTTTACAGCTGCAACAGTACTGCATTAAATGCTGCTTGGATGCACACAATGACTAATGCTGAGTAGTCTGTACTCTGTGGCATTGATTCCAGGTTCAGCCACTGTAAAATACAAATGTAAAGTACTTGGTGTCTTGCAGTGTCTTTTCGTAATCTGTGCAGTAGTTACCGGCAGCCTTTTAGCTTGGTTAATGTGTGGTAACTTGGACTATGCACTGGGAATATCAGTGATTTTAATTAATAAATATATGTTATTAATACCTTACGTTCCTAATCTAGGTTCAAATTTTGAGTAGAGCTCACCCCCTCCATTGTAATGTCATATGTACACTATCTTGTAATTAATATTAAAGGAATATGCTGTTTTTGCAAATATGATACATTTGTTTTGGTGGAGCCTTTGGTTATCAAACCTGTAGCAAAGGCTCAGTCATGTTGCTTAGAATTTTATGAAGTAAGTTAAGGAACAATCTATCAGGAGAAAGAAACATTGTGTATTGTTTCAGTCTCTTAACATAGAGGCTGTCTACCAAACCCTCAACTAAGTAAAGCAGTATTATTCAATACAGACAGTGGAAAATCACCCTACTGCTTCAAACACCTGGACAAGAAACAAATTGGTAAGAGTGTTGCCTTTACAACCACCCTGTTACTCTGCAGACTCAGCACACAGCATCATGTACCCAAATCCAAGAGTGGGGAATAGATTTGTAGTCTGTCACATCAATGCAGTGGCCTTTTCAATGCGTCTTTAGAGTGATATGAATCCAGTAAAATTCTGCCATTCATATTAATATGTTCTTTACAATATCCACTGGCATTTTTTTCAGCGGGTTACAGAAAGACGCATAAAGTATCCATGAAAAATAATTGTTTTGAAAAACAATTGTTTATTCACCTACCTTTACTAGGTTCCCATTTGCTCACCTTGCTCTTCCTGCTCTTGTACAAATTGTCTGTCCTCTCTGTCTCCCTCCATCTTCCTCACTCCTTCTTTGCTCTAACAGTCATAGTCAAACTCATTGTATCCAACTAGAAAATAACAAAAAAGAATATTATAAGAGTTGGGGATTAACATTTGATATCAGTATAACACCTTACTCTTTTTGCTGTCGTCACCCTGCTTTGTTTCTTTCTGTCTCCCTCTCTGTCCCCCTCTCTCAGTATTTGTGCTGTTACCAGAAAGTTAAAGTAAATAACAGTGAAACATAATTTACAGCCTAATAACGGCATAAACTCATCCATATCAATTTATATCAATATTCTAACTGAATACAGGCTGCTGCTGGACATTGACAAGTAACATCCTTTTAGCTTGCTCACACCTGGAACTGGAGCTGTACTGTAAACAAACAATGAAGCCCAATAAGACCAGAATAGGCATAGAAAAAACCTAAAAGAATAAAGTAAGTAAATCAGCTTGGTTGGCACCTAGCGATATGCCAATAGCCTACATTAGCTAATGTTGTTAATGTCTATTTACAGAACAAATACAAATAAACAGACACTTCAGAAGTCACAGAAATGTCCCTGCATTATCAGAACAGTCTGCACTGCCTGCACTGTAGCGTCATAACATCAAGAACACTGGACATTAAAACCTGTTTTTATTCTAACCTCTTACATCTCCAGCAAACGAGTTGGCAAAATACAACATCAGACAACAGTTTCAGACAATAATAATAAAAACATGATGTGAATGGCTTGATCAAGAATTGAGCTGGGTTAGGGGTCATATATAGATAAGACCCAGAAGGGGCTTGTTTGGAGGCGTGGTCCCACTCCTGAAATTCAGATAATTTATTTCAAATTGTTGCTGAGATGGCCTCAGATTTTACTCTATAATGCTTAAGAGTTTATCATTGACTTAATGACTATGAGGTGCCCAAGTTCTATGGCTGCAAAATAAGCCCAGATTCTCACCTCTGCACCATCGTGCTCGACAGCTGGAATGAGGTGTTTGTGTTGATATGCTCTGTTTGGTATTCAGCAATCTTAAGACTGTGCATTACGACCGTACCAGACATCCCCACTTGGCCTCCTCTATCAAATGGACATTGTCTCTCCATTACCCACTCTCTTAATTACAATGGACACACAAGGTGTACTGTCAGTACACAAGATAGATTTATGTTCAAAGTCCAGTATACATGTGTGTTTAATGTTGCCTGTAACCTTAAAATCTATATTTAGGGGTTTTTTTGGTTTTTTTTTTAGCATAGATCACAAACTACCTCAGTCAAGAAGAAGGAACAAAAATCTGAGCAAACTTTATAAGGCAAGTTTTAGTATGAGTTTCTTTCATATATATCAAAGCATATTTAACATTTCTGAAAAAAATATTTCACGTGGGTTCACAACCTGTCCATCCTTTCTGTAGTGATGTCAAGACTATTTTCTTTGTTTTTACATTTTGCAATCCTTTTTAGTAGAAGAAAACTGTGCACATGAAAATATATTATTTGAAAATGTAATTAGCTGCTTCAGTTCAAAGCCTCATTGCACTGTGTGTAATGCAAATCTGTATTTCAAACAGGAATTTAGAGGCTGTTCCATGTGTATGAATGTGCATGAGTCACATCAGACTGTTTCCTGTTTGATCAGAGACACCCTCAGATGTCATACGTTTTTTTAATGTGTTCTTCAGAAGAAGACTCTATTTGTAGAGGTTGAGGTATGCATGTGTGTTTGTATATGTGTGCACGCTCGTATGTTTGTCTGAAGCCCACTCAGACTTCCCAGTGCAGACACCGAAGGTCTCTCTTGTTCTCCCCAGTGGCGCTGATTGGGAAACAGCTCCAGGCAACCTCTAGGCTCTAACTCTCACTCCTTTATCTCGTGTTTGTGAGTGTGTGAGTGCAAGTATTGTATCTAAATCTGTGTGCGTGCATGTGTGTTTATACATGTGCCCATGTGCACCCTGTTTTCTACTCAAACTGCTTCATCCTGATTAGCACATGCTAACTTTAGATGAAAAAAAAAATCAACAGAGAAAAGGAGGATGATAAAGACGGGTTGAGTTCAGAAGTTGATGTAACAATATTGGGTTTGCTAAGTGGGAAAAAAGGAGTCGAAGAAAAAAATGAAGTGAAGGTTGAGGTTAAAAAAACAAAAGAAAAGCAGAGAAAAGTGACTTGCTGAGCAGGGGAACAAAGAAAAAGGTTGAAAAAACAATGACTCAACCAGGATAAGGAAGGTAAAATTGAAAAGATATTGCGGTCAGATGAGAGGAAGGAAGGAAAGAAGGAAGAGGATGAGACCAAGGGGGGAATATGATGGAGGAATGAATCAGAATGTAAGAATCACTGCCAGGTGTTTGAACTTTGAAAAAGACAGTATTTGAGGGTAAAGAATAAAGGATAAAGGATAAAGGTTTGTTGAAGCCAAGGGGGATTCTTTCTCATTCTCTCTCACTCTTCCTCCGTACTTCTGACTCTTATCAGACTGATTGAGATTTTACCTGAAACTTAAGTCATACAGATTTCTGCACACAGAGGTTGAGGGCGAATGAGACAAATATATCACAGATCTGCAGATTGATTTGCAAGTGTCCACTGACAGGCATATGAATGTGTATGAACCATGTAAGACTATTGGAACGAGGTAAAGGTTCGAATAATAACAAAAGGTATCCTAGTCCAAATAAAAATCCGTAGTTAAACATTTCTACCACTTATATTGTCAGTCAAAATATAGATAATTAATAAAACTAAAAAAAGAATTAGATTAATGTTGCTGCACAATAATGTTGTTTAGCTGTCACTCAATGTAATTTGGGATTGTTGCAGAAACATTGAACCCTCTTATGTCCCATTTGTTGCCCTCAGCTGGCTGTGTGTCAAATTATCCTTTGAATTGATAAATCCCTGCTCCAACACAGTGCTACAGAAATGATGCGCCTTTCTTAAAATTGTGATTGATTTGTGCATATACACACATGGCTCAGCAGCAGTAATTTAATTAATGCTGGATAATTCAGAATCTGACTGTAAATAATGTTCTATGTTCTTCTGCTGACAGGTCAGCTGTTACACACAGATTTTTATAGTGAAATTGTTTGTGATAAAGCCTGAGCTTCATCATAGCTGTCATTTGTTTTTTAAATTACAATGCCTATTGTTAGGCATAGCATTAAATTTCAGGGAATTAATTGTGTTCTATGATTTTGAGTTGTAGTATTGCTACTGCTAGGTGTAATGGGACAGGGGATGAACAACAACAGAAGTAGTATTCAATTTAAAGCTAGCCAACACTTGAGCATTCTGTGTACTGTTAACAAGAAAGCACAGAATGTAAATGTCCAGTGATGCCAGACAAGAGCACCACCAACTGCATCATTACCAGGGAATGTTTTGCAATTTGTAAGTGTCAACTATGTTAAAATTAATTAGTGATGCATTTTTACATACGTTGGTTTGGGCAATTAACCAAAGTGAACAATAGAAGAATTTCAGCTACTCCCTTGTTCACAAAGGATTGCCACAGCAGATAGCTGCATATTTGATTTGACTGACGTTTACAACACTTTGAAATAAAAGTCAACTTAGGCACTTTCTTGATTACCTAGATATAAAAATACTTGATAACTATAAACATATTGTGTTTATGGGTATTAAATGATTCCTTCTTGTTGGTTGCATCTGAATCAAAGAAAATTCAGATCAATCAGATCTATATGTGTTCACCTAATGAGAAGTTATTATTTCAAAACAGTGACTCTTTCATTGCTAACTATTGTGCATGTGCCACACTCTGGAAAAATTTCAAATCAAAGACAGTGAGACAAAACGTTACAAGGTTGTTAAGTTAACACATCATCAGAGCTACCAGTTGCAGAACTACCTTTTTGCATTCTTAATATAAAGGGTAAGTAGTGCATATGTATAAATATAGACCTGGATATATTAATTTCTGTAGGAGTGATAAGTAATGAGTGGTAGGTCTGTGCTATAACTGAGACTTGGAGGGGAGTGTTATGGTCTAGCTTCTTTTAGCAGATGTTAGCCAATCCTCAGTGCTCAAAGAAAACTGTTAGCAGGCTTAATTCATCTGAGAGACAGCATCTTCTATCATCGCAATTTAGCTCATCTCAGAAGTTGGGACAAGCCGCAGCCCTCAGAAGGCAGTAAGTCCTGTAATTCCTGTCTAAATTTTCTGCCACACTGACATGAATCTTTACACATCCTAAGTAACAATGCAAAACCAACTAGAAAATATTAGAACATGTCTGTTTAGTTGCAGACTTGCGCCAGTTTTTTCTTTTTTATTTGAAAGCTTCAGTAAGCAGAATGTGCTGGGTTAATCCCATCTCCGCAACTATTCAATATATATTATTGGACATGAACGTCTAATTAAGTTGTTATCTGCAATAATTTGCATAGCAATTTTTTTGTAAGTAACCTTGAGTAAATGGCCTGTATTTATATAGCGCTTTACTAGTCCCTAAGGACCCCAAAGCGCTTTACATATCCAGTCATCCACCCATTCACACACACATTCACACACACACACACACTAAGCACATTAGTTTTGCTATAGATATTTTGCCATTATTAATTACCTGTAATTGTAGTTGATAAATTGCTCAATGTTTCATGTTTTTCATTCATGAATACATTCCCATTTTCCCACCTTTGAATGATTAATATGACTGAAAAACTGATGCATCAAGGTTGAAATTAGAGTTCTTTGTGTGTGTTTTACAGTTGAAATTTAAGTCGAGTTTGTAATATTCTTTCCTTTAAGTACGTCACAGAATAAAGGAGTCTCCTTCATCTGCTATGGAGTATATAAGAGAAAAAAGAATTCTAATGACCTTGAAAGTCAAAATATACCTACATATACAGCTGAAAATGAGTTCTTTGCTAAGTTGTCTGCTATTTGTAGATACTGGCTGATCTCTGAAATTGAGGGAAAAAGCTGCCAACACAGAAAAAACAAAACAAAACAAACAAAAAAACAACAACTTTGAAATACCTTCAGAAACCCAGGAAAACTATTGCTCAAGATCATTTCTTTATATTTTGCTTCCAAGGAACCAGACTTTCTTTCCATTTTTTTAAAAATGAAGGGTGGCTCAAGACTTTTGCACAGTACCAATACAGTACAGTACTGCAGACTGGACTACTGCAATTCATTGTATTTTGGTCTCAACCAGGCCTCCATTTATTGTCTTCAGATGTTCCAAAATGCAGCTGCTCATATGCTAACTGGCCCCAAACGGAGCATATAACCCCAATTTTAGCTTCCTGTTTTTTACAGGATCCAATTCAAACTTTTACTTTTCGTTTTTACGTCACTCAACACCCAAGCCCCTCCGTACCTGTCTGAGCTCCTATTTGTTTATGCTCCAGAAAAAATAAAACCTGAGGTCCAGCTCAAACTTAATGCTATCCATCCCTTGGACTAAACTCAAATTTCGTGGCAATAGAGCTTTGTCTGTGGCAGGTCCCAGACTTTGGAATATTCTTCCCCTAAATATTAGATTTGCACAAACTCTTGATCAATCGAAATCGCTTCTAAAGACACATTTTTATGCTCTGGCTTTTAATACATTTTGACCCAAGCATTTTGGTCTTATTTCATAATCTTAGTTATTGTTTAATTCTCTTATTGTCCTTTTATTTTTATTGTTGTACTTTTGTTTTTACATTGTTTCTGTTTTAATGGTATTTTCATATTGTTAAGCACTTTGTGCAACATGGTCTGTCTGGAAACCTTGACCTTGACCTAATACATGGTGATTAATAAGTTGATAGCAATTTTACAGCCAGAGAAACAAAATAGCAACAGCCACAAATGTTAAACTTCAGTTTTCAACATGAGACTTCACAAACCCAATTTTTTGATATTTTTAACATATTTAACATAAACAGTGAGTTTATGTTAAATATGCTAAAAATATCAGTTATTTTAAATGGTATGTTTTTATAGTGACAAAAAAATTAATGTATTTAATTTTGCAGTACTGCATGGACTGTCTATACAAGTTGCTACACTTGCTACACATTCATAAGAACAATATAGCACGGAGGCAGAAAAAATAAAATTAGTGTCTGTTAAAATGGATTTTTACCCTGTGTTGACTTTACCCTGTATAGAACTCATTGTTTCAAAAGAGCTTTCCAAATGGAGTGAGTGAAATCCTACATGTGGTGACTTTGACAAAGTCAAAATGTTCCTACGGTTTTTGTGTGCTCACAAACTGAAATGTTCATGTTATTTAATTTGGATTCACCCCTTTTTAGCACTTAACTTCACCTCTCCACAGAACAGAGAACAAAAATGGAAACAGCTGGGTATTTTACAGAAATTGAATGTGTTAACTTTTAATGTGTTAATCGTGTAATTTCTCTGTGGCAAACTTTGTTATCTAAATAAATGAATCTAAGTGAAATGACAAGATTGATATTTTGAATATTTTCTATCCATGTATTAGTTTATTCAACAAGACTGACATTTGTTACACAAAGTACATAAGAGTTGCAGTGTTTTGTTGCTCTGAGGTATTTGATTGATGCTGAGTGCATTAACAAATATTTTGTTGGATTCATTAAAGCCAAATATTTGGACTCAATTGAAGGTTAATATATTAAAGCTACGTAATTTTATGATATTTAACTGATGAATGCATGTCATGTTCATAGAACATCATCAAAATATGTTAAGCAAACTTTTAGATGGTGACATGATAAAAGTACGTTCATTCAACAGATGATGTTTTTTAAGTGCAGATGTCTTTTATGACAAGTCTCCTCCTGGTCTCAAACCATGGGCATTTTGTGTATTAAGTGAATTTGTGAACCATTACAGTTTGGTACTGAAGAGTCTTGCTCCAAATTAAAACAGGTTCTAATTACTCATCACAAAGTGTACTTATATCTTTTCATTCATCTTTCAACTTTGGATTTTCTATCAAAAAAAGGATTTTCATGAATAACTACATGCTCAGTTGTTCTTTTTTATAACTGGAATAAAAAAAAAAAAACACAGACAAATCCCCAAAAAGGGGAAAAAACAACCTAGACCTTCAAAGGTGGATCCTATGTGGATTTTATGGATGCTCCGATCAATTCCAAAGCATACAGTGACTGATCAGTAGTATAGAAAAATCCCTGGCAGCAACAGATGTTTTATTTATTGCCTCCAGCTTCATTTTAACTTCATATGCTAGTTTCATACTTTTCATGATGCTGATGAAATTGTAAAGATGACAAAAACCACAATATTGAATCCATTTGAAAATAATATATCATTCTTCCACTCCATGTTGATAACATCACACGTCACAGCGTCTATGAGCGCAGGCTTCAATTATATTGAAAGAGCAGTGGGAGTTTCAGTGAGTGTGAGAAGTCTGAGAATACAGCGCACAGCATAACAAGAGCACATCTCAAACAATGCTCTTTATCTTTCAGAGAACTTTCTATACTCTCACAAAAATACACACACACACACACCTACACACACAAACAGACACACACACGCACGCTCCCAGATCTCAGGAGGGATGTAAAAAAAAGCATTAAAGAGCTGTCTCCATTCACTTTCATCTCTCATCTCTTTTTAATACATCCTCCTTTCTGGAGCAGGTCTCACTCCCCCAGCTGTTATTTTAGCAGCTTGAAGTGTTTGTGAAGTATATTCCCAATCAATCAGTGAACGTTTTCTGGAAGAGTTTGAAAGACATAACAACTTCTGCTTGCTGTCAAGACGTGAACAGGTGCTTAATGTGTGTGTGGCCTGTGTGTGTGTGTTCATGTTAGATCGCATCAGGCCCATGCGCTTGCCTTGTCTTCTTTCCTCTCATGCCCTAGCTAACACAGCTGGCTGCCTCATATCCATTAGGAAGTTCTCTTCAGCTCCATTCCTTCGCTGGGTGTCACAGTGCACTGAGCACTGGCCTGTGTGTGTGTATATACATCCAGCTTTGCAAGAAGTATGTGTGTCTATCTGCTCAACGTAGGAATGAATGTGTGTCTAAGTGTGTATAAGTGTGCATGTGTGCCCTTCAGACTGCTCACGCTTCATTTGTCTGCTGAATGAGACCAGAATCTCTCACTATTCACTAGAGAATCCTTCTGAATTCTCTCTCCACCGGGGTACTGCTTCAGTAAGCACTCTTAATGGTAACCCAACAATGTGTGTGGCATGTGTGCGCAGATGTGTGCACGCATATATTAGAGTATTAAAGTAAATTTACTCTAAAACTTCAGAGCTGCTATTTTCTGTGTGTTTTTGTGTGTATCTACATACAAATACTTTATGAGCTACGGAGGACAGCATAAGAATGTCAAGAGAGTTTAAGGTCAAAAGGGCCCAAGAGCTGGAGATGAGAAGGCCAATGCTCAGAACTATACAGAGGACATACATGAATTTACCTCTTAGTCTCTATATCCTTCAAAACCTCTCATTGCATCTTTCAAACTTTCTCATTTTCTTCCTTACTCTTCTCTTTCTTATTACCCTTCTTCATAATTCTCTGATCCTCATTTGTCTCTTCTTTACACACACACACACACACGCACACACACACACACACTTCTTCATCAAAGTTGCCCAGTAAGATCACCCATATAAATGCATCACGTTCCTCTTTAGGGAAAACAAATACAATTTACTCGACTGATCCAAGTTTTGATTTTCTAAATATCCATGTTTATTGTTCTTTCTTCCTTGCTTGCATGGTAGTAGCACTTCTCACGTCTTGCTGTGATGTTGCTGTTGTGTTATTATGCCTAAGTAGGACCCATGCTGAGAAAATTGGCCCGAGTTCAGCACCGGGATAAATGACCAAAAAGGCCTTATAATAAGCACACATAATGGCCTGTGTACGTACGTTTTGTTTTTTTTTCCTTTTTTTTGCCTGTTTGGATTTGTGAATATGTGTTCACTATGTGCTTTCTATGTGTGCACTCGTCTGTGAGTCTGCATGCGCTTGATAATGATAACCATGAATTATGCATGTGGTGTGATGCTTTTCATTCAATTTCAGCTCTTATTTTCCCCCAAACAACATTACAGAGGCGGGTCTCTGGGCATTTGGCTGTAAATAAACTCGAACTAATAGACTTCAACTCTGGGCAACACCCGTCTGCAAAGCACTCGCCAGGGAGCAAGCTTAACAAATTGCCTTCAGGCCCTGTACTCAGGTCAGCTCCTGTACATTACCATTGACTTTCAGGGGTACCACTGAGGTTAAGAAAAACAGATCTGAAATCAGCCTTCTCAGGGCACAGTTCTCCTCACCTAAAAGGCAATTCCAAAAATGGTAATAAGCTAACAAAAGCTAAAATATTTTGAATATTTGCACACATAAATGCCATGTTACATCAACAAAGGATTTTGTGCCCTGAGCAGAAGTTGATAAATAAATCAAACTGTTTAATTTTGTGTGGGTTGATTGTGTCTTCTGGGCATAACTGTACAGATTTTATACATATAGAGCTGAATGCCTCTGAACAGGTATGTGTCAGAGGCTTCAGGTTACATGTTCTATTTTCTGTGAAATGCTCGGGGTATCAGGATGAGGCAGTATGTTGCCATACATGAGTGGCCATATATCCCTTGTCTATGATCTGTGACCTTGTCCTCTCTCATCACTCGTTGCTTGTGACTGCGCAGTGGCTCAGAGCGCTCTCTCTCCCTGCCTCTCTTCTTGTCGCTTCCTCTCTCACTCTTTCGCTTTCTCTGTCCGATGCGCTTCGTTGCTCTTCAAGAGCCCCAAGCTCCCCTTTTTAGTGCCTGGGGCGCCCTGCTCAACACTTGTGACATTGGAAGTATGTGTATGTGGCTGTGCATGAGCATGAGCATGTACTTATATGCATGTGTGTTAATGTTTTAGCCCATGTGAGGGGAGTCAGTCTTATGATTTTGCAGAAGACAATCACCTGCAGCTTTGATTCAAGCAACTGGAATCACATAGTCTTCTGCCAACATTTCACACACTGTTGTTTATATGTGTGTGGGAACATTGATCCTTAGTGACTAAGTAACTTTATGCCACCCTACTTAAAAAAACACTGCAGAAAACAGTTTAGGGCTTCCTAGCCTGGAGAGAGTGTCCAGTGACAGTGGTGAAGACATCCTAAGGGCCAACAGGGAAGCCAGTAGTGCAGATGGAGGAATTCAGAGAGCCGACATTGGGGACACAGATGTGGCTTGGCTGTTGACAGGTGTTGATAGGGGTATGGGTCACCTTTGGTCATTGGCTAGAAGCCAATGTTGATGAACATTGATGACCCACTGGCTTGGGCTCTGGACTCTGTGCCAGAACAAGACCCATAGGTTCTGGTGCTATGTGTTCCTCAGGCCCAGGTAGCTGGAGTGACAGTGGTAACTCTGGAGACTCGGGGGCTACAGGAAGCTCTGAAAGAAACTTGGGGGATGCAGGCTGTTACTTGACCCGGCATGCAGTTTTCTCACAACCAACTCTGAAGGCTGAGGCTAAGACCTGTCCGCCCTCACCCTGGGGACAGCTGTGGTTGTAGGAATGGTCTGGGCCCTCAAAAAACACAACATGCTGGGCAACAGACACAAGACTATTTGCACTCAAATCTTGCAGAAGCAGGCCTGCCCAACCACTTTCCTTGTATGAATTCATAATGCTCTAAGGTGCTGGTTTCTGAAACAACAAATACTATTTTCAAACATCATTCATCAGAAGGCGTGTTGTAATTGTAACTATACACTATACTTGTTTTAGGTGTAGAGTGCCATTTTGCAGCTGTGGATAATGTTTCAACAACATCAACGCTGTTGTCTTTTTTCCTATGTTATTTAATCACATATAACAATAACATATTCATGTCTCATAAAGGAAAATGTTTTCTTGTAAGTGACTATGGAGGAACATTACTGCCACGCAGTGTAACTTGCATGCTGGTAATGGGTGGTTGTGTGTGTTACTGACAGTAGGCAGCATTACTGTTGTGAACCCCACAATTAGCATTTAACAACTCATTTACAGTGGAAGAATAGTCCGCGCTGCAGGTCTCTGCCAGTCACGTGATACAGGTCACTCAGGACGGTACCATGCTGACATGTCAGCAGTGAAAAAACAAAATGTTGGATGTGGATTTGAATGTGGAGTAAAACTATTCATTTTAAAAAACAAGAAAGGAAGAAATCATTGCCTCCGAACATAAAAATTAGCTTGAGTTTTGTAGGCAAGAATTCATAAAGTGTTAAAATGTGAGAAAAAAAATCATCATTAAGTAATCGCTTACTTTACCATTGGTTTTTTGCCACTGCCAGACAGTATGTGTTTTTTGCAGTTTATAAATTATCTTTTTATTTATTTGGGGGACAATGAAAACTTATCCAAACCTACCATGCTCTGTGTTAACAAAAAACAACTGCCCCCTGAAATCTAATAAGTGATTATGATACCCCAGCAAAAACCACAGACAAGCATTTGGATGGCCATATTTCCTTAAATGAATCAAATAATCATTTTAAATCTGTTTTGTATTTACTTGAGTTGCCTTTGTTTAATATTAAAAATTGTTTGATGATCTGAAACATGTAAGTATGACTAAAATGCAAAAAATAAGAAATCAAGAGGGTAAATACTTTATTCACAATTATGTATATATGAGTTGGTTGAACTAATTATTCATATTTTGTAAAACATAAAAAGGCAGTCAACTTATGGGTTTAAGTAAACAGATCTCTAGCCCTGGAAGATAGTGGTACAACTTCCCAAGTCTGGACTAATTTTTTAATCAAATATTAATCTTTTTGAATATCAGTCATAATGCCACATGCAAATCAAAGACAGCCTTTTGAACTAGAAGGTTCTGCAGTATTTTCATCTAGAAAAAAAAAATGCTGTATGCTGTCTCCATTGGAGTAAATCAGCAGTTGGCTGGAGAAAAACCTGTCAAGGCAAGTGTCGATTAACCTGCCCGGAAAAGAAAGGAAAGCAAGGAAAGCAAGGAAAGAAAGTTGGCAGAGAAGTATGTGAAGTTGGCACAGGACTTGTATAGTACCCAGGTCATTAAAACATGGCCAGGTGATGCTCTCCTCCAGCTACACGACTGTTTTCATCTCACAGTCTGGCCCATCTTTGAACAGCTGGACCTGGAGACCTTCACTAAGTCTGTCCTTTTCTACATTGAGTGCTGTGCAGAGAATGTGACAGTGACCAAAAACATCTGGGTTTTTCCTAATCTTGGATGACCACTGATGAACAGGTTCTGTTCAGAACTCGTAACTCAACCTTCAGGATGAGGAGCAGTTCCCTGTACAAGACTGCCAGAGTAAACCTGAGGAGGGGCATCAAACAAGTTAGGGAGGCCAACAGGAGGAGGATAAAGGGATTCTTCACAGATAACAGCCCCTGCTAGGTGTGGAGAGGCATCAAGGCCCTCACCAACTTCAAAGGCCAGAGCCCCCTAACCCCCGAGAGCAGCCTCACACTAGCAGATGAGCTCTATAGTAAGTATAGTAAAGCGCTATATATATACAGGCCATTTATAGAGATTGAAAATGTGACGTCATTTCCGGGGTAAAACCGCAAGGGATTGTAGGTATGAGTGGCAAGCAGTACTAGCGCACGCAGGATTTCACAAGAAAACAGTCTCACAGTGATAAAAAGAAACACAAAGAATGGCAAGAAGCTGTTGTATTCCCATATGGAAAAGATATATATAAATCTTATAAAGTTTGTATCTGTCTTGTGTGAAACTTGTATGAAAAGCATATAAGAGTGAAAACAGATATAAGATCCCTTGAAAAATTATATAATGAAACTTGTATGTTTTGGATACTTACTAAAACAATGTATGAAAGTAATGAGAAAGTGGCCACTTTCATGAGTAAATCATGTAAGCCTTATATGATTTACTCATGAAAGTGGCCACTTTCATGAGTAATCACATATAAGTTTTTACTATTTCTTTTCCATATGGGTTATTAACTGCAATAGCCGGTCGCATGACAGCCATGGGAAGCAGCTAATAAATGCAAGTAGTGATTAAAACCGCAGAATTAATGATTACAGGTGCTGGAAATTCTAGCGCTTGATGCAGTGTTTTGATTTTGCTGCCACTCATACCTGGAATGCAATGCACGAAAGTCACGTGGTCTTTCAATCTCTATAACTTCTCTGCTCAGTTTGAGACCATGACTGGCTTCAATCAGTCAGACTCGGCTGGGTGTCTGGTACACAGGGGCCGCTATTGAGAACAGGAATGCTCCAAAGGGGGTAATTAGCACTGCCAAAAATTATTGGCTGCCCTCTGGCACCCCTGAAGGCCGTTGCCAGTACCTCTTGTCTCCAGAAAATGAAGGACATCACAGGTGAACCCTTGCACCCTGCCCACCACTTGTTTGACCTCCGGTCAATCAGGTCCGACACAGGTCCCTCCAGACCAGACTCGCAAACAGTTTCTTCCCCTGGGCCATTAGGACTTTTAGCACACACTATCTCCCCACACCCCACCCCTGCCCACCCACCCAACAATCTGAGCCATGGTCTGAGTAAGCCTCATCACTCAGGCCACTCAAACACAGACTCTACTCAGATCGAGTCCTTTGCACTACTTCCAAGAAAGTTGCAACCTGTTGTCTATGTGTGCCTTTTCTATTGTGCGTCTTTCTTTTGTTTTGTATAAATTCCTCACGTATTGATATATTTTTCCTGTTTGTTATTTAATTCTGTCTTACTATTTCTGTTTTATTCCTGAACAGTTGACGTGGAGCACTCACAATTTCATTGTACACAAGATGAATGGATGTATTGAAAAGGGATATGAAGATTGTGCTAAGGATATGGAAAAAGTGAGGCATAATCTGTTGTGGCGTCCCCTAAATGAATCATCTGAAAGAATAAGATGATGAAAAATTCCATCCATCCATCTTCTTCTGCTTTATCCAGGGCCGGGTCGCGGGGGCAGCAGCCTAAGCAGAAAAGCCCAGACCTCCCTCTCCCCAGCCACCTCCTCTAGCTTATCCGGGGGAACACCGAGGGGTTCCCAGGCCAGCCGAGCGATATAATCTCTCCATCGTGTCCTGGGTCGGCCCCAGGGCCTCCTCCCAGTGGGACATGCCAGGAACACCTCAGCTGGCTCCTTTCGATGTGGAGGAGCAGCGGCTCTACTCTGAGCCCCTCCCGGATGGCTGAACTTCTCACCCTATCTCTAAGGGAGGGGCCAGCCACCCTTCGGAGGAAGCTAATTTCCGCCGCTTGTATTTGCAATCTCGTTCTTTTGGTCACTGCCCACAGCTCGTGGCCATAGGTGAGGGTAGGGACGTAGATCGACCGGTAAATTGATAAATTGTTTTGTGGACTTGGAGAAGGCATTCGACCGTGTCTCTCGGGGTGTCCTGTGGGAGGTGCTACGGGAGTATGGGGTGTCTGGCCCATTGCTACGGGTCATTCGATCCCTATACAACCGTTGCAAGAGCTTGATTTGCAGTCGGACTCGTTCCCGGTGGGTGATGGGCTCCGCCAGGGCTGCCCTTTGTCACCGATTCTGTTCATAATTTTTATGGACAGGATTTCTAGGCGCAGCCAGGTGGCGGAGGGCTTCCACTTCAGTGGCCTCAGAATCTCATCTCTGCTTTTCGTGGTTCTGTTGGCTTGATTGGGTGATGGCCTCCAGCTCGCACTGGAACGGTTCGCAGCCGAGTGTGAAGGAGCGGGAATGAAGATCAGCACCTCCAAATCTGAGGCCATGCTTCTCAGCCGGAAAAGGATGGAGTGCCCACTCCGGGTCGGGGATGAGTTCCTGCCCCAAGTGGAGGAGTTCGAGTATCTCGGGGTTTTGTTCGCAATTGATGAAAACTCCTAACTTTCAAATTGCTCTTAAAGACACATGTAATATACATTACAATGTTGAAATGTAAGTCTCAACCATTAACTTGTTTAATACTTAATCCTTCTGATTAATTTCATGAAATATATGTCATGGTCCCCGTGTCTCGCCAACTTACCCCGTGCTAGGAGACATGTTTTGTTTTTTGCTCTCTCTCTCTCTCCGTTCTGCAAAGGATCCCTGGTCTGCGCCTGAGTCCGTTTAAGAACCCGGAAAATTAATATGTAATATATATATCATTAACATGACTTACCTATTAGAGAATATTTTCCTGTTTACATATTCAAACTTAGACTAAACTGATTAGATTAGAATAATTTCGCCCTGACTTGTTCAGGGTCTAGCCTGCTCTAGCCTTCCACTACGCTGAATTGGAAAAGCAGCAGAACATGGATGGATGGCTGTTGGCATATTAAAGTGATGTTATTTGTATTTTGATGTTCAAATCATTGAATGATGTTAACATTCATTGGAGTTGGTTTCAGTCAAATGGCAAACCTCAGTTCTCAAATTTCCACTGACTTATGAAAACGTCTGATTCTGAAGAAATTTAATATTCAAGTCAGTGAACATCAGCCATAATGGCACATGTAGTGGAAATTATTTTCTGTATTTTATCTGTTTCGGTAAAACTGGCCTTGGTAATCAGTACATTTTTTGTTTTGTTTTTTTCTTTTAGTAAGAGGAAAATACTATTTCCAGCTGTATAAGTGTATATTATCATCTTATTATCACCCTCCTGTCCTGTAGCTGTACTAGGAGAATGAATAGATGAAGAAAAATAATGGTAAAATAAAAATTATATTTTTTCAAGATTGCTCTTTCTAAGATCCTTTTCTTTTTCATGTATCCTGAATAACATCCTGATGATATGTGAAGGAAGTGTCGGGACTCACTGTCAGCCCTAAGGGTTATGCTATTATGGTTCCAAAGTGAAAAACTACTCCCACTCTTTTTATGCTGCCCCTGAACAATATTCATAAGACTCACAGTAAGCCATTTCATTAATTCTGAATTGTTTTTGGAATAGAACTGTATTATTCTTAGAGCCCTAGAAAAGCAAAAATGGTATGCTGTTATTAAATTATCTGCATATAAAGCATTACTACAGGTAAAACAGTTAAGATTTGTGAAAGTAAACTGTTTTAAGAAAACACGGCTGACAAATCTGATGTTTATTTTGCTTGTTATTGTTTCCCCATTTTGCAACCTTGTGTCCATTTCAATGAAAGCTTGATTAGCACATAAAGTAATATCTTTACCCAAACACAAATCATGCCACTAATCTCTTAACTCTGCTGACGTAGGACAGATATTCCAGTCACGCTTCTCCATCTGGGAGATTAAAGACCCTAATATATCCCCTTTACAATATTGATTATATCGATCATGCCTTGAACAACAGCACAGTCGGTGAAAAAAGAAAGTACTCTCGGGGAGTCCATCCTTTCCACCAACTTAATTTGCAGAGAAAACTGTTCTTGTTCATTTGTCAGGCTCAAGATGAAAGATAACAGAAAGCATCAGTGAGATCGTTTAAAAGACTTAAGCTTTCCTTTGAGATTTTTATAAACTATAAAGCATGTACTGTAGCTAGATCCTTTTGGCTTCAGTAAGTGCTGGAATCTTGTGGCATTAATCAAAATAACCAATCTGTATTAAATCCATACGCACCTTGTGGTAACATCCATTTCTTGTAAATGCATAAGTGGCAAGCTGTGCTATAAGGTAAAAAAATTATTGGTGTATTACATGATCATCTGAATGATTTATCTGCTATGTTAATTCTTTTCATGAATGGTCAACAGGTGTACTACACTGGGTGATGCCACTATCTACTTCGATAAAGGATGTTTGTCTAGTGTATTGTGTGCTAAAGGAGGTAAATAAAAGAGGCATTGGTGCACATTTTCTTTGCATTTATAGAATGACTAGCTCTTATAATGGCTACCACTTAGATATTTATTACTCATTTCCCTCAGTTAGGAACGTTCCTAATCATAGCCACACTTCTTATCACATTTGGTTTCAGTCTAAACTGAAATGCAGCATTATGAACAATCCCTACTGCAGCCATCACTGTAACTAACCAGCTGATCTATGCCATGGCAGCTGCTTGGCTATAAGATAAACAGCCACAAAGAGCACACCAGGCAAGTATCAGAGCTGTAGAAAAGTGTGACACCTAAGAAGTACAGCATGCTGCCAAGACAAAGCCTTGGCCAGCCGCTTGAAGAGGTATACCCGACAGATGGAAGCCAGGAGAATAACTGTAGTCTACTGAACCATCCAAGGTGTACTCTCAGTGCCAGGGGAACTGTATGAGAACAACCCCACACGTGAGTGTAGTTGGCCCCCCCACCTTCTTCAAATCCAACAAAAGTGGTATCAAACGTTTGTGCTACGTTTGTGCTGCTATCATTTTAAAGATATTAATAAAAATTTCTAGAGGTCATCAGAGGTCAAACAGCCCCCCCCACATTAATGGAATCAAACAAAATTGGTGTCAATCAACTGTGCTATGTTTGAGCTGGTTTGTGCTGCTAAAATTGTCGTTTGTGCTGCTTCTGTTTTAAAGATATTAATGAAAAGGTAAAGGTCAAAAAGTCAACCAGCCCCCCCACATTACCCAAATCAAAGAAAATTGATGTTAAACGTTTGTGCTGGTTTGTGCTGCAAACATTTTTGTTTGTGCTGCTAACATTTTAAACATTTTAATAAAATAACGTCTTGATGCGTGCTTAATCATCCAGGTAAGTGAATCCCAAAAGGTTGATTCTGTTCATCTGGACATTTTCAGTTGGAGAAACGTTTCGTCACTCATCCAAGTGACTTCTTCGGTCTCAGCTGACTGCAGGTTTCCCCAAACTTATAAACACATGTGAGTGAAATTGGCCCCCCTACCTTCTTCAAATCAAACAAAATTGATGTCAAACATTTGTCCTACAAATTATTTTGTTTGTGCAGGTTATGTTTCCCTAATTTTATAAACAGTACATGTACAGTGAGAGAGATGTTACATCTGTCTTCACTTGCATCCCAGTCATAGAAGCGTTGGAGGTAGTTCATAAGAGATTACAGGATCACCCCATCCTCAGCAACAGGACCACTCTCAGCACTGATCAGTTGTGTTTGCTTTTGGAACTGTGTCTTAATTCCACTTATTTTGCATTAGGGTCAGTACAGGCAGAAACCTAGGTGTGCCATGGGTTCCCACAGACCCCTGGTCAAAGTCACCAAACCAGTTCGTAAGCAGGTATAGGTGTGGCCAGAAGGGTCCTCAGAGGCACTGCAAGACTGCTTTTCCACCACAGGCTGCCACACACAACAACACCACAGACTTTCAGGAATATACAGAAACTGTTACTGCCTACATCCCAAAATGCATCGATGATGTCACAGAGACCAGGTGTCACGGGTTGCTTAGAGGATCCACTCGCAGGACTCAGGAGTAGCGTTTAAACAGAGACGGTTTATTTACAGATCTTCACCAAGTGTATGTACAGACAGTGCGGGGTTAGTGCTATATACAAGACGTGAGGGGCAGGGTCCAGGGCTCCAGGGAAAACGGGGAAATCACACACGCGCTCAGTTCAACCTCTCTCTTCTCCGCTAGTGACCAGTCACTCCTTCCACACTCCACACGGGGAAACACGGGGACGGGTCCGGGGAATCTAGGAACAAAGAAACACTCATTAAGTCTCTGAGACGGAGGCACAGGAAACTTGAGCTAGACGTGTACTGACTAGAGCCTTCACAACAATCCAGCGTTGAACAGCTGATCTCCTCCTTCTAATATACCAGCTGGTCTGATGAGGCCCAGGTGTTCCCAATCCAGGAAGGCGTGGACCGAGGGCGTGAAGCCGCCATGAGTTCCGCCCCTGCAAAACAGGGCAGAGAAGGAGAGAGGGGGAGAGAGAGGGAAAAAGGGTTCAAGGTTCAAGGTTCTTTATTTGTCACATGCATAGTTATACAAGTATAAGACACAGTGAAATGTAGCCTGACATGCTCCTCGACATGTGCAAAAATGGGGGGGGGGGGGTAGAGGAAGAACATTATATATATATATATATAGTATATACATTGGGTGAATGTGCAGTAGTAGTAGCAAGCAGGTGAATTCTGTACATTAATATGAATAGACATCTGACTATTTTACAGGATAGACAATATAAACATATTTAAAATTAAAGGAATTTGGAATGTACATTGTGCCTTGGTTTAGAGTGTCTGGAAGAGAGTCCTGTCTCAGTCAATTATAGATGATGTGAGAGGGCGGGTGTGTGTGTTTAGGGTCCGGATGGCTTGGGGATAGAAGCTCCTCTTGAGTCTCTCTGTCCTTGCCCGGATGATGCAGAACCTTCTACCAGATAGCAGAAGTTGGAACAGTTTGTTGCCAGGATGGGACGGGTCCTTCAGTATCTGCGCTGCTCTAGTCCGGCATCTCCTGGTGTAGGTGTCCTGAAGCGGGGGGAGAGCAATCCTGCAGCAGCGTTCTGCTGTACGGATCACTCTCTGGAGAGCTTTTTGGTCCTTCACACAGCTGTTCCCAGACCACGATGTCATGTTCTGTGTGAGGATGCTCTCCACAGCGCCTGTATAGAAAATCCTGAGGATCTTTGGAGAGACCCTGAACTTCCTCAGTTGTCGTAGGTGATACAGGCGCTGCCTAGCCTTTTTGGTCTGGACCTGAATGTGGGCAGCCCATGTCAGGTCTGAGGAGATGTGGACACCAAGATACTTGAAGGACTGCACCCTCTCCACTGGAGCTCCATTGATGATAATGGGCTTGTAGTCTCTGTGCTGACCCCTTCTGAAGTCCACCACCAGCTCCTTGGTCTTGCCGATGTTCAGCTGGAGGTGGTTGTCCTGGCACCATGATGCCAGATTCTTCACTTTATCCATGTAGGCCGCCTCATCGTTGTTGGAGATGGCACCCAACACCACTGTGTCGTCAGCAAACTTCACAATGGTGTTGGAGCCATGGGTGGCCACACAGTCTGAAGTGTAGAGGGAGTAGAGCAGTGGCGAGAGGACACATCCCTGAGGTGCTCTTGTGTTGATGGTGATGCTGTTGGAGAAGCACCTGCCCACCCTCACCACCTGAGTTCTGCCAGTGAGGAAGTCCAACACCCATGCACACAGATGGCTGTTAAGTCCCAGATCCCTCAGCTTTGTGAACAGTCTGCAGGGCACTATTGTGTTAAACGCTGAACTGTAATCAACAAACAGCATTCGCACATAGTTACCCTGTTTCTTGTCCACGTGGCTGAGAGTGGTGTGTAGGACGTGGGCGATGGCATCCTCTGTGGATCTGTTGGATCTGTAGGCGAACTGCAGCGGATCTGTGGTGTCTGGGATGGAGGAGATGATGTTCTTCAGCAGCCTCTCAAACACCTTCATTACTACCGAAGTCAGTGCAACTGGCCGGTAATCGTTCAGGGATGAGGGTTTGCTGTTCTTGGGCACAGGGATGATGGTGGATCTTTTGAAGCATGTGGGGACCACAGACTTCGCCAGGGACTCGTTGAAGATGTAAGTGAACACACCTGCTAGCTGGTCAGCACAGCAGCGCAGCAGACGGCCGGTGATGCCGTCTGGCCCCGCCGCTTTCTTTGTGTTCACTCTCCTCAATGCCGCTCGGACGTCATGCTCCGCGATGCTGGTCACCGGTCTCTCGCTGATGACGTCACTGTCCTCGGTAGTCAGGCGGTAGATAGCATTAGCTGCCTGGGTAACCTCGAAACGGGCATAGAACTGATTCAGCTCGTTGGTGAATGCAGAGTCGGCGTTGATCGGCGCAGTGTCCCTGGCTTTGTAGTCCGTAATGGTGCGTAGTCCGTGCCACATACTCCGTGTGTCGCCCTGGTGGAAACGGGACTCCACACGTTCCCGGTACCTGCGTTTGGCATCTTTCACCGCGCGCGCCGTATGAGGCCACTTTGTAGTCGCTCATATCGCCAGTGGCGAGACCCGCGTTGTAGGAGGCGGTCCTGGCGTTTACTGCAGTGCGGATCGATCTGTCCATCCACGGTTTCTAGTTTGGGAATGTGGTGACTCTCGCAGTGGGGATAATCTCCTCCGCTAGCATATTGACGAAGCATACTGCTACTTCCATAAACTCGTTGATGTCGACTGCGCATGCTCTGAACATGTCCCAGTCGACGTCGTTGAGTGCGTCCTGTAGCGTAGCTTCTGATTGGGCAGTCCACCGTTTTACCTCCCTCGTGGTCACGTCTTCCCTCCGTATGTTTTGTTTATACTGGGGAATGAGAAAGATGGCGTTGTGGTCAGACTTCCTAAAAGCCAGGTGTGAGACAGCTTTGTAGCCCTGCTTGTATGGCGTGTAGCAGTGATCCAAAATCCGATCCCCTCTCGTTGGACATGAGACATGCTGGTAAAAGTTTGGCATGACTTGTCTGAGGTTCACTTTATTAAAGTCTCCTGCTACAATGAGGGCTGCGTCCGGGTCTTTGTTTTGAAGCGAGCTCAGCACATCATGTAATTCGGACAAAGCCATACCTGTGTCCGCTTGGGGTGGGATGTAGACCACCGTGGTGATGACCGAGGTGAACTCACGGGGCAGATAGAAAGGGCGGCACTTAATGCTCAGGAACTCCAGATGTGGCGAGCAGCCGCTGGAAAGAGTAGAAATGCTCCTGGCATCACACCACTTTCTGTTTACCATGAAACACACTCCTCCACCTTTGGTTTTGTTCGACTCTGCAGTTCTGTCCGCGCGGAGCACAAAGAATGAATCCGACGGAGTTACGGCCTGGTCCGGCACGGTGGGGGTCAGCCATGTCTCCGTGAAGCACAGAATGTTGCAGTCCCTCATGTCACGTTGGAAGGTGACCCTTGCTCTTAGGTCATCGAGCTTGTTCTCCATGGATTGTACATTGGCCAGTAGGATACTGGGCAGTGGTGCGCGATGCGCCTGCTGTCTTGTTGGTGCCCCTGGCTCTCTGTCTGTCTATCTCTCTTCTGCTCGATTCCTGTGCTACTGTGAGTGTAACTACTGTCCTCTCCCCTCTGCTCAGTGCAAACACAAGGCTCACATGCAGTGTGAAGCAAAAAAAAGTGAGAGAGAGAGAGAGAGAGGGAGAGAGAAAGGAAAAAAAAAAACATGGCTCCCAATGTTCACTTCAAAGAGCCGGCTCTAAGAGTCGTTTCGTTTGCGACCGACACATCACTAATTTTAAGTAGGTTAAGTTTCTTTTATTTTCTTTTTAGGAACAGTCTGCCTTTCTTTTAGCAGCAGGCTAAAGATGGAAGAGACAAAATATTTACTGGTCCTTGAACATGCAGATATAATGTTCATGAATCCTGCTACTAGTACTTTAAGCCCTGTGATGCTGTGTTTTTTAGATCCATCATTGGGAACAGCGTTGTCACCCATCACTGTATCCTGTACATTGTATAGCCCTGGGCTACATCGGGTGCTTTGGTTGTCTATGACCTCACATGTGGAATTAATATTCAATATTAAAATTCAAAATTAACCTGCACCTTATGCTGCAGGTGTCTTGCAGCAGAAGACAGCAGGTGTATTTACACCTGGTGTAAATTGTATTAGTATATTATATAGCAGGAAATGTTGTGTAAGACAAAATCTCAGACAAAGAATTAACCATGTTGTTGATGTAACAACATGAAAATAGTTCACTTCATTACCCATATGGAAAAGAAATTGTACTCATGAAAGTGGCCACTTTCATGAGTAAATCATATAAGGCTTACATGATTTACTCATGGAAGTGGCCACTTTCTCATTACTTTCATACATTGTTTTAGTATCCAAAACATACAAGTTTCATTATATAATTTTTCAAGGGATCTTATATCTGTTTTCACTCTTATATGCTTTTCATACAAGTTTCACACAAGACAGATACAAACTTTATAAGATTTATATATATCTTTTCCATATGGGTAGGGACAAACACGTTTTTGCAGGTTTGGAGGAGCATAAGACTGAATTAGTTGACACAGGGCACCACACAGCTGTCAGGTGGCTTAAGCTGGATAAACTCCTAAAAAGAATATGGGACCCGAGAGCAGAAATTCAAGAGTTTTGTGAAGACAATGGCAAGGACATTCCAGAGTAGATTAGAAGGCAGATCTTGCATTTGCTGTTGATGTGATTGCCCTTTGCATTTCCTCTCAGACATTAAATCAGACTTTAATGCACTTGTTCAAACGCAAAACAGACTAGACCTTCTCACTGAACAAGAAAAACACCCCAGAAAAATTGTAGATGAAGTAATTAAACTAAAACCAAAATAGTAGTAGCACCTTGTGTAAAGTAAAAAAAAAAAGTAGAAAAACTTCTATGAAAATATTGATTTTTTTTTTACAATTGTTTTGGGGAATGTTCATTAAATACTAATAAATAGTTAGCATTTTTATTATGCCTAATACACATTTTAATTGCCTTATTTTATTTGTCATCACTTATCAAACTTATCTTTACACATTCACAAACTTAACTCTGATAACCCATTTATGACAGCAGAAAAAGAGAAACAAATGCTTTCTCTTCTTACACCTAATATACCTAACAAGTAGAGAAGACTTCAGCTCTTTTAGGATGTGATTAGATGTCACCCTAGAACAGTTTAAGCTATGTTTTTGAATGTTTTGTATAATTAATGCTCTCGCCTTTCTTAATAGCTTGAATTATGCATGATCAATGTAGCTGTGTGTGAATGTCATGTTTGTGTTTGTGTACATATCACAGTTCTCAAAAATACAGAGCAATACTAAAAAGGACTAGTGAATACTAATTTGCAATTAGTATCCCCCCACCATTAGCAGCTGAAAACATTAAAAGTTGTTGGCATTCCCAACACTGAACAACACTGTGTGAAATTTTGAGAGATCAGTAGAATTTCCTACAATTTATTGGTAATTAACAGATAGCCACATTAGCTGTCTCTTAAGTCATTATTAAGGTTTACAGCTAGCAACTATAGGTACTGATTGAATTGAATTCAAGATCCTGCTCCCTATATACAGGCCCCATCGTATCTTAATGACGTTATAGTACCATATCACCCCATTAGAGCACTTTGCTGTCGCACTGCAAGCTATTTGTGGTTTCCAGAGTATTTAAAAGTAGAATGGGAGGGAGAGGCTTCAATTTTCAGGCCCCTCTTGTATGGAACCAGCTTCCATTTTAGATTCGGGAAACAGACACTATCTCTACTTTTAAGATTAGGCTTCAAACTTTCCTTATTGCTAAAGCAGTTAGGCCTGGATCAGGTGACCCTGAATCCTCCCTTAGTTATGCTGCAATGGGTGTAGGCTGCTAGGAGATTCCCATGATGTTGATATTTCTTCTTCAGTCACCTTTCTCACTCACTATATGTTAATACACCTCTCTGCATTGAATCATACTGGTTATCTATGGCGTTATTTTTGTGCCACAATTCTGAGCGCACGTAAAAAAAAATTGCAGGTGCAAGTGTCGCATTTTTTTGCTATTATCCATATACACACACAATAGCAGCCCCTCTCGCTCAGTATTTGCATTTGCGCTTGCTCGCAATGTGTTGCTTGCGCTCTCAACATTTCTTCGTTTTCCACAGATGCCTGTTACCCACCAGCTGACCGGGTGGTCACTCGGGTTAAACATAATATATAAAGGCTGAACTGACAAAAAATCGGCCGACTACACCACCAGGTATTATAGGATAAACCATAAAGCCTTTGAACTAAAACAAACGCTGTTGTGACAGTGATGTACACTGTCTTGTTGGTATATATGTATGATTTGTATCACCTTCATGTTTCCCTCTCACCACATATCCAAACCGATATCATGACCAGCAGCTTTTACAGCTGTGGCTCCAGCAAACATCAGCTGATACTAGAAAGTAATATTAAATAAATTCTAACAACAGCTGATCAAGCTTGAACGTGCTGCTGTTGTTTAGCGCAACATCCGCTGATTTCCTCTTTCTGGCGCAAAGTGGGAGATAAACAAACAAGAGAGACGGGACTTGTGGCAGAAAAGCCGATCAGCTAATCATTGATCAGTTTCATGATTGAAGAAGCAACAGGAGAGGGAGGGGAGAGAATGAGAGAAGAACAGGCAATTGTGCAGCAAAAACACAGAATAACTCCAGCTTTGAGTCTTTTTTCATTCTAGCTGAAGTACGGGACGAATCATGTTCTTTTTCACGTCAATACGGATGTATTGTAATTGGTCCAGCCTAGAGTTGATCATGACCAATTGGCTAATCCACCACCTTTCATTGTTTATACTGTTTAACCCTTCAAGACCTACCATGGAACCAAGTCCGCCAGAGCTTATCTTTATATTTTTACATGCTGTAGAGACATTTTTGGGAGCATTTCAAGTTGCTATACATCAATACAACCGTTATAGCACAAATCGTAATAATATGTATGCATTAAGTCCAAAGAAACTACATAAATGACAAAAAAAGTGCACTAAACTACAAAAAAATTGAAAATCTTTTTTTTTACACATATTTCTAGTTAGAGAAAATAGTTTCCAATCACAGAAAATTTCTTTTGAGTGTTTTCATAGTTTTATTTATCCTGCCAAGTCACCAGAGGCAAAGCACTACAGTATTAACATGGCTAGTAAAGTTACTGTAATATTATTGTGTTTGGCTCAGGGATAGGTTTGGGTTTGAATCCCAGCTTGAGCATGGATTTGTTATCAATTTGTTTGTATCAGAAAGGCTATTTATACATTCGACATTGATCTGTTGTTCAAATTTTTTTGTAGACACATTTGAGAGAATTCTTGGCCAAAGGTCTAAATTGACCTGAACTATACTGTGAAGGCGTACAATAGTATGTGAAGGTTAAAGAAGAGGATTTTATCTGAAAGTATGCAATCATCGTGTTAAATAATATAGCATAACAGTGCAATTCAATTTTCATTTTATTTATATAGCACCAAATCACGACAGCAGTGGCCTAAAGGCATTTATATTGTAAGGTAAAGACCCTACAATAGTACAGAGAAATGGCAAAAATCTATTGAACCACTGAACTAATAACACTAACAACTAAAATATATAAAATATCATAGACAAGGGGCCTCCACTCCTATGCCTAAATATGAATCAGCATTAGTGAAGTCTGCTCCATTAGGTTGCCATCCTTTGCTTTTCGGGCACAGAATTAACTTTTTTTCTTCTTCATCTATCACACCACGACATGTTTTTAAACCATCTTTAGCATGGATGCACCAATCTAGCTTTTTCAATTTATGATCATGAGTCCTGATCCATACCAAAAAACCATAAATTATAGGACACATCAGGTTTGACTTGAAAAGCTTTTTTTTTTAAATTAAATATAATAAACAGGTTTATCCAAGGATATAAATGTAGCTAATTGTTAGTATTTATTGCAGCAATGATAAATGACAACAGGCCCAGACTAGATACAGTGAAAAATGAGCGTGCAAGACACCAATGCCAAATCGTTGCTGTTGTTGTTATCAACCAACAAGCTTGGCTAGCAAGTCTCCAAATTGTAAAGACACAGTTACAGATTAATAGAAACATATTAATAAAATGAAAGCTTTATTTTTATTGGATAATGTGCCAGTGCAAAAACATTACTGGTATTAAAATACTCTGAAACGTATCTTTAAAACACTCCAAAAATAAAACACTGCTAATCAGCTGAGCAGAAGAAAAATCTAACAAATAGCTAGTTCTACAATCACCTATGTCAGTATCCACCTAGGAACCAAAGTGCCCAATCCTCTTAGTCTGTGGAGATGGTCTTACTTTTAAAACTGTCCTCTTGAGCCAGAATCAAGAGGCCAGTTTAACCCGTTTGTCATAGGCTTAATTTTTTCAGCCTCAGAGATTGCCACTTGATAGTGACAGAGGCAGAAAATATTATTAGAGCTTTGGCATTATTTAAAAGTGGGGTCAGTGGTAGGTGTCTTATAAGGTTTTTGCTTGACCATGAAGCTGTGAAAGGTAGTTTAAAGAAAAAACAAAATTAGCATGTAGCTAACATTTCATTGCTGATGTAGTGATATTCAAGGCTAAGGGAGAAACTGGCCATGTAAGCCACAATACCTTGAAGATAAAGGTTCTAGTGGTCACTAAATCAGCCTACTGTTGTGGCTATTTATTTATTTTTCCTTTTAAGCAAGTTTAAACTTTGGGAGATTGTTGTTTTTATTAGTGCACTGACTGTTTTATTTATTTCTTTGTATTTGTCTTGTATACTTAAAGTTTTTAATAAAAATGGAGTAGCTTGGACAACAGCCCTCAGTACATATTCTGACTACCTAATCAAAACACAGAGTGCTACTCCTATCTTCTCTAACTTGCAGCAGCTTTCTTCTCTATTATTAGTGTGTTACAGCATTACTAAACTGGCTGTTGTTATGAGAAACCGTATGAAACTATGTTTCCAAGTTTTGCTTTCATGCTTCTCATGTTGTGTATAGTGTGATTTCTGCAAGTGTTTTGGAGAAATCGTGATCAGATAATTACATAAATAAACCAGGATGGATTTTTCAATAACTGTTCCAGGTTGAAAAAGGCTAAGAAGCTCAGATCAGTGTGACAAGGTCAGTTCTTGTAGCTAACATTACAGGTCTCATAAAGGGCTATTTTTAATATATTTGCTGCTGTAAACAATATACCATAATATTCCATTTTGGCATTTTTTTCCTTTTTATCGCTGCCTAAGATTGACATATGACACCTATTTTCATCTTGTCGCCTTGTCAGCCTTTTCTCGCCTCTTATGGCTTGCACTCCATGTCATCGCCTTTACCACCCCCACACAGTCCCAACAGCCACTTATGTTCTTCTCCAGCTTTTTCTCTGTGTGACAATGGAAAACTACTACTCTCAAACTAGCCTTTTTTTTTTTTTTTTTTAAATAAGGCTGATTCTTATCCTGCATCTCTACAGTGACAGCCCCTGCACCAACAACATGTGGATAAATCATCCTCTACACGAGCGGTTCCCAAACTTTTTTTGCTAGGCCCCCCTTTGTTTTACGTTTTACAAGAAAAATGTTTGCGCCCGTCCCCCGGGCGCGTGCGTGCGCAAACACATCCTCCAACCACTCACACCCATATTTTGCTCCATTGCGGTTTATTTCACACCTCAAACATTTAGTAAACAATTAAGCAAATACAAGTAATCTGCAATAAATTACAGGTAGTAAGAAAGTAAACTACTAATTCTTTTACGCTACGTCCACACCTACACGGGTATTTTTGAAAACGCAGCTGCTTCGTCCACACGTAAACGCCATCTCGAACCACCGAAAACTGAGATTTTTTAAAACTCCTTTTTTGCGTTTACGTGTGGACGAGGAATACAGAGTTCGTCACGCAATGTCAAAGGTATGTGCCTTTTTACATGTCATGCTGTGCGCCACGTTATTGTTTACATGAGATGAATTGCAGAATGGCAGATAGAGACAAAATACTGTTACTGTTAATCTTACTTATCTTCAGGTTTTACACGCTTACACACACTGTACTGTCCCTCCATTTAGAAAGGCAGAGGCGTCACGGTGTGATTATTTCACGTGTAGTTGTTTTTTTCCTGTGTAATAATATTCAACATTGCATTTTCAAAAAATGCCTCTCTGTGCAAAATGGGTTCAAAAACATAAACAACTGTGGGATACTGTTTGTCCGTGGTTTGAACCGAGGGAACAAATCGTGGCAGGAACAGCCTGATGTTATTTGTATCCCGCTGTAACTTTACTGTATAAAGAGCTAACATCTCCAAAATGTCAGGAGTAGTTTAGTCATTACAACAAGTGTTTGTGAACTAAAAATCAAGAATGTGGGATACTGTTTGTCCGTGATTTGAAGAACCCAGCGCTGCTCCTGACGAAGGGAAAACCAATTCTGCAGGGGAGACCTACCTCGGCACTTGTGCAGGTGAAACCAAAGGGCAGATATGCTTCACCATATTTTCTAGTCTTTGGCTTAGAATGAAGTTGGTTTGGAAACATATTCGGCGATGCTTCATCTCCTGCTTTGCGTTTGTGTGGGTGCCCGTGCTAGCAGTGTCCAAGCATGTTTTTTTTTTTCCCTTTTCATACCGTGCCCCCCCCCTGCAATGCCCCACACTTTGGGAAGCTCTGCTCTACACCATCCTATCATTTGCTTTGGGGTTCACAGAAACATCCTCTATGTAAATAAGACAACTGTCAACACGGATAGCTCTCTGCTGTCGCCATAACCATTTCATCGTCCATAAAAATCAATCACATGAGAGTTCACACCCCATTAATCAGACCTCTTAGGCTGATTTGATAATGGAACATTCTGCTGTCTTATGGAACAATGCAATAACTGTAGACATTAGCCACTGTGTGCCATGAGGCTACCAGTCTAATGTTATTTCCTTTCATCATGAAAGAGGTAAGCTTTTGGTGACTGCAGATGTTCACACTCAAGTCTAATTATTGCAATTTTGCAAACATAAAGAGATATACCAGATGAGATCAAATAATGGGACTGAGGTGCAGGTGGTAGGAAGAGACTATGAATACTATGGAGAGAGAAATGTTCATATGGCATCAATTTGATATGGCAACTTTCTATGCCAGATGGCCTTGCTGACCCCCAAGAGATCTGTGTCTACTCCCAGCATCAAACAAAGACTATTTCACTTGTTTAGCATATATGTAAACCGCTATTCTATGTAGCCATAAGTAGCAAGGACCCAGACCTGCAGACAGTTTTTTTTCCCTGCATGTGAATGCTTTTTGTTGGTGTAAACAATTTCCAACACTCAGTGGCAGGATTTTCAGCCCACTCTCTGTGCAGCTCAGTACTCCTGTCTGGAAGGCATGACCAGGTGATGGAGAACAGCTGTGTGGGTCAGCCTCCCATGACAGCACACCCTGAATCCACTGCTCCATAGCACTAAGTGATCAGAATAGTTTAAAAAAGCAGAATTAGTACTTAAATTGATAGTACTTCAATTCATTATGGTCAAAAATAACACAAAAAAACCACAAAGATGTAAACAAAGGTTGGGTGATGTGTACTGAATTTGCTGCTCTCAGCTATGGCCAGAAGGCTAACCATACCTGGTGGGCCAACAAACCATGAAGCTGCACGAAGAAGCCAACAAACCCAAGGAGTCCTTTTAGGTTTTAGTAGCTCAGGGGACTCCCGAGGCAGCTGCCAGCCTTTTAAGGCAAGAAGGATGACAGCCTCTCTAACTGCAGAAGCAAAGTCTCACACGTGAGAGGAATTTGGAATTAGATCACGGAGAAAGATGTGACAGAACTTGGCCCAGGCTGTTGTCAGCAAGCGTGTTTAGCTGTTGACCTCCTGGAAATAGACTAGAAACACTTTGATGATCTTTTTAACTCACTTGATGTGTTTTCCAAGTAGGCATCCAGAGATTGTGTTAGGCAAAGACTTGACACTATCAGTATTGTTGTGTTCATTTCCAAAATGAGCAAATGGGTTAGCCAAATCATTAAACATTGTTTTTAAGTACTTTGTATTTCTTCAGTGGTTATTTGCTGAAGTCCATATTGTCCTTTTGAGCTCAGAGGCAAATGAGGTTAGAGAAAGTCATTTTATTTGCCATATCACACACACACACCCTATAGCTCACACACAAACACGCAGACAAACATACAGAAATATTCACCCTCTCCAGCCTTCCATCCCCATCTCTGAAGATGAAATATATTGAGTTGGTGGTACAGACAGTCCCACTTGATAAGCGCCTCAGTCATGCAGAAAAACATCTTCCACATTCTCATAATGTAGACAAAATGCCATTTACATGATCCATCGCCTCAAGATAATGTCTCCCTTTGTGGGTGTAGAGGTGTCTGGGTGTGTGTCTACATGCATGTGTGCATGTTTCTGTGTGTGTGTGTGTGTGAGTGTGTGTGTGTGTGTGTGACAGTCAAATAGGAAACAAGTCCTGCCTTGTCTTTATGCCCTGTGTATTTGCCTCTGTTATAGGTGTTGTAAGTTTTCTATGGGTGGAAAGAAAAACGTACATTACTGACTACACTCCATCGGTGCCAATGTAGAGTGTAATGAACTAATTAAAGAAATACGCTTCACAGCAGGCTTTTTTTCAGGTTAAATATATTTTTTATGATTAACCTCCTAAGACCTGAACTCTTACACGGCATGCATTTTTAATTTCTCTTTGATATTTGGTCACATTGGGGCCCGATGAATGTAAAAACAAAGAATTACCAAATTTTCTTTTTAAACTTATTTTTGTTTTTAAGAAAAATAAGAGCCACAAATGAGGATATTCGTTTAAAATTTTGATAGAATAGTAGGAGTATAATGTCCTCGTGAGTGGATATCAGGCCCATGTAGAGCAAAATTGAGTATTTTAGTCTAAATAACCCAAAATGTGATGTCCACATATGTGGACGCCAGGTCCTAGGAGGTTAAGATTTGTAGTTGATTTTATTATGTATTTATTATGTATTTAAACTGCATTCCCTTTAATTTATTTTCTTAAGAGGCTCTAATGATAATTAACCAGTCAGTTCATACACACAGCAGCTTTAAGGGGTATTTATTGTTCTCTTCTCTTTTAGTGGAAATGTACTTTAGCAATTTTCTATTTTGCAGCACGCTTTACTTCATGAACATTTCTTCTTTGACCTTGTAACTGGTTTTACAACAGCAGAACAAACCAGTAGAAACAGGGCCTCACTCTTGCTACACCTGATAAATTACTGAATTTAAGATGAGTTTGAATGTAGACTTTTCTTTAGAAACACAATACTTAGGGACTTCGCATAACCACTTAAAAGCGATGCCCTTCACTGTTGTCAGAGGGTTGACACCGTGTTTTGGGTTGACTAAGAAGGTGATGAAGACGTTTGCACATATCGGTGAGCTAAATTTAGTACCAGTAAGAGCATGGTCTTTGGGAGTGACCTCTGCTCCTGAACAAGGCAGGTGTGAGAATGCCTCTCAGGCAGATCACACATGTCTGCCTGGGCTGTTCCACAGTGAGAAATGGCTGACAGTCGGATGACTACTGCAGATGCAGCTGCAAAATGCAAAACAGGGCTGTAAATGTGAAGTTAAAAGAATGCAGCGCGGTTTGATGGGCAGGTTGAACATTGTGTCTGCAATTAGAGTGGGTGAATATTAGTTCTTAAAATTATGCATTGTTTTCTCTAAATCTCCCACCCTACTGCCTCTCTGTCACTGCTAATTTTTCTCTCTGTATATGTGCCCCTGTCCATTTTTAACGTTTTCATTCTGTCTCTTTCTCTCCCTTCTTCATTTTCTACTGCACAAAAGAGAGAATGTACAGTTTATGTAACAGCCATTTTGAGAGGGCACATTGGGAACAAAAGAAATGACGATCATCAGACAGTGATTATCTTCACAGCTACTCATTCATGGGATAAAGCTAATACATAATGCAAACCTCTCATCTACCCGACCATCAATGGCGCCCCCATCCATTATAAGCTCAGCCCAATATGTATTTCGCAACTAAAGGGTGATCGAAAGCATGATGGGGCTGAGGCGCCTTGAAATAAATGCAACGTTGACCCACATCTTCAACCATTCCCCTAAATTAGAAATCCATACTTCATTTCTTGGGCAAGAGCCCTTGTTTCTGCAAGGCCGATGGCTGATATGGGCAGCTATGATAGGCACTCAGTCAGTGTTCAGGCCAAGTCATGCTCTTTATGCCGTTGGACTAACTGGTAAAAAAGTCTGGATGATGGAGGCAGGGATGAGAAGAGGGAAGGCTGACCTTTAGATAATCATCTCAGAGCTAGGTTTAGGACGCAGTCTTTCTTTTCCTTTTTTTTTTTTTTTTGAGAAAAAGAATTAAGTTTGACTTTCTTGTCTAAAGGGATTAAAGTTTATAGACCAAACTGCCCAAAGGTAAAGATTCACAAGTTTATTTCATTTTATATGTGACAGAAAAAGAGAATCTGTCTTTGTTTGTGAGCTCAATTTGGTAGTTCAAGATTGATGGCAGTTGATGTATCGTTTCACAAAAGAAATTGATGCAGTTTCAAGGGACCTTCTTCAGCCTTCAAGGCTCTAAAATCAAAGTGCAGTATTTATATATATATTTAGCTTATAACAGTCATAAAAATCACATTGAATATATTGTCAACTTGCTCATCTGCTACTCACATTGCTTTCTTAGTACTGTCTTTGAAAAGACTAGCAAAAGAACATACACAAATCAGATGATATTGCAAAATATAAAACATTGCAGCAACAAAATTTAGATATGCATTATGTTAACATATCAATTATTATATTGTATTATTATATTATATTTACCCCATTCATCTCGTGACTGTAGGCTGTCAGATCACTGTTTATTTCATAATGCATGAAGTATCCATGACTATTTCATCTAAAGGAAGCAGTAAGAACTTTGTGACGTGACGTGGGTTGATGAGTAAATGAACCTCACTCCTGATTGATGACAGTGATACTGACGTGAGTTGTGGAAGATTTTCTATTGTTAAGGGCGGCTGTTTTAGTAAGCACTGCTATTCAAGAACACAGACGATCATCAGACAGACTGGTGTTACTGAAATTTTCTTTCAAGTGCATCTAACATTGCTGGATTTGGACACTTGGACAACAAATAAACCTTCCTATCATGCAAGAATGTAATCCAACTCTTCATCAAAGAGAAAGGTATCCTAAAAATCCCACTTTCTCCTTTTTTCTAAGTCTAGTCTAGGCTAAATAACTGTTTTGTTATTTATTGCTGCCAGCTGTGAAAAATATAATGAAATGTAAACATCTTCAGTGGTCATATGTAGTTTAAAAGGGATATTTGTGGTTTTTAAATTAAAATTAATTTTAACTGAAAGAATCCTTTTTGCTATTTTTAGATATCTTGAATTGTTATCGGATTTCCCCATTCTTTTAGAATTCTCGGGAATGCAACGGATATAGACGTTTAACTGCAGCCATTCATCTGTTTCAATAGAGATGATCCTTACCTTGCTCAGTTCAGCAAGACAATGCCAAGGACTGGTCTTCATGTATTCATGGCTATATAGTAAAAGGGTCCAGATGCCAAAAAAAGATTGTTTGAGGTGCAGTTCAAGGAGTATGACTAAGAAAGCCTTGAATTGTTGAGCTGCTGAATTCCTGTATCAAGCTGGAACTGGAAAACATGTGTCCACAATACTGTAGGAATTCATCCCTGTTGTTCCCAGACACCTTTAGAGTGTTGTAAAAAAAAAAAAAAAATAGAGGTGATGCAACATAGGACTGAAAATGTCACTGTCCCAATTTGTTGGTGGCATCATACTAGAAATGATTATTAGTCTTTTTGTTTTTTGGTGAAAAATAAATCTTATTTTCAACATTTGATACCTTATGTTTGTACTATTGCCAGTTATTATCACTTGTTATTCTTTATTTCTAAATGTTTCATTCTGTTTTTATTTAGGTGTTGATCACATAGACCTAGTGATTGATTGGCTAGTAAATTCTGGTTTATAGGAAAAATGTGGAGATGTTTACACATACACCTTTACAAACACCTTACAATACTCACCAAAAGACTCTAAACAACAAAAACTTCGACAAATCACCTATAAACTGAAACAATATGCTTATTTGCACACTTAGTCACATAGTTACTGAACACACATCTAAATTATACTATATTTGCACATTTTCCATCTTGCACATGTCTTCGCCCTGTCTCGTCTACAATATCCTGACAGTAACTTGAACCTGGTATTCAATACCTACTGCACAATACACTTTGCGTTGTCTCTGTCCTGTCTTTGTGTATTGTACAGTTAGTATTGTATAGTTATTACTATACTGTATAGTATTGTATAGTTAGTAATTAGTACCTTTTTGTCCCTTAATTTTACCAAAATTTAGCATGTTATTTATTTGTAATTCCTAGTTTTATATCTCTTGGAGATATATCTTTTATATACTTATAAATGCACCATGAGGGGCTTGGGGTGAAACAGCATTTCGGTACGCTGTATACTGTGTATACTGTTGTATTGACAATAAAGCTCTTGAATCTGAATGTATTTGTTCAGGTGACAAAATCTGGCATTTCATCAAAACACACAATCTTGTCTTTAATCTTTCAATAACATATAATTCAATAATAGATATTAAAAATTAAAAACTGAAAATCAAACGTAAGTTTGGATAAACTGAATTTGCAAACAACCTCCCAATGCACAGACTGCTACATGGAGGGATTTTAATGAACAGCTGTATTCACCCTGAGGAGCTTTACTGTTCTGTATTTTTTCAAGCCACCGAGCATTAAAGCATCTAGTCTAGCATTTAGTTTGGAGGGGTAGTTTGTAACTGATGGCTGATTTTAGTATTTGGGCTGATTTGTCCTGAAATTGAATCTCTGACCTTCTTATTGCTACAATGGCATTTACCTGCTTATCCACACATAATACACATATTAATTAAGGGTCAGATGTTTGTGTCAGACGTTAGGCTAATAGTGAACCATGTGTCATATGTCAGCTTATATGCCTTTTTCACTTCACTGACATATTTAATTAACCATTAGCTAAGTAGGCATTTTGACTAAAAGTGTGTTTGATTTGGTTTTGGAACCAAGGTAGAAAATCTTAGCACAGAGACGATATGCAATCACATATGTAGGCCTCACATACTTCAAATGTGTCAATGAACAGATGACGTAAGTATGTTTAAAGGTACTAGCAAAAAACACACCTGCAGTGGTTGTTTGTTTAGTTCATGTTATTCTTAGTACCCTTATTGTTTCACTGTATATAGTAAGACAGCTAAATAATGGACACAGAAAGACTACTAAAGTAATCAATAATAAAAACATATATTTGTTGACTGTAATACATTGTTTTATTCAAAAAACTTGATAACAGGCACATTGTGTCATTGTTTGATGAGCACTTATGAGATGTATGACAACATATTGCAGTGCCCTGAAACTGCCACATCACTAAAAATTGTTGAGCAAAGATTATTTACAATCAACAACAGTTATGTACATGTAATGTATTCTTAATGTCGGTATTTGTTTGGAAGTCAGCTATTACACTTAACCAGTAACCAGCTGACATTGTACATCCACACTGAACGAACCATCTACCTCATGATTCTTTGACTGTGATGTAGACTAGGAAGATAATGGAGTTTCATACCTCCTACGGCTTCTCTGAACTCGGGTATTTGTTCATACATGTTTGGCCGACACGCAGCTGCCTTCCTTATTGGAACTTGGTAATCACATTTTAAGTGCACACATAACTATCTGTCTTGTTCCAAAAAGCAAATTTGGAAACCTTCTACAGTTCACATTAGTACAGTGTTAAAAAGATTTTTTTTTTTTTTTAAATTTGACATTGATGGTATAGTTATTAAAAATGCCTTTTAGCATGTATCTTTCTGTGTGCGTGTGTGTGCAGCACAGAAAAAATGTGAAATTCTTCATGTTCATGGATACAAATTTTCACTTTTTTGTGGCAGTGATCATGTGTAAGTAGTGCATTTAAGTTTTCTACATAGTAGGAATGCATCACCATGGCAACAAAGAAAACAAAGCTTTAAAAGACATGCACTGCATTCTTTTTCTAACTATAACACAGTATTTTTTAATGCCTAACCTTATCCAAGTTGCTTTACATGCTGAAAGCTGAGTAGTATTTGTCTAACCCTAATCAAATATGAGAGTGCATTAATGAAAAGCCATGTTTGTACCAAAAAAAAATGTGCTGAGAAATTCATTTTGAGGAAGATGAAAAAGGTTTGTGTCCAGAAATGTAAATCAATTTATTGAAGGTTATGACTGTTTTACAAAATGCTGTGAGACTGTGTTGCTTTTCATCTGGGGGCCTGGAACCTACCATAGCCTACCAGAGGCAGGGTACACGCGGGACAGATTGCCAGACAACCATTTGCGCTCACATTCACACACATGGGCAATTTAGAATCACCAATTAACCTAACCCCACACCATACATACAAAGACAAAATATTCTTTCTTTTGACAATATATTTTTTCTGTCTGTCTATGTAGCCTACATATTGCACTAGAGAAAGGTCAGGGAAACTGGGCAACCCAAATGTACTGAACACCCAATGGAATGCATTTGATACTGTCAGAAGCAATTTGGGGTTGGCACAGGGTGTGCCAGGAGCATGTCAGTCTGATTTAGAGTTCCTCCATTGGGGTACCAGCATTAGGGGGAGTCCTGCTGACAGTTATACACTTATAAGGTCACACATAGTGAACATTAACATCTACACATAAACACACATATTCCCCACATGAGAAACACATAGAAAATCTGATGCAGCACGACTACACACACATGTGGCAAGTGTACATGCATGTGTACATATGTGTGGACACACTGTCTTATTCAATCAAGTCCCTGGCTTACAAAGCCTTAGTGAGACTGAAAGAGAAGAAAAAAAGCACAAGCAGAGGCGTCCTAACATTTCACAACATTTCAGTGAATGCTCTGCTCTGCAAAGAAGCCAGCGATTCATGAAATAATTCAGCACATCACAGTATGAAGTAGCCAAGCGATGGCTCATCTCATGGGGAGAGAGAGACAGGAGAAAGATGCCACTGTGGACTCATTCAATTAAATTTTATTACCTTTGTGTGAATATATATGATTGAATGTGGATTATGCCTGAGTGCTTTGTATTTGAAAGGATTTGAATTTTTGATACTTTTCTTTGCATGAAAATCTGGATGGTCACTATTCTTAAATTAACACCCTCTCATACATAGACACATTACTTCTCACATCTGTCTCTGTTTTAAAGATTAATCCTACTAACCTCTGTCAAATTTTTTTTAACTTTATATTGTACATATGTATCTTGTCTCCCTTCACAGTATATAGTTGTCAATATTTTCTGGGGGGCTTTTTAGGTGTGCATCCACACTATGTATATGTATACAAACTACTACTGTGCTTTCTATATTTAATCACAGACTTTGCAGCTAAACAATGCAACACATTTCTGCTTTCATACAGTGATAAATGACATGACAGTAACCCCATTATTACTTCCTAATCAACCCCTTTTGGTTCATATGCACGTGTGTGTGTGTGTGTGTGTGTGTGTGTGTGTGTGTGTGTGTGTGTGTGTGTGTAAAGCAGTGAGTGTACCTTGAGGTGGAAATCACGGAAGGCATTATTTCATGAATTTCATTAGTGAGGTGAAAATAATTTCCGTGCCAGCAAGTATTGTAATTCAGCTATTGTTGTTAATCCAAATTTAATATGTTGAAAATGATTGGAGGGAGATGAGTGAAGTGCTTATGCTGCTGCTACATTTCTGTGATGAGATCTCCTTGCCTCTTATGACTGATTTTCTTTTCTTTGCTCTTTTCTGTTTTCTCTCAGAAAAAAGATTGTTTTTCCCTCCTTTTTACTACCACTCCCTAACCTCCTCTGTATCAAAAGTGAACACAAGCCACTGTCATCTTCTGTGGGCTTTCTAAGCTGTGATCATAGTGAATAATTCAATAATATTGATGTCCTTGTTTTGAAGAACAAGAATAGTGTAAATTCATGCATATGAGATCACTGTTTGATGTAGCTATTTAGAATTTTCTGGCTCACTTGAAAGCTACCGTACTTCAATTGACAGATTCCGAACATTCACAGGAACTGATTCATTCACCCATTGTCACTGTATATGAATAATGACCACATAATCAATACATACCTAATTTTCTTTTCTATTGTTTTTTAAGAAATCAGAAAAACACAAAATGCAAACTTTAGAAGTTGAGTTTTTTCAGACTTCTCATCAAAGTCTAAAGATCTTCCAAGGGCGCTGTCGAGCTTTATTTTTCTCTCTTTGGGGGGCAGATACTCATGGTGTGCATTTTGACTACAGGAGGGGACAATGAAAATTATGAAAGAAACACAACTGACTTAAACTTGTGGTAAGAAATGTGAAGGCCTTTACAGCAAATGTCAGATACAAAGCCACAGACCTGTGAGAAATATGGTAAATGGGCTGTATTTATATAGCGCTTTACTAGTCCCTAAGGACCCCAAAGCGCTTTACACATCCAGTCATCCACCCATTCACGCACACATTCACACACTGGTGATGGCAAGCTACATTGTAGCCACAGCCACCCTGGGGCGCACTGACAGAGGCGAGGCTGCCGGACACTGGCGCCACCGGGCCCTCTGACCACCACCAGTAGCCACACACAGAAATGGTTGTTGATTCAGTATGTTACATAGCGGCTTTTCACTAATTTAGCATTTTATTCTCCAGATAAAGATTCTTATAGCTATGCTAATATGCCAATATGGAACAAGTGTGAGTTCTGTGTTTGTCATCGTTATCATCGGAATTTGACTTGGGCAATATGTAAATTTTGCAATCTGCTATTTTCAGTCCAGCAACCAATAACTGACAATATATTCACTGCGGTAAATACTGAAGGGGGCAGACCGCTAAAAATAATAAAATGACAAAAATGATACAAAAGCTAAAAAATAAAAAAAAAATTCTAGCTACTCTCTCAGTCCTTGATATTTCTCAAGCTTCTTGTGTTCTTTCTTCCTGATGTTAGCCATCACCAGTTTGCCATCTGTACCTGGAATTAACACAGGATCTTAGTTTGGTCATTCTCAACCACCCTTGGGGGCAAATCCCCTTTTTGTCCTTGGGATTTCAAGGCCTTACTCAGCACAGATGCCCCTGCATACTGGTTGTCAATAGAAAATTGTACTTAGTAGTCAGTATAATCTTTTAATAATATAAGTTTACATATGGTAGTGATAGGATGTGCGATCCTTAATAGTCTGCAAAGGCTTTGTGTGCATTCCAGAGTGCTCTGGCATTCACACCCACATCCTGGGAGCATGGGAAAGGTCGTACCTTCTTTTATTGTTTTACGGTAGGATAAACATAGCTATGTCAGTTTTAGTCTAAGTGCCTTTTTTACATTTAGATGAACTGTTGGACTTTCCAGACCAGCAGGTTTAGTGAAGTCGTTTATGGGGTCACACTCTGACACACACACACATACGTATACACCTCCACATTCCAATGTAAGGAACAAACACCCACTGATGTATAGATAAAGACCAGGGCAGTCTCAGAGCTGCGAGTCCCTGAGCCCTCACTCTCGTGCGAGAGCTCAGAGCTGCCCTTGCTAAGCAACAAGTAAAATTGTGTGTTTCTCCTCTCTGATTCTCAGCTGAAGAAGTGTTTTAGAATATATCTCGAAACACTGGTCCAGCCACTTGGTTGTAGCATTACATGTATGGCCTGCGTGCTAGGATATTGCACCCTGCTGTTATGTGCTGGATTGCCTCAGGTTCATCTTTCCATAGTCTGGACATGGGATGTCATGGTCCCCAAGTCTCCTGTGCTGGCTTGCCTTTTTCTTTTGTTTTTCTTTGTTGTCTTTCTTTATTGTTTTTCTCCCTTAGTGAGTGTGTGTGGGCATATTGTGTTTACCATCTCTGTTCAATTCAATTTGAATTCAATTCAATTTTATTCATATAGCGCCAAATCACAACAACAGTTGCTTAAAGGTACTTTATATTGTAAGGCAGACCCTACAATATTGCATACAAGCACTTTGGCGCTAGTGGGAAGGAAAAACTCCCTTTTAACAGGAAGAAACCTCCAGCAGAACCAGGCTCAGGGAGGGGCGGCCATCTGCCGCCACTGGTTGGAGTGGGAGGAGGAAGACAGGATAAAAGACAAGCTGTGGAAGAGAGCAAGAGATTAATAACAAGTAAGGATTCGATGCAGACAGGTGTATTAACACATGAATGAATGAGAAAGGGGACTGAAGAAGAATACTCAATGCATCATAGGAATCCCCCACATGCCTACATCTATTGCAGCATAACTAAGGGAGGATTCAGAGCCACCTGATCAAGCCCTAATTATTATACTTTAGGAAAAAGGAAAGTTTTGAGCCTAATCTTAAAACGACAGATAGTGTCTGCCTCCAAAATCAAAAATGGAAGCTGGTTCCACAGAAGAGGGGCCTGAAAACCAAAGGCCTTGCCTCCCATTCTACTTTTAAATACTCTAGGAACCACAAGTAAGCCCGCAGTCCAGGAACAAAGTGCTCTAATGGGGTGATATGGTACTAAAAGGTCATTAAGATAAGATGGGGCCTTGTATGTGAGGAGAAGGATTTTGAATTCAATTCTGGAGGCAGCCAATGAAGGGAAGCCAATATAGGAGAAATATGCTCTCTCATTCTAGTCCCTGTCAGTACTAAACATTTTGGATTAACTGAAGGCTTTTCAGGGAGTTTTTAGAACATCCTGATAATGACAAATTACAGTAGTCCAGCCTGGAAGTCATAAATGCATGAACTAGTTTTTCAGCATCACTCTGAGGCAGGATATTTCTAATTTTAGAGATATAATAATAACCTCAGTTTTATCTGAATTTAGAAGCAGAAAGTTCAAGGTCATCCAGGTTCTGATGATGCTGCCTAAGAGAAGCATGTACAGTGGCTTCCAAAAGTATTCCGCCCCCTTGAACTTTCCCACATTTTGTCACATTAAAGCCACAAACATGAATCAATTTTATTGGAATTCCACGTGAAAGACCAATACAAAGTGGAACGAAAATCATACATGATTCCAAACATTTTTTACAAATAAATAACTGAAAAGTGGGGTGTGCGTAATTATTCAGCCCCCTTTGGTCTGAGTGCAGTCAGTTGCCCATAGACATTGCCTGATGAGTGTTAATGACTAAATAGAGTGCACCTGTGTGTAATCTAATGTCAGTACAAATACAGCCTCTCTGTGATGGCCTCAGAGGTTGTCTAAGAGAATACTGGGAGCGACAACACCATGAAGTCCAAAGAACACACCAGACAGGTCAGGGATAAAGTTATTGAGAAATTTAAAGCAGGCTTAGGCTACAAAAAGATTTCCCAAGCCTTGAACATCCCACGGAGCACTGTTCAAGCGATCATTCAGAAATGGAAGGAGTATGGCACAACTGTAAACCTACCAAGACAAGGCCGTCCACCTAAACTCACAGGCCGAACAAGGAGAGCGCTGATCAGAAATGCAACCAAGAGGCCCGTGGTGACTCTGGACGAGCTGCAGCTCAGGTGGGGGAATCTGTCCATAGGACAACTATTAGTCGTGCACTGCACAAAGTTGGCCTTTATGGAAGAGTGGCTAGGGATGGGTATCGTTTAGGTTTTATCCAATACTGGTGCCAAACCGGTACTTTTGAAACGGTGCCGGTGCTTAAACGGTGCTCGAACCGGTGCTTAAAGAATGGAGAACACAAACTTGTCCAAAAACCTCTCATTTTTAGCTGTTTTTCTTTTGTAAAAAGATAAAAATAGCCTTTTCTGCAGCTATAGGGCATATATGGTATCACTACTGGCTGGAAGCAGTGCTTAAAAAATGGAAAAAAACACACTTTGTCCAAAAACCTCTCATGTTTAGCTGTTTTCCACTTTTTCTTTGGTCATTTTAGCTTTTTTGGCCAGGGTGAAGGGAGTATCTGCCATCAAACAAGAAGACAGCCGCATGTAACTACGATGGTGTTTGCTAGTTCACCTTACATGCATTAATTTAATAACGTGATCAGCCTACTCAACGTAAATTACACACGAACAACATTATGCCACTCACCCAGAGAAGAACGGCTGCTGCTGCCATCATCATCAGTCATCATTTCTGCTACACTGGCAGGGCAAGGGGCCAGGACTCTCCTCTTTGTGTTCTTGCGGGATTTTGCTAACTCCGGGTTTGATAACAGACACCACACCTGCAGTAGATGTGCTCGGTGTGAGGTCTTGCAGCAAGCTATCAAATACGGTGCATTTCTCTGCTTAACAATCAGTGGCTAACTTCCTTCATACTGAACCAGACTCACTTCTGCTTTCAGGCAGCAAGCATGCCATTTTTGATACTCATCGTTCCCCTCTTGTGCTTCGTTTCTCTTGGCTTCAGAACCATCACCCTACCATTCACTGGGCTAGTAATAAGATTCTTCTACAGAATTTATACTGTCACCAGCATTGTGTGCAATCAGCTTTACCTCCAGACAACCCCTAGTTTGTTTTTTTTTTTTTTTTTTTGTACTCTAATTCCACAAACTCCAGATCTGTCAACAGATCATGCATGACTTAGCATTTGAGATATATATGGTAAAAAATGGCCTTAAACGTTCTGCCTTCTCTTTTCTTGAAGGAAAAAAACAAGAGTATTAAAACAATTTCTGTCGGTCTAAACATTGGCCTACACGCACTTGAGGTTTGCAAAACAACTTCAATTCAATCAAAAGTGCAGTGAAAAATATGGGTTTAAGCATAATTAGAAAACACCATCTCTATGAATCAGTCCACTTAGGCCCCAGAAATTATAATCCTAGTGACAGAGATTTACAGCTTGTTGACAAATACCTGAATGAGGTTGCGCTTCAAGCATGTTAAGTACTGCAACGTTTGTGTTTACAGCATTTGTAAGCTGGCATAACATTCTTGTTTTCTGTATCCTACAGAGCACATCTATTGCTAATAAACAATAGTCTCTTATTTCCTTTACTCTATTAATCATTTGTCTTCAAGTTTAGGTTTTTATGTCATAGTCTCTTAAAAAAGTGATTAATCTACTTTTACACTCTCATCACAGCAAGATATTCCACCTTATTAAGTCCCCATAGGGACCCAAACTCTTCAAGCAGGTTTAAATTAGTGCTTTCTTTCTCTGTTTGATTTACATCCAGTGATTAAATGGGGGGCTGAGGGTGGTGGTGGTGGTGAATGAAAGAGGGAAAAATAGCTTACGTCAGCAGCTAAGAAGATCTTTGAATGCAGAGCTGTTATTTTACCACAAACTAAATCATTCAGATACTGCACTGTCTCTGCCAAGTTATTTCAATGACATCAAATTACTTGGGCCTACTTCCGAGACGTGCATCAAAGGCAAGGTCAGGTAAAGGTCCTAAATGTAAAATTGTAAAAATAGTCATATTAGTCAGAGTTTAATTTTACTGCTCAGGAGAGTTAGTGGAACATATTTCGAGGTGTAGTGTCTATAAATTCGAAAAACTAAAGTGTTTGTTCTTGGTATACTCCATTGAATTACAATTTTGCAAACAATTGTGAAGTGATTTACAATTTGTAATTAATTCATTATTGCAATTCTATAATGTTGTATCTTGGCATCACACCCAATACGGATCAAGCTCCAAAAACACACATCTTAGCAAATGCTTACAACATTCCTTTCTAAATTTGAGCCTAATACAGCTGTAGTAGTTGATATTCTATGAGTTGAATGTGCAGCATACAATCCTACTGTTCATCTATCATAGAACAATTATCCTCTCACCACAAATGTCCAGACAAGAACATCAGCTTGGTTCATTTTGTGGGGAGGTTGTACCGTATTTCCCGGACTACAAAGCGCACCTGAATATTAGCCGCACAAGCTAAAATCAGGGGAAAATCCTGTTTTGTACATACATTAGCCGCACCTGACTAAAAGCCGCAGGTGTTTCAATGTTGACTTATCATATGTAAGAGAATATGCACAAAGGGAATTGTCAGGAAAGAGATGGCTGTTTGGAGACACGCCCCTTTTATTAATATTTTGAAAAACAAGTTATGGGTACATATTTGCATAACTTTTTAGGTATATGTACAAGTAGCGGTAATTACAAGTACGAAAACGTGTACTGTGCTTCATAAACGAGTAACAAATGTAGTACATAACAATAACCTACAGCACACCAGAAAAATAGATTCGGACTACCTTTTAGGCTCAGGTGCAGTGACAGGGCTTTAACAAGAAGAAAAGTCAGTCATTCACCACTTCCTGCGCACTAAAACCACCAAAGTCCTCTTCTCCAGTGTCGGATACGAACAGGCTCAGGATGGCTACGTCATCCACTCTCAGCTTCTTTCCTTCGTTGTCACTTACAAAACCAAACAAATCCTCGTTGTCAGTGTCAGAGTCGAACACCCTCAGAAGGGCCGTGGCGTTGTCCTCTCCATCATGCAGCAGTCCAGCCCTTCGAAATCCGTTGGTGATCATGGATGTTTTCACACTTTTCCACGCTGTCAGATTCCACCGGTGAAGTTGAGCATAACTTGCTTTTCGCAATTTTATCGCCGCTCGTCATCCACGACTCCCGCTGAACGCGTAGCGCTACTTTGAAGTTTGTTTTTCGCGCTACTTGTACGGCACTAAGTTGCCTGGCGGATGGACACGTGACCAACGTACCACTCTTGAACCCCGATACTGTGTGTCTGATCACATGCCCTTCCGCCAGGCAACGTAGTGCCGTACAACAGCGGAACAAACAAAACAAATCGTCTTACGATATCACAAAAATCATAGACAATCCATAGAAAAGCCGCACCTGACTAAAAGCCGCAGGGTTCAAAGCTGGTGCAAAAAGTAGCAGCTTATAGCCCGACAATTACGGTAGTTGCTGTTACAATTATAGTTACAAGAAAAATTTCATTTACTTCTGTGACGCCTTCCAGTCTAACTTCCAGTCCACCACTCTGACACATATCACAATTTTATCTCCAAGTAGTGATAAGTATTGGCCACAGTTAGTGGGATTTACTCCTAAGAATACTGAAATGGAAACGTGGACACGATATGGTACATCAGATATTCTGCAACATTAATCGTATTTGTCCACCACACTAGATTCAGATTGTGATGAGGGAATGTTCAAGATATGCTGCTTTTCTGAGCCCACACACAGTGTGTTTAAAAAAGAGAGAGAAAAAAAGAAAAGAGCGCACAGAGGTCTTGCCAAATCAGACAAGCAAGGAAAGAAAGCTAATTATGGTGCTTGGGAGCTAAAATACTCATTGAGAATCACAGGACTGCTCTCAGGGTGTATATAACTATTAGTCTGATTCACAGGATGTGGCCAAAAGTACTGATCACTGTAGTTATATCAGCCAAACCAGATCAACCCCTACCCTATGGATACATAATTTCTGACTCTTCAAGTATTAATGATGTAGGCCTTTGCTGCGTGTGTGTCTGTAGATCTAGAAAAAGCATCTGACAACAAGGATTGTGCTGAATAGCAACCTGTCCAGGCTGTATACTTTTTCTTCTATAGGGATAGGTCCCAGCCCTCCTGCAACACTGATCTAAATGAGAGGAGGTAATTATCTATCAAAAGTAGTCATAGAAGAAGTTGTTGTATGATGTACTTACTTTTTAATGAAACGGGCCGATCCTTGCTTGTCAGTTTTAAGGGAGTTACTTTAACTGCTTCTAAATAAGTGATAATGTTAGGTGGATAAATCACATCTTTCTACAATCTGAAACCAAAGCAACTGAAATATCAGGTAAATACCATATCAGACATACATAATATAGACAACATATTACAAAAGCATGAGAAACATCATCAGTGACAATCCTAACCACAATTATAATTACACTGATCACAATTACTGGAAGAGAAAGACAAAAGATTAAAAAAAACACACCACACTAAAACAAACTGCAATTGTTTGTGCAGGGCTTATAAAGCTCATTTATTTAGACATTGTTTGGTAGACTGACTCTTTGTTAACGAGTGCACGTATATTAAGCACAAAGGTTTGGCTTGGCCTGTTTTAACCTTTGTGCCAAAGCCATGTATCAGTTGACCCCAGTCTTTGGCATTTTATCCACATGAGTGTGATTGAACTCCTGAGGCACACTGAAATCTGCTGCTAACAGCAGCACCTTCCCACCCACACTCGCTTGTCCCTCCAAGTTAACTGACAGAAATGGACTTTGAAAAATAAAAGCAGCTGAAATTTGAATCGTGCTTCCAATCTTGTACACTAACGACAGACCTTTTGCAATTACCCTTGTCGCATATCTTTCCCAGATTGGGGTGTGGGTGGGAGTATAGGTAATACCTACAAGGTCCCCATCTGGATGTAAATACGCCTGTTCTTTTAAATGAACGGCTTTATAAGCACAAAAAAGCCATCAGAATCCTCACACCTCTGCCACCCTCTGGCAATGTAATCACTTTGTGCATTGGATATTGCATTTATTTTTTAATATTTCACTTTACCCCGTCTGTTCGTCTTTCTTTCTACCTCAGCTTGCTACCCTGCATGCATGCCATTTTCATTCTCACCCTAAATGGTATTTCTTCCCAAGAAATTAGATATCAGCCCAGCTGTCCCTTATTATTTCAACCAAGAAAGGAGGACTCCAGTTACAGCCTAGATACTGCTCTCTACGCTCATTCTTTTACTTTCTTCCCCCCCCCCCCTTTTTTTCCTGTCTAACCCCCTCTCTTTATCCCTTTTATCTTCATTCTTACCTCTCCCTCTTTCACTCTCACCTCCGAGGCCTAACCTCCTCTCCTGCTTCAACTATCACTTGCATTAAATCAAATGGAACACATTAAAAGTGGCATGCGCAGCAGACAATGGCTTTTATGATTGCCTGCCGTGTTCGGCCTGGTTGTGCTGCACAGCCCCATAAAATGCCATTTGTATCACCTCATTTCATAAGGTCTTACTAAACAGATGAAACAGAGAGGGAGACTGAGAAGAGACACATAAACCGAGCAGAGATATAGTAGGTTGGAGGGAGGTTGAAAGAGAGAATGAGAAAAAGGTAAAAGCATTGCAGAAAGGAAAGGACAAGCCAAAAAGAATAAGAAAAAGAATCACAAAAGGAGACGAAGCATAGACTCAGAGTGAAATGAGAGTAAAGATAGGAGAAAGATGAATAGAACTGGATGAAAAAGCAAAGGAAAAAAAATATATATATATCTGCAAGTGCAACAAAGCCAGACTGGGGTAGCAAGACAGGTGAGAAATGAGGGTTAAAAAATGGGGGTGAGGAAGGAACTGACAGAAGATGAGAAGATTACATAAAGTGAGATGGGCAGAATAGAGAGAAATATGTGTGAGGTAGAAGAAAGGGCAAGAGGTGGAAAAAAGAGAGTGAGAAAATGATACTGATGAGACAGTGAGGAAGAGAGCAGAGCGCTGCATTGTGACTGAGATTACCCCAGAAAGCCCTGACACTATTCAAATAAGAACAAGCTGCCAGGACAACTACGAGGATTTAGAGCAATAAGAAATATATAGCAACCAAGGGAGAGAGATAACAGTGATGAGGGCACATCTCTCGCTCTCCCTCCTAGTGTCTCTTCCTCCCTCTCCATTAGTACAGTGAGCATATTGGGCTTATTAAATTCTAATTGTCTGTAATGGCCGCCCAAGCTCTCTGAGGCACTATGTGACAGGGTGAGAGTGAGTGGAGGTATTTGTTTTGCTAATTGGAAACCGTTCACCTCCCTTAAGTGTTCTGCTGTTTGCCGCTGCTCAGGGAGCAGCTGATAAAAACCAGCACAACGATGGATAGATAGCATGAATACCATGGAGAGAGAGAGAGAGCGGGAGAGCAGGGGAAAGAGAGAGATGTGGGGTGCAGCGGTGGGCAGGAGGGCAGAGTGTAAGAGGAGCACCTTGGGGGTATTTACCGGTGAGAAGGAATATGAAAAATCAATGAGGACATAATGAGCTTCATTTAGAAAGTTGTCAGACACTAGCAGAGGGCTGTTTAGCATGCTGGATCCACAGTGCGAAACAAAAGATGTTTACACAACAAACCACGTAGAGTATGTCTTTCAGCGGCTTTCAGAAAAGACTCTCAAAGGCTGCAATTGCTTTGGAGCTGTCTCTTGTATGAATAGTATAACAATATATGTATGATTTATTATTTATTTATGGATATGTGACTGGAGTTGTTGTGTATATCAACATTTGTTTATTTTCCTCTGTGCTAAGGAATCCCCCCACACTACCAACACAACCAATATCTAGCATGTCCTTGCAACGTCCTTAGACAGCGTGCTTCAGAAATCCATTTAGAGTTCTTTACTTGTTCTGCTGAACTCCTCTCCACCTTTTTCCTTTACTTCCTCCCAGTGGCAATATTAACAGTGGTAAGACCAGAAGCTGAAAAGAGGTGCTAAAAGCTTCTATGCTTCCATAGGGTCTTGGTTCCACTGAGACCTGCACACACAAATGCTTGCTGACATACAAGTAAACATGAGTGTACTGTATACCAAATGAGATGACCTTGCTAAACACACAGCACACTTAAGAAATGTTCCTTAATTTTAAAGAAAGTTTGATTCATTAAGAAATATGCATATTTACTTTGACAGGAATCCCAGAGAATATTGATAGCATCAATATATTTACCTATTCAATATGACTCTGGAGCTATTAGACCGTAAGCTTCGAGCCTAAAAATGGAAAAATCTGTGGAAAAAAAGTTTCTACTTTCTTAGATTTTTGTGTATTTGTGATTTGTAAATCTTTTAGATGATCATCATAGATAACCAGAGTAAATATAAAATACTGTTTTTAAATGACAATTTCATTTATTAAAGGGGAAAAAAGCTACTATACCTACATGGTCCTGTGTGAAAAAGGAATTACCCTCAGTGAGGCTACATCCAGGTATGATTACTATTAAATCAAAAAATCACATAAATTAAACACATATGATAAAGTAGTGTTGGCTAAACTAAAGAAGTAGCCAAGAAACAAAGTCATTGATATGTATCAGTTGGAAATAGTTACAAAGGCTTCAAAGGCTTTGGAGCTCTAGTGAACAACAGTGTGAAAGCCATTATCTACAAATGGGGAAAAGACTGCACTGACGACTCATTCAGGACGTCACAAAAGAATCTAGAACAAAATCTGAAGAACTGCAGGCCCCACTTGACTCAGTTAACGTCAGTGTTCATGATTCAATAAAAAGAAAGAGACTGGGCAAAAATGACATCCATCAAAGACTTCCAAGTCAAAAATCTTTCTGACCAACAAAGAGACAAAGACTCATCTAACATTTGCCAAAAAAAACTTCTTGATGGTTTCTAAGAATTTAGGGAAAATATTCTGTGGAATGATAAGACAAAAATGCACCTTTTTGGAAGGTTTGAGTCACGTTATATCTGGTGTAAAACAAATGTTTCATTAAAAACTCAAACATGATAGTGGTAGTATGATGGTCTAGGGCTGCTTTGACGCTTCAGAACCTGGATGACTTACCACAATTGATAGAACCACAAATTCTGCTACGTCACTGTTCAATGTTTTTCATCATTAGGGATGGGTATTGATAAGATTTTCACGATTCCGATTCCATTTTCGATTCTGTTTAACGATTCAATTCTTTATCAATTCTCTTATCGATTCTTTTTAAAAAAGGAGAACACTAAGGTCAGTTAGCTTAGAACTTTGTTTTATATCTTCTTCAAGATAGAAATTTAGGAGTAACATGGCCTTACAAACCCAAAAGTGAGATCTTAAGAGATCCACAGCCTACGGCTCTTCAATGGGGTGTCACAGGGTCCCCAGGAAAAAAAAACTGTAAATGTAAAATAATAAAATAAATATTCTTCTGTAGCAATAACAAAGTATAACAAATTATTCTGTAGCAATTACAGAAGAATATCCAGTAATGTCCCTGCCTACAATTAAACACATTCACTTACTTAAAATCGGGGGCATCTGCTGCGGCAAATGGGTGCAAGCCTTTGACCACAAACTTAGTCACTGCTTGGTGACATTCGTCTATCCTGGCCTGAAAGGAGACGCTACCGGTAGACTGCAGCGAGAACTGCCAGCATCTGAGGCAGCCAGACTCAGTCTGTCTCTCTCATCATGGTCACCTAAATGCACAGTAATGGCAGGTTTTGTAATAAGGCAGATCGCACTAACATAATATGCACTGTTGTTAATTATTTACCTGCCGTATTAACGGGAGAGGCCGTGCAAACGTTACCGCTGCTGCTGGGTTGAGATTCACGAGTCCGGAATTAAAAACACAACATTCATTTAAGGTTATCGTGTGTTTTGTGAGCAAATGCTTTTGCATATTCGTAGTGTTTAAATGAATGAAATATCTACTTTGCAAGTTGCCCTGTTATCCTCCGTTCTTGTAAAGTATAACCAAAGTTTTGAGCGTTTGAGCCGCTTAGGCGCCATGTTTCCTGCCGGGAAAATGACGCTCCGCAACGTGGTGACGTCATTCGGGGCGACTGGAATCGATAAGGGAATCGTTTGCAAAAATGGCAAACAATTCCAAGGAATTGAAACAGTGGGAACCGGTTCTCAACAAGAACCAGGTTTTGATACCCATCCCTATTCATCATTGCATTACTTTATTTTTATATGTGCAAGCAGCTAGGTCTTATAAAATACATGTTTATATAGAAAAAAATGTGTCTGTAAAATGCTTTTTCTCAAAATTACTTTTGATGGATAATGACAGCACTAATGCCTGTTGAAATTATCTCACCTTTCAGTAAAGACATTTTAGCTTTATTCATCTTACATTGTAGTCTAAACTAAGTTAAATGTTACATGGCTTAAGGTTATAGGATGCCACTGAAACAGATTTTGAGACAAGTGTCGCAGAGCTAGCATAGTACTGTAACTGTTTCTTAGCAGATGGTTTAAACAATGGTTTACGCATTGCAATAAATACGCCAAAAGCTGTTACATACAAAGATGCGATCGAGTGTTGCTTGTCTTGACTATAAAAAACAAATGGCACAAAAACAAGGTACAGTAAGACATTACAAGCCCCAGAGCAAAACTAGTCCTACTTTTCTCAAGGTGGGCAGTGTTGGTCAAGTTACTTGAAAAAAGTAATCAGTAACTAATTACCGATTACTCCCCCAAAAAAGTAATCCCGTTACTTTACTGATTACTTATTTTCAAAAGTAATTAATTACTTAGTTACTTAGTTACTTTTTAAAAACATGATTTACAACCTGAAGAGGTGATAAAGCGATAGATTTGTCAGCCCAATTCTACTTTTTCTGCATAATCCATCATACAAAATGTAATCAAATGGAAAAGTCTCTTTTTTTAACTTGTTTTATCAGTTTTAATCTTTTAACTTTATGCATCAAGCAAAAATTTAATTATATGCAACATTCTCTGACTTGAATAAATTAGTTTAACATTTAAACCTATTTTCTGCACATTCCAGCACATAAAATAAAATATTTTTTGTGTTTACACTCACTCTTTCAAATAGATGCAAGTAAAACACAGCAGGAAATAAATAAAGTCAAAGACTCAGCGGTCTTGTTGCTCTATTTTCACCTGTAAAGCAGGACTAGGGTAGGCGGAGGTTTACCCTGGTGCAGGTATGCTGCGGTCAGTTGAAGAATCCGCGAGTTTCTCTGTGAGTTTCCCATTACCTCGTTGCGCACTCGGTGCTTGCTTGGAAGTTTAGGGTTTTTTTTCGCTGTAAAAAGTTTTCTTCCCACGCACAACGGACGCTAATGTTTTTGTCACTTTTTATGGAATCAAACTCAAAGTAAGGTCAGTACTTCCACGCTTTAAACGCTGCACGCTCATACTCTCTCCCGCAATTGATATGTGATCCATTGTTGATCTGCACACAGCTGTTGTCACCAACGGCGCACTTGCTTAGGTCACTGTCATGAGACATTCTGGCAAAAAAATCACGGTTTTAGTAACGCAGTAACGCAGCGTTCCTACGGGAAAGTAACGGTAATCTAATTACCGATTTTGCAATAGTAATCCCTTACTTTACTCGTTACCTGAAAAAAGTAATCAGATTACCGCGTTACTGCCCATATCTGAAGGTGGGTGCCCCTTCTTGCCAACAGTAATTAGAGTAGAAGATTTCAGTTTTTCTGTAAATCATTAGTGCCATAAATGTTGATCAATAAAGCAATCAATCAGAACCACAGAACATCATGACAGCAATATATACAAGCATATTTTTTTTTCAAAATGTCAAATGTGCTTTCAGGGTTCTGCTCCAGCAACCGATTTGCATCATATAATCTTGCCATGTCTCAGTGTTTTATTTGAAGGCTAATTTCAATTTTTTTTTGTAATTCTTGGCAGCCAATGACTCAATCATGGCAGCCAATTGAAACATTTTCTCCCTGTGGATTTCTGAAAAACACTGCCTTGCTGGCTTATGTGGGTGTCCCATTAGAAATAAACAGAAGTGCTTTTGGCTGCCTTGTCTCCGTTCCCCCTGGTGCCTTTTTAAGTGCAGCCATGTTATTTTTACATTGCTGTTTGTCAAGGCTTAGATGGATAGGTACTGTATGACTGGCTGTTTGGAGACATGGAGGCAGGTCCCACAGTGCTTTGTCTCAGCGACTGTTGGACAAGTGTGTAGAGGGACAGCGGGTGTTGAAAAAAAAGTGTATATATGTAGGTGTGTACGTGTGTGTGTTTTCCAGATTTAATTTCTATGCATTCATGCTCATACTTCGGCATTTGCCAGTAGATACAAACATTTGTGTGTATCCGAGCCCAGCCATGTACTAAAGTTCAGGAAAGGTTTTGATCCTGTGATGTTACAAAGAAAAGCTGAAGAAAGGGTGGCTGTAAAGCACCACAAATATTCAGGCAAAACAAACTTGAATCAAAATACAGAGAGAATATACTCTTGGGAGTAGCAGTGGAGAATACAATTGTTTGAATCAAAGAAACTGGAATACCATAGCAACATGTGGTATAATGCACAGTAAACTAATCAACCAGTATCTACAGATATACTATAAACTATGTAGTATATACCAAAAGGTCTATTTTCAGCAAACACAGATACAAGCATATCTATAATGAATTCAAGTTAAACTTACAATGAATAGTGAATGTCTCTTCATTTTAAAATAGATACAAATGTTCATTCTGGCTCATTCTTGTCCTTTGGCAATAATCAGTAACAAAATCCAGATACATGGTTTGTCTACACTTTTGTACACATTTTGTGGACTTCAATAGTTGGTATCCTTTTTTTTTTAAGATGGGTACATTTTTTTGGTTTCAGAAGTTCATATGACCTGAATTTATTTATTATTTTTTTTAATTTTCTTTTTTCTTTTCTTTTCTATTTTTTTGGTCATAGTTGTCCACTGGCCCTGTGTATGGAGTACTCCCTGTTCTCCCTTTGCTAGGGTGGATTCTCTGCACGTTCTCGAGCTTCCTCCCTCAGTCAAAAGATGTGCTGATCCTAAATTGGCCCTAAATTGGTGTGGACATTTTAATGCTTGACACCTTAAATAGGCTCCACCCCCTCCAGTTAGTTGTATTTTGTATTTCTCCAGGTAATATTGTCCATATACACAGCACAATTTTTGGTAGACATACTCTGTTGCTGCCAATGATCAGCCACTGATTGCAATGGCATAATTTAATTATGTGCAATGACTATTTACTGAAGCTTTTCTTCTTTGAATAGCAAATTAATCTTAAAATAATATTAGAAGACAAAAAACACAATCTCTTTGGAGTGATGAATACTATACCCATCTTTAAATAAACCTAAATGGAATATTTACTCACTGATTTGCAGTTCTTAGATTTATAACTGCTGATCTTTTCATTATTTTATTGGACTTTCTTTTTCTTTAGTGATGTAAATGGCACCCAACAGGAGAGTTAGTTCCACCAACTGTTCATCTTGATGAGTCAAACATATAAACAGGCATTAACTGGAATTTAATTTTGCCAATTTTATTGCTTCTTTGCCAGTTTTATAGAAAGCTAGTTAAAATTTGGACTGCACTTGGATAGAAACTTGATGCGTGTGGATGCACACTAATTTTTTCCTTCTTCATTGGCTCCTGTACATCTGCTTATGTTTCCCCCGCTACACAATGACTTGGTAATCCCCAATTAGACACAATAATTTTATTTATGGAGCAGCTGTCCCTACAGACACCTGATGCGCACATAAACACACAGACATGTACAAGCCTTCAGAATACACATCCAAGCACAGACAGTCTCTGAATACCCACTACTACTACTATATTACACACAAATGGCCCAGGCCTGCATACTCTGCTGGATTGTGTGGGCTTGCTCACCAGATGCCTGCTGAATAATCAAGGTGCCATCATCTGACATTCTTCCAGTGTACGTGTGTTCATGTATGTGTTTGAACTCCTTCCTTTCAAGATGTGGGCTTAAAAATTAAAACTAATTGGATTGCTTTGAAAAGTGCCCATGTATTGGGTTAAATGATTATTTTGTTCATTTTATTATCTTACTCACCTCAATATTTCATTTTCTTTTATTTGAGTTCTTTCGCTCACGTAGCTCTCATTTTTATTTTCCCTATCCACTATCTTCCTGGAAGTCACCCCAACACCTGCGCCCTCCCTCCCACTCTCTGCTTCATGCCTTCTCATTGCACATGTGCTGCCTAATTTGCTGTCCAGAAAGTCTTCAATGATTATTGTCTCCAATTTGTTACATCTACCTTAAAGCCTGTCTAGATTGCTGCAGACTGTGTTGATGGCAGACACTTGATATACAGTGGTATGAGCGTAGCGGAAAAACAGAATCTGAAATGAATATTGCATAAAAATTACAACTGAATGTTTATCGTAGGTGTCGCTATTGTTGGCACGAGAGAACCCCTTATCCCCCAGTTTGTTAAATTTCTGAGTTAAAAATGCTGCTTTGAGTGATTTCCATTATGGCTACTACATATGCATCACACACTCTCACTCACACATGCCCGCACCTCTGCATAATTTCTGTGACAAGTAGCCTCTTATTTACAGCAAATCTGCATTTGCCACTTAACTTCCTCGCTTTGGCAGCCCACTGCAGTGGCACAGTCACGGTGCACATTCATCTAAGAAGTTCTTAAGCCACCCTCTCATTTTTTTTTTTCTTCCTCTCCGTTTATTGAAAAGTCTTTATTTCTCATTATGTCAGACCCCAGATTGCTCTTTTTCTCTTTGTTCTTCATATGGGTAATTTCACAGTCACTAATTCATGCCTAAACTGGTTAAGCACTTGTTCATACAGTCTTTGACTTGGTTATGTGACTAATTACTCTTCATGAATGAGGATTCCTAAAGGTGCTTGTATATGTCACCAAAGGATAACGGAAAGAGTATGTGGGTGTGTATACATGTCATTATTTACATTATTTTACTCTCAGTGATGTATGGAATAACTGGGGTCATGAACCCTCTCAGATAAAAGCAGTATTATACACTACTACTTTGATTGATACTTTGCAATACTTACTTTTCTGTCAAAGGTTTAAATAAACCCACTGTATCAAAGTAAAATGCAAGAATCAGTTTGGCTTGAAGGGAAAAAAAACAAACAAACAAATATTAACGTTTTACGAACATAAACAGTGTTTGTCAAGAAAATTAAATTATGTGAAAATTAGTTATGGGAACTGAAAACTGGTTCTAGTTAAGAGTCAGTTTCAAAGAATTCTTTGGATTCATATGCCTCCAAGCTTTAGTTGAAGTGGGATTTGGCAGGTGGGGGAACCATATATATGGCAAGGCAGCGTACGGAAAAATAACCTTTATCAGATTTGATGGTTTTGTTATAGACTTTTCAAAAAAGTGTTTTTCTTTCACAAATGTGGAGATTAAATTGTGTTAAAATGTACAAAACAGTGATGTCATGTTTTGTGACGACTACCCAAGAACAGAGAGACTTGATGAATTTAAGAATCTTATGATTTAATAAAGAAATTTGCAGACTTGCACAGAGATGGTAAAATTCTGATGACTGATAATGGAGATGAAGACAACAGACGACGAGGACAGGGAGGAACAGGGGTTTAAATGCACCAAGGAGACTGTCAGAGAGAACTCGGGACAACTGGAGACATTTAGGGATGCAGGGACTGACAGAGACAGGGAAGAAGTCTTATCGTGACAAGTAAAGTTTATCTTGCCTGGCTGGGCAGCTCTCTGGGTGCTCAGCACCCTCAAATCTCTGATCCTAGAATCGCCTCTGCTGTGAGATCCAGTATTGTTAGTTAGTATTGTTAGTTGCTGTTAGCCAGCTTTAGTGAAACTTTCTTTAGTGGCTCTAACATTGTTGGACTTCGTTACAAAGCAAAGAAACTGTCATGCGATGTGAAAATGTAGACAAACTGTTTATCAGAGGGAAGGTGTGAATTTTAGGACGATCTAGCCATTAGCTGGCATAATGTTAGCTTATAACCAGGGGTTGCTATTGTTTAGCCCAGCGGTCCCCAACCTTTTTTGCGCCACGAACCGGTTTATGCCCGACAATAGTTTCACGGACCGGCCTTTAAGGTGTCGCAGATAAATACAACAAAATAAAACTAGTACCGGTACCGAAAAAAAGAAATTTATTCATAACACACGTGAAAAGACCCAGGTAAACAGAGTTAACGATAAAAACGATAACGCTGAAAACCAATAAAAACCCTGAAAACCATACATTTCACACCTGAGCCTCGACTCTCGCGGCCCGGGGGTTGGGGACCACTGGTTTAGCCCGCTCCCTGTTAGCTCCTGAGACAGAAAAATTGATATGGTTTCCGAAAGAGACTCAGGCGCAGGCCAGGGTATTCCTTTAAGCGAAGAAAAGTGCGTTTATTCACAGTGAACACAATCACCAAGTGGCTATATACAATGTGCAGGGGAAACGGGTCCGGGTCGCCAGGGTCCGTGGGAAACAGGGTTAGGGGGAAGGGTGCTCCACACTTTCTGTACAAAAGCTCCTCCTCCGTCACTCCTCTCAGAATCCGGTTCCAAAAACGATCTAAACACAAAAGGTCGGGTTAGCGGGATAATAACAAAAGGCTTTCAAGATACAGGTTGGCAGATACGTAAGTTTAACTGACGCTGATAGCTCAACGATCCAGCGAAGACTAGTGAAGACTCGCCATCTAAGTAGTGCAGTAATCAGCTGGGATCAGCGGCCGGTGCGGTGATGAGCAGGTGTGTGGGCCAGCAGCGGGAGCCCGCAATGAGCGTCGCCGCTGCGAGAGAGAGAGCGAGAGAGAGCAAACAAACCACAAACATATTGCCCAATAGAGGGTCGACCAGCGGGGCACAGGGACCATGACAAAAATGACGAATAAATAAGCATTTTTATGCATGTTTTTGTTTGTTTGACCCCAACTTCCAGTCAGGAGAGAAGGTGAGGTGAGGAGGATGAGGGGGGAGAGAGAACAGTGATGGAGAAGTAAAAAAAAAAACAATATAAAATGGACAAATTAATATATAGGTTGAAAGACCTATTTTTGATCATTAAATTACAGGGTTAGGCATGCTACGTGTGTTTATATGATTAGGTGGAATTACAATGTCTCAACCACTATATTCAAAGAAATTTTGGGGCTTTCATAAACTAGTGCCCACTCCTATGTACAGGGAGTGCAGAATTATTAGGCAAGTTGTATTTTTGAGGAATAATTTTATTATTGAACAACAACCATGTTCTCAATGAACCCAAAAAACTCATTAATATCAAAGCTGAATGTTTTTGGAAGTAGTTTTTAGTTTGTTTTTAGTTTTAGCTATTTTAGGGGGATATCTGTGTGTGCAGGGTGACTATTACCTGTGCATAATTATTAGGCACTTAAACAAAAAAACAATATATACCCATTTCAATTATGTATGTTTACCAGTGAAACCAATATAACATCTCCACATTCACAAATATACATTTCTGACATTCAAAAACAAAACAAAAAACAAATCAGCGACCAATATAGCCACTTTCTTTGCAGGACACTCAAAAGTCCTGACATCCCATGATTCTGTCAGTGTTTTGATCTGTTTCACCATCACATTGCGTGCAGCAGCAACCACAGCCTCCCAGACACTGTTCAGAGAGGTGTACTGTTTTCCCTCCTTGTAAATCTCACGTTTGATGACGGACCACAGGTTCTCAATGGGGTCCAGATCAGGTGAACAAGGTGGCCATGTCATTAGTTTTTCTTCTTTTATACCCTTTCTTGCCAGCCACGCTGTGGAGTACTTGGACACGTGTGATGGAGCATTGTCCTGCATGAAAATCATGTTTTTCTTGAAGGATGCAGACTTCTTCCTGTACCACTGCTTGAAGAAGGTGTCTTCCAGAAACTGGCAGTAGGACTGGGAGTTGAGCTTGACTCCATCCTCAACCCGAAAAGGCCCCACGAGCTCATCTTTGATGATACCAGCCCAAACCAGTACTCCACCTCCACCTTGCTGGCGTCTGAGTCGGACTGGAGCTCTCTACCCTTTACCAATCCAGCCACGGGCCCATCCATCTGGTCCATCAAGACTCACTCTCATTTCATCAGTCCATAAAACCTTAGAAAAACCAGTCTTGAGATATTTCTTGGCCCAGTCTTGACGTTTCAGCTTGTGTGTCTTGTTCAGTGGTGGTCGTCTTTCAGCCTTTCTTACCTTGGCCATGTCTCTGAGTATTGCACACCTTGTGCTTTTGGGCACTCCAGTGATGTTGCAGCTCTGAAATATGGCCAAACTGGTGGCAAGTGGCATCTTGGCAGCTGCACGCTTGACTTTTCTCAGTTCATGGGCAGTTATTTTGCGCCTTGGTTTTTCCACACGCTTCTTGCGACCCTGTTGACTATTTTGAATGAAGCGCTTGATTGTTCGATGATCACGCTTCAGAAGCTTTGCAATTTTGAGACTGCTGCATCCCTCTGCAAGATATCTCACTATTTTTGACTTTTCTGTGCCTGTCAAGTCCTTCTTTTGACCCATTTTGCCAAAGGAAAGGACGTTGCCTAATAATTATGCACACCTGATATAGGGTGTTGATGTCATTAGACCACACCCCTTCTCATTACAGAGATGCACATCACCTAATATGCTTAATTGGTAGTAGGCTTTCGAGCCTATACAGCTTGGAGTAAGACAACATGCATGAAGAGGATGATGTGGACAAAATACTCATTTGCCTAATAATTCTGCACTCCCTGTACTTTTAATAGCTTAATTCTAAATTTTTGAGAATGCATTAAATTGTTGGAAGATAGCACTAATCAGTGTATATTTATGAGTGCAAAATGCTTTTTTTCCTAATAAATAATCTTAAAAATTATTTATGTACATTTAGGGACTTCCTGCATACGTATACTCTAGCGCTCTCATGCTATGTGAAGATGATAGCATATATTAACATGCCATGTCCATATATTTAAGCTGAATGAGAAGTCAATTTCACTCACTCCAGAGGCATAATTTCCTTCCTAAATACAGAACTAATCAGATGTTTAGGCAAGCTCCAGCCATACAGTTTCTGAACTGCTTATCTAACTAGGGTAGTGAGGGTGGCATGGGGCAGGAGGAAGGAGTTCCTGATGTCTCAGCTGACATCAGCCGAGAGGCGGGCTACACCCTAGAGAGGGTACTAGTCCATCAAATACAGAAGGGTCTTGTTACCCTGGAAATATAGCATATACAACTGCATGGAGCAAGTGCAGCCACCGGAGCTGATCGTACCCACCCAAGACAATGCTTGCAATTCCACTAAATGCACCACAGCATGCTCAGAAGTATCCCGGAAGCTTATGTCTTTTCAGTCCCTCAATCTTCTGTAATGTATAATATCATACTCACCAATAGGGCTGGGCTATATCATACCGTTCACGGTAATACCGGTGTAATTTTGTGCAACGATAGGAAAATGAAATATTGCGATAGAATATGGGTAAAACGCGCATGCGCAGTGCCTATGTTTACATACACACATGGCGGCGACGCAGAATGAGAAGAGCGAAAGTGGATCGTTAAATGAAACGGATGACTCAGAATTGGTTTGTAAAAATGCTGCAACTTCAGTGGTGTGGAACTGGTTTAGCTTTCGTCCGTCAGATACACAACAAAGCACTATTTTTGGTAGCGCATGCTAGCAGGCTGTTGTTATTACCGTGTTGTTTGGAAAATACAGCACACTTAAAATCAATCCTTTGATTTTTCTGAAAATTGACAGTGCCCCTTATAATGCCGTGTGCCTTATGTATGAATTCTGGTTGTGTTTACTGACCTCGAAACGATTTTATGTGGTACACGGCGCTCGAAAATCTGTCAAATGTTTTAGTACGACTTTGCTAAGCTAGGAACCCGCACCGCTTGATGGATTGTCGGAGCATTACGGCTATCGTAGGCAGGCGCCTCGCGGAGTGATACGTACTGTGCTTCAACATAATATTACCGTATTGTGTGTGTATAACCTCTTTTTAAGTTTTGTGGATATTATGCATGGTTATGCTGAGGATATGTCGGCCAATTTCCACTGGAAATGCCTTTTGGTTAAACTGTCAGCAAGGAATTTGCACTGTTACGTTTTTATATAACTTTAATGCACATAAAAAAACAGCTGCTTGTTTAAGTGAAAATACATTGATGGGGTTTTTTGCACTAATAAAGTTGTGGACTTGTAAAGTATTTTGTCTAGTGTCAATTATATCGTCAGTTATATCGTTATCGCACATTTTCAAATGTATATCGTGATAAATATTTTTGGTCATATCGCCCTGCTCTACTCACCAATCACTCAAAACATGGCAACAATGAGAAAAAATGAGAAAACGCATGCAAATTATGAGAGCTGTCCTTGAAATCTTTAACCCTTACAAGCATTATTTGGGTGAGGTTTACATTTACTTGACAATGTGTACAAATTTGTGGCTGTGCAATTTTCATGACATTTCACTTACTTGCAGCTGGGGAGAATCAAAAAGAAAATATAATATTATTATGCCATTAGCAGTGTAGCCTCTCAGCAAGGAGGTCATGTGTTCGAATCTGCTGTCCAGCTGGTGCCTTTCTGCGCAGCATTTGCATATCTCCCCTTATCTGCATGGACTCTCTGCAGGTGCTCTGGGATACTCCCACAGCCCAAAGATGTTAACTGGTGTTTCTAAATTGCCCATAGGTGTCAATGTTTGTATGGTTGCCTCTTATGTCTGGGTGCACCCAGCCTCATGCTTTATGACAGGTGGGATAGGGCTCCAGCCTAACCATGACCCTACAAGAAGATGGATGAACCAATGAAAGCAATAGAGCTAGCTAGCAGTTATGTCAACAAGAGAAGCTTTTTAGAATATTTGTAATTACTTGTGCTGAATCCATTTCTTCTCTGCCCTGAATTTGCACATCTTATGGGCTTTAAGGATACACATAATGTGTTTTGGTGAGACAAGATAACTGTAAACTCGTGTTCAGGTGTTCCGGAACATTTAATAAACATCTTTTGGACAGTTGATCTTGTTGTTCTTTCTTTTTATATACTTACTATAGTAAACATTTTATCATACCTTGAACAAATTATGTCCAAAGCTGAAAGATGTAAAACATTCAGACTTATCCAAGAAAATAACACCATTTCCCTTTAATTAGATCCTGCAATTGATGGACTGATTAAACCTTTAGGGTTGATTTAGTGTCTGTTGTGATTTATGTTGTTATCCTGACTGAAATTCAGTGAGTATGAACTGGAATTACATTTCTTTATTTAAGTCGGAAGAAAGGGCATTATTTCCATTTGTTTATACGCTTTCAGACTGTTTTGGAGTGTTTTACAATTACAAGCCAGACAGAGCAGACAAATAATGTTGACGGGAAGGGAGGCCAAGTGGAAGACAGAAAAGAATTGTACTTGCTGCAGTTAAAATGGAAAATATCAAGCGGTATTCAACCGATGACTGTAATTTAGCCAAACCTCTTCAGGGGTGCTTGACAAGGCATATTAAACAAGGCAAATGCTTTTTGGAAAGCAAAAGAATGACAGCATCCTTTTTTACTTCACAAGATATGGCTTCAGTTCAGTCATGGCACTCTTTTAGTTGAGAACTGGACATGTCTCAATGTTTTTGTTCAGATTTTCAACCATTGCTTCCAAGTTATATCAAACAGACATAGAGCACAAGTTAAAGGTGGCCTGAGCTCAGAATGATAATACACTATCCCAATAGATGGAGCTATAGGGTTACATGTCACTGTTTTAGGCTATAAGTACCACTAATATACATGAACCAATCCTCAGCACTACCTCAAATAAATTTACATTGTTGATACATTTTTGGCAACTAAGAAAGAACATCTCCCATCACAGTTTCTCAGAGAGAAAAAAGTTACTTTTCCAGCTAACTTTGACTGCATGAAAAAGGGGTTAAAAAGGCAGAACTACACACACACACACACACATAACATACAGACAGGCAGTTTGACAGACAAGGTTGGGGAGAATAGATGTGGGCAGGTTCAGTGATTCTGATGTCAGAGGCGGTCTGAATGCTTTCTGTGTCTATCCTCTCTCCACTAGACCTTACATGGCAGTTCTCCTCTCCGGGGTGTTCTGAGAAGACAGGAGGGGTTGCTGGAAGAGAGGAATAGAGGAATGGGGAGGGGGGCTACGATGGCAGGTACTAGGGGATTGTTCCAATGCCCTTGACATGACGGAAACACTACAATAAGGAAGAAAGAGGCAGCCAAGAAGGGAGGATCACAAAAAAGAAAGCCTGAGGAGGATATTCATGTCTGTTTTTTTTCTTTTCGCTTTCTTTTTTTTTTAAGAGGACTTTGTGTGTGTTCATGTCTATTGTATTAGCTAAGTGTGCTTCAATATGTATGGAGGTTTGCTTGTATATGGTGTGTTGCTTCTTAAGATCAAGGGTTGTGTATTTTAAAGGTTCTGGCAGTGTGTCTCAGGCAAGTATGCATTTTTTTTTTAAAGCAGTTAAATGTATGTGAGTAAGTGTGTGTATGTGTTCACTGTCCAAACCCAGTACAAGTCCCAAACCAGGGCTTTTCTTTGGGCTAGCAGATGTTTTGCTCTCACCTTGCCATACCTCATAAAGCGTGATGGCTTGGGACCCTGGGGCCAGTCTGGCAAACACACACATGCAACCACCTATGCACACACCCACACACACTGGCATACATGCACCCTCTACCTTACTGCCACCATTATAAAGCCATGGTGCACACACACACGCACTCACACATACATGTGCAGAGACAGAAGTGGGCAGTGGTGTTCCTGTGATTTGTCGTTGCACACTAACATATAGAGAAAAAGTGTGAAGGGCAAAAAGTGTGTATGTATGAACATCACAAAAGCTAAAGAGTCAGGAAAGGAGAATAACAACACCTGCACTTACACACAGGAGATGTAAAGAGAAAAGAGTTACTAGACTTTGAACTAGCCACCAGAAAAGCACAATTATGTATGAGCAATAAAAAAATGAAGCGATCACAGCCTTGTGTTCAGTGCTGGTCATAAAAAAAAATGTTAAATGTTAAATGGACTAGTTCTTATATAGTGCTTTTCTACTCTCCTTGAATAGAAAATGTTAATGTTATACAACATTTTTTTTAAAAAGCACTTCTAAATGAAGTACCCAAGTCTGGAATCATAAATCTTTTCATCAAACCAGTACAGCAACATTAAGCATGCCTGCAGAGTGACACCCCTCCCCCATCTAGGACAATCTGACCACTTCTCTCTGCTTGTGATCCCCCCGAAGTATATTTTTACTTCAGTTTCACACTTTCTACATTATTAAACCTATAGACAAACCTTACGTCTGATTATTCTGATCCACCTCCTGTGATCTTTGTTGTCAATCCACAGCTACTGTTATTAGTTGGGAGTTCGCCTTGTAATCGGAGGTTTGCCGGTTCGAGCCCCGGCTCGACAGTCCTCGGTCGTTGTGTCCTTGGGCAAGACACCTTCCACCCGTTGCCTAGGCTGGTTGGTCCGAGGGCCCGGTGCCGCCAGTGTGCCCCAGGGCTGGCTGTGGCTGATCATTATGTAGCCTTTTGCCATCACCAGTGTGTGAATGTGTGTGTGAATGGGTGGATGACTGGATATGTAAAGCGCTTTGGGGTCCTTAGGGACTAGTAAAGCGCTATATAAATACAGGCCATTTACCATTAACATTAGACAAGAGTATGTGGAGGGGAGACAGAGGGACTTAGTCCAAAGCAGCACATGTTTTAAGCTGATAGAAAGTCATGTAGATTACAAACTCTGAAAGGTCAGATCCCCTTCAGACATTTCAGAAGAAGAAAAAAAACATTTTTCCCCATTATGAATAAATAAATACCTTATCAGTTTTCTGCTTCTTAAAATTACATACATACCTCCTTTCCCACTGGAAAATCCCAAGTCCATGAATATGAAAAAGAACTGCTGGATACAAGATGCCCCCCGCCGCACAGAACGACCATCATCAGTGTAGTATTTACCTCATTTAGAGTTCCCCTAGGCACTCCTGATTGTTGCCAGGATGGAAACTATTTGGTAACCAGGACAGGGTTTTCCATATTCATTTATTTGACTATTAAAACACTCCATGTTTGATTGTAAGGTAATTTTTTTATAAAGCCTTCAGCCACTGTTGAATAACTTGTATCCCAATTTACTTTGTTATTACGATTTAAAAAAATAATAAAATAAAAACTATTCAATAATTTATTTGTTTTGGGTTTTTATTTTGTTTCTAGGAAAATATCTTCTATAATTATCTGGATTAAGCACAATTATCATAGCAGTACAATTTGGTTGTATTGCCTATAAACAAGACATAATTACTAAAAAAGAGAAAATAAACCATCAGCTAACATATTAAGTAACATATTTTACAATAATGTTAATGTCTTTAAACCAAATTATCTTCAAATTACACTGAGTCATTTTAATTGTGTTATTTTTTTCCTTCCTCACTATTCATATTTCTTTCAGTTCATCAGTAATCCAAATTCTATTTCTGATAGATAGTTGTTTATAACAGTTTATAACACATGCAAACAGACACGTGAAAATTTAAACATGAGGCTGCACACAAGGAGAGAAATGCACATCCATAAGCACACATGTATGGATTGACTTGGATTGACATACATGCAAAGCACCAGGTTTGACAGAGAGACCAGAGGACGTTCAACACTACAAATACTGCTGAGATTCTCATTAAAACCCTAGAGGGAAAATCCTTTTTAATCGTAGGAGCATTACCCCAGTGGTAATCCAAAATGGATTATACTGAACTATAAAACTGAAACAACCGCAAGGTGGCAGAAAGCCTGGCAACACACAGCACAGCACTTACTTAAGGATTTTGCTTTTTAACTCTCAAATGGCCAGCCTCGGTCAGATCCAACTATAGATATATGAGTTCTTTATTTTGTCAGTCCATATTGTGTGATGTTTTTATTAAAGTAGGCATATTTCTCCAGAGGACAGAGATGACACTCATGTTTTGCAGAAACTACCTTCAGTCCACTGATACTCGAAATTATGTAATTGCAAAATCAAGCAAATTCATATGTTTTTTTTTTTTTCCTTCTAAGTCAATGCGGAAAACTTGTATTGTGCCACAGTTTACAAATACTTAATTAAAACACTAAATAATAATTTAGATAATTTGAAATATCATTTAGAGAAAGATATTGTAAAAATTATGTTTTCTTCATTTTTTCATGCTAATATTTATTTTGATATTCCCATAAATATATGATCACTTACTGCACTTGCTGGTCTAATAGATACAGAGACGTCAGATAGACGTGCAGATCATGTCAATATTGGGTCTATCTGTCAATGACCAATTCTAGATATCTATACAATGCCCCAACTAGGTCCACAATTTGGACATCCAACCATGGCTTGGACGTCAATATGATCTTCAACATTTGAACTTTGGACTGGGTAATTTCTTTAGACGTCATGTAGACATCTATGACAGGTGCAAGAAATTTACATGATTATTAAATGTAATATGTGTTTTATTTAAAATTGTCAACATTGTTGATACATATGCGCATGATACATATGAATACAGATTATATTGATACAAAGACAATTTATTATATGGTAGCCTATTGATTTATTCAGTGCATCTTTTGTTTTTTTTTATTTTACATTTTCCCGTTTTTCTTTAACTGGTTTATTTATTTCAATTAATCAGCTTATTTGTTTGTAACCAGCTTAAATCTGTCATTTAATAAAATGTACTGAAAGTTGTGTAAAAATTTAAAATAATAATGGTTAAGGTCCTTAGAAAAATTTGGGAATTTGTTTTTGAAAGGAGTACAATGTGTTTAAGAAGTTTAAAAAAGCATTTGCCCTATATACGGTTCAATCCTGTTTTATTTTGAAAAACTCTTGATTGTAAGAGGAAATGATCAGTGTGGTTGCGATTGTTAGCTGGACTGAGAGAAGTTATGGTGGAAAGTAGGAGAAGTTTGTGCCAGTATGTATGTTTAAACTGGACAATCTGCTCAACAGTCTCTAAGAAGCTGGGGACTTCACCCTGTAGCTGCTCAATTTAGTTTTAGCGTCAAGATATCTTGGAGATGTCTGCTGATCACTCTGCATTCCTTCACATATAAGTATATAACTGATGTACAGTGGTCCCTTGCTATAACGTGGTTCAACTATCATGGCCTTGCTGTTCGCGGATTTTTTTTGTGCAATTTTGCATGCTTTTTTTTATTTTTGTTTTTTTTACAGTGCATTGTGTTCTGCGTCCTGATTGGCTGTAGACCATTGTCAGTCAATCTTGTGCAGTATCTCCTGCAAAGTACAGAATGCGTTCAGCTTGTCAAATTTACATAAATTTTCGATCGCTAGTAGTGTGACTCTGAAGTGCTGTACTGTATGTTCGTAAGTTTTCTCCCCAAAAAACAACAATGTCGACAAAATGTCATCACCTGCGGGTGCCTTTGGTTTCATTCTATAATACTGCACTTATTTTTCTACAAGGTTTGAACTTTGAGAGTGTTTAAACAAGAGAGAAAAGTGTGAAAATGTTCAGCCTGTCTGAGAAAAGTGTATAAAGTGTGTAGTGAGGGGTTTTACAGCCTTAAAACATCTATAATAATTGTAAAAAATAAAGTTGGCTACTTCGCGGATTTTACTTATCGTGGGCTATTTTTAGAACGTAACTCCTGCGATAAATGAGGGACCACTGTCCCATTTCAAAAGTTGGCATTCTGTTCCAGATCCTTTTCCATTAGCTTCATTTGATTGTCTCAGCTGCGGATGATTTTTAAAATTAACTGGCAGTGTATAGAAAACATGTCCTCCATCCTCTGGAAACATGGGACTACAGAACCTATAGAAGCCATATAAAAACAACAACTAAAATGAGTCTAAATCACATTTGACCCATAGATAGCCCATACACAGAGGTCCTACAGACGTCAACACCAGACGTTCAGTAGATGTTAAAAAAAGACACTGCCTTCAGTGGACCAAAACTGGACGTCCAAAAATGACACATAAAAGACTCTGACGTCACTTTGCACACTGGGTAAGTGTTAATGATGGGTAATGAACAGTCTTGCTTATTCTATATTCAGCCAAAGACAAAGCAATCAAATGAAACAAAGAATGTTACAACATTACAAAATACTGGACTGACTAAGGAACCATTATTTGAGCAACATGGGAGCAACAAACAGAAATTGCCCTAGTTGGTCTCTAGAGGAGGGATTTTGTTGTGTGATTTAGAGCTCCATTTGTCTTCACTTTTTTAGTCTTACATTTCAATTAATAGCAGAAAATAGCCACAAAATATAATACAAAGATAATAATATAACAAAATGGTATACATAATCAATAATAATCTAGTTAAACTGAATTACTTACCAGCTGTTGTGACCACACTGCACTGAATAAGGACTGTGGATTTTGTACTTTATTTCTGATAACGCTATTAGCTTAGTCTTTTTTTTTTCATTTTATTTATTTTTTTTGTCCTGCCTGATCACTACAGGACATGATGAATCAAAAATCACTTTAACCTACCAAAATTATTCCAAATTTGGTGTGAATTGTTGACATAATAAGGAGGTCACAAGAGAACCCAGAGCCAAGAACATAATTTAAAGAACTGCAAGCCCTACTTGTCACCTGTCTCACATTTGTCAAAAAAAAAAAATCAAATTAAAAAAATCTTTATAATCCCTAAGACTTTTAGGAAAACATTATGTGGTCCATCTCTGAGTGACTCAAAAAACAAAAAAACAGTTTTGTAGTGGCTTACTCAATGGCGAGACTTAAATCTCAGATTTGATTGAAATGCTTTAGCATGACCTTGGACAGACTGCTCATGCTCAAAACCCCTCCGATGTGGCTGAATTAAAACTGTTCAGCAAAGAAGAGTTGGCCAACCTTCCTCCACTGTCACTTGAAAGACTTATTGCTAGTTATTGCAAATGCTTGATTGTAGCGCTTGCTGTCAAGGCTGGCAAAGCCAATTATTAGATTTAGGGTGCAATAACTTTTTTTTACATGAGGCCAGACCTTTTTTTCATTATAAAAGAAATTATCATAAAAAAAACCCTGCAGTTTGTATTTACTTGGGTTATCTTGGTCTAATATTAAAATTTGCTTGACAATCTGAAACAACAAACAAAGTGTGGCAAATATGCAAAAAATTTATAAATTAACCCTTTAAGACCTACCATAGAACCAAGTCCGCCAGAGCTTACTTTATATTTTTACATGCTGTGGAGCCATTTTTGGGAGCATTTCAAGTTGCTATACATCAATACAACCATTATAGCCCAAATTTTAATAATATGTATGCATTAAGTCCATAGTAACTACATAAATTGCAAAAAAGTGCAATAAACTACAAACAATTTGAAAATCTTTTTTTTTTTTTTTACATATATTTCTACTTAGAGAAATTTAAGAGGTTTATCCCTCAAAACTTTAAATACAAAAAAGTTGCAAAAATAGTTTACAACAACAGGAAATTTATTTTGAGTGTCTTATTAGATTTATTGTTGAAATACACCAATTTTATATACTGCAGAAAAAACGGAAAAAAAAAACAATCCTATAATGCAAATTTGCAGAGAAAACAGCATGTGCATAAAAATAAACTATTTAAAGCAGTGCAATTTGAGTTCTAAGCATCCTAGAAACTATTCAGAAAAGCATAAAGTCAAACATGACTTTTAAAAACACCAGTAAAGGCTTATAAGGCCTACAGGTAAAAAACTACATTTTCCGCGAAAATGACATCACTTCCGGTTTCAGGGAGGTAATGGTCGGACATGCGATAGTTCGCACTGACAGCTATTTCAATGTAGGAATAGCCCTTAGAAATCAGGTAGGAGGCAAAGACACTTTTTCATGGCTGAGTGTGCAATGTTTTTCTGTCTTGGTTCACATAGCTCACAACTAAAAACCTAGATTTTGTTAGTTGAGATAGTCACCATTATGTATTTGATTAGGTATGGATGCGCTGATAGCATTGGTGTGATTGTACTTTTAGCACCCTCGATGGGCGATTGTGTGATTCGTTTTGACATACAGTCACATTACACAAAGTGGAAGAAAGTAGGAAGTTTGAAGGAAGTTTGTGCATGGTCCCGATCCCTGCTGCCCTCCTTTATCTTTTTGTGGCATCGTCTGTATGGGACTTGTTTATTACTTATTACTTACCTCTAATATCATGATTATATTTTGCAACACTGGTGAAGTTTGGTCTGTAAAAAAGATGTTAAAGTTGCATGGGCTGAGAGTGCAACTATGCTTACTCTAACAAAATATGTGCTACAGAACAATAGGAGATTTAAAGATTATACTTTGCAATTGTAAATGAGGTATATTTTTACTTCAGTTTCACACTTTCTACATTATTAAACCTATAGACAAAGAGTAACTGTCTTCAGAGTCTTAATGGAAGAAAGGTTTTGAACCTTGATGGCAATTTCTCTGGAAGCAAGATTGAGGAGGTTTATATATTATGACCTTGCCAACTGTGTGTGGACTGAGCAATGCCTGCCCTTTTGCTGGTGCACTACACAAAGGTCAAGTGTGTGGTGGTGGCGGCTCACTAATGAATGCACTTTCTGGGTATGTCTTTACAGCAGTTAGGATTAAAGAAAATATGACTGGGTGGGACTAGCTAAAAGGGGTGCAGTTATAGTAAGGAAACAGTTATAACCTAAAAGCCAAAAATGATTTGTTTATTTTGATTTGTGTTGACAGTCACTAACTGCACAAAGAGTGTCAGCAGTTAAACTATTAGCAAGATATTGTGAAATGTAGGTCTGTTTTCCATGCATTTTGGTAAGAACTATAGTTACATTAGAAAATTATTACACGCATCTACCTAACACAATAAACTGTATTGTGTTACGTAGATGGGAAAATACAGAAAATCAATAGTGAGCTTGACTTCACTCTTTATATTTATTACCTTACAGAGAAGAAAACATTGCCCCTGTCTTTCTCTTGTTCTCAACCCATTTAAGTCTTGGTCTGCCTCAATGCAATGTGCCACGGGATATGACTTGACTTCACTTTACATGGTATTCCAGTGCTGCATTTCAGTCATAAACAAATATAGAGGGGGAAAAATGTCTGCAGTCAAATGAAGTCTCACAGCTTACCAACTTTCATCTTTATTTGTGTTTTTGAAGAACATGCATACAGAGACACAGACAAGCACAATGACGGGCTGTCTGGGTTTTTCAGGCTTTGGGGAGCTTTCATCCTTCTATATGTCAATCAACTTTGGCCTGCGTTTTATCTTTTTGGGTGGACATGGCTACATACAAACATGCAGCGAGAAAAGCTTTTATGTCTGTATACCTAACCCAGTATTCAAAGGCTGAAACTTTCTATATGCTATCTTCCTCTGACTGGTATAAATAGAGCAACTTGAGAGGTGCTAGGTTTAATCTTAAAGCCCATCACAGATGACAGCGCGGTGAAATAATCAAAAACTTCTTCAGCCGCTCTGCAGGCAGATTCCGTTGGTTATGAAGGAGGCCAAAGATAAAAGGATGCCTTTGAAAAGACATTCGATGCAGAGTCACATATGTCTCTCCCAATTTAGCCTAAACTGGTTCACTACCCCCTGACGAGACAACACACTTGCACATTCACACACATACACACACTCTGAAAACATACATGTACTAAGTGTAATGGAAAGACACAAAAGGATATGGTTATATATAAACATACAGCCAAAAAAAAAGTCCAAGTTTGGGTGTGTATGTGCGTGCAAAAAAGCACATGTGTACAATCACACACAGGCAAGGCACTTGTCATTACTCGCTCCGTCAAAGTAGATCATACAGGCATTAATTGAGAGCGCAATCATGCTCTGAGCCCACGGTTCAAAGGAGCTGATAATAAGCTGTGATAGGTCCAGCTGATGGAAAAAGCCTGCCAGCAGGCACAGACACATGCTGGGTTTATGTGTATGTGTGCCTTTGTGTATTACTTTGTCCCTGCTTGCGCCCTTTTCTTTCTGTCACTGTGGAAAACATTTCCATTGAAAAACTTGTTTTTCATTGACTTAAGATTTGGACCCTGATTTAAGCTTAGAGACACTAAAGTAAGATTTTGGTCCATTTTCAGTCTGCAAAGACGTAGTTGTATCTCTATGAAATGTACTATGCATTTCTCTCAATGTACCAGTTTATTTAGTGGTGAGGAAATCTAATCTTTTCACCAGGTGTAGATTCAGTACCCCACCGAACCCCAAATCAACACCACTCAAACCACACATTAGGTTTTTTAGGTGTTACCAGTGCTTTATATACAGCATGCATGTGTGTGTGTGTGTGTGTCCATGAGCAGCCACTCTAGCCACTAACTTGTCTTGTAGCCAGCTCTGTATTCCTGGCATTTCTGTGGTCGATAAGACAGTGGCATGCAATATTAATGCAGTCTGCTACTGTGGTTGGTAAGAGCCTTAGACACCCTCTGCTATTGTTTCAGAGAGAACTGGGAACAGTGAGCCTGAAACACAGAGGTGAAGAAAAAGCAAGACAGGAGGGAATCAACAGGGAGGGAAGTTTAAAAAAAAAAAGGAAGAACAGAGTATAAAGGAGGGAAAAAGTGATATAGTTGGAGGTAGAGGAAAACATAAAAGCAGAGTAACGTAAAAGGAGTGCCAAAAAAGGAGGAAAGAAAGTAGCTGAAAGACAGAGGAAACAGAGGGTAGACACAGGTCAAGAGTAAAAAAAAGACCTGTGGATGGACAAGATGGATAGGAAAAATAAAACTGGAGACATGAAAGAGCGGTGAGGAAATGAAATGGGGATGGAAGACTGATTTAGAGGATGAGTGGATGAAAGTGGAGGCAGGGAGTTGAATGAGAGGAAAAGCTAACAGCACGATTAGATGGAAGGAGAAAAAAAGAGTAACTTAAATGTAGTGAGACTGTGATGAGAGGATAGCTTAGAGAAATGAGAGATCATAAAAGCAGTTAAGGTAACGGAATGATGGGAAAAGGGAGAGATGTAGAGTGATCACTGTGCCCATGATTATCAGCAGTATTGAGGACAAATGGATAAAGGACCACACATTGTAAGGTCAAGTAAAAGGAAGCTCCTCATACTGCACACAGAGCATGTGTGCCATTGCAATGTTACTTTTCCAAATACGGTCTGTATCAATATTAGTGTACATGTTATTACAGACAATTTACATGTTGGGTAGCCACATTCAAGCAATTAAAAGCAGAGACTTCCTGTAACCTGACAGAAAATATGAGTTCTACAAAAATGCTCACTTTTTGCATGAGTGTAAAATCACAGAATAGAGAACCCTGACCCAAGTTTGCATGTTTTTAATGATGCACCCTGGTTGTAATCTAGGATTCTCCACAGAAAGTTTTCAGAAGTCAGCTCTTAAGTGGACTAGATTTCTCATGAGACTGCCTTAATTCCTTTGGGTGCCTCATTTGCTTTATTACTTACTGTATATGCCTCTCTCTCTCTGGCTTCTTTCCCAAGTCTCACTCATGATGATTTAATTCAGGAAGTTCAAAATGATTTAAGTGTCAGCAGGTGGTAATTTATTTATGTTCTTTTGGTAGGTTAATGACTGCATACCAAGAGCAGTGAAAGAAAAGAGGCGACGTTAAGCTCAAATTCAGTGGTATTTCCAAGAAACTGCAGTTAAATTATGGTCCTTCAGCATGTTAATTCCTTCTGCTATGAAGTTCAGTCATTTGTCAGGGATAGAAGCTCCAGTGTTTCATTTTAGATGGCGCTTGCTAGAACCCAGGGTGGGACTGCTATGTTGCAAATAAAAGAGGAGGGAGGAACCCAACTGTGAATATACATTTGTGCAATACAGTTTCTGGTTGGAACTGCTGTCTGCCAAAGTTGTTTTCAGGGGCTGAGAGCTATCTGTGGAAAAATGCATAACTCAAACCTATTACAGCTTGCTTTTAGCATCAACTAACTCTGAGTGAAGTACAATGGTGCTGCACTTGATGATGCATTATCAGCTCTCAAATGGGTGAATTGTGGCTTTGGCTGTATTTATAGCCATTTTCAAAGTCAGTAAAGTTGTTAATTCAAGAGAAAGGAAAAAAAAAACAAAAAGAAAAACATTTGAGTCCTGTCCAGATATAAACTCGGGAATGTGTATTAGAATCTGGTGGCATTTGTTGCAAGAAAAACTAATTTAAGTTCCAAAAACATCTAAAAATTTGCTATTACATGTTGTGATTTGTAGATAGTTTCAATTTGAGATTCTATTCAGTAAAACAATAAGAGAACATTGAATAGATAGTTGACTTTATTGAGATTTCATGTAAATACACGATTTTTCATTATTATCCCAAAACTTTGCCCCCTTCCAATAGGTAGAAGTATTCTCAGTAGAGGACTTTAAACATTACAAAAAATAGAAAATATACTACCTTCTTTACTGCAATGGTCCACTCACAACCTCTTCATTCAATAGCTTGTCATTTTACGCACGCACGCACGCACACACACACACACACACACACACGCAACCTCTATCTGTTGCACTTATCTTCCCCTTAAGCCCACAAGTGTTTGGTTTTCTGTTTTCCATTTGAGTCCTCATATCGCCAACACTGTATCTACTCACACTGACACTTCAAACCAGCGGGGTCAATGACCATGTGGCATCGCTTTGTACAGCAATAACATCCCCCTCACTATTCCTGTCTTCCCTGTCTCTCATTCATTTCCTTTACCCAGAGTGCATTTGCTCTGACCATTCACATCAGTGTCAATTCCTTATCACATGCATTATCTCAGGACCCACAGATCAACTGCCAGTGCTGTTTTGTTTTATTGATACTTCAATTATATAGAGTGTTGGTAAGGAAGCTGGGCACTCCGGTTGATCATTAGAAGGATGGTAAGGGGTGTTCTTGTGGGTGAGTATATGGGTGGCCAGAGGGTGGTAGATCACATACTGGTATAACAGGTATTGATTATTCTAATGGTTACACATTAATATTCTATACGAAGTGGCCCTAGGCTTCAAGACAATTATTTTAACACACAGTATTTTGAGTATCGACACACTGGCAAAATATGTCTGCACAGGGTCGCACAACTGGTCAACAGGCTGTGAGTTTTTCACACAAGGCTGGATAGGTTTGAAAAGTTTGGGGTTTTCTTAATAAATGAAAATATCATTTAAAAACTGCATTTTGTATTTAATTGGGTTATAATATTATAATTTGTTAGATAAGCTGAAACATATAAATCTAACAAATATGCCAAAACCACAATAAAAAAAAAATCAGGAAAATAGCAAATATTTTTACAGGAGTCTAGTTCTTTTAGTGGAAAATAGATAAAGTACATTCCTAGAAAAAAAAAAGAAATGAAATCACAAATAATTCTTAAGCATATTCTTAATATTACTTCAGGTCTGTCGCAAAAGCAAATGATGATTTCCAACGATGATGGCTGATGATTTCAGTGCAATATTGGAATTATTTCCATTCGTGCTCAGCCATTATTGCTATGGGCTCCAAGGACATTTATGAACTGAATGTTATATATATTTATATATATATATATTTAGACACTGTAAGGCTTTAGCTTTACTTATTCCCCTGTTAAAAGCTTCCACTGCCAGATTTTAAATGTGCCACAAAAGACGCATGATTTTTAGATCTGTTTTAAAATAGGATTGAACTGTTACAAATAAGTGTGTGAACTTTGGTTCTGTTAGTAAGCTTACAAGCTTAGGCAGCTATGGACCCCCTTATAGACTTGGAAGATGGCTATAAAATGCAATTTCCTTCTTCATCATAGAAGCAGTAGTGGACAGTTATTAGGAATTCCAATAGTGACAGCTTTTTACTTTATCTGAAGAGAATTGTCAGACCATTCCTGCTGTCTGTGTGCGTGTGTTTGCAGTGTGACAGATGGCTCTGTCGGAGTTCTGGTATTTTGGAAGAGGCAGTGTACAAAACAGTGTACTTAACAATCTTTTGGTAAGATGAATACTGCTTCAAACAAACTGAGAATTAAGGGTGCAGAGAAATGGATTATGCTTTAGGTGTGGTCTGAAGAGTTTCTGTCATTTTGTTTTTCAAAACTTGGGATTATAAAAGTCCTTTGGAACCAACATAAATTCAAAGAAGAAGATTTTAAAGAACCAAACTTACTCATTCACCCTTGAAGGGACTGGAGATGATAATTTCATAGTGAAATGTAGAATTTTGGAGTATTACTGCTTCACCTTCAGTCAATGCCCACAGACAGTCCTATGTGGTATTGAACAAAATATTTCATCCCTCAAAACTTCAGCACTCTTGGCAAGTTGCCATTCTGTCAAATCTAGCTAGCTAATGAATGAATATGTCAATCATGCATTAAAGGCTATGTCCAGGGAAGAAAAAAAATACATATGTGGATACCTGTCTGCATTGTGACAGAATAGACAGACTACTCACAATCACCCTTCAGCTCTTGGAACAAAAGATTTTTAATAAATCAAAGTAACAGCATGGAAGTTCTAGAGGACTTCTTTCGGGAGTTGATGGCAAGGCCACCAACATAGCCAATACCAGTGTGAGTGTAAAACAGAAAAAGGTGTTAAGAACATCACAAAGACATTTTCAGCAAAATCTTCTGACAGCCGGTCTAATGAGGCACCCTGACGGAAAGGTCACATGTCACTTGTGTACACAGTATAGCGGTATAGTCTGTCCCTGCAAATCATTATTAGATGCGTAGGTCTTGATCAAGGTAGTGCAGTCTCAGTGAATGCGCTATTTATTTCATTTTGCTTCAGTTCCTGATTCCATGGAACCTTCGATTAAACTTTAATATAGTTTTACTTTTTATATAGAATACATTAGGTCATGAACTATTGATTGCATGCTGATATCTAAATGTAAAATGTATAAATCTTTTGTAAGACAGACTTCTTAGAGGTTAATTGAGTTCCTCAAGGATTTAATGTCATACTAGTCACTAGCACATTGCTCAATCTAGCACACTGGTCCACATTGAAATGTTGTATGGTAGAAAACACTGAATGGATTTGTGGTCCCCAGAGGTTGAACTGTGCAGTATTTGAAGTTTTTCTTCTATTGTCTTGAGCAGGATGGCATTTTTGATTGTAACTGACATGTCTTTAAAAACTGCTGGGTGAATTGCCATGGAATTTGTGAATCTCTCCTCAGGGTTAATATATTTTTTATTCATTTTTCACTTTTGCTGACTTTTGCATTTAGTTAAATTTAAACAAAAATCACACAGAGTATCCAGGCTAATCATTTTAGGATAATCATACTCATCATACTGACTTGGTGGATAACAAATCAGTGTGATGCGATAAGTGTGGATAATAAGTTGTGAAATTGCTTCTGAAAGCACAAATCGAGAACCTATAGAAAAGAAATAGAAATTTCCTTTACTGTCTCTCATTTGGGAAATTCATGTGTGACAGGCAGATGGAGCACACAGATTCACACAAAAGTAAAGAATATAAAATCATAAACTCGAAATAAGAGGCTGTACAGGGCAAATTTACAACATAAGAATAAAAATAATAAATAAATAAATAAAACATACAGCCCTATATATAAACCCTTACCCATTTCTCAACTTTTTTGAACTGTGTTGCTTACATCACATTTAAAACTATTTATTTTCAAATACAAAAACCATTTCTAAGTGTAAGCATTTTATTGTTTTTTTACATGTACTGTTAAAGGTGGTGCTGTGATTTACATTATGTTTACATGTAAAATTGTCTTCTTCATGTTGCTTTATCTATTGTTCTGATTTTATCTGTTTTGATTTTATATACTGTTTTGTTTGTTTGTTTGTTAATTAGTTAGTTTGTTTGTTTGCTTGTTTTAATCAATTTTAAATCATGCTTTTTATTTGTTTTTGTTTCTAATGTCTCTGTAAAGCACTTTGAATCACCTTGTTGTTGAATTATGCTATACAAATAAACTTGCCTTGCCTTGCCTTGCCTTGCTAGCTCCTGTACACACAGGACCTGATTTGTTTCTCCAAACAAATGTGTATTAAAATTGAAGACTGCTTCAGTAAAAAAGTCACTGTATCGTTATCAGCTTAGGCCAGGGGTCCCCAATCCCAGTCCAGGGCCGGTGTCCCTGCAAGTTTTAGATGTGTCCTTGATCCATCACAGCTGATTTAAATGGATAAATTACCTTCTCAACATGTCTTGAAGTTCTCCAGAGGCCTGGTAATGAACTAATCATGTGATTCAGGTGTGTTGACCCAGGGTGAGATATAAAACCTGCAGGGACACCCGCCCTTGTGGACTAGGATTGGGGCTTTAGGCATTTGTTGTAATGCTGCTTAAATACTATTTTGGAGAGAACTGCTTTCCCTTTTTTGTTTGTGTTGTGATACATCAGCATTTGTTTTGTTTTTTGTGTTTTATCATCTAAGTCCCACTCCTTTAATCATTTCTTGTACACATTCACTTGATCCTCATCATATCCACTCTGTATTTTTCTAATAGCCATGTCACCACAGAGAGACCTACCCATGGGCATCATTTTCTAATAACACCATCTTCCCCAGTCACCTCTTGCCCGTCTAGCTCTAATATAGAAGACAAATACTAGCAGGAACATAAGCTATCATTCAGGCACTGCATAAATTGGTTAAATCTGATGGACCCAACTGCAGCCTGGAGATACCCCCTGCCATGAGTGCTCCAGTCGACAATTAATCTAAAATGCCCAGTCTTAATCAAGACTCCCGCTGCCGCTGGTTTTCAGTCTGACCTGCTTCAAAGAGGATTGCTGTCAACTGGTGTCACTGTGAGCTCTAAGTACAGTTAAATATAATTTAATAATGGTAGGGTCAAACTTGTTAAAAAGCATAATAAGATCAAGCAGAGTAACACGTTTAAAAATGTACACAAGATCCATAAGTGAAAAAATGATTCAGTTTTCTCATACATTAGCTAGATATTAGCTTAATTATATTTAACCAAAAGGTTTTCAGTTATTATTATGATTATTTGAGTCTAAATGTTATGCATATCTAGTTAGTCTTTGTCCATGTGTCCCTTGTTTCAGTAGCCCCCAAGTGGGACATATCTGAAGCAGACTTCATAAAAGACAACATGGCTTTCATGAACATGCCAACACAAGAACAGGCCCTAAGTACCAGATCCACAGACATACAAGTAATAGCACGATGCACGATGCAACCTGGGACTGTGAACACTGAGAAGCACAACCAAGTAGCTGAGCTAGTGTACAGGAAAGGGAGACAGCACGGTGGTCTAGAACCACAGAGCTACGTTTCTGTGTGACTTTGAGTTCCATATCACAAAATTACATATGACTAACAAGCCAAGTAATTCAGTGTGTTATCAGTGTGCATTTTGTTTGCGCTCAGTGCTATTCCACTCTTTAAAATAATTTCTCACTAACTTTGAACCTAATATTTTGAGTTTTATTTGCTGCTTACCTGCAATGGCATACTGACAGTGTACTAATGGATAGCAAAGAATGTCCATGCCAGCATCAAAATCAAAAGTCTGCTTAGCTTGTGTTTTTACCTAATGTGTTTTACAGGGAAAGAACACAATCTTAACTGTTTGTAATAGTTTGCGTTTCCCTTTGATAAGATAAGAGGACCTTTATTAGTCCCACAGGTGGGAAATTTGTTTTGTTACAGCAAAAGTGCAAAGTTATGTAGCAGAAATTAGAAAACACTGGAATGCAATAAAATAAAATAAAATAAAATACTATATAGAATAGAATAATATATACAATAGAATAAAATAGAAATACAAATGCTATATACAACTGAGTAAGAAATGTTATAAAGATTCATTTAATTTAAATCCTACAGAAAATGATGCAAATATAATGAATATCAAAATGTAAAGCTTGCTCCTTTAGTAATCATTTGTAAATGATCAAAATTTAAACACAATCACAAGTCAATACTCCATGAAGAATGTTTGTCTACAATATGAAAATGTCAAAATCAGAGCTCAGTGAGATTTGACAGTTTTTTTCCATCTTGCAAGCCAACCTAAATGCATTAGCTCCACCAGTGTAAATATCCATTGAAACAGAGTGCAGCTGATGAGTCTCCTTGTCTAGCACGACAGCTCTGGCAGTAAGACAAATTCCTATCATCCATTGTTGAGTTCTCCCTTTTACTCTAAATGGCTGTTAGGCCTTTTAACCAGCAGCTGCAATTAACATGTCATTTCTTGGCTGTCAAATGGTGTGTGTTTGTGCGTGTGTGTGCATATGCACATACTAGTGTAATAGCTAAATGATAATTTGCCACTTTGACTGACATAAATAAGGAGCATATCATTTGCTTTATCCCAGGTTCTTCCCCTCATCATTTCCTGCCTTCTGTTCATTTTGACAGCAGGCCAGGAGCAACATGTCTAAATCCAGTTCTGTTCTCCTTCATATATAATGTGGTAATTTTTTAATAAAGTCTATTTTTGTAGTGTCACATGTTTTGTTTTCTTTCTGTACTATGCCAAAATGCTTGAAGATTGGCATTTCCTACACCAATGTTGGCAGGTGTGCCACCTGGTGACAACTAATAGGAACATATAATCAAGTTACCTGGCTTTGGTGGTGCACAGACAGAAAGCAGGTTAAATTCTTTTAACTATTTACTTGCTAGACTGTGCTTATGTGCACACACACTTAGCCAAGCACATGACAAAAACAAAACTGCAAAAACGTTGTATCTTCATTTTGTATTACATTTAGTTAGTGAGGGTTAAAGGCTATTGCAATTATGATTTTACCCAAGCAGTGTGCGTTGATGCAATTGTCCCCTGCTGAGATGACTATGGCTTCACATTAAGTCAACATCAAACGTGACTACTGTGACTGATTATACAAACGCATATTTTGAAACAACATATTATCAAAACACGGATATAGGGTTATGTAGATCGACCAGAGGCGCTAAGATTTGAAGCCCACAGTACAGAGACTGATTGGCTTGCAGAAGGCCAGCTAGAAAATGATTGGTTCAGAGTGATGAAAGCAGAACAGAGTTTGACAGCATGGGAAAGAGGAGATGATGAAAAACAGAATAGAGCCCATATGTTCAGGAATTCAGGCAGATAAGTGCATACAGATCTTTTTAAAGGGTGTGTTCTTATACAAGCTTGATTAAGATAAGATAAGATAACCTTTATTAGCCCCACACGTGGGAAATTTGTTTTGTCACAGCAGAAAGTGGACAGTGGAAATGTTATGTAGCAAAAATTAGAATACAATACAAATAATATACTGTACAACTGTACAGAATATAATATAATTAAATAAAATACTATATACAGTAGAATAAAATAGAATAAAATATACAATAGGATAAAAATAGAATACAAATTCTATATACAACTGAGTAAAAATACAACTTTGTCAGAAAAGAGTATTACAGCATTCTGTAATCTATATTTATCTGCCCATTTCTCAATTACACTTATACTAGTATTTTTCCAACACTAGCCTGAATGAATTAAAAAAAATTAGGTTAGTAAACTGTAGAAGAAGACTGAAAATGCAGGGATGTACAGCTTTTATGAAAATTGCCATCTTTGTTCAACCAATTCCGAATCAAAATGTTGCAGTTCACTTTAAAGTTGTTGAGACAGTGTTCAGCAAGAGGATGTACAAACTAAAGTTAACTGTAGCAGCAGCTCACATGAAATGAAGAACGCAGGCTGTGCTTCCTAATGATGCTGCTTCACTAATGATCTACTTATGTATTGTTACCCTAAAAATATATAAATTCATCCCCCACACGAAATAATTACTTGCCAGCATTTTTTTTTTTTACTTTTTTGACAAAGAAAAAGTGTGTTTTTTTTTCTTTTCTAACTGGACACATTCCAGTTAGAAAAGGTGTGTAATTTTGGAAAAAAGCTGTCTGAGCTTAACACATACATGAATTATTGCTTCAACACTTATCCAGGAGCAGAACTGTGAAAAACTGCAAGAGATAGAGGGAGTGAAGTGGTATTGGCAAAAATGCTTAAAAGAGAAAAAGGAGGCGGAGAGAAACAGAGAGAGAAACAGGAAAGAGTCAACAACAGGTGTGTGTGTGAGTAGACACTTATGTTCAGTATAGTTTTGAAAAGACTCGTGTTGCTTAATTTCCCATTTAATAGGACAAACAGAGATTTTAATTTAGTTTTTTTATACTAAGGTACAGTGCTTTCCCTTTAGAATTATTATGCATACATGTATGTACATGTCTATAACCTTCAAATTCAGCCATGGCTGCTCAATAACATTTGCGGTGTATATTTTTTTCTTATCGTGTATTATATGAATTTTTATAAAACTAGAAATTAAGTTCAGGTTTGTCAAGTTCTATACCTCACAAAGTTTTCTTTAAAGTTAGTGTCAAACCTGAGGTAATTTACATGTGAATGATGAGGGTGTGGCCACTAAACAGTAGGCATCCTTTATCAACTTATGAATGGTGGAATTTTGTCAACCATTTATGGAATTTAATGGAGGGACTGGAGAACAATTCGGTGCAAAGTGATGAAGACAGTTTCCCCAGTGACCATGCTGCCTGCACAGTCTGGACCATCAGTCGACATCAAAAAACAGTCTCCCATTTGCTTATCTACCACAGGCAGCAGGCACACTATTTACTGAGCAGTTGCTATTGCACACTCTCATTTAATGACATTTGTTATTTCAATTCCACTCCACACAGTTTCCTCTTCAACTTTAGCAGGGAAAGAGACGAAGAGAAGAGCCTTTTACATTAGGATATTGGCTTCCTTTTGCTCAGACTGTGGCAGGGATGCTCTCTTCTGACTCTGCTTCTTGAGGTTTGTTTTTTTGTCTGTGCTAAATTTAGTGTTAACCAAAACTGGTCTTTTGAAAGATTAAGTTGACATTTTTTGAGTATCCTCATCATGCAGGGCCCAAATAATAGATTGACATGCATTTTCCCTACTGTTATTCATCGTCATAAAATGTCTATGTTAATATAAGGTCTCTTGATGCTTTCACCATGTTATCAAGGGACTGATATTATTCAGACATGCCCATTGCAAAGTAGAAACAGATGTAGATGATACAGGATCTGGATTATCACATGTAGTGTCAGAGACATACAATTAAAAGCCATAGTATTAAAATATTGGATCACTTAAATGTAGTCAAAGTGATTTTCAGATGAATTATTTTTTAATGCCATTCCTCTGTCACTTATAATGATGCAGTCTGATGCTTACATACTATGTAACTGGGCAATAGAGTATCACCAGCAGGATTGCTTACATGTGGGTTTTTGGATAAACTTTGGATTTCTGGATTAGCTTTGACATTAGTGAGTGTTAAATGCTTTGGGTATGGATTAAATGGTCCCCTCATTCAATTCATACATTAATATTAAATGTATAGCTTTAGTGAAATAAAAGTGGCATTAAGAGCTTAGCAAATTAATTCATACCAAATTAATGACCAATGCAGATTTTTTTTTTTATTTATTTATAGTACATTAAAGAGATTTAGCTAAAGCATGCATACTGAAAAGTGACATCCCAACCTTTAGTCCTTTTTTGAGGTTAATACGATATTCCTGCTTAGCACATTTGTGGCTCCAGAGTGTAATGCTTAACGAATTTGACTGGTGACTGACAAGTTGCTGGCTTGATTCTAGCTGGAAACATTAGACCAATATCTGTACTCCCAGTTCTATAAGATACTAGAAAAAAAATATTCTCCACTAGATTTTATGACTTCATCACAAAAAGCAATGTGCTATATGAACAGCAGTCCATGTTTAGACACCCCCAAATAACCCCCCCCCCCCAAAAAAAACAAACAAACAAAACAAACACACAATACATGCTTTAATTAAGCTTAGAGATACAGTAACAACTGCTTTTTAAAACATCAAAATATTCTGTAAAAAAATTCTTACATCCTAAAAGAAGCATTTGGTACAGTTGACCATGACCTTTTACTAAACAAACTATGGGATTAGAGGTGTGGCATTATTGAGGGTTAACGGACAAACTGAAAAATGTTTGCCTGAATAAATACCACAAAATTGAAATTAGAACCTGTTGTCTATGGGGTCTTCCAAAGATCTGTTTTTGGGGCCTTAATTACATTACTGGCATATCCACAATTTTAAATACATTAAAAGTAATGTTTGCAGATGACACAAACTATTGTGCTGTGGAACTTGGAACAAATTGAGTTTATTTTAATTAATTAAATAAACTAAAGAACTGGTTTGACAATAATAAATTAACACTGAGTTTGAGAGAAAAAAAACAAAATCCATGATATCTGAGAATTGTAAAATTCTATCACTGGGGAAATAATGACGAAAAAAATAAAATTAGAAAAGGTGATAATACATCACAAATTATCCTGGAAATTCCACATTACTTATATTAAAGGCAAAATATCAAAGTCTGTTGCAATTCTTTATAGAGTTGAAGATTTTATAAATCAAACATTATTACCATACTTTCTTACATGACGTATACTGTGTGGAAGTGTGGCAGATACTAATCCAATATACATTTATACATTCTGCAAGGAAAAAAAAGCAATAATTATAATAAGCCCCTCCCTTCCTTCCCTCCCCATCTCCGGCTGCCTCCCTCTTCCCGCTCCACCACAACCACCCACACATGCAGGACCTTGGAGTAGGGGTATGTCACCAGGGTGCAGAGGAGGCTACCCCCCCCGTCCCCTTCTGGCTGCCTCTGCCTCAATTTTATCCTACAACTTAGACATTCACATTACTCACACTCTCATTACACATACATATAGGATCTTGGGGGTGGGCACGATACACGGAATCCAAAGTACCATCAGGGTGTACACCCCACTCCTGGCGTCGTTGCCCACCTCTCAAGGTTAAATACACGTAGACATTGAGGGCTAGCAGGAGGGACCATGCGCTTACCTGCTGCTCTCTGGCAGGTAGCTCCATGCCCTCCTGGGTTTTAAATGCACCTTAGAACACACATGCATCAACACTACAATGAGCGGGTGGAGGGAGGTTTGGAGTCTTCTCTCACCCCCGTTCTCTGCGACCTGCTGGAGCGGGGGGGCTAGGAGGAGGAGTTGGCCGTCCGACTGCGGTCTGGAGTGTGGGGCCTCCCTGCTGCTGCGGAGTCGGGGCGGTCTGCCTCCCCCCACCGCAGGGAAAAGGGTAACACCACCTGGGTCTGGGTGCAGTTCCCCCTCCAGGGGTAAGGGTACCTAGACCCGGTTTGTAGAGTACGCTTGGGGAGTGTGATCGTGTGTACAGCGTCTCTTTATGTCTGTCTCCACGTTGGTTGAGTGTGGAGTAAGTGCATATGAGAGCATGAGGGTGGGAATGGATGTTTGTATCTGTGTGTGCCTGTATTTCTGTGTCTATATGTCAGGTTGGGTGTCAGGCGCCACCTCTCTGGGGACATCTCAGGCCCTCCAAGGTTTGGAGGCCTATCTCCCCCTACCACCACTTCCCCTGCCAGTGGCGGACTCCCTCAGGTGTCGGTGCGTTGGTGGTTCTTTGTGTCTGGGGGTGGGCGTCCAGGTACACACCGGCTCACTCCTTGGCGGCCGCTTATCGGGGCCTGGAGCCTGGGGCTCGCTCGGGCCACTTCGGAGGCGGGGTGCCCCCGGCCTCTCGGCCTGGGGCTCGGTCACTCAGGCACGGCTGGCTGCCGGCGGAGCTCACGGGCGCGTCACTGCAACTCCCCCTGGCTTCTGCTCCGCGGCTGCTGAGTGAGCCCTCATCTGGGACTCTCCTCAGCTCTTTCTGGGATGGTGGCGCGACTGCCCCTCTGTTGGTCTTCCTTGGTCTCTTGTGTTCTGGGGGCCTCTGGATGTCTGGAGTTTTGATCTCCTCCATACCTGCTTCATGCCCTGGAGGACGGGGCTGTGGCCCCCCCACACCCTCTAGCAGATCATTACATGAAGGAACCTTTAAAAAAAAAACAAACAAGCGCGTCCATGCTCACAGGTGTACACACGGGTGATCACACCCACAAACTACACCCTTTTTGGCTCCTACCTCAAAGCACACTGTGTTCTGTTGATCTTATGTGCTGCACAATAATGTTTAATATTTAGTATTTACTGTCATATTCCCATATATCATTGTGATGCTGTTTATTCTATTACTCTTGTTCTCTTCTGCTTGTTTTCTTTTTTCTTTCTCAGCAGGTGATCCAGGTGATTGATATATGCATTTTTTATTTCTTTTTTTTTTCTTCTGCTCATTCTGTTGGTTTTTGTTTTTTGCCCTTCTCCCCCGTCCCTCTTCTCAGCTGTTTCTCTTTCCCTCTTTCTTTCTCCCCTTCTTTCCCCCAGTCAAGTCTGTCCCGTATTCAGTAAGTGAAAATAAAATAAACAATAAAAGGTGAATCAAATGGACCATTACGGCAATGCTGGGATGGTCAATTTGGTAAAGTAAATCCGTTGGGCATCTTTCTTTGCCTTTAGACAACAATTCTGATGGCAAAAGAGCCAAACGGGACAGGCAAAAAAAAAAAAAAAAAAAAAAAAAAAAAAAAAAATTATAATAAGTAAAATGGCTTCAAGACAACCATCAAACTACTTATTATCACATTAAATGCACTGTATAACCTAAAGTCCTGGTTAACGTCAAAACTGCAAAAATAATGTATATAACAACCAATCTCAGTCAGAAGCTGTCACAAATGAGACCAAATCATCATGACCTGAGAGGAATCCTTATTTTCCTCAAGCCAGTAGTAAGGACTAATGTAAAATATTACAGCGTTGCAGTCACAGAAGTTTGCATAACAATGCTATGAATGAAGTGAACAAAGTACATCAATACATAATTTCACATTTGTTCACAAACAACTAATTGCATGAATAAGGGAAATGTTCTTGTCAGTGATTGATTTGTTTCGTTGTGTTCTTTTGAAGCCTAGTCTTAATTTTTTTTTTGTTTGATCAATAAGACAGAAAACTAAGCTGAATGTTTTCATCAAGATTGTATATTAGTGAAAAGGAAGTAGGTCTCAATAAGTGTTAAAATTCTGCCTACTCCTGTTTAGGTATAGTATGTACATATAGTGTGAAATTTACAATTATTTCATATTGTTTCTCATATATCGTACATGTGTAAGGATTGTCATGGATGGTACCGTTGTTTTCACTGCACTTTGCCTTTGTTTTCTTGATTTAAAAACAGTGTATATTATATGAAGAATAAAAAAAAAATAAAATAAAAAAAACTAATTTAAAAATTTATTCCAGCAAAACTTGCCTTGCTCCTTCTCTCAGTTATACCGCTTCCAAGCATGTCTTGATATAAATGATCAGTTTTGAATATTCAAAGCAAAGATATTGGGCCTGTAATACAAATTGAGTTATCCTAACACTAGCAACGGGGATAAATGGTCACACTAAGGCTACGTCCACACTTACACGGGTATTTTTGAAAACAGAGATTTTCTGTTTTTTTTTTTTTGTTTTTTTAAACATCCCCTCCACACGTGCAGTTTTGAAAAAATATCTCCGTCGACATGTAAATGCTAAAAACGAAATGTTGGCCAATCAGAAGTCGAGAAGCCTGTGAGGGAAAGAGTAAACAGGGTTTTGTACCCTCACAAAACCTTAAGTACTTCTGAAAAGTTTGTTTTTCTGGAAATGTGGCGCACAGCATGATGTCAAAAATGGCGCACCCCTATGACGTTGAAGTTGCTATACATCAATACAACCATTATAGCCCAAATTTTAATAATATGTCTGCATTAAGTGCATAATAATTACATAAATTGCAAAAAAGTGCAATAAACTACAAAAAAAATTAAAATCGTTTTTGATTTAACATATTTCTAGTTAGAGAAATTTAAGAGGCTTATCCCTCAAAACTGTAAATACAAAAAAGTTGCACAAAATAGTTTCCCACCACAGGAAATTTATTTTGAGTGTCTTCATAGTTTTATTTTTGAAATACACCAATTTTTATACACTGCAGGAAAAACGAAAATAAATATTATACTGCAAATTTGCAAAATAACAGTATATGCATCAAAATAAAATATTTCCAGCAGTGCAATATGAGTCCTCAGCATCCCAGAAACGACGGATGATCTGATATCCTCGTGTTGGTGTTGTTCCCAGACCATCATGAAAATGTTGTTCCAGGTTCAACATTGCAAGTGACCAATCACATTGTTGTGACGTTATTCTTTCGCGCGCCAAGCCATTCGTGCATTTATGAAATTCCAATGTTGCAAGGACAATATCAATTGTGCTTACTGTTTATTAAAGGGTTACGGTTAGGGTTAGGGTTAGGGTCAGGGTCCGTTGATCGGCGGACATAGGCGGTTTCTCGCAGCTTAAGTACAGTTTTTTGTTTTACGCCGGTTTTTCCCGAAGTCGCAAAAGTATGACGTCACAACATTCTGATTGGTCACTTGCATTGTTGATCTTGGAGCAACATTTACTATGATGATCTGGGAACAACACCAACACGAGGATATCAGATCGTGCAGAAACGACACAGAAAGTCATAAAGTCAAACATAACTTTTAAAAACACAAGTATAGGCTCATAAGGCCACGATGGTAAAAAAAAAAAAACTACATTTCCGCAAAATGACATCACTTCCGGTTCCGGGCAGGTCATGCCGGACATGCAATAGTTCATGCTGATGGACGTAGGAAGTGTTACAAACAGCTGATCGGATCGGCAAAGCGTGTTTCTGGAATATTTGGTTTTTGTTGCTGCAAGTGCTTTTTATGCAGTTTTTGCAAAGCTATATGTGGAAGGAAACTGTGACCTAGGACAAGCTGATGGCATAAGATGTAAGTACAACTCCTCCGGTTTCATATGCAAAAAAAATTATTGCGCTAGCTTACGTGGTTGCAGTGCTACCAGGATTTAAAAATAGTTACGCAAAATGGAGCGTGTCCGCTCCAACCGGCTTTAAAGGGTTAATGCTTCAGCATATGAAGACATTTTGGAAAATTTCATGCTCCTAACTTTGTGGGAATTGTTTTGGCCCATTCCTGTTCCAACAGGACTGTGCATCACTAATATTTATATCTCCATAAAGACATGGATGAGCGAGTTTGGCATGGAAAAACTTGGCTGGCCTGCACAGAGTCCTGATCTTGACTCGACACATCATCTTTAGGATGAATTAGAGCAAAGACTGAGAGCCAGGCCTTCTTGTCTATGGATTTTTCTATCATAACTGCTGCAAAAATGGCTGTTTCCATAGAGCAATGCTGGAGCTCTGTCCAAGTAACCATGACATTCTTCATCATCTCCCTGACTAAGGCCCTTCTACCCCAATTGGTAAGATTGGTGGGTGACCAGCTCTTGGAAGAGTCTTGGTGGTTCTAAACTTCTCACATTCATAAATGATGGAGGTCACTGTGCTCATTGGAGCCTGTTACGTCCCCTGGCTAGTCTAGGGGGTTTGAAGGGACGAACATAAAGGTGGATAGTGAAGGAGGAGCCAAGATGGTAGTTTTAAAAAGGTTTATTTAATGCTAGTGATGAAATTTGGGTCCAGACTGAGGTATAACTTCAGGGAGAGCCAAGGCCAACATAACAAACAAAACATCCCTGATGTGAAAATAAAAGAAACTTACCTAACTCCAAAGAAAACCAAATATACAACCTATAACCATAACCTACCTAACAACACATAAACAGGAGAAAACAGGGTGTCAAAACAAAAGGCAGCTCTCCCCTACAAGTCTGAACATGAAAACAAAAATGCACATACAGGTCACAAAGGCATGCAAGCCTGTACAGGTATGGCAACCAAAATGGCCAGAATGCACAAAAACACAGCTCCACAGGCCTTAAGTAGTGCTATGCTGATTAACAATTAGCTGGACTCTGAGCAGCATCCAATCAGGACAGAAGAGGTGGAGCCTAGACAAAACATAAGGAGTTAGTTGAGAGAAGAAAACCAACATCCTCCTGTGGGATGTAACAGAGCCTTTAATTCTGCAGATTTCTTTTCTGTACTGTTCTGTAGATCTGTACCTTGACACAATCCTGTCTACAATTCCTTGGACTTCATGGTTTGATTTGTACTATGACCTGTCAACTAAGCGGCATTATATAGACAGGTGTGCGCCTTTCCAAATCATGTCTGCTGAATTCATCACAGATGGACTTAAATCAGGTTGAAGAAGCATCTGACAGATGATCAGTGTAAATAGGATTCACCTGAACATGAATGCTTGTGTCCATGTTATATTTCAGGTTTTTATTTTAAATAAATTTGCATTAATTTCCAACTTTTCAGTTTGTTATTATGGAGTATTGTGTGTAGAATTTTCAGTTGAAAATCAATTTATTGTGGAATAAGCCTGTAACATTGAAAAAAGTGGAACAAGAAAAGTGCTGCGAATTTTCTGTGTCACCAAATGAATGCATGTTTCAGTCTGTGGTTTTGCTAAGTTACAGCTTAAGAATTTGCACATATAAAACACATTCCCCCACTAGAGGATGTATATTGTCCTTAAAACATGCTGTAAACAAATGGCTTGTCACGTCTGGCGAGGCAGACGGCGAGGCTAAAGAGATTGAGAACCCAAGTGCAGGCAAATGGAGACGAGTGTGGATGTAAAACGAGCCTTTACTGTCGGCTTTACAAAAACTACAAACAGGAGGAACAGACAAAACTAACCAAAACCTAGACTGGGGAAAACTAAGCATAAACATATAACCTGAGGATGGAGACCAGAAGCAAGGAGTGAGAAACCAGGAAACACAGGGAAAGCTGGCAGCGGAAACATGAAGGATGACACACAGACAGACCGACAAGGAACAGAAGGAAGCACACACTATATATACATACAGGGTAATGAGGAAATGGCAGACAGGCAGGTAACACAGCTGAGATTAATCAGACAAGACGAGACAGAGAGGACGTGTCAGTACCCGATCCGTACCGGAAACCCGATTGGTGCCATCCATGTGCAAAAGGCCACTACTTCCGCTCGAAGCATTTAATGATAGTTATGGATCAGAGTATCTGTTAAGATGTGAACAATAATAAGTATCGCTTAAAATGTTTGCAGTAATGAAACATTTCAATATAATGTAGACAAAAACGGGGAAAAAAAGTTACGGATAGTTACGGATCAGGACTCCTCGGTCCTTACTGCGCATGTGCAAAGTTGGGACCGTACAAATCGGGTCTACCCAATTCGTACCGTGCATGTGCAGATGTTCTCTTCTTCTCCTATTCATTTAATGGCAGTTTGCTCCCCAGTTTACGAGGATACTGCCACTTGCTAACCGAGTGAATGAACCTGATTGTAAACTGAACTTTTTTTTTTTTTCCGCCTGTCCCGTTTGGTTCTTTTGCCATCAGAATTATTGTCTAAAGGCCAGGAAAGATGCCCAACAGATTTACTTGACCAAATGGACCATCCTGGCCTTGCCATATTGGTCCATTTGATTGACCGTTGTTTTTATTGTTTATTTTATTTTCACTTGCTGCACACGGGACAGACATGACTGGGGGAAAGAAAAGGGAGAAAGAAAGAGAGGTAGGAAAAGAAAAACAGCAGGGAAGAGGAACGGTGATAAAGGGAAAAAAAACAAACAAAACAAACAAAACAAACAGACAAAAAATACATACATCAATCACCTGGATCACCTGTTGAGAAAGAAAAAAGAGAAAACAAGCAAAAAAGGAGAGCAATATAATAAACAACATCATCACAATAATCATTGTGAATATAACAGTAAATACTGAATATTATTGTGCAGCACATAAGATCGGATCGACAGCGCACAGTGTGCTATAGGAGCCAAAAAGGGTGTAGTTTCTGTCTGTGAGCACCCATGTGAGCATGCGTGCGCTTGTATTCGAAAGGTTCCTTCATGTAATGATCTGCTAGAGCAGTGGTTCCCAATGGTTCCCAAACTGTTTTTGCTAGGCCCCCCTTTGTTTTAGAAGAAAAATGTTGCCCCCCCCAAACACATTCTCCAACCGCACACACCCATATTTTGTTTTCAAACTCCATTGCGGTTTATTTCACACCTCAAACATTTAGTAAACAATTAAGCAAATACAAGTAAACTGCAATAAATTACAGGTAGTAATAAAATACACTACTAACTCTTTTACGCTACGTCCACACCTACATGGGTATTTTTGAAAACGCATCTGTTTTTATGCGTTTGGGCCTTTCGTTGACACATAAACGGCGTTTCGAATCACCGAAAACTGAGATTTTTTAAAACTCCGTTTTTGTGTTTACGTGTGGACGAGGAATACAGAATTCGTCTAAAGTGTGTGCCTTTTGTCACTTCACGCTGTGCGCAACGTTATTGTTTACATGAGATGAATGCAGAATGGCCGATGGAGACAAAATACTCTTCAGGTTTTACACGCTTTGCAGTTACTGTCCCTCCATTTAGAAAGGCAGAGGCATCACGGTGTAATTATTTGACGTGTAGTTGTTTTTTTCTGTTTAATAATATTCAACATTGCTATCAATACATTTTTCAAAAAATGCCTCGCTGTGCAAAATGGGTTCAAAAACATAAACAACTGTGGGATACTGTTTGTCCGTGAATTGAAGCAGGGGAACAAATTACGGCAGGATCAGTCTGATATAATTTCTATCCCACTGTAACTTTACTGTACAAATAGCTAACATCTCCAAAATGTCAGGCACCAAAGGGAAGATAGGCTTCACCATATTTGCTAGTCTTTGGCTTGGAAGAAAGTTGGTTTGGAAACATATTCGGCGATGCTGCATCTGCTGCTTTGCACTTGTGTGGGAGCCCTGTCAAAACCCTGTCCATTATGCTAGCAGTGTCCAAGCGTTGTTCTTCTTCTTTTTTTTTCCTTTTCAAATTTGATTTAGTGATAGCTTGTCTGTGTGGAGAGGATTGATTGGAATAGTGATGACGATGTCCGCTATCACTGTCAATTGTCACTAAACACTTAATCTGGCTGATGAATCTTCATGTGACACATTACTAAGTATGTATTGTTAAGTCTGTAATTATGCGCCATTCTTCCTATTTTACAGCGCTTTTATTCAATCAGGGAGGAAGTGATGTAACATTTGCGCATGCGTGGTACGGATCGGTTTTCCGGTACGGATCGGGTAGTGACAGAAAGCAAAACTCAAAAAACTGAACATGGGTCGCGAGGCTGTCAAAGTAAAACAGGAAATACATGAATGTAGAGACAAGGATGTCAGGAAATAACACAGGTAACACAAGTAACACCAAAACACTAGAAATCATAAATAAATAACTATAAACTAAGCAAATCGAAGAACATTAATAATGACAAAACATAAACACAGATTCACTAGATTCGGGACCATGACAGGTTCAGTGAAAACGCAGTTCTTTCAGACCTGCTCCGGAGCAGGTAAGAGGTGAGCCAACTACGCAGTACAGAAAACCCAGTGGTAACCTTGAAATCACCTGGATGAGATTATATCTTGCTTTGTAGTACAGGTATATCAAATAGGAGTGATGCTGATGTCATTACAGTGCATCAAAACAATATTAGGCAATGTTAATAACAGATGACAATCTGTTTCTTCCAAAGAAACCAGCAGGAAAACAAGATCTAAAACAAAAGCCCTTTAAAAGTTAAAAAAGGGGAAAAAAAATACATTGAATGCTTGTTATTAATTGAGTATATTTATTATAAGAAATTCTGTAGAGAAAAGCTTGATAGCATGTGTTTCATGAATAATAAATAGAATTAACTTCTAACAGAATGAAATACTTTGTTGTAAACTGTTTTCTATTGTTGTACCTTTTTAAGTCACCTATACTGCAGCTGCCTTTACAAAGCATGCTCATGTCCCTGTTTATGCTAACCTTGAGTCATCAAACACACTTTTCCTTTTGTGCTGAGGACATGCTAGACCATTTCATGGTCAAACATACTGCATACTTACAGTATCAGCAACCCATAGGACTGTTTTCAGCTAAATTAGCTAAGCACCTAATTTATGTAATGATCTTCTGATTGTATGCATCCCTTTTTCAAGCCAGTGAGTGATTGCAAACTTAACCCCATGATACACTTTGACTGACAGCCCTCTTATTGTATACTGCAGTAGAACAGTGAAAAGAAAATATAAAAATTCACAAGCTTTTCTGAAAAGAAAAAAAAAGTCAAAGGGAATATAAATGAGAATATAAATAATTAAAAATGAAAGTTTAATGGGAAAAGAGATAATCAGGAAAATTTGTATAAAAAGTAATAAATGCAGAGGAAACTTAAAATTCAAATAATGATTTACCATATTCTATAAATCCATTAATGTCATTTCTAGTCTTTGTCATTTCATCATTTTTCTATTTATTTTTTTCAGACAGACTCTAACCTAACATCCTCCATCATGTTGCCTTGCTGATCACAACATGTCTACTTCTTACTTTTTAGTTTTTAGTTAGTTTTTGTATTAGACACATCCATCAAAAGACATCAGGACTGCCAGCAATTGGTTTTCCAGGGGGAGTTATTAGCAAGGAAAACAGAGCTGGTAACTAGTATTTTCCTGTATTTTGTTGGGACTCCATAAAATGTTTTCACTGGGTCAGTATCCAACATGCCTGCTGATTTTCAGTGTAAACAGTAAAATAATTACTCAAAGTGACAAGAAATCCACATTATGATGTGCTGTTGCTTGTTTTGCAACAGTCAGAGTATAAAAGATGACCAGCAGCTCTGCCTGCGTAATTTCTGTTTCTTAATATAGAGGAAGTTCATGTGGACACATTCCTATCTAACTTTAGAGCAATGCACTTATCATAGCTAAAAATCAGTCATTCCTTGAAGTTTTATTTAATAAACAAATTGATAAAAAGAGAGATTTTCTTGAAATGTCACTGTATAAATTAAGCAGCGGAGAAGCTTTTGGATTAATAAAAAGAACAGACTGAAAACTTGCGAGATGCACTTGCTAAAATATTTAGTACATTATGCATTTTTTTTTAAATGTAGATCTTGACACATTGCATTTATGTCACATTCTTATGTGGCTATCTGGTGAGAAAAGATATAGGCCATCTGTCAAACTCCACAGACTGATGCTGAAAAAGACTGACAGTTGAACACAAGTCTATATAGCCTAAAATTTCGTTTCTGACTTTTATCAAAAATGTTTTCTAGCATATGGATAAACAGATGGATAAATCGACTGACCAATGGATAGCTGAGAGGGGTCTTAGCACCATTTGTCACACGTAACTGCCAAAACTCTACTGTTTCCATACACATACAGTGAACACATTGTGAATAACTACCAGAAGCTGCAACAGACTTCAGTTTTGCATAAGAGGAAAATAATCAAATCGCAACACTCTGGTGGTCATCATTAATTTAAAAAAAAGACAGCTATAATGAAATCCCCATATGAATTAACTTGACTCAAACACTCATTTACAACCCCTTTTCTTTCATATGCCCCCCCACCCTCCTCCCATCAACCATAACTGACTGAGACAGGACTCACATTCTCATATCATGCCTGATATAATTCAGCAGTCACTTATTGCACATAATGTCCTCTTTGTATATATTTTTCTTACTTATTGTATATAATGTTTTCTCTTTTTGCACAGTCAATGAGCGTATCAGGACACATTTCAATGCGCGTTACACTTCTATAACCAGGGGTGCACATAAGTGGTCCGCAGGTGCGCATTCGCTTTTAAAATAAAAGACGCGCACCAGATAAGAAGTTGCAACGCGTGTTTGCGTACGTAAGATTTTCTGGAGGAGGACAGACATTTGTTTAGAACTCTTAAAGATGTCGAAGAAGCAAGCTTCTTTAAGCAATTACTTTGGTGTTCCTCCACCTCCAAAGAAATGTCAGAAGGAGTCCAACCGCAAAAGAAGCACGTATTCTCGGAAAAGTGGTTGTAGGAGGTGAGCTGGCTTCAAACAAATGATAAACGCACAGAGATTGTGAAAATCCCACTCTAGCAGACAAAAACAGTGCCTTTATGTACGCAAACGCACCTGCGGACCACTTATGCACACCCCTGTGTATAACTATGTGACAAATAAAAGATCTTGAATCTATATGTCCATTTTCATGCTCAAAAGTCCCACTTACTAAGGTAATACAGCGTGGGAATAGACTTTGAATGACAGCTGAAAGAAAGAACTTATTGTGTCCTGCTTTTTACACATAGTGATAGAGATCTAAGTGAACTCTACAGTATGTATATAAAACTGGTGAAATGTTTTCTTTCAGTCCAGTGAACATGTGTTCTTTCTTTGGTGTTGAGCTTCCCCTTTCCCCCTTCAGGTCCTTGGCATAACAAGAAAGAGTGATCAATAAGAACTGGGGACATTCTACTTAGTCTTTTTGGCAATTTTTTAAAAATGCTATGAGCTGAATATTCACTACACCTACACTTTGGCTGTCTGTACTTCTTGTAAATACCTCTGTACGCAGGAGATAATGTGCCATTTTGCTTCTTTTCCAAAGGTTTGTGCAAAAAGGAGCCATGCCAAAAAAGCATGCCAAACTGGCATCACACAGTTGTATTAAACACTTTTTCAGGAAAGAGCTGCACACATAGAGGCCCATATAACAAGTTTGTCTTGGTAATAAAAAAAAGAAAAAAAAAAAGGTTTGGGGAGATTTTTCTGTGAGTTCATAATGAAGCACTGCACTCCTCTATGCACTTATAATATGTGCAGTTATAATGACCTCATATCATATATAAGTTGCCTAAAGTGCATAATTAATGCTTAACCTTTTTTTGCATGTGATTTATAATTCTGCCACCCATTTATTTTATAGATGCAGCCTGTGAATCTATTGACGAAACATAAAAAGATAATGTAATAAAGTACAGATACAAAGAAAACCATAAAATAGAAAGTAAAAAACAGAGATTAAAAATGGAAATAAAAATGGAAAAAGCAATTGCAGTTGAATATATAATAGCATGTTCAATGTTTTAATAGTACAATATTGTCTTAAGTGAAAGAACAAAGTAAAATTGTACGTTATTGCAAAGTACCGTGATGGAAACAGCATTTGCCTCCTTCCTGATTTCCTTCTCTTTTAAACACATGCATGTTTAAGATAATCAAAGATAGTTTAATGTTAGACAAAGATAATCCAAGTAAATGCAATTGTGTGTGTAAATTGTGTGTTTGCTGCATAACCCAAGTATGCTTGATCTTCAGAGCACAAACTGACAACCAGGGGTTCTCCATCAGGATAAGAGAAGCATTCATGGTTCACCTATGGCAAGTCATCCAGGTGGTAAAGCTGCAAAGACCATAACTTTAACTGTTGGCATGATTTTCTGTTTTTTAGGAAATTTAGTTTCATGCCAGATCTAATAGGGCAGAAACTCATTGCTGAAAGAACAATGCTGACTTTAACTGAGGAAAGTTAAGACTTCTGGAATTCATGTAGCCACACATCTGAAAGCATATTGATTTGCTCTCCTGATATTTAGACTGTAGTATTGATATTTTAACCTTTGCCTCACTGAATACCAGAAGTCAAAGAAATGGCTTTTTGATCTTTTCCAGACAGAGAATTTGTCAATCATCTGTTTCTGTAGATTGTGGCATGATGTGTTTCATTTGGAGATCTGTTAGCTCTGTTTTTACTTCATGAAACAGACTCCACCAAAGTAATTTCTTGATTCAAACAAGTCTGGCAGTAATCAGCTCTGGATATGGCTGCTGAAATTATACTTAGCATTCCAAAAAATATAATGACAGTTAATGAGGACGAGGACGTTGGGGGGGGGACGTTTCCCCGGGTACAGTAGGTGTTTCCATAGTAATGATTAGCACATTCAGTTGCCAAAAGGGAAGAGTGCTGTTTTCAATCCCTCTGGAGACACAAATTCCCTTTAGGCCTTCACCTGGAGTGAAGCTGCCAAATTAAATGTTTAATAACCCCTAATGATGAGTAAGCATCTAAAGGTAGCTTAAAATTTAAAACTGCATTTTATATTTCATTGGGTTAAAAAAGAAATAAATAAGTAAATAAAGTTTGTCTTAAGGTATCTCATAAGAAGTCTTGAGCTAAACCAGAGATGTTAACAGCTCCCAGCTTAAGTGCCTCATGTGTTGGAAGAAGTTGGCTAATGCTAAAGTGCTGTCAAGAAAGCTGGAGAAGCAAAGAAAACATCTCTTCTAAAGAGAAACTTGGCACCTTTTACAAAGAGCGCTGGATCGGAACCTTAGGCAGTGAGTCCATCTGTTGGATTGCAACTTTCAAACAATGCAGTTGAATAAAGTTTTATACCAGTGGCACTTATTTTAGGAAGCACTAAAAACATGCAGCTCAGACCCATTGTCAGTAGCATAAACTCAGCCACTTACAACATCTCGAAACACCTTGCTACTTATCCTAGCACCTCTTGTGGGGAACACCCCACATCACATCAAGAACTCCACCGACTTCACCGACAAGGTCCAGAAACTTACCCTGGACCCAGATGAAACCATAGTGTCCTTTGATGTAGTCTCCCTCTTCACTTGCATACCCACCACGGAGGCAGTGGAGACTGTCAGAAAACAACTACAAGAAGACACCTCCTTGGAAGACAGGACCAACTTCACAACCAATCAGATTTGCACACTGTTAGACCTCTGCCTCACCACTACATATTTCAAATACAACGAGGGTTTCTACAGACAAAAACATGGCTGCGCCATGGGCTCCCCCGTGTCACCTATTGTAGCCAACCTTGAAGGAAGTGGAAAGAAAAGGTTCTTGGCTCTTTTAAAGGGAGAGTACCCAGCCACTGGTACAGATATGTAAACAACGCCTGGGTCAAAATCAAAAGACAAGAAGTGGAATCCTTCACTGCGCACATTAACGCCGTGGATAAAAACATCAAGTTCACCAGGTAAGACACAAAGGACAACTGTTTGCCTTTCCTGGACTGCGCTGTGCACATTGAAGAGAATGGCAACCTCAACATTGAAGTTTACTGGAAGCCCACACATACGGACCAGTACCTCCTCTTTGACTCCCATCACCCTCTGGAACACAAACTTGGGGTAATCAGGACCCTACACCACCGGGCAGAACATGTTCCCTCTAAGCCTGAAGGAAAAAAGAAGGAACACACACATGTAAAGGAAGCACTTAAAACATGCGGTTATCCCAATTGGGCGTTCTTAAAGTCAGCAAAGAGGCACAGAAAAGAAGATCAGACACCAGCGAGGGAGGATAAGAAAGACAGACGCAACAACATTGTCATCCCCTATGTAGCCGGTGTATCAGAGAAACTCAGGAGAGTTTTCTCCAAGCACAACATCCCGGTGTATTTAAGACCCAGCAACACACTCAGACAGAAACTGGTTCACCCGAAAGACAAAACTCCTAAACACAAACTTAACAATGTGTTGTATGCTGTACAGTGCAGCGAGGAATGCCCAGACCTCTACATCGGAGAGACCAAACAGCCACTTCACAAGCGCATGGCACAACATAGAAGAGCCACCTCCACGGGACAAGACTCAGCAGTTCATCTGCATCTAAAGGACAAAGGTCACTCTTTCGAGGATGCCAACGTTCACATTTTGGACAGAGAGGACAGATGGTTTGAAAGAGGAGTGAAAGAAGCTATTTACGTCCACTGTGAGCGACCATCTTTGAACAGAGGCGGTGGTTTACGACACCAACTGTCTGCCATCTATAATCCAGTTTTGAGATCCCTTCCCAGGCACCTTAACGCCCACTCACATCCTGGGCCATCTGACCTCAGGAAATCACATGATAGGGTGGGGCCAGGTTTCACAATGAGCTCACCCAAAACCCTGGCTGATTGTAACCCACACCCGTTTTCACACCTTGGCTCATGTGATTAGGTAGAGGATCATCAGGGGGTCCTTTGTCCCTCTTTGGGGGGAAACTCCCACTGGGTTTAAATCTGGGACTCTCCACCATTTGACCCTTAGAACTGAAGAAGCTTCTCGGTGAGAGGTGAAACGTCTTCAAGCAACTCAAAGAAGTCCAGACGCTTTTCTTTCCAAGCTCCTTAGACTAGAATAAGGTATATAGTATAATAAGACACTAAGTTTGTCAATATGGCAAGAGCAAATAAATGCATAAAAGATGCAAGGAAAACAATATAATTTTAAGGGAACATTGTCAAACGTACAAGCAGTTGTTGAAGTGAATGAAATTCCAGAGTAGATTTGTTTCCATGGAGACCCTTCTTTGTTAGCCATGTAGTTGTCTAGCAAATTTGTAATACCATGGTATTTGTGTAAATGCACGCCAGTATCTGTAAGAGGGTTTTTGAAGGTGCATGCGTGGTTGTTGCCAATTCACAGCAAGCCCTAGAGAGTGTGCTATTATACATAAAAAGATCACTGTTGCATATTCAGATGATCTGTCCCAGGGGGGTCATTAAAAGGCATGTTTCGAAGGAGCCAGCTATCTCACATTGCTGTTAATGAGCTATGGTTATGGCTTTATTAAAACTAACACTTGTTCACCAGTCTTTATGTGGACATTCCTATGGAGGATAAAAAAGAAACAGAAGTATGGAGAGTTAAATTACTCTGTTCTTTAGCTGTGACTTGGTTTAGTTGCACACAGAGGAAAATTAATGAGCTCACTCAGCTTACTGCCAATCAGTTCTGACAGACTTTTGAATATGAAGCGTGCATTAACTGTGCAGTGTCAGAACCAGCCTTGATATTTTAGGAAAGGATATGTGCTGCCAACCTCATAAGTGATATGAGACACTTGACAGCATTGTAATTCAGTGCGATGGGAAGCTAGCCATCCGTCGGCCAGTGACAGAGCTCTAATTGTGGTGCAGCAGCTGAAAGCCTGTTGACAACCATTTCCATGCATTAGTGAGAACCACTGTACTTTAGTTCCATTAAAACAATGTCTCTCCAGCCACTCCTGAGCTAACAGAGCACAATGTTTTGAATCTGATAAACTGAAACTATAAAACACAGCAAACCTAAAGCATTAACATACAGCTAGGTGAAATGTATACTCATAGCCTATCTACTCATAGATAAAAAACTGGAATGGATAATTTTAACAGTGCTGCTTTCATTTGATTTGTAACATTTAACATGTACTGTTAAGAGTGCCTTTCTTTTCTTTTGCATTCTGTTTGATGTGAGTCATTTTGGATTTAAGCACCCAGGTGACTTCTGCAGCACAGTGAAGGCATATGGTAAACTCATAGAGCTTATTTTTCTGTGTTCTGTGTTGGCAGTGTAAATTTCTTTACCTGTCTGCTGCTCTTTATCTTTTGATCTTTTCTCATTTCCTAACTGTGTGTTTGTGTTATGGTGCACAGAGTTTCCTCTTGGGGGAATCAAGCATGAGTAAAAAAACATCTGCTGGGGTCATCTCACCCTGTTGTGCAGCTTACAGTATGTTCTTTAAGTAATGCATTTTCCTTACAAGATAAACCAATAAGGACAAATTACAGTTAACTTTGAGTTAGCGATGAGTTGACTTTGAGTTGTCTAAACAAATTGCCTCAATGTTCTCACCCACTACCCACTATCACCCATCACTGCCACTAGCTGATTAACACAATAGTTTATCTGGTCTGAAACTATTGCTAAATACAAAACTGACAGTTATTTTCTCCTTTTATAATGCTGCACTATACTTTTTCTTTTAAATAGGATATGTCATGTTTGATCACTTCCTTGCCTCACCTGGTTTGTGAAATTAAAAGCATGTGAGACTATGCAACAGGGAGTCATCAAGAGGGATTCTGATCTCTTCAGCAGTCCCTTTTACTGCCAGCAGTTAAATGCCTCACCAGCAAAGAAAGCAGGACTGCAGAAAAACAGAAATGCTTTCATCCAAGAAATACTGTGTTTTCCTCATTGTCAGAGGTAGCTTCAGGTCGGGTTCAGGATCAGATACGCAGAGCTTAGGAGAAACATGCCCTGTTCATCACATCTGCAATTATCCAGATCCACTGAAGAATAGCTTTAACAGACCTATGTTCTGTGCTTACACCAAATGGCAGTCTTGCTTGGCAGTTCACACATGCAGGCAGATCTTCTATGCCAGAGGCAGTGTGCTCCACATGGTGGTAGATAAAACCTGTCTGGTGGCGGGACACCACTGTGGACATGCCAGGACAAGAGAGGAGAGTGCAGTCCACAAAGCCATTTCTTGGCTTTTGTAGTGGGTGCATGAAGAGCATTTTGAAAAGAGACATACAGAGCCAGCTCCTTGGGTTGGGATCATTCTGACTGGGTCAAATAGTGCTACAGTCTTTATTTAGGTACATATCTCACAGCATCAGACCTGCAGTTAAATTTGCCATATTATGTGCGTGTGCATTTGTATTTGACAATTTCATTTCATTTACAAGTAAATGACTATTGCAGTAACTTTGAGTGATTTGAGTACTTTAAAAGGCATAATCACTTCTTAAGCTTCGATTATAGTTTCGGCATCCATGAGTCTACTACTGTCTGCTCGTGTCTGAGTGACATAAATTTGATCCTCAGATGGTGAGTTTAAAGGTCCTTGCTGATGTTTGTATGTCTCCCTGTTTTTTTGTGACCACGTGGACTTCTCTGTGCCAAATTTACATTACAATACACCAATTATTCATGGACTCCATTCAGTGGACTTCAAACTGCCTTCAAAGAAGGCTAAACATAACAGAAATGCATACTTGGCTGATGGTTCTCCAGCGCTCTGTGTCTGTAATGAAGTACAATCAATCACAGTCAAATGGTACAAAAGCAGATCAATGTTATGAGTAGAGCTAGTAAAAAATAGCAAAGCTTAAACTTTTTTTTCCTGACAGTAGCTTAACGTTGTTTTGGTCCTGACAAAAAGAGACAATAGTAAAACTTTCACTCTAATGCCAATGAAAACATCAAATGGTAAATGGCCTGTATTTGTATAGCACTTTTACTAGTCCCTCCTAGGGACCCCAAAGCGCTTTACACACCCAGTCATCCACCCATTCACACACTGGTGGAGGCAGCTACAGTTGTAGCCACAGCTGCCCTGGGGCAGACTGACAGAAGCGAGGCTGCCATATTGCGCCATCGGCCCTTCTGGCCAACACCAGTAGGCAGTAGGTGAAGTGTCTTGCCCAAGGACACAACAACCGAGACTGTCCGAGCCGGGGCTCGAACCGGCAACCTTCCGATTACAAGGCAAACGCCCAACTCTTGAGCCACGATCGCCACAAATGAACATTAACCCTTATAAAATGTATTTAATTAATTAATCAAAATATCTAACATCAGTTCATATATGAGTTGGCAGAGAACATTGCACAACTTTGCCTTAAGATAATTATTGCTCAATTGGGTAAGGTCTTTTTGGGGTACATTTTTTTTTTGTCGGTTTTGGCTTGTTGTTCTTAAATTGGACATACGTTTATCAAGTTTTATTTTATTTTATTATGTTCTTTATAGAAGACAATGATTTTTAGTTGGTGCTTTTTGATAACATTTCCAAAGTCAAGTACTGTTTTCAAAGATTTTTATGAAAGTATTCTTATTAATTGAGTTTTTACTCGAGTTTATTTCTGAACTGCTAACACCTTTAAGTAATCATCTCTGTGTGTGTGTGTGTGTGTGTGTGTGTGTGTGTGTGTGTGTGTGTGTGTGTGTGTGAGTGAGTGAGAGAGAGAGAGAGAGAGAGATAATTACTTCATATTAATTTTTTATGCCAAATGGGTTGGAAAACAGGTCTGTTCCTTTCAGAACAGCAACTTCTACTGTTCAGTCTTTGTAATTGATGTGTAATAAAGAAAAGTATTAAATGAAATCACAGAGGACTAATTATTTATCTTCATTACTTTTTAACAGAATAGTCGATTTAAAATCCATAAACACACTATGCAACAGTATGCGAAGCAGAATATGTTATTTAGTTAATATTACTTTGAATTACTTGCTTTTTAAAAGGTACATTGATATGTTTTCACTTTGCCTGTCTTCCTGCACCTAGGGCTCCATTTGAAGTGAAATTGGACTATCACATCCTTCATTGCTTTAGTTGCCTCTCTCTCTCTCTCATGTGGAAAATCAGTGGTTGAGCGTCAGCCGTCAATCATAAGGGACGACTGGTTTCTGCCTATGATGCTTATCAATAATGAAATGGACAATTTACCTGCCTTTAGGTCTATCTCTCACAGCCTCGCTGTCGCTCTAACTTTGAAATGGAACAATTTGCTTTATTGCTGACATGTAGTATGCTGCCTGCAACACTATATCAGCCTTGGCGTGATTTTGTTTGAGCTCATGCTTTATCAATCCATATGTTACCACTTGTCATCCACTGCAGGGGTGCCTGTCTGCCGGGTTTCTCATCTGATGAAAATGCTACCCCTGATATATTTCAAATGCCTATTTATGCCGGTTCAAGCAGCTCCAACATTTGTGTACCACAGGAGGAACAAAGGCACTACTTTCATTAAGCTGTGATATCATAAAGCTAGCTGTTCATGTTCCCATTTTTCGAATTGATAGGTCACCAGATTCTTTGTGATTAACCATCTCTGTGCTGTGTTACAATGGTTCTCGTTGTACGTTTTTTATGGGGGTTTGTAGTACATATTAAATGCTTGTCATGTCAGCACGAATGGAAAGCAAACTCAGCTGGAAGAAACTTGGATATTAAATTTGCATGACTATGTAATTTTGATATATTCAGTGTTGGATTAAGACTACTGTGTCAATATTGAAGCCATACAAGGGTTTTAACTATGTTAGCATAATGACCTAATGTATTTTCTCACACAGCTGCTGAGTGACTTGTTCATTTGCAACTTTGGGGGCACATTTGTAAGCTCCGGGACTTACCAAATGTTGGCAAACTCACAGAGCAGTCTTCCTTCCTTTTCACTTAGTGTCTATTAGCTTTTACAAATGACCTGCATGCTCAACAACGTGCAATGCCTCCTCAGCTTCCGCTGATTGAATATGAAATGACTTCAAGGGCAAATAGAAGATAACAGCAAGAAAGAGCTAGAGATAGTGAGAGACAGAGAGAGAGAGAGCGAGAGACATTTCTTTCATGCGATCCTTCATTCTGGCTTACAGGTCCCTGTGGGTGATTGGTGAGAAAACCAATAATTTGGGTCCTGACTGAATACATATGTCAGCAGCTTGAGCTGTGCAAACTACCAGTGGCTTATTGGAATGTATGGGTGGAAAGGAGGGTGTTAATGCCCGAGTGTATTGGCCCCATTCCAAAAAAACGAGAGCCCATCCTTTTACGTTATGCATGCCTGGCTTGGCTGGTTAGTATTTGCTGTGCATTAGTTGGCTTCAGTCTTTGGAGACTGGCAGCGTCTGCACACAATGTCTCGCTCTGCCGAGTGAGAGAGTATGAGGACGTGCGCAGAGCAAGCGATAGCAAGGACCAAAAGTGATAGGATAATAAAATGAAATGAAAGGAGTAGTTATAGAAACCTGGAGGAATAGTTAGAATAGGTGTTCATTTAAATACACGCAGAGTGAGGTGCAAAGAAAATAAGATCAAATGATGCATAGACTGAGATAAAAAAAAATGAGCAAGACAGAACAACAGAAACAGATATGAGTGATGTGACGTGAGTCTGGAGTTATTAACTGACAGAGAAAAGAACACAAAGGTCTGAGATCTGAGTCCAGCCCTTTAAGAACATGACTGCACACCAAATCCATTTTAATCATTTTACAAGATACACAAACAGGTGCTTGATAGAGAATGGCATTGTCCCTTTCTGGTATGTGACATTGTAACAGCATCACATACTTCTGGTGCTGGATAGCATTTTCATTTGTTATTTTCTTTATATTTAGGTCAAAGGAGTGGAAGACAAGCCTGAATGAGGGTGTAAGAAGTGTCACTGGAACTTCAAAGAGGTTCAACATGATGCAATTGGATGCAATGTGATGCCAAACTCTAGTAACTGGGCCCGAAGAAGCAGGTATTTTAACATAGGGCAACAAATTCTGCCTAACAGTGTGGGCAGAAACCACAGGCCATCATTATCTCAAACTGATCCTCCTGATATTCACAGTTAGGCTTGGAACGTGGCTTGATTTAAAATCCATTACAAGTGCTCCTCTGCAGCTCCTTTGCAAGAGAGTCCATGTCACAAGACTAACATTAGAATGAACTGAAATTGGGGTGCAATTGCCTGACACCAAATAATTTGCCTCTGCAGATGAGAAATAGAAGGATAACATGAAATTGTGATTAGAACCGTGACATGAAGCAACCACTTATATAGTGTTCTAAGAATAGAATACAGAGGAGTAATTTTACTGGAACAAAGACAGAGTAACATGTTTTCACTTGCCTGAGAACACTGATATTTTTTTCAGCATGTTTCCTTATTTTGCTGTTTGATTGTCCAGAGGTTAGAACTTCATAGCCAAAAGCTTTGAGTCATTTAATACATCTGTGAGTGTTGTTTAATTATAAATGAAATCCTCTTTTCACCAAACTGCCTCTAGTTATTATGTTCAGGAATTAATTTGGAACATGAAAAAGCCGGTATCATTGATGCTGGCTGCAAGAGGTCCACTTTCCTTAGAGATAAGCTGCCTATCAGGAGTTGTTGGAAATTATTAGTTTCTCCATCTGCAACTGATTGATGTTGAAGTGAAGCAAGGAAATGAGGCAGAGGGAAAAAAAGAAACACATAAAAAGAACACAGACAGAGATCAGCGTTATTTGTCGTGCCCACATGCATGACAACACTTTGTTGTTTGCCATATTGTAGGCCAACATTTTGAAGAAAGCTGACCTGCATATACACAAGGAGAAGCTTTTGTACACTTATTTACCATAATTTGCTGCGAGCTGTTTTCAAAGGCTAGTGGAAGAAACCCAGCCCTTTGAGATAAGCAGCCCTTTGTTTTTAATCAAAGCCCTGGTTTGAATGAGAAAATGTTCCAAATGACTAGAGTCAAATGAAAAGGGTGTTTAGGCAGCCACAGCGCTTTCAGGATTCAAATCAAACCTCAGAACCACAACTGGAAAAGCTGTGAAAAAACAAACTTTTCACTGTTAAACACAAAGTTATAATTAAATTATCAAATTCTCTGTATGAAATGATCTCTACCGGCCTGACTGACCCAGGAATGGTTGGAGTTGATCCTTCTGATCTGAAATCAAAATTTTCTTGCCTATCTTTGTCGGTCGTGACCTTGACAACAGACTCATGAGTTACAAAGTGCATCAACGAAACGCACTATGACATAAGATAGAATAGAATAGAATAGAATTCAACTTTATTGTCATTGCACATGCACAGGTACAGAGCAACGAAATGCAGTTTGCATCCATCCAGAAGTGCTTTAGTGATATAGATATATTACAATATATATTAGCAATAATATAGATATGTGAGTATATTACAGAAATGGGTCTATTATGGTATGTTATAATGTACACGGTATGAAGTATGTTGTGAATATTCTATAACTATAAGTATGTACAGGCTGTAGTGAGTACAAGCTATGTACAGGTTATGAACAGGATATAAATATGAAAAACTATACAGAATATGAAATAAATAACTTTACAGAATCTGAGATATACAGCTATACAGAAATGGGAACTATGCAAGTTGTAAACAGTTGTAGGATTAAAAATTATCAAATGTACAGAATGATTATTTACACAGAGCTATACAGTAGTGCAGTTAAGATAAGTGAGATATAATTCCTACAGAGGCTATATAAAGTGCTAGTGGTTGTGAGTGGTGGTTCAGTCCATGTTATTATTGTGTGTTTGAGGGTACAGTTGTCCATTGTGGGTGTGTGTGTATGTTCAGTCCATGAGTTTAACGTGGGTCAGATGTCAGGAGGCAGAGTTCAGGAGTCTGATGGCTGTGGGGAAGAAGCTGTTCCGGTACCTGGTGGTCTTAGTCCAGAGGCTCCTATAGCGCCTCCCAGAGGGCAGGAGGGTGAAGAGTCCATGTGATGGGTGACTGGGGTCTTTGATGATTTTCCCAGCCCTTTTCAGACACCGCTTCCTGTAGATGTCTTTTATGGCAGGAAGTGGTGCTCCGGCGATGCGCTGGGCAGTTTTCACGACCCTCTGCAACGCCTTCCGGTCCGAGGTAGAGCAGTTCCCATACCAGACTGTTATACAGTTGGTCAGGATGCTCTCGATGGTGCAGCGATAGAAGTTCACCAGGATGTCTGAGGACAGGTGGTTCTTCCTCAGAGTCCTCAAGAAGAAGAGGCGCTGGTGAGCCTTCTTGACCAGCTTGGAGCAGTTGGTCGTCCAGGTGAGATCCTCGGACTCCCAGGAACTTGAAGCTGCTCACACGCTCCACAGCCGTCCCCTTAATGTGGATGGGTGGATGTGGGTCAGCATTCCTCATGTAGTCCACGATGAGCTCCTTGGTCTTCTCGGTGTTAAGCAGCAGGTTGTTTCTGTCGCACCACTCAGCCAGACGATCCACCTCCTCCCTGTAGGCGGCCTCATCGTTGTCACTGATGAGGCCAATCACCGTGGTGTCATCTGCAAACTTAATGATGGTGTTGGAACCATCAGCAGGTCTGCAGTCGTGGGTGAAGAGGGAGTAGAGGAAAGGGCTCATCACACAGCCTTGTGGTACACCGGTGTTCATTGTGATGGTAGATGAGCAGTGGTTATCCAGCCGGACATGTTGGGGGCGGTTGGTTAGGAAGTCTAGTAACCATTTGCAGATGAGGGAACTGATGCCCAGGTCTGTCAGTTTCCTGATGAGTTGTGAGGGGTGGATTGTATTGAATGCTGAACTGAAGTCTATAAACAGCATTCTGGCGTAGGTGTTGTTGTTGTCCAGGTGTGAGAGGACAGAGTGCAGTGCGATGGAGACTGCATCCTCTGTGCTCCTGTTCTGGCGGTATGCGAATTGGTGGGGGTCCAGGGTGGGGGGGAGACAGGATTTGAAGTGTGCTAGGACCAGCTGCTCTAAGCACTTAGTGATGATGGGGGTGAGTGCTACTGGGCGGTAGTCATTGAGGCAAGATGGGTTGGAGTTTTTGGGTATCAGGACGATGGAGGTGGATTTGAAGCAGGCCGGTACCACAGCGTGGGCCAAGGACAGATTGAATATGTCTGTGAGCACTCCTGCAAGCTCCCCAGAACATGCTCTGAGAACACGCCCGGGGATGCCATCAGGACCTGCAGCCTTGTGGACATTGATCCTGCTCAGCACCGCTCCTACATCGGTGGGGGAGTGAGTCAGAGGTTGGTGGTCTGGCGTCACGTCTGCTTCGGTTGTGGTTGTGGGGTTCCCTCGCTCAAAACGAGCATAAAAGTTGTTGAGCTCATTGAGGAAGGAGACATCAGAGGATGCGGGGGAGGGTTTGGTGGTCCTGTAGTCTGTAATGGTCTGGAGTCCTTGCCACATGCGTCGGGGGTTGGAGTTGGAGAAGTGTTCTTCTACCTTTTTTTTGTAATGGTGTTTGGCTTTTTTGATGCCCTTCTTTAGATTAGCCCTGGCTGTGCTGTAGGCGTGTGCATCTCCTGACCTAAAGGCAGTGTTGCGGGCCTTCAGGAGGAGACGAACATCCCGGTTCATCCAAGGCTTCTGGTTGGGGTACATGGTGATTCGTTTCTGGGTGGTGACACTGTCTGTGGTTTCGGAGATGTAATCCAGTACAGATGAGGCGTACTGGTCCAGGTCTGTGTGGGTGAACATATTCCAGTCTGTGTTTTTAAATCTGTCCTGGAGCACTGCGTCTGTCCCCTCTGGCCACACTTTAATTGTCCTCACAGCAGGTTTCACACGTTGGATGAGTGTACGTGTTGATGTGAAAGTGTATACTGCTGCTGCCTGGACTTCATATGTGGTTTTTTGTGTTTGTTTTATAAATGCTTTTGTAAGTGGTAGTATTTCATAGCCATAAAGAAACAGACATTAAGGCATTCATAAACACAACAAATGGAATATTTTTTAAGCCATCAAACATGCAGCATAACACATTTTCCCAACAGCTGGCATTAACTACTGTACAAGTCGTGTAAAATCAAAGATACAGATGGAGAACCAAGTCCAAATAAAAAAAATAAAATAAAAAAAAATAAAAAAAATATATATATATATATATATAAAAGCTGCAACCACCAAGTACCTGCAGAAGGTCAGGCAAGTCCTGAGGAGTCAGCTGAATGGTAAGAACAAGATCCGGGCCATCAACACGTAGGCCCTGCCCGTGATCAGGTACCCTGCTGGGGTAATAGGCTGGCCAAAGGAGGAGATAGAAGCCACTGACATAAAGACAAGAAAGCTCCTTACCATGCATGGAGGGTTTCACCCCAAGTCCAGCACCCTGAGGCTGTACGCTAAGCGGAAGGAAGGGGGCCGGGGACTGGTGAGTGTCAGCACCACAGTCCAGGATGAGACAACGAACATCCAAGAATACATTGGGAAGATGGCCCCAACTGACCGAGTGCTCAGTGAATACCTCAGGCAGCAGAAACCCAAGAAAGAGGAGGGAGACGAGGAACCATCATGGAAGGACAGGCCCCTGCACGGTATGTACCACCGGCAGATAGAGGGGGTGGCTGATATCCAGAAATCCTACCAGTGGCTGGACAAAGCTGGACTGAAAGACAGCACAGAGGCACTAATCATGGCAGCACAAGAACAAGCTCTGAGTACAAGATCCATAGAGGCTGGGGTTTATCACACCAGGCAAGACCCCAGGTGCAGGCTGTGTAAAGATGCCCCAGAGACTATCCAGCACATAACAGCAGGGTGCAAGATGCTAGCAGGCAAGGCATACATGGAACGCCATAACCAAGTGGCCGGCATAGTGTACAGGAACATCTGTGCCGAGTATAACCTGGAAGTCCCGAGATCAAAATGGGAGATGCCCCCAAGGCCCAAGGGTGGTGGAGAATGACCGAGCTAAGATCCTGTGGGACTTCCAGATACAGACGGACAAAATGGTGGTGGCTAACCAACCGGACATAGTGGTGGTAGACAAACATGAGAAGACGGCCGTAGTGATCGATGTAGCGGTTCCGAATGACAGCAATATCAGGAAGAAGGAACACGAGAAGCTGGAGAAATACCAAGGGCTCAGAGAAGAGCTCGAGAGGATGTGGAGGGTGAAGGTAACGGTGGTCCCCGTGGTAATCGGAGCACTAGGTGCGGTGACTCCCAAGCTAGGCGAGTGGCTCCAGCAGATCCCGGGAATAACATCGGAGATCTCTGTCCAGAAGAGCGCAGTCCTGGGAACAGCTAAGATACTGCGTAGGACCCTCAAGCTCCTAGGCCTCTGGTAGAGGACCCGAGCTTGAAGGATAAACCGCCCGCAGGGGCGTGCTGGGTGGTTTTTTTTATATATATATATAAATAATATTATGATTATAACATGAGTGTTGGGCCATGTTATTTTTCAGACAAAAACAGCTTTCATTGTATCATATTCCATTTAAGAACTTTCTTCACTGAGGACAGGGGCAGCTGAAGAGTTGATGAGCATTTGGTTTCTATACCAGCCAGCAGATCATCACAACTGTGGGCCATTTTTTGAAATCATGCTGCTATAGTGGGATTGGTTACACAGCTTTGTTTTATTTGGTTTCACACATTTTTAGAAGCCTGCTTCTTCCACAGTGTGGCCATATCAAGGCCGTGTTGTGTCAGTTTGAAAGACTAACTTGTAAACAAAAACACAGCCAACAGAAAAAAAAAAAGCAACATAATCAACTGAATTGTATGGAACATTTATTATTAACAAAATTAAAAATGAACCTTATTTTATGTTGTCATTTTAGAATGTTGTTTTTGTATAAATATGCCTTTTTGATCTCCTGAAATGGCAAAAAAAACCAGTGAATCCACATGTTTCATATTTGCCTTTGTTTTAACCGCACTTGCATGAAAAGTAAGTAGATTAGTACTTGTCACCCCTTACTTACTGAATAATACAATGTACAGTTAAATAAATATGATTTTTTTCACCAATCTATTGATTGTTTCATTTAATTGTGGTATAACATGTTAATAGTGGCGTAATAAGGTAGAAACAAGTACCATATTGCCAAAGTAATATCCAAGTAATTATCTTGTCAACAATGGGTATAGCTTGGTAATATTACACTGAAATTTATGTAACTGGGTAATAACAGGCCATAAACTGAGATTAATAATGTGGGAAGAAATGTGTGCATATAGGGCAGAACCAAATAGTAATAGTATAATAATATGTTGATAAAAATATGATAACCTGGTGGCAATAAAATGGTAATATCTCTGGATTAGAGTTTTTATATACTGATTGATTGCCATAACGTCATAATAATAAGGTAATCCTGGTTACTTTTAGGTGCTGGCCTTTTATTACCCAGTTAACCAAAAATCTAATAAATAAAGGATACTACAAATAATACAACAGCCAACAGATCTAGTTGCGAGATCTGTGGGATTAGTTGCGCTAAAGTAAAAACAGACTGTTCATTGTGAAACAGATTGAACAGCTGATTGCCTACATTTTAAAACAGACCTCACAGCTAGCTACAAACACGTAAGAAACACATTTTAAATAATTATTGTAAACGCAGAAAAGGCAGAGTTTCTCATCTCATCCACATCTGCCTCAGATTAGCAAATCTGCAGCTTCTCATAAAGTGTTCACAGTGCGCCGCTTTGTCTCAACTCTCCTGCTCAGACCTGAAAGCTGTTTGACTGTTGTGGTTTGGATTTCATCTTTATTTGCATAGATTAGTTCTTCTCACTTTGGACTTTCAGTTCAGTTCAGCTACAGTTGCCTCGCTGCTTTGCACAGACAGCTACTCGCTCCATTCTCCATGCATTCCGTCACACACTCCCCGGTCTGACCCACTCTGCTCCAGCTCAAAATCCCATCCTTAGCCCGGCAGTTATTACCCATCTTTTATCTAACTATAGTTTACTAAATATTTATTTTTCAATCATGTCTAGCCTGCTTTGGCTCAGGTTATAGTAGCCTTCATGTCAAAATTTGCATAAACAATCATGTTGATAGGCAATCCAGTAGTGATTTTAAAACAATTTCCATTGGGTCCAAATGACATCCGCAGCTGTGTTAAGTGGTCATAATTTTTTGTCTTTGGGTCCTGCACACCCAAATATTAGGTATTTGATGAATAATCCCACTGTAGGAAAAGTCATGTAACATGGGATGATGGATTCATACAATTTTTAAAATGCCAAGGGGTCAAAATGACTTTCTTAGGGGTTCGACTGTTCAAGACATGAAACCCTGGATGACCTCTAATTCCCTACTTTTGAATTTCAAGCAAAACTGTGTTTATTGTAGTCGTTTGTAAAATATTAGAAAGATGGTATTACTTTGGCCTCCAGTAACACTACGAGGAATTTTTTGTCATTTTTTTCATCAGGATATGTCCTTTGCCGTGCACAATAAACACTTATATGACTGCCTTCATTCATTTGTGCAATATTGCTAAAATTAGGAATATCCTGTCTCAGAGTGATGCTGAAAAGCTAGGTCATGCATTTATTAATTCTATGCTGGAATGTTATAATTCATTATTATCAGGTTGCTCTACAAGCTCCCTGAAGAGTCTTGATATAAAATGCTGCAGCAAGAGTACTAACTGTAAACTGCCTAGGGAATAGAAACAATTAAGTTCAGAAAAAGCACAAAACAACTTCAAACATCCAAACTCACTCCTAACACCTAATCAGAAAAAATAAAAATAACTTTCATGTGACACAAACTGACATTGGTTGGCTCAGTATTCAGTCATTCCATAGCTGCTAAAGCTTTGACTACATCTTTTGGGCACCAGAACTGAGATGACCACCCTGTCTCTACAAAATGTATTCTAGTAAGACCACATATATATATGTATTTTTGGTTTAATAAATCATTGCACATTGTGGTGATCTTCATGCTAATAAGATCCTAACTCCTCAGAGTCTGCAGCCAGTTTTGTGCTCCTCTGTCTGACAGGATGATGTATAGCTATGCTAACTAGTGGATCACTTCAAGCAGTAGTACTGAATTATAATATTCCTATTAACAGTTGTTGACTGGACTAGGCGTCAGTACTAAAGCTTTTGTCTCCATATTTGTCAAGTCAGTAAACCAAAACCACATGCAAGTAATATATCAGGGTGCAGACAGCATAAATCCTTTTGAACTGGCCTTCACTTTCCTGTGGCTCATGTTTAAAAGGTCTGCAGCCCACTGATGTATGCATGCTATCTCTCCCTGTATCTCTGAAGGTCTTTTAGAAGTCACCACTAACTAGAAACTGGGGAATAGGTTGTCTGGGCTGACGGAGAAGCGAATGGGGTCCCCCCAAGAGGCTCCGTCAGTTCCCAAAAGCTCACACCTCAAACGGATTCTCTTTCATGTGGACTATTAGCATCAGGTAACGCTGTAGCCCACTGCTTTGAAGTCAACGCAGATATCAAAGGATTGGGGAGAGATAGGGAAAGGCGACATAGACGAGGACTGTATTTAGATATGACTTGTACATTGCATGTGAATGAGCACAGTGCAGAGTAAAAACTGTCGCACACAGCATTAATATCATCACTGACAGATCACTACTGGCTATATTCACCTCATTAAAATTGTGACAAATAAATGTTTAGTCTAATTGTTTATCTAGGGGACAAAATAATTTCAGTGATGGCACAAGTAGTTTGCTAATACAAACTAAGAATAGGCCACTGGCAGCACAAGATGTCTGAATTTTCAACAGTGTCAAGGGGTAAAGTGTTGAAGGGTAAGTTGTGTGAATGTGTCAAACACACCGCTGTCACTGAAAAATGTTCATCTGCTTTTCCCAGTGCTAAAAAAGTGCATATCCCCAGTGCTAAAAAAGTGCATATCCCCAGTGCTAAAAAAAGAGGGTCATGGCCTAGCACTCCAGATGTGTTTCTCACACACCATTTTGTGCAAAGACTTGTCTCTGAGTGGTGCGCTTCAATCCAGAGCAGTCCATGCTGCACGATCGCTGCAGGGGAGGGAGATTTAGCTGAAGTGCTTCCACCCTTCACTGTTAATCCTGTGGCTGCACAGAGGAAGAGAATAACAGAGAGAAGTGCATGTAACCAAGGAAAGTTCTGTGGGTTCAGCCAAGTGTGAACACCAGATATGTGGGGTACTGGAAGAAAGCCCGATACCCGCCTACTCAGGGCCTTTCTCAAAAACAAACGGCACGATTGATTGTGTATATGAACAATAAACAATTGTTGGACCCCCAACCCCTCCCAGGAGCAGTATCTTGCTTAACTGTTTTTCAACTTTTTACAAAATTCATAAACTCTAAAAATCGATTGCTCTTGTTGATGAACCAGTAAGACTGCTACATTAAACTTTCCACAATACTCCATCTTCATCACTATATGGTCACACTTTTTTAAGCTAAGACTAACCTTTCATTGATGGTTGATATAAAATAAATTGCTGTCAATGTTCAACAGACACCTGGTATAAAACTCCAGTATATTGTTAATTATACACAGCTGATGCTGCTTACTAAATATTGTAGAAATTCCTTTGGCAAAGGCTGAAATGCAATAGACATCAATGCTGACAGTCACACAAACTCACAATTTTGCCAAATAATTGGGTTTTTTCCCTTCATACCATGGGCAATCATCATCTTGGTCCATGATGCATGTGGGAAAAATAGTTTTCACACAACATCCAAGCTCAGCAAAGTTATATGTACTGAGAAATTGTAGGTGTGCAACCAAGTGGTTTGCAGCCCTTCATCTAACAGCTCACTGTGGCTACTCCCTCATGTTCCATTACTGACTGCAATATTTAAGACCTGTCAAAAAAAATCCAAAAACTGTTGCCTTGATTTGCCAATGCATTATTAATGAACAGTGGCTGTTAGTCTATAATCTTTTTCCTAAGACCGTTTAACAATATTTTAGGTATTTAAAGTCATTAAAATGCGTTTAATATGAAGTTTGGATGGCAGGAAAAGCTGGGCTGGCAGAATAATTTTTGTTTTAATATTTATAATTAGTTGTATTTATGGAAACAGTGGATACTTGAACTAGGATACAGGTTAGGTGCATTGGCATACATACATATATTAGTATAAACCATAGTTACAAAGTGACATACTCTATTTGAGATATAGTGAAGACACTTAAATTAGCGTTTTGTTTCCTGTGAATATGCAAAATAAATTGAGGTAATGATCACGAAAAAAAAAGAAAAAAGTGACGTGAGCTTAAATACCATCTTTGTGACACAGGATTGAATATTTGATCACTTCAATAACTGTCATGTGCTATCTGAACTGTGAACGTGTAAAACTCTGAACATGTTCTCATTAGAAATTGCAGTGTAATGCTCCCACAGACGTATACTGCTTTTTTCTAATTGCTTTGAATAATAAAGATGATTGGGGTTAGAAGTCCTCCTGAGAGCACTGGATATGAGTGTGCCTGACGATGACAATGGGTATTGTGTTTTTTTGTTTTAGCTAAATTTTCCCACTTTGAATAAACATGCAGACTATCATTTTGATGATTGTGATGTTAAACACAGCTGCATTAAAACAATGAGTCATTCACCGAAAGCTGCAATTATTGGTATTAATCCCTTGTGCACCTAACCCTTCTACACGGTGCTACAACAAGTCAACCATTCATTTCAGGATTTGATTCATGCTTGCATACAGTGTATAATTCAAGTGCACCACTTGTAGCACTGGAACAAATGGTGCATTAAAAATAAATAGATACAATACCAGAGTATTAGTGAAAAATGCATAAAACACACTCTGATTATGAGGATGTGGTAAAAACACACAAATGAAATGGATTTCATGGTATGCCATTTGCTCTCTTTCTCTGTATTTCTCTCTTGCTCCAAAGACCCCACCCTACCTCCAAAAAATGTTTTAGTTAAAGTGATATTAGGCGAGAAGTGAGTGTGGGCGGTGATTTTTGGTTAAATGTGGGGGTAATCAGCTTAATGCAGAGTTAAAGGGCCGATGGGACTCTGGCCAAATCTCTAGGCTATTAAAGTCGCACTGTGTCCCTGGCAGTGACCTCATCCTCAGCTTTAATTATGGCAATACTGTCTATCTCCTTTAGCTCCCCTCTTTTACCCATCCCCCCGTCTTTGTCAGGCTTACTTGTTCTCACTTCATCTCTCACTTTTTTTCTGTTTTACTTCCTCTGCAGCCCTCTGCCGTTCAGTCCTTCTTGTTTCAAACTGTTGTATACCCCATTTTAAATACCCTTCAGCTTCATTTGTAGATGTTGCTTCTGTGCCTTCATTTTCCTTCGTATTTGTTTTTTTTCCTGATTCATCCTTCCTCCTCCCCCTGTCCTCTTCCTGTTCCATTTGACTATGTGTGAGTTTGCCTCCCACAGACTTTTGTACTTGTATACTTACCATCAAGCCTTACTTTTTGGGGGGCTTCTCTCCTTCTTTCCCTCCTTCTGTGCTTTGCTCTGCCTGTCATTCCTGTCAGCACATGCTGGAAGTGAATGACAGCAGTGAGGTGAAAAGTGTGTCACTGATTTGCTTATATGGAGAGAGGCCAGTGGGTGGTATTGTACCACAATGATTGTTCAAAGGAAAGGTTTTAATAATTATATGTTAAAAACAGAGAACAGTAGTAAATGCTGCCCCATGGGAAGCAGCACTTATTTTTTTAAGCTGCTGAGACTGCATTTGCACTTTTTTCTTTTAATGTCTCTTGGCATTTCTGTAACTTCTTTCTTGCATGCTTGACATGGCTCAGTCTTCATCTATGTCTCCTTGATCCACATCAATCTCATTTTTTTCTTGCCCTTTTATTCTTTAGAAAAAAAAATGCCATAAAATTATACAACCTGTCTCTCTAATTCCTTCTGCATTATGATTTCACCTCTCCCCTTATTACACTTTATTCCCTCCATTTTCATCCTCTTCGATCCCTCTGTCAAACTCTCACCTCTTTTCCACTGCCTCTACTTTACCACCCTAATCACCTTCTTTTTCCTTATCTTTATTGTATTCCCTCATCTGTTTTATCCTGCCGAAGGCTTCACTTGCCTCTAGTTACAATGCACTATCAATATTGCAAAGAGAACCACTGACGGCTGCTCATGTTCAACCACTCACATAAATTCTACATTCCCCTAATTCATCTCCATGGGATACACACACACACACTAGCACTATCTTTCAAAACCATAGAGAGATGAACACAAATTGTACACATGCACAAACGCAAAGAACATCCAAACACAACATTTGGAAAGCACACACAAACAAATGCAAGTGTGCATAAAAGCGCATACCGGAACACACATACACACACACGTAAACATACAGACAGTGGCACACAACCATAAAATCACTGCCAAACATCTGTTGGCACATCTATAATTTCAACAGAACCCCAGTATGCCGTTGAGAAGCACACATTGCCAGCTGGGCCAACACTTCTGCCAGCCGCACATCTGCACCGTGTGTGCTTGGAGGACTAGTTGTGTCTCTTAAATGTGTATGCGTATGCATTTGTGTGTGTGAAGCTGACAGCACCGATCTGACACTTCTTGTGAATACACTTTCTGTTAGTACACCTCAGTTTTAACCCTCTCAGGCTCAAATTAAACTTTTTGTTGCTAATGCACAACCAAGTCCTGCAGTGGTAAAAAAAAAAAACCTCATAAAATATGTATGTGGGGTAATCAGGTTGTTAGTTTTTAACTGTTGCAAATCGGCAACGCCTGCCTCGAGAGGGTTAATGTGTGTCACTTGCAGTCCCTATATGGATCAGCCATTAACAGATATATAGATTTTTGGATAGTGATGTGTTTCGGGGTGTTTTTTTGCCTCTGTATGATCCTATGGAGGGTTTTAAATGCAAAAATCAAGATGTACTGTAATCAAACTGTAAATCTTCTCTGTTTACATTTATGAAGGTATTTCATGAGTGTAGACTCTGATAATGTCATTGAGTGTTCCTGAATTGGCAAGATGCTGTGAAGAGTTTTTTCTTAATACAACAAAAAAATTGTGATCATCCAATGTTGTTTTTTTTCCTGTATTCTTCTAGGACTTTTTTTTTTTCTTCTATATAGTTGATTTGGCTGCATTTCACCATCTCTCTCTGATTGGTTTATTTGTTTTGTCAGCCTTTTTCTCCAGCCTAATAATCAATTCAGTTCAATTCAATTTTATTTATCTAGCGCCAAATCACAACAAAAGTCGCCTCAAGGCGCTTCATAGATACAGAGAAAAACCCAACAATCATATGACCCCCTTTGAGCAAGCACTTTGGCGACAGTGGGAAGGAAAAACTCCCTTTTAACAGGAAGAAACCTCCGGCAGAACCAGGCTCAGGGAGGGGCGGCCATCTGCTGCGACCGGTTGGGGTGAGAGAAGGAAGACAGGATAAAAAACATGCTGTGGAAGAGAGACAGAGATTAATAGCAAGTATGATTCAATGCAGAGAGGTCTATTAACACATAGTGAGTGAGAAAGGTGACTAGAAAGGAAAAACTCAATGCATCGTCTTCTTTGCTTACACTGACATCTCTTTGGACCTCATATTGACATTTAAGTGAACGAAATGTTAGTGCAACACGCAAACCTCAATCTTTGTTTAAGTTAATTGTCTTTATTGACCTAATTTACATGGTTTCTTTCACTTTGATCATAAGGAGTTCCCTTATTTGTTATGTAGGTTTCACCTGGACAGTTTTTACAGGCCTTTCCCTAGACCTCCAAAACAGTAAACCATTATACCTAGAAATGGTTGCAAAGATAACCCTCTATGAAATGTTCTAGAGATAATACCTCTCGTACAATGAGAAGTCACTTGGGGATTTTATACATAACCATCCTATGTTAATATTCCAGTTTTTGTCTGTAACTCAAATAGGAGCCTCTAAAAGTAGCCTTTTATGTATGCTTTTTCCCTGCAGGCCTCTTTTTATTTTTGATAATTTCACAAAGAATTATAAGAATTCTATATAGTACATGTGTGGGGGTAAAAGACAAATTCCATATGTTGTCATCTATTTTTATGAAAAGGATCACAACTGCTGGTGAATATACTATACAACCTTTACAATGAAATGTGCATGGTGCATGATACCACAGACATACAAGTTAAAATAGTTTTGTGTAATTAAGGGCAACTTAACACACATACACACACACACACTTTAATAGTAGTATTAATGCTGTAAGTTGAATAAAAATGCCTTTGTTTGAATAAAGTACATTTTATGTAGCTTATACATTCAGAGATGACTACAGGGAAGGAAAGTAACACTCAACCAATCTAATCTTCATGTCTATAGACATATAATACACATATGAATAAGTCAATAAGGCATTTTTTCTTTAGTCGTACAGCTCACAGAATTCAGACCATACATGATACAATTAATATGGAGATCACTGCATATGTTGTCTTAAATAAACTTCTTGTGGGTGAATTAAACTAACACCACAAATAAATAAAACCCAACTCTGAATAATGAAGACTATTAGCAGCTCCTTCAGTGGGAGACTGCGGCACCCACGGTGTGGGACGGAGAGATTTCGCAGGTCTTTCCTCCCCACTGCTGTCAGACTCCATAATAAAGACTTTAACTGATCAAGCACACACATCCATACGTATGCAATAATACTAAGTGCAATAATCCTTTCTGTCATCGTTGTATTTTTACTCAGTTGTATATAGTATTTGTATTTGTATTCTATTTATCTTATTGTATATTTATTTTATTTTATTCTACTGTATATAGTATTTTATTCTATTCTGTACAGTTGTGTACTGTATTTATTCTTATTGTATTCAAATTTTTGCCTCATAACTTTTGCACTGTCCACTTCCTGCTGTGACAAAACAAATTCCACGTGACTAAGTATCTATCTATCTATATTAATATCACTGCATGAAAATCTTTCTATTTACTGTAAAACACACAACTAATCTTGAAGTCACCCAGCTAGAGATGAACAACGTTGCGTTTGCATTGCTTGTGAAAGTGACTTCTTGTACCAAATCTTTTATTGCATGTAGTTATATACATTTGTACATATATATACATTTTGTCTTTTACAGTTACAATGTGGGTTTTTTTTTACATTTATTTTTATTTCTGTGCAGTTTTCTGAAAATGATATTGATTTGCATAAAAAGTACATAGCTTCATCCATCAGTTCTAGAGGGTGTCTGTGAGATTGGATGGGTGTGTTCGGAGATAGAAGTATTGATTTAAAATCTCAGCATTCATACCTTGAGGTTCTTGCAGTGATTGGCAGGCTCAATTTCATTTTAATTATACCTTTAGGTGATGCTGTCTGTATTTAATTGCAAAACATCTGAAATATTACATGCTGCAATTTGATCTCAACAGAGTATGTTCTATATTTGGAACTTTCTCTTCCTGTCCTAAGGAATGTGAAGAATGTTTTTGGAGTCACTCACTACTAACACTGTATTAGGTTTAGTGGTTATACTAGGATAAAATTGGGCTAGTTAATTCTTACTAAGTTAAAGCAACGTGAGAAGGCTCGCTATTTCTATATTTTTTTGTTTTTCGTCTTTGATGTATGTTCGGTTGGTTAGCCATCAGCAAAGGATCTTAGCTTGGTTATTCTCAACCACCTTTACATTCCAGCTGTATTGTCTCAGGGGCATTTCTACACAGCCTGCACCTGGGGTCTTTCCTGGTGTGGTAGACCCCAGCCTCCATGGATCTTGTGCTCCGAGCTTGTTCTTGTGCTGTCATTATTAGTGCCTTTGTTCTGTTTTTTAGTCCAACTTTATCCAGCCACTGGTAGGATTACTCTAGTTATAGTTCTAAGCATTCCAGGATCCATTTGTGAGGCTCATAGGTAGGTCAGTCTGGTCCTACAGCAGAAAGACTGCTCAATTTACCACTAGCTGAGGTTTTGAGTGTTTCTGCCAATTCCTCTCTGGGCCCCTCTCATGTATTTAGTCATATACCTGTTCATCTTAACTGCTGTGATGCCTGACAGGAGTGTCCATGAAATCATCTAGTAGACCTTCAGTGGGTAGTTCACGTAATCTTGGTAACCGGCTACGGAGGGTACAGGTTTCAAGCTTCACCATAATCCTATCTTTCAGGTCAGTTCCTCTCGCACCCAACATTCTTCTTTTTCCATCTCTTCTTCTTCTGTTCTTCCATCGTACTTGGGGCTTGGTACCCAATCTCAGGTAGGGGTGATGATATCTCCACCCTGACCTGTGTTGTACTTCGTCAATCTCTAGCAGTGAGAGCAGTTCCTTTTTCCGAATGTTGGAACACTGAGCTGCTAGTTGTTTCGCCGTCAGTCTGGATGCTGGGTATCAAAGATTCCATAGGTCCCTCATCCTATTCATGGGGGAGGGCCAGTATGGCTTCAGTTTTTATATATATAAAATAGGCAGGCATATATAAAAAAAAATAGACAGGCATTTAAATATTTTAAAAGCATTTTAAAAGTCAAATAGGAAATTCCTCCTAGTAAATATTACACAAAACATTCATTCTGCACTGGATGATGGACAGCTGCCTGGATAGAGAGAGAAAGAGAGCGAGAGCGTGAGAGAGACTAAAGCAAAATTTTGAGAGATACAAACAACATTAAGCCACATTAAAGAAGATTAGGGCAAGCAATCAAATGCTGGTTGCCATGAAAATCCCAAGCTAAACTGTTATTAAGTGGGACTGGGTGGCTAGCCAAGACTAAGATTGTACAATGAGGATAAGCTAAATGCTATCTACCTATCCCCCCTTCAAACTGACATCCATCAGCTTTCTGTCTGTGATTTGGGATCTACAGCCCAGATAATCTTTGTCCTCTAAATGTATTTATGCTTGTCTTGCTTATTAATGGCAACATGGACTCAAAAAGAATATGTTCAGGTGGTATGAAATAAGCAACTTTTAATAGTATTAAGTGTAAGTTCCAAGTATTAGTGCATATGCACATGAGTAATGGAGGTAATGGAGTAATGAGTAATGGTTATGTGTTTGGAGCCAGCAACCCCCCCCCCCCCTTTTTTTTTGGGGGGGGGGGGGGGGAACTAAAGGAAACAGAACAATAGTGATTTCTTTAAACTGCCCAAAAGAACTAACCATGTATTGTGTCTGTCTGTGTGCCCCACTGCCAACATGAGAACTGTCCCACTTCCTACAGAGCCAAACAAAAAGGAGAGTGAGACAGTTTTTCAAGCATCCAATTGGGCTTTTGAAAGGCAGTCAGCTACAATGCAGGCTTAAAGATGAGCTCTAAGCCAGAAAGCATCATGAGTTGTGTCAGCAGCACAGACAGAGAACAAGTAAGGCAACATAAGGACACTGTTGTGCTCTGTGATATAATCTGAAGAATGTTGTTTCAAGCTAAGCTAAATGAACATATTACATACATTACACAATATACTAATTCCACACTCTAAACAATGGTAAATGCTTACTGATGTCGTAAAACCTATTGTGTGTGTATCCAAACTCTCTTGTGTATTCGTTAAGAGTGATAAAATTAAAATCTCTGTGTGCCATACTTTGGCAACATTATAAGGCTTCTCAGGTCTCAAAAAGTACGAGTAGAGATTCAATAAAATACAAATGTGAATGACCAGTAAAACACTAAAACAAATTAAATGCATAATGAAAAAACTTGATATTACAATAGTATGCCCATGACTGTGCAATCTGTGTAGTTTGTTTGCTTTAACAAAGGAACAAAACAACGTTTTTGTTTGTTTGTTAGTTTTTCTATGCGCCCTTCTCTTCTACACCAGAAGTGAAGACATGCAGGGATGACCTGTAACTTTGTGTTTGTATTGTTCAGCAAGAAAACAATTTGTGCTTTTTGTATGCTCCTCCCCCAAATCTTTATCATTAGCTACTTGACAGCAAATAAAAAAACAAAAGAATATACACTGTTACAGACTTGTTATCATTCTTTACTACAGCAAAAATAAGTTTTTTTAGTTTAAGTGGAAATATAGAGAGAACTACAATTTGCTCAAAAACTAGCAGAACAAAGAGAGCGAAAAGGAAACTGGAACTTGATTTATATTTATCAGACAAAAAAACTGACAAATTAATGCAATAATTGATGTTTATAGAGTATGTGTGTATAAACAGACACGCTAGTGTATATCAAGCTTGTTTCAGCTGTGTAGATGTGACATAGAAGCAAATAGTGAAAAATTTATAGACGCTACAGTAGGGGTGGGCGATATAAACGGTATACGGTAGAAATGATATGAATTTGGCCAACGGGAAAGAGATTTTGACTATACTGCTCTGCTGCGATAGCGCATGTTGATGATGTCATATATCGTTACCGCATATGCTTCAAATTATACCGCAATATGGATTTTAGGCCATATCGCCTAAAGTATGCTACAGTACTCTAATACAATACCAAAAATGCAAAATCCAAGTAGGCAGGAAAAGGTATGGGAATTTATGTGGGCTGTAACTACTTGCATTATATACTCCAGTTCAGACCTTATAGGTGTTATTATTATTAGTAGTATTATCATTCACAGATTCTATCGAAGGAAACGGCAGCATTCCTAGATAACTAAGCCCTACCTCATTATTAAGTCAACAACACAATCCCTGCATGCTCGTCATCCATTACAGAGAAGTGTCGACACTGCTCATCCAGGAAGTAGCTTTGGCTCCTACAAATTGAATTGGGAACATTAATATTCCACTCGAGCCCCTGTGCACTCGGGCGGGGCTCTACACAGGGAAGTGGAGAGAGACGTATAATGTTCTGTCAGCATATGCACTGGGCCCCGTCCATCTGTGTGATGGGGCCCCAGAGCAGTACTAAATTTCCTCCACCCCCCCACTCCACCCTTTTTTACACTACTCTGGAAACCAGTTCAGTCAAAGACGAGGAGACAGTAATTGTGTATGGTACTCCTGCATGTGTTTTCCTTTTATGTGTCTTTCTGAAGTGTGTTTGTGTAATTGTGTCAGCGTGTGTGTACGTCTGTATAAGACAAGTATACACATGCAAATCCTGCCCCTTTCGTGACCATGCGAATTCAACAGCATGTACTACAGCACCTTGGTTGCCATACTATAACAGAGGTCACCTGTCTGCAATCTGGGGGACTCTTCTGTCATTCTTTCTCCTCCCCTTCCAATTACCTTATTAGTGGTTTCCCCAAAGGAACCTTTTCCTTACTGCCATCTGCTGGCATGGCATGCATAATGATTAATTAAAAAAAAAAAAAAATACTAAAAGCATGCTGAGTACTTCCCTTTTATGTTGGACATCCAGTGGTTGAGTGTCAGAAGTGTGTCACCAATTTTTTTTCTTTTTTTGTTCGTTTCACTTTGAGATTCATCAGACTCTTGCTATCAGAGGATTAGGGAAGAAAGTGAGGGAAGTGAAATCATCAGGTGCAGAGCTGAAAAAGGAAAAGGCTTTCCGATGACTTCTGTAATGGGAGCCAGCAAGGAGAGGAGCGATGGAGGGTGTGGGGTGGAGCTAAAGGAAAGGTGGAAGATTTGAGATCTTGCCAGATTGTGAACTGCGCTGATGTCAGATCCAACAGAAGTACAAGACGATTAAGAGTGAGTTATGACCCTTAAGGGAGTTATTGGCTTTAGGTTTCTTTTTATGGGCATTGTGATAGTCGGAAATTGGTTGGACCTGCAATAGGATCTTAGCATTAATGGATTACTGGGAGAAGATGCCTGTGTTGCATACATAAGTAAGTGTGCATACTCATTGTTTGAGGGTATCCCTTCATACCCCCTGCAGTTCTGGAAGATTGAGATCAGGGTTAAGTATGCTTCGCTATCTTGTGCTTACACACACACACACACACACACACACGCAGTGAGATAAAGCCATCTCCTTAATGTAAAATCTGTGAATCCTAGTTGAGGGAGAACGGTTTAATTGCAACTGATGTGACCTGAAGCCATAAAGAGTAAAGGAAAAAGGAGAAAAAAAAAGAAAAAAATTGAGTGGGAGTGAATCGTACAGCAGCATGCTAACATAATCCACTGACACACACATAGACCATTATCGTGAAACATCTGTCCGCCCTGTTGACCTCCTCATTTCAGGTCAAATAAGGCCGATTACACAGTAGTGAGATGGATGGGAAGATGGAGATTGATGTCAGTGTGCATTAGGCAACCCTGTCTGTTTTTATGTTGCCTAGTGTGATGTGTGTCCTAGGTCATAGGGCTAAGGCAGTGTAATCCTAATAGTCACATATCCGGCACAATAAAGCACATATCATCAGCAGAATTTCTCTAGTGAATTTAAAGCCACTGTTTTGGTATTTTTATCTGTAACAGTCTTATAAAGTGAAAAGTAAGACTATGGGTTTGAATATCATGGCATTATCAGATACTTCTATTTATCAGGGCATATTAGAGCTGCAAAGAGACTTAGGGCTAGGTTTACTAAATGGGGCAAAATCCTATGCGAGCAAATTCCACAAACAGCACTTATAAGTGTTGTTAGTTTTACGGGTGATTTACCAAATTGTGCTGTTTTATAAATACAGTCACAGTCAGCTCACTGTATTTTTTTGGCATTAAATATTGGGCAAAGGTAAATCACACGTCAAAAATGTTAGTAAATCACTTTGTTCACTTGATTTAAATATTCTCCTCTCTATTTGATGATAGCTGCTCTAAATTTGCATGGATCTATGGGCTTGTATCAGCTGAATAGACTGGTGATAGTAGTGGTTGTGTCAGTGGTGGTGGTGTCAGGGACCAAGTGAGCCTTATTTTAATACCAGAGCCTACCTGAGTATTGTTGCTGACCATGTCCACCACTTTGCAGGACAATGCTTTTTGTCAAAAAACTCATATAATTTGAAACTAGTTGTCCTGTATACTGTGTGTGGTGGTCTGAGGAGCGGACCCAATATGTAGACTCACAGGCAGGACAGGGCTTAAAACAGTTTTATTAGTAAGCTTGCGGGCAACTGAAAAAAAAAAAAGAAAAAGAAAGAACTAAATTAAGCCTACATTGTGAAATGTTAACAGGGCAACTACGCTGGAAAGTGACAGAACACACGGCTGGCAGAAAGAGGGAGATCAGATAGACAGAAAGATATATACACAATAGGGAATTAGGGCTGAGAAGAAACACCTGGGGAACACAGCTGGACATAATCTAACTGACGAAACAGGGGAAGCAAAACTGACGTGAAGACTTACTAAATGAAGAGAACAAATGAGCGAACAAGTGACACATGGAGAAACAAAGATGGAGGAACTTAACAATAGCAAACAAAAAAAATATGGATGCGCAGCCAACAAATCGGTAGCAACTGTGTAATGCTGTCATGTTAATATGGACTAAAATCTCTCAGGAATGTTTCTAGCACATTGTTTAATCAGAGGTGGCAAAAATACAGACATCCTGTACTTAAGTAGAAGTACTTAAGTACTTTTTTAAACACTAGTACTTAAGTACTGGTATTTAAAAAAAAACATTCCAGTAAATGTATTGATTCAACTTCTTTACTCAACTATAAGTGAAAGTACAGGCTTTCATGTGTTTAAAGTGTTCTCAAAGTAAGAAACTTCCAGTTTATCAAATGCCACTGAGTGGTCCTTAACTTTAATATAACCTCTCTTCTTCCTGTCCTGTTACCTCCCACTCTTTTCTCTCCCTGTGTAATACAGCAGCTGTAGCTTTAGCTATCAGACACACTGTGTGACCCACTGCACACAGTTTGTGTTTGCTGATGTTTTTAAGCTGATAGAAACGTTGCATTTGAAATAACCTGACACTTAAAAAGCATTAATCCCTTCATTTTTGCTCCTCTTTTGCTGCGCTAGCTAGATGTTGAAGTACTGTGAACACAAGTAACGGACGTCTGTACTCATTCCAGTTTTGTTCCAAAAAAACAAAGACAAAAACACTGGCTCATGTTAACCCTGACTATGTCACAAGTTTTTATGAGACATTCCTCAGGAGATTAGTGCAAGAATAGATCTTTCATGTGTTTAAGCAGTTTGATGTTTGAAGGTACACAGTAACGTAAAAAAAAAAAAAAAAACTTCCCTCAAATGTGTTAAACCAAAAGTCTGTTTTTGAAAATCTAAGTATTAGACAGTACAGATATTTGTTTACAATTGTAGGGAGTAAAATTACCTAAAATTCTACTTAAGTACTGTAAAGAAGTATTTTTACTTTCTGCCTACATCTGGCTTTAATGTATGTCATGAAGAATTATATCAGCTGAATGAGCTTTGTGACGTGGTGTGTTAACCTGCTAGAAGTAGCCATTAGAAAATGGGCACATTGTGGCCAAAGAGGCAAAGGTAGATGGTAATGAAGTACAAGTACTTAGGGATATACACTACAGAAGAAGAGTGAGCAAGGATTTTCTTGTTGATGTTGTTTTTTAAGTGACAGGTAATTTCAAACGCGTTGTTTCTACCAGTTCAATTAATATTCGCAAACACACAAACTCTTTCTGTGCAGTTTGCCAAACAATCCATCTGCTAGCTAAAGTTACAGCTGCTGTAGGGAGTGAAAATAATGTGAGATAACTTCAATAAAGGATGAAACACGATTTAAAATTGACAGGAGAGGAAGAAGAGAGATTAATTTTTAAAGATAAGAAGGTAAGGACTGCTCAGTGCCATCCGATAGACTTAAAGCTAACTGTGCTGAGTGTGGCGATGTTTATAGTAAAATACCTTGTTGGACTGTTGCAGAGTGGCTTTGGTGTTAATGGTCAGTGTTGGGTTAAACCAAGAGAATATCCACTTTAAATTTAACCCCGTAATGCCAAGAGTATCATATCTGATACATGCATTTTTCTGTGAATTTTCTCCAAAAAACCTAAATAAATTGCACAACACATTTTAAGCAAAGAACTGCAGGGAAATGCAAAATGTAGCAAAAATCGTACAAATTAAAACTCATGTATGCAAAGTTATTTCTTTGTTTTTTTCTTTCTTGAATTTACATTTTCTGTCAGTATTTTCATGGTTCAGGCTTTACAGAGTTAATCTCAAGATGCTGAGAAGATTCACATACTGAATTCTAGCTTTATACTATAAAGGGGGTCTCAATAGCTCATGTAATATCAGCTTTTGTCAAGTTCAGAGCATGTACTTTTTCACTGAGGAAAGAAGGTAAATCAGTACTTCAACTTTTACCAGAATATTTCTAACACAAGTATCTGTTCTTCTACTTAGGTGAAGAATGTCTATACTTTTCCCACCTTTTTCCCTGCTTTTGCATAAAGGCATGGACATGGTCACTAAAAATAATGAGGCAGGTAGGGGAGCTTAAACAATATTCAATTGGTAATAAGGAGCGTAAGGAGTGTCACTAGAAAATATCTCCCGTACCATTACACCACCAGCAGCCTGAACTATTGATACAAGTCAGGATGGGACCATGCTTTCCTGTTGTTTATACCAAATTTAGCCAGAGTGTTGCAGCAGAAATCAAAACTCATGACACCAGTTAATTTTTTTGGTTTGTTTTGTAATCTTCTGTTTCCAATTTTGGTGTGCAATTGTGAACTGAAGTCTCACTTTCCTATTTTCAGGAGCTCAGGTGGTAGAGCAGTTCACCTACTAATCGGAAGATTGGTAGTTCAATCCCTATCTACTCCAGTCTGTGTGCCAAATGTCCTTGGGCAAGATATTAACCCCAAGTTGCTCTCTGATGCATCCATTGGAGTATGAATGTGTGTGAAAGTTAGACAGAAAGAGCATAGAAAAAAATGCTCGTGTGAATGAGGCAAGTTGTGTAAAAGTGCTTTGAGTGCTCTGAAAGAACCTGTCCGTTTACCATTTAGCAGTCCACCTGCTTCAAGGTTCATAGTATTGTACACTCTAAAATGCCTTTGTCTGCCTTCAGCAGAAAGCAGTGTAGACATTCCCTTCTGACCTTAGCACCAACACCCATGCCACATTCAAATTAATTTACATTACATTACCTTTCTTTTGGATGTACAGTTTCAACTTCAGCAGGTTATGTAAGTGGTGTGTGGATCGATATTGAAATATCGATTCCTCCGATACCAGTTATTTATGTTCTAGAATCGATTCTCATATTAAAATATCTATATTTTAGTAATTTGGGCTAAATTTGTAGTTTATCATTAACAGGAACACAGTGGAACGAAACTATATCATTCGGATCGTCTAACTTGGAAGGAACTACTTACTCTTCCGCCTTTCATAGTCATATGCGAAATACGGCTGTATAAATGTGTCGCAGCGCCTTGTGGTGCACATTGACAACAAAGGCTGAGCGTAAACAGAGTCATGAGTGGACGTATTTTACCTCCACAAACAGCCAAGACGCGGTTTGCGATACATGTGGCAAGAGAATGAGGTGTTGTGGCAACACCACTAACCTCGTCAAACACATCAGAGTAAATCATATCACAGAATATGATGAGCTTATGATGAGGCAAATTGAAGAGGAGGAGAAGACAGGGACAGATGTGGCTAGGGCGAGACAGACGTCTCTCGCGGAGTCCTTTAGTGCTGAAGGCAGGTAACGTGTTCAAATAGTGCACAACTTCAGGTCTTTTATTTCTATATGATAATTCTGCATTATTAAGCAATAAGAACAAGTAGTCTGATGTTGTGTAATCATTATGAAGCTATAATTTGAAGTACAATAAAACATTACATTTTTGTACAAAGTATCAGTATCGGATCAGTATCGTCGATAACACCCTGAATTTTACATGGAAATCAGTGGTATCGCACATCACTAGGTTATGTAATTTCCACCTCAACCAAGAGATGTAATCTCTTCAGCGTTTCCTGGGTCTGCCCCGGGCCTCCTCCCTATGGGACATGCTCGGAACACCTCACCCAGGAGGCATCCTTATCAGATGCCCGATCCACCTCAACTGGCTCCTTTCGATGTGGAGGAGCAGCGGCAGGTAGCTATCTACTTTCTTTTGAACCTCATTAAATAGACAGAACAAAGGTTGAATCATAGCCCTTACATCACTAGCAGTCTTTTGTAGCTTGAACATCATTATTTTTTCTCTCACAGAAACAGGACTGTTAATTTCGTAGACTTTAGACTTTTTACAAATGAATCTGACAACCACAGTTTAAAATAACAATATTAATAATAAAAGTCTCAAATAACATAATGATATTATTATCACTGCTTAGCATATGGCACTGTTAATAATACTTCTCTCACCTTTCTAAATAGTTATTAGATGAACATGGTGTTGTTTTTGTTAATGTCCAGTGAAGTGAAGCTTGATGCTGTGGCACTTGTGTTCTTGCTTCAGGTTTCCTTTTTTTTACTTCGATTTTGAAAAGCAATCCATCAGATTTCAGATTTGTCTCTTAGTTCCCCTGTGGCTCAGCAATTTGGTGCTCTGTATTGCCAGTATGATATACCCTGGCTGCAGGGTTTGACTACAGGCTCCAGCTGTGTACTCACATCTATCTTTATTACTCTGTTTCCTGTCAGCTGGTAGCATTAAACACTAAATAAAATAACAAGAAGAGCTAAAACAAGTGTTCATTCTAGAGAAAAAAAGAACCGGAAAAGAAACTGAAGTACTTGAAACCCACTCTGTTATAGTGTATAAGCCTATCTTAAGCTGTGCCTAGTGCCTCACTGTTGTCCTTGATCGTTTTCATTTTAGTCGAAAAGAAACTATAACCCCTCAGGCTCAAAGCTGTGTTTTTGGAACAATCCTGCTAAGTGATTTCTACAAGCTATGTACCAACCTTTGCATATGGGTATTAACGAGATTATAGCATAAACAAAAAAGCAAATGTTCTGTATGAGTTTATTCACATTAACTTTATGAAGAACCCAAACACATGAAATGTAAATACTGAGGTCTAAATCCTGAAGGTTGAACTTCACATGAAAACATTGCCTCATTCTGACATTGTTTCTAAGGAGATTCATTTCCTTTGAATGTACATCATTGCATGTATAGCTCCTGACATGCCCACGATTTTGCAAATCTGCACTTTTCTTACCAAGTCCACAGGGTGAAGTAAGTTATGCAGTCAATATAAGCTGATAGATCAAGTCAAAGGGTATGAGGAGGAAAAGAACAAAGGGACAAAGATTCTGCATTATATATTTAAAAGGAACTGTGAGCAAGTCTAATGGATGAGATGCAAATTATTACTCATAGTCATAACCCTTATGGAAATTGCCAGGTTGACATCCACAGCTCCAATACTTCAAGTTTTATCACTGCAATTTTACAGGAAAGCTTTTTTCTGCTGGAAGGAATTATTTATCAGATATATTGGTCTCTTTTTTCCGCTCACTAGAGTCACCTTTGAACCAACAAAATCCATAGGTTTTAAAAAGCTGTGCACACACAAAGAAATTCTGTTAATAAGAACATAACCTGCCTTGTCTGCCAAATCCACATCAATATTTTATATTTACCACGCTATTTATCCAGTTCGTTTATCATTTATGAATGTTATTTAATGTGTCGCAGTACACATGCACAGAATTTCTGTGGGTTTTTTTTAGAATTTTTTGTAAGTGTGCCATTTAGATAATGTCACAGCAGGCCATAAACTCCTCTGGCATCTCTGTAACCCCGCTATACAGCCATCGACAAGGCTATTCTCTCTGAATAAACAAGTGTCTCCTCTTCTCAACACTCGACCCTTAATTATTCATATGGAGCTGAATAGGACATTGTTTATCAAGGCTACGGCACCAGGGAACTTTGTGCTCCTGGCTATACACCTATGTGTGTGTAGTACAAGAAAGCAAGAAAGTTGGTGGGAAAAAAAAGATATTGAACTAGCTCATGCAGAGGCAGCCAAGTTTCTAATTGGTAATTAAAATACCTTTGACAAACTAGCTTTAGTTGTCTACTTGCTATTGGTATGGTAATGAGGGTTGAAGAGGTAAACTGCTTTCCCACTAGAGAGAAAGAGGGGGCGAAGAGAAAGTGCTAGTGTGTGTTTGTCATGATGAGCACACTGCATGTGTTATTTTTAGATGTTTTAGTGTTGAGTTATTTAAACCAGAAATGTTTAAAATTTCAATGCAATCTGACATTGCAAAACAGTAATGGTGAACATCAACCGTTATACCATAAAATATATTTCTAGTATTGTGTCATCTTATTTGTTGTACATATTTGTTTCAGTTCTGCAAAATGTCAGAGAAGAATGACAAATGTCCTGAATGTCCCTGAGTGAGGAAAATAATAAAATCCAAATTGCATTCTATTTAAAAATAAAACGAGGAAAAATATTTTCAAAGCAGGCACATTATGATTTTGTATTGAGTCACTAAATCACCTAGATTGTATGTATCTTTTCTTTACTTCTTTCTTTTGTGCTTATTTTTTCAGTTAATGGATTATTTAACTATTGAATGTTTTAAAAAACGAAGGAACAATGTCCAAGCAATGTCTCATTACTCAAGCTGGCAACCTCAACAGCCTGGGACCTAAAATAACTCACTGGGAAAACTATGACAGCACACTGGCTGCTTAGAAACACAAAAAGTTTATATTTCAGGCTTTTAATACATTGCTGTGTGTTTACCAATAATTATATTGTTCAAGTAGCATATACTTACTGTTGCTTGTGCACATGGTTGTGCTGTGTATTTTATAAAAAACGTATTATACAACGATTGCCACATAAGTTTTGTATATGCAATGTCTTGTGATCAACTAGTGGCACCGGTCATCCTGTTTTAGTAGGAAAACAGGTTTCCCTTATTTCCTGTCTGATTCCCAGGTCTCTGTAGAGGATTTCTTAATATAATGCTGTAATGTGATTTCTGTTCCTTGTCTTTTTTGTTAATGTCAAATCCCAAAATACATGGCATTTCAAGTCTAATAGCATGTCATCATGTTTGAGCTAGTTAAAGGCCACATTAGTAATAACAAAGGAAATGGCAATGCTTTTATGCCATGTAGCCTACCTTTAGATTTAATGCACTGCAGAAGCCCATAATTATGAGGTCAATTTGGACCAAATGAAGACTTAAGTCTTTGCAGGGGTGTTGAAGGTGACATTTTAACATGGGTTTATGCCTTAAAAATTCTGTTCCTTTTTTATATTACCATGAAAATTAATTTAATTGTTGTTCTTTAAAAAAAAAAAAAAAAAAACTTCAAGTGAAACATCACAAGTAGGCATAAACAGCAAAAAAGAGTTATTAAAACAAATTTGGTATCTGTACATGTAAAAAAAATAAATAATAATAAAATAAAATAATTATGATCTCCACATTTCAGCCTCTTTAAACCAAGTTCATAAAATAATTTAGATGTAAGCTGGTATAACTTGGTTGACTGGCATTTTAAAATCAGCCAGTGTTCACTAAAAACTTTTGTTTATACTTCCTGCAAAAACAAATCACCACTTTCTAGCTAGATAGGTTTTTTGCACAGTTATAGTTATACTGAAAAACAGTATAATTAACATTTCATGTAAGTCCTGGCTTAAGTGTAGTATTATAATAGCTATGGTGTCAACCGATTGTCTTCTATGATGTCTTCCAGTGTTGTCTTCCAAGTTTTCCAGTGCATTCGTCACTTTTATTAATGTGCCCGATTGTTGCTTTGGGCACTGATACAATGTTTGCTTTTTATTTGTTGTGTTTTTCCAGCTTTGGGCCATCTCTTTGGCCTCCATATTTAAAATGTAAATGAAATGTTATTGAGAATTAAGATAGCAAATGTAAATTCCACACTTTCAACTACCTCTTTATGTGTTTTTATTTGTCATGATTAACAACAGATATTTAATGTTATGAAATAAACTGGCCTTACCTGCATTAAATTGTTTGTTTGTCAGTTTTTCAGTTGCTTTTTAGACTATTACAGTGTGCTGTTGTAAAAATTTATATTTTTATGTAGACATTGGTGCCAACATGTTGTGCGTATAAACATATTGCAGGGTTTATACCCAGGGTCAATTTGTTTCCTCCACCTTGGATTTTGATTTATCTTAGTTCCCTTAGATCCTTTATAACAAATAATGGTTGTAGCTCAGAAAATAGGAAGGTTGGTGATTTGATCCCTGGATGCTGAATATCCTCGAGCAAAATATTGTTGAATGTTAGATAGAAAGCACTTTCATAGAAAAAGCATATAAAAGGGTATGAATGGGTAAGTGAGGCAAGTTGTATAAAGAGCTTTGAGTGTGCCGGTACCATAGAAAAGCGCTATATAAGAACTAGTCCATATATCTGTTGAAATATGAACATATGAACAATCACGCAAGATACCATTCAGTAAAAAAGCCACTACTCCAGGCTTGGTGTTTTTGAGAAACCCCCCAAAACCTGTTGATCATAACCTACATTATTTTGAAGCATTCAGAACTGATTTTGCTTTTGAAGCTGTCACAAAATTATTAAAGACACCTTTTGACTCCAAGACATCCTACATGAAAGAAATCCGTTTTTCTACATAATTATCTAACATTTCTGGTAATAGCAATGCAGTATGCTCTGCATGTGTGCTTGTAGTAATGTTTTTTTTAAATAAGCGAGTATATAAAACGGCGTAAATTGTATCTATAAACTGTATAAATAAACAGTTATTAGCTGCCTTTCAAGTACGTTCCTCATGTCATGAGTGGGCTTCCACTCCACTGTCATGGATTGCAACTAGCAATGGTATTACCTGTTCTGCTGCCTCAGTAAACTCAGTGTACTGACACCAGCTCTGCACCTGTTGCAGGTTGTAGTTAGAGGGCAGAAAAAAAAGGACTAGCGTGCTGGAGTTGTTTCACTAACACTTATTCCTGAGCAGGGGACTAGAGTTTTAGGAAAATATTGAGGATGGGAAGGACTGGAGTTAGCTGGTTAGTGGAAATTGCACTTTGAAATTAAGAGCAAGGGTGTTGTTCAGTAGTAAATCAATCAAGCACTTGTCTTGGATCAATGAAAAAATAAAAATAAATCTCTTAGGTGGCTGTCATCCCACAATTTATAGTACCTTATGAATGGGAAAGCTCATTGTAAACAAAAGGCTGTAAGGGTGTATTCTTCCTGTTGACACATTTTCTCCCCCAAGTTCCTGTATTGGAAAGGCTGCTTATGTCTTTTGTCTTTTCACCATCAAGGTTGAAGGAGAAGCAGAAGTGAAAATGCTTGTGCTTCTCCTTCAACCTTTTGGTGCCAAAAATCAACATCTATCATACTCATTACTCCACACTTCACTCCCCTCCCCCATTCATACAATGCTGATCTGTGTGCTCTTCAGTGCCCCCTCCCAACCTTCTCCACCTCCATTTTCTCCTCCCAATTACAAAGCACTGTCAGCAGGGTTGTCAGTGTTGCACTGAGGAGTGCAGGGCATAGGCAGACACATGGCTGTTTGATCATTCTATGCACATCCACACAGAAAGCCACCCTGGATAAGCACATACTTTAGAGATAACGTCCTTGTATCATTTAAATGTTAATAGGCTTTCTATGGGCTCAAAACTACATTTATTATTGTGCAAATGAGCCAATTTCCCCATATCTGTCCTGTCGTTAGAGCTGGCATGTTTAGTTGTCTGAACATAATTAGAATTATTGTACTGTAAGGAAGAGAGAAGAGGATGGGGGAGAAGGAAAGGAGAACAAGGGGGGGCTCATCGTTTGTTCTACGTAGAGTAGGACAAGCTCTTTGGAGAAAGTTTCCTTTGAGAAAGAAAGAAACATTTTCACTTTTATTCTTTTTCATTCCACAGATTTATGGATCTCCCCAATCTTACTCCCACTTTCTGTTTTCTTTTATTTCTTCTTCGTCAGACATGATTGTTAGAATATTTTGCTTAGGTAGTGAAGCTGCTTTACAGGAGATAGAAACTGAGGAGTGAGCAAGAAAGTGAGAGACAATAGCAAAAATTGTACTGCAGATATAGAGTTGGCATATGTGCACTCAATGTTAGATGAATCAATTTCAATATCAGGGATCTGATGAATGCCCCCAACTACGATTGAACTGTAATGATGTATATACTTTGATAACTAAATATTTACATGCATTCTATTTCTGATGCGCTATTCAAAAATGTGAAATCCAAAGGCTTCAATAACATATTTGGTTCGTACGATGAACATTTTCTGGGAGACTGTTTCCAAACCTGAGATTTACCGTACATAAAAGAAACACACTTCCTAGAAGATTCCTCTTCAAAGTATTTTGTTCAACAGGGCCAGGAAGATCTTTGGCAGTACTATATATTCCATCTCATCAGTGAAATTCCTGTGATAAAGCTAGAGGACATGGTTCGAAAGAAGGACATGGAGTTACCACAATAAGTATGTGACCCAGATTTGAATTTGGGGCAGAAAATGATTGGATGAAAAAGAGCAAAGTCCAGCAAAGGTGGGTTTATTAAAACTTGTGATTGGAGTAGGCTGCAGCTAAAGTGGATAGTCTCAGATTCTTCTACCAAAGCTCACATTCCACAGAGCTGTCAATCATCTCCCTCTGTAGTGACAGATGACCTCCACATATCCCCCCCCCTTTCTTGTCTCTGTCTGTAGTGCGCTTCTCTCTCCTCTTTTCTGCTGTCATCATCACTGTTGGCCTGTCTCTATCTTCCCTTGTACCTCTAACTTGTGTCTACCTTTCCATCATATTCTTCTCCATTCCCCTGTCAGTTTTTTCTGCTACTCTCTTTCTCTTCAATGTTTCCTCTCTAACCTGCACCGCTTCTTCTCTTCTCTTGTCACAGCTTAAAATGTTCCCCCCATGTTTTTTCTGCTCCCTTTCTTATTGCTACCTGCATCATCAATACCAGCCTGTTGACTCCACGTGTTAAGTTTCACTTCTGTTTCTGTTACAATTTATTTAATCTTGGATGCATTGAGTCGGGATCCAGTCCACTGACAGCCATGTGTTTGCTGATCTAAGAGCCCTGAGTGTGGCAGTAACACTGGCCGAAGCCACTGGCACCAGCGCCTAGCTATAGCAGTACACAAGGCAGCCAACCAGAAAGCCAGCTTTCACACTGTTTTTTCACAGTCTGATTGTTCATTGCAGTCACCTGGCAAAGAAGCTCAAACTGGATTGTGGTTTAGCAGATGGATGAGGTAGATCAATACAGGACAAGCAAACATCTCCTGCACACATTTCGTCCTTGCTTACCTTTATGCTCCTTTACCCATTGTTTGTTTCTGCTTTCTAAACCTTGCTTCTATGAAAAAACTATCTCAACAACAAAGTGTTAGACACTGACAGAGTGTCTGTTTCACCCTTCTTTTGCAATCAGGTTAGCCAGGCAAAAAGGTGTGAAATTGCTTACTGCTTTCTGAACTAAATATGTGTTCTTGTGTTAATCCTGGTTTCTGAAGCCAGACCTGCAAGAATTGCTTTCCTCCAAAACACTTGGAGCATGGAGTGTGCAAATATGCACATGGCTACAAATGAAAAGGATACAAAGAAAAAAAAAAGCATTCATTCTTGGTGAAGAAGAGCAAAACAGCAACAAAGTATCTTTCTTTAGCAGTAGCACTTTGGACAAGCTGTAGATGGGAAAGAGAAGACTGACTGACAGTAAAGTGAATTACAGTAGTCCAAGCATTAAATGAGTGCATGAATGGCAATTTTGCGATATCTCACAAAAAGGAAATGCTTAATTTTTGATCTGGAGCAGAGATGGAAAAAGGTTTTTAGTTATAAAGTTAATTTGCTGGTCGACCTTAAAGCCAGAGTAAAAGATCACATGAGATTTTTGGCATAGGTGGACAGATTTTCTACCTGATTAGAAAACCCTCAAAAGGAACTAGGGGAGCCAAAAAGTACATTTTCTGTCTTCCTCATTTAGCAGAAGAAATTTCTGCACCATCCATCCTTAATTTCCTCAAGGGATATGATGATGCTATCCAGCCTAGACTAGTTGGGTGTGAGGGGAAGATAAACTTGAGTATTGTTACCAAAGAAGTGAAAGGATATATTATGTTTATTGATGATTTAAACCAAGGGAAGAATGTGTAGAGCGAACAGGATGGGACCTAAGATTGAACCCTGAGATATCCCACAGCAAAGAGCTTCTGTTGAAGAATAGTTTCCAATGGTAATTCAATTCAATTCAATTCAATTTTATTTATATAGCGCCAAATCACAACAAAAGTCGCCTCAAGGCGCTTCATAGATACAGAGAAAAACCCAACAATCATATGACCCCCTATGAGCAAGCACTTTGGCGACAGTGGGAAGGAAAAACTCCCTTTTAACAGGAAGAAACCTCCAGCAGAACCAGGCTCAGGGAGGGGCGGCCATCTGCTGCGACCGGTTGGGGTGAGAGAAGGAAGACAGGATAAAAGACATGCTGTGGAAGAGAGACAGAGGTTAATAACAGATATGATTCAATGCAGAGAGGTCTATTAACACATAGTGAGTGAGAAAGGTGGCTGGAAAGGAAAAACTCAATGCATCATGGGAATCCCCCGGCAGGCTGCGTCTATTGCAGCATAACTAAGGGAGGATTCAGGGTCACCTGGTCCAGCCCTAACTATATGCTTTAGCAAAAAGGAAAGTTTTAAGCCTAATCTTGAAAGTAGAGATAGTGTCTGTCTCCCGAATCCAAACTGGAAGCTGGTTCCACAGAAGAGGGGCCTGAAAACTGAAGGCTCTGCCTCCCATTCTACTTTTAAATACTCTAGGAACAACAAGTAGGCCTGCAGAGCGAGAGCGAAGTGCTCTTATAGGGTGATATGGTACTACAAGGTCATTAAGATATGATGGGGCCTGATTATTTAAGACCTTGTATGTGAGGAGCAGGATTTTGAATTCAATTCTGGATTTAACAGGAAGCCAATGAAGGGAAGCCAAAACAGGAGAGATATGCTCTCTCTTTCTAGTCCCTGTCAGGACTCTTGCTGCAGCATTTTGGATTAGCTGAAGGCTTTTCAGTGAGTTTTTTGGACATCCTGATAATAATGAATTACAGTAGTCCAGCCTGGAAGTAATAAATGCATGAACTAGTTTTTCAGCGTCACTCTGAGACAGGATATTTCTAATTTTAGAGATGTTGCGCAAATAGAAGAACGCAGTCTTACATATTTCTTTAATATGTGCGTTGAAGGACATATCAACGCACATATGGTAAATGGTCTGTATTTGTTTAGCGCTTTACTTGGTCCTAAGGACCCCAAAGCGCTTTACACTATACACAATCATCCACCCATTCACACACACATTCACATGGTGACAGAGAATAATGTGTTTTTGAAGTATGAAGTGAACCACTGTCTTCTCCATAGTAATGCAGATGTTAGTGGTAGCTCATCAGAATATATAATAATTTCAAGATAATTTGTAGCATCATGAATCCCCACAACATTTTCTAGTGTATACTGTTAGCTGACAGTGTTGCTGACACTGGTCGCAGCTAAGCCTGCTCACTGAGAGTCAGTACGGATTCAGATCAAGCAGATCAACATCATTGGCACTATTAGATTCAATAGAATAATCACAAATTCCATAGACAAAAAGCAATATGTGGCTGGGTTATTCATAAACTTGACAAAGGCATTTGACACTATAGATCATGATATATTAAGAAGAAAACTGGAATGTTATGGTGTCAGAGGGGTAGCTTTAGATTGGGTCCGGAGTTATTTAGGTGACAGGAAGCAGTTTGTGAAATTAAATGGTAGTTGCTCCTTATATATGGACATTGCTTGTGGTGTACCCCAAGGGTCAGTTTTGGGTCCAAAATTCTTCAACTTGTACATTAATGACATCTGTAAAGTGTCCAACGTATTAAAAATGGTTCTCATTGCTGACGATACAAACATTTTTTGCTCTGGTGATGATCTGCAGAACTTATTGGAGGATATGACTAATGAAATAAGTAAAGTGAAGTTCTGGCTTGATAAAAACAAATTATCATTAAATTTGAATAAATCTAAACTTATGTTATTTGGAAATAGTAGTTTAAATACAAATGCTAAGATTAAATAAATGGTGTTGATATTGAAAGAGTCAGTGAAAATAAATTTCTGGGGGTAATAATAGATGAAAAACTTAACTGGAGAGCTCACGTAAGATATATTCATTCCAAAGTATCATGTAGCATTGCAATACTAAACAAGGCAAAACAGGTATTCGACAGAACATCACTTCATATTCTATACTGTTCACTGGTTTCACCATACTTAAGCTATTGTGCAGAGGTCTGGGGCAATAATTATAAAACCACATTACATTCACTTTTTACTCTTCAAAAAGCAATTTGAATCATCCACAATGCAGGTTATAGGGAACATACAAACTCACTATTTTTGCAGTCTGAAATATTGAAAATTGACGATCTAGTGAAATTCCAAACAGCACAAATTCTATTCAAAGCAAAAAATAAAGAACTGCCAGGTAATATTCTGAGTATGTTTTTTTTGAAAGAAGGAAGCTATAATTTAAGGGGTTTTTGTAACTTCAAAACAGGGAAGGTACGTACTACAAGAACAGGCTTTTGTGTTTCTGTTCATGGAGTGGAACTGTGGAACAGTCTGAATATGGAATTAAATCAATGTCAAAGCATAAAACTGTTCAAAAAGAGTTATAAAAATATGATCTTCTCAAACTATAAAGAAAAGGAAAATATTGAAATTAAGTGAATGTCTCTATTTAAAAAAAAATTCATAATGTGATATTATAGTATATAATATATCAGAAATCTTTTCACTATTTTTATTACAAATTATATCTGTAAGGAAGCTGACTAAATATTAACTGATAATTTATGGCAAAGGGGTGGGATTAAATACAGGGAGTGCAGAATTATTAGGCAAGTTGTACTTTTGAGGAATAATTTTATTATTGAACAATAACCATGTTCTCAATGAACCCAAAAAACTCATTAATATCAAAGCTGAATGTTTTTGGAAGTAGTTTTTAGTTTGTTTTTAGTTTTAGCTATTTTAGGGGGATATCTGTGTGTGCAGGTGACTATTACTGTGCATAATTATTAGGCAACTTAACAAAAAACAAATATATACCCATTTCAATTATTTATTTTTACCAGTGAAACCAATATAACATCTCCACATTCACAAATACACATTTCTGACATTCAAAAACAAAACAAAAACAAATCAGCGACCACTATAGCCACCTTTCTTTGCAAGGACACTCAAAAGCCTGCCATCCATGGATTCTGTCAGTGTTTTGATCTGTTCACCATCAACATTGCGTGCAGCAGCAACCACAGCCTCCCAGACACTGTTCAGAGAGGTGTACTGTTTTCCCTCCTTGTAAATCTCACATTTGATGATGGACCACAGGTTCTCAATGGGGTTCAGATCAGGTGAACAAGGTGGCCATGTCATTAGTTTTTCTTCTTTTATACCCTTTCTTGCCAGCCACGCTGTGGAGTACTTGGACGCGTGTGATGGAGCATTGTCCTGCATGAAAATCATGTTTTTCTTGAAGGATGCAGACTTCTTCCTGTACCACTGCTTGAAGAAGGTGTCTTCCAGAAACTGGCAGTAGGACTGGGAGTTGAGCTTGACTCCATCCTCCACCCGAAAAGGCCCCACAAGCTCATCTTTGATGATACCAGCCCAAACCAGTACTCCACCTCCACCTTGCTGGCGTCTGAGTCGGACTGGAGCTCTCTGCCCTTTACCAATCCAGCCACGGGCCCATCCATCTGGCCCATCAAGACTCACTCTCATTTCATCAGTCCATAAAACCTTAGAAAAATCAGTCTTGAGATATTTCTTGGCCCAGTCTTGACGTTTCAGCTTGTGTGTCTTGTTCAGTGGTGGTCGTCTTTCAGCCTTTCTTACCTTGGCCATGTCTCTGAGTATTGCACACCTTGTGCTTTTGGGCACTCCAGTGATGTTGCAGCTCTGAAATATGGCCAAACTGGTGGCAAGTGGCATCTTGGCAGCTGCACGCTCAACTTTTCTCAGTTCATGGGCAGTTATTTGGCGCCTTGGTTTTTCCACACGCTTCTTGCGACCCTGTTGACTATTTTGAATGAAACGCTTGATTGTTCGATGATCACGCTTCAGAAGCTTTGCAGTTTTGAGACTGCTGCATCCCTCTGCAAGATATCTCACTATTTTTGACTTTTCTGAGCCTGTCAAGTCCTTCTTTTGACCCATTTTGCCAAAGGAAAGGACGTTGCCTAATAATTATGCACACCTGATATAGGGTGTTGATGTCATTAGACCACACACCTTCTCATTACAGAGATGCACATCACCTAATATGCTTAATTGGTAGTAGGCTTTCGAGCCTATACAGCTTGGAGTAAGACAACATGCATGAAGAGGATGATGTGGACAAAATACTCATTTGCCTAATAATTCTGCACTCCCTGTAAGTTTTTACTTCTTCCCACTCCCTTTCAACATGTAAATTAATCAGAACGTTTTTTTGTATGTGTGTAATGTGTGTGTGAATGGGTGGATGACTGGGTGTATAAAGCGCTTTGGGGTCCTTAGGGACTAGAAAAGCGCTATACAAATACAGGCCATTTACCATTTACCATGTATTTTGTATAGTATTTTTTTTCTCTCTTATTTTTTTTTCTAAATGTACCTGTATATTGTTCACATGTTTGAAATAAATTACCACCACCAACAACAACAGATGGCCTCCCCTCCCAGGAAGAAACCTGTCGGAGGTTTCTTCCTGGTAAAAGGTTGTTTTTCTTTCCCACTGTTGCCAAAGTGCAATATTCAGTTTGAGCTTAGAAAGTACTTTTTTTTTAAGGCTTAGCAGTAGCAATTAGAAACATATGGGAATTTAACAAGCAGAGAGTTTTATTATTGGAAGGAAAGGATCCAGGATTTTTTGGAGCTTGTCTCATATAAGCACTAAAAGCCAAGATATTTTGGCCTCTGCTGGATAACGTTTAACATTTTTATTATGAAATCTGTCTCTCAGTCCCCCAACAGCATTAAATCAGTAAACATGTCATTTAACAACGCTTCAGTAATAGCATAATTAAAACTGATACAAAAAAAAATTGTGAATAATATCACTTTGAGGAATACAATTAAAAGGGTTGTGTGTCCATACTTCAAGTGAAAAAAAAGGTCATCTCAAAAGAAATTTTCATTGTGCGAAGAATGATGACTCATCACTATTCGATGTGAACGTGCTTGTCAGATTGTCATATTGGAAATATTACACCAAAAAAGTTTGAGGGAGGGTATTTCATATCTGGTTGTATTATTCAACAAGCATTGTAGTTAAACGTGCTGACAGCTTTCATCTCACAGTGAACAAATCACGCCACGTTACATTAAAACCACTGACGAACAGTGTACTATCACTAATTAGTTGTATGCACAGGTAATCAAGTAATTACAAATGTTTCTATGGCACTCTAACCAATTACAGTTTGATGAGATTTTATTATTCATATTATATTGTTCATAATATGATTAAGGGTCTCATTAAGCATTGATTATGTTCCTCTAAAGTAGGTTGTTAACAAAAAGAGCTTGGTTTCAAAAAACTGAAATGAGATATTGGTTTTGAGGCACAAATGTTACCGACAAAGTTACTAAAAAGATTTACAAATAACAACCAAATACAACCAAACCCCAAAAAAACAACCCACAAGCCACTTGTGACTTTTTTTTAATCAGTTGATTTTATACTTTACATGGCTGAGTAGCTGCTTTGCTGAAAAGCTTTACATTGATTTGCTTTTATGTGGAGCTGGAATTCACATCACAAAAGATTATAAACAGTGCTTCTATGATTGTATGATTTGCAAGTGATTGCCTTTAATTACAGCTTGAGCCAAATATAGACGATGCATCTAAAAAGTGTGTCATTGGTAAACTAAAACAGCTTCTAACGACCTAATCAACTGCTCATGTCAGGTTTTTTTCTGGAGGTAAACTGCAGAGAAGCAATTTCTGCCTCATTATTAAAAATGTTGACATTTACGCTGCAAGTTCCATCGAAAGTTAATTACCTTCAGTGGCTTAAATCTCTTTAGGTAATACAGAATGCTTTGTCTTTTACGAAACCTCTTCTTCTCTTGACACAAAATCCAATTTAGTGGAAGGGAAGAGACTTAGAGATTCCATGTAATCTTTAATAACAATATATCTTATAATATGTTGTGCTTCAGCAAGTTATTCTGGGAAAGGGTTGGGACTAACTGTCACAGGTGTTCTCCCAAGAAAAACAGAGCATGCATGTGTGCGTGTGCTTTTTGGTCTCTTTATAAGAAGATAACCATGAAAAATTCCATAAGGACACTGTAATGACTGTTATCAGTTTGCTTCACTCTTCTGATTTATTCAGCAGTTAATACATATAAAAGGATCCGTAGTCGTATAAAGTGAATTTGCCTTTTGTTCAAGATTAAATGAGTTTTAATTCAATTTATTTGTTTAATTACACTATTCATGGGTTAAAATAAAACCATCCATCCATGGAGGTAGAAACCAATGGCTTTGATCAAAGGAAAAGCAATATTTGGTTTGCATTTGTGTTCAGCAAATCAATATCACAATCTGTAACTTTGCTTTCTTCATATGCACATGAATATTAGCATTTTTCTGTAAGCTCCAAGTGCTCACAGAATGTGAATGCAGCCACAATTATCGAAAGATTTGACGTGTTACCTCTTGTCTTGTTTTAACTACAAAACATAAGGTAAAATGTTATGGAACCCACATGGTATGTATTGTGGTATGTGAATGGGTTAACTCTAACTCTGGGATTCTTCCCAGGGTAACGATATATATCACGATATACCACCTGACCTGTGGTCATTTGGAAAGTACGCAGTCGGTAAACAGCGAGCGCAGAGGGTGCAGTCTTTGTTAATGAAATGGATGGTTACGCTCATGTAGGGCTGCGTATCTCTGCTCATCCATAGTTCAGTCGTCAAGGCATAATGCACAACACTGCAAACATCCTTCTCTGCTTTGGCCCGGCATGCGTCATATAAGCGAGGCAACTCGACTTTACTGAAGTGCTTACGTACCTCGGATCAAGGACTTTGACGAGGTCATGAAAGCTGTCCTTCTCAACTACATAAACAAAGGCCATGCCTTTACAAATGTAACGTGAGATGGGTCCTGGGGTTTGTTTATGGTGCTGGGATGTTTTCTCATAAGGGCCTTGTGTGAAAGACTGCTGTATCTTCGGCTGGCTATAGTTTTTCTTTTCCCAACTTGCTGAAAAGAAACAGCATGTGCATCAAAATAAATTATTTCCAACAGTGTAATTTGAGTTCTAAGCAACCCAGAAATTATACAGAAAAGCATAAAGTCAAACATAACTTTTAAAAACACCAGCATAGGCTTATAAATTACATTTTCCGCTAAAATGACGTCACTTACGGTTTCGGGCAGGTAATGGCGGACATGCGATAGTTCGCGCTGACCTATATTCCAACTTAGGAAGTGTTATGAACAGCTGATTGGATCGGCAAAGCGTGTTTCTGGAATATTATGTTTTTGTTGCTGCTTTTTATGGAATTTTTGCAAAGCTTTATGTGGAAGGAAACCGTGACCTAGGACAAGGTAATGGCATAAGATGTAAGTACAACTCCTCCGGTTTCATATGCAGAAAAAAATTATTGCGCTAGCTTATGTGGTTCCAGTTCTACTGGGATTTAAAAATAGCTAGGCAAAACGGAGTGTGCCTGCTCCGACCAGTTTTAAAGGGTTAATGATATATTTTATGTAATAATTTATAAAATCAGGTTAGAAACAATAGAAATGATAGAAGGCAAATGGTACGATTGACACTTTTCTATCGTCCATAATGATATATATCGTCATATCGCCCAGCACTAATTCCCTGTCTGTTTTCTTACCTGGTTCTTCCTGACCTTATAATTTCTTCTCACGTTCCCCCCTTTCCTCTTCTCTCTTTGGACTGACAATCATACACAAATAGATTGTATTCAGTTAGATGAAAAAATTATTAATATGAAAAAAAAAAATACTATTAAGATCACTAATAAAAAGTCCTCTGTCAGTGTACTTTCAACCAAAAGGCAAATAACCAAACCACATGAACATCTAATAAAAGATTTAAATATTGAAACACTGATCCAACATTATCCTTTATTGACGGATCATTTGATCTTACACTTTTACACCCCACTTTTCAGTTATTTATTTGTAAAAAATGTTTGGAAATCATATATGATTTTCATTCCACTTCTCAAGTGTACACCACTTTGTATTGGTCTTTCACGTGGAATTCCAATAAACCTGATTCATGTTTGTGGCTGTAATGTGACAAAATGTGGAAAAGTTCAAGGGGGCCGAATACTTTTGCAAGCCACTGTACCTAACTATATAAAGAGTAACTGCAGGTTAAATGCAGCTGACATGTTAAGCCAGGCACTCACACCTCCACTCCGCTGCGTCTCAGCCACGTTCGCTCTGCAGAAAGGGTGCTATAGAGCCAGAGTAGGGGAGAGGCGAGCTGGAACAAACCACTTTTTTTTTGGAGGGGGGGATATCTATACTTTTGTTGGTAAAATATTACTTCTCAATCAAGTACTGCATGCTTTTTATATTTTTAGTAGTGTGTCACAGCAAATACTGTCAAAAAAAGTAAGAAATCTTTGGGGGTGCTTTGATTCATTTTGGGGGGCAAAATGGACTAAAACACCCCTGACTTCAGACCTGGATTGAGTAAGCTGTCAACTCCATGACCTCATAGCAACCAGTCTTCCCTCACTCCTCATTGTGTATGGTCCAGGATTTTAAAAAGAAAATGAACAAAGAACACTTGTTGCACTCCCGACACGTCAGTAAAACTTCGCTATGATACAGGAAGTGCCCAAATTGGCTTTCAGAGGTAAAACAAATTGCTTTTATTGTAGCTAGAGGCAGCTAACGTAGCTTTACACCACTTAGTGATGACAGTAATAATATTGTCTCCAAATATCATTTCATTGTTCACCCTCTGAAAATCTTTGTAAAGGTCTTTTTAGCTGAACATTTTTAGCTGGCATTCTTTGCTTGTCATCTTAATAAGATCTCACAAAAGAAATGGCGCTGACATGGATAGGGTTTAAGCTAAAGCCTCATAGAATATTTCAAATGTGTCTCTCACTGCTCATTCATCAGGCAAGAATTTCAAATGACAGAGATGGCATTTACTAATTTTATAGATGGGTCATTACCATAATTCTAAAATAAAATAACTAACATAAAGGGTCATTAATAACATTCTTTACAATTGGTGTCTTGGAAACCTACTGGCTATGCTCTTTGCACCACACAGAATTTATTAGTAGCAACATGATCAATGGGACAAATAGGCTGACAGATGCTTCAAGCCCACATACACTATATGTAATAACTGGACTTGTTACGTCCTGGTGGCAACCTATCACTGACATTCACTGAGCTCCTGAGAGCGATCTTTTCTTTGACAAATATTTCAATACTTGTAAAAGCCTTATACATGCCTAGGTGCTTGAATTTATACAGCTGTGTCCTTGGAAGTGATAGGGACACCCGAAAACAATAATCTGGATCGGTGAGTGTTGGCAATATAGCGTATGATTTAAATGTAAGACTACTATCAGCAGTAATTTTTTAACTGCCCAATATTCTTGATAATATTACAAGTGGGAGTATTAATCAGTAAGTCTAACATTTTTACTTTTGCAAAATGCCCTTGCTATGCCGTAGAGTATCATCTTCAGCGACTCATTCTGAATGTTTTGCATCAGTAGCTACTTGAAAGTCAGATCCTTCCTTCCATTGTTATGTTGGTGCTGATCTTCCAGTTTTTCTTGTCACTGCTGACTGTATGAGACTAAATAGAATACTAAGCAACTGATAACTAATCCGTCATTTTTTGCAACATTAATCCACAGCAGTTATTTACATATGTTAACATTTTACTTAAGGTTTATTATTTCAACACAACTTTTCTTTTTGACGAAAGCTAAAAAGAATCCATGTAAACATTCTTCAGTGACTCCTGAATATCCTTTTTGTCCATCTGGCAGTTGATGAAGGTCAAGGATAGCGGGGAAAAGAGGAAAACTGTCTCAGCTGACTAACATGATCTGTGGTTACATCTGTATTCCTCTAACCTCACATGCTAGGCTTGTGATATCCGGCTCCTTGGAGGCCAGTGTAAGCCTTTGATTCGGAGGTGCTTCTTCCCTCTGGGTGGTGGGCTGCTCTACAAAGTCATAACACAGCACAATAGGTTCCTTGTTGTCAGATGATTAGGCAGACTTGTGTGTGTGTGCGTGCACATGCATGTGTGTTGACTAGTTTGTCTGACAGCGGTTTCAAATAACAATAGATGTCAGAGCCAGTGAATAAGTAGTCTGACTGGCAGAGCCTTTTGTTTTCCAGACCTTTTCAATATCGCGTGGGAATGTCACTGTGTTGATTGGGGATTTGCCAGAAGGGGCACATATTGGGAAGAAAAGTGAGCTTTAGTGACTTTAAAAAAAGCTTTTCACATATTTGTCTCTCATCTAAAATGAGTTTGCTTTATTTTGTTTGTTGTGTATGCTTGTGTGTGAATTCGCTCAGTATGAGTGATGGGTTATTGTTAATGACAGACTGTGTGGGCACCAGAGACAGACAGGTGGATGGTTAGCTTTCTCTTTCACACACTTTTCTTTGCTTCTACCAGCATCCTGCCAAACTCACAGTTAACACATCTTTGTGGTGACTGATCTCCCTTTCTTTTGTTACTCATGTGTAGTTCTTGTTATTTCGCCAAAAAAAAGCACCCAAAACATGTCTAGAAAGGAAAATGATCACAGCAGCTTATAACTTTCTAAATGCTAAATTTTCATGTTATTGTTTTATTGCATGTTTGCGGCAACTCCTCTGGCATTATTAACGCTCAAGCTGCAGCAAATTAGGTCAGCAAGGGGCAGGGGAATCACTACATTGAAGAAACCCTGTTTTAAAGACAAAAGAGAAGCGGAGAAAGAAAAGCAAAAAAGGTGAATGTGACTAATTAAATTAGACATAGCTTAGCTTGAGGGCTGCTATGGGGAAGAAGTGTAGAGAGACAGGATGTAAAGGGTGGGTTTTAGAGTAGAGGAAGGATATTTAACTGCATATCAGGTCATAGAAATCAAAGCCCTGGGGCACAGCTGAACCAAACATGTCCCAGTCAATGAGGTACTAGCGCAGAGACAAGCTCTGACCTTTGAACTTCAACCTCTTTGTGTTTATAGGGGTTGGGGGGATTCAGGAAGTCATATCCAGCTTTCTGTTTGGTGCATCTAGCCCTCAGGGAAGTGTTTTAAGCTGACAAGGATATATTGGCAACCAAGGAGATAATGTTTGATAGCACGTTTGTTAATGTGTTTATTTTTTAAACCGAGTGCTTTAGGCAGTTTTTTAAGCCCTGAATGTGACCTGTTTTACATATGATGAGTTGGAAGGTTTATGCCTGGATGTTATAATGAGTTGTAGAGTGGAGATTCTGGTAAATGGATTTTCCACTCATTTATTTGGAGTAAGAAAAAAATTGCTAATGTCCCCACCGGTTTATATTTTGCTATAGTGGTAGCTATATCAAATTCGCTGAAGCCAAAATATCTTGTCTTTAATTCACTGACTTTCAGAATGTTTCCCACTGGACATTGAAACTAATATTAAGTCAGCAAAATGGGAATCCACACAGGACCCATCTTTAAAAAGAAATCTTTCCAGATGCAGGAATTTAAACAGGAATAATGTGAATTCTCTTCATATTAGTTTCATATTTCTTTCTTTCTTCAGCAATAAGCAATTGAGCACTCTGTGTTTTATTCATCACATGCTTTAGGAATCACCAATCTCTGCCCACATTCAGATGTTTCTCTTTTTCTTTCTTGCTAAAGAAAAATAGAACTGCTAGATTTTGCTCTTTTGCAGCGCTGTTTGTTAAAGCCCCAGGGGTTTTTTAATATGGATTTTTATCATAATGTTGACATACAGCCACACTGTCCCCATAGAAATAACCACAACCCCCCAAAATTGCAATGCTATTAACGTTATATTTCCAAAACAAACAAATAAATAAACATTAAAGGTTATTGCCAGATAAAATCTTATTTTGTCCCATTTAGTAGTGTGTGTTTGTGTGTGTAAGAGATCATTCATTGCTTCTAACGCATGTACCATCAACACAGGTTGCAGGCCCGAGGCCACATTTGGCCATGTTACTAAAACATTTTCACTATACTCACTGCATGATATCTGACCTTAATTATGAGCATAAAATAACAGTGGCAGATGGATGGGGAAGCACATTAATGATGAAAAGAAATTATAATGGAACTGTGGGGAGAAAAGCCTCCAACCCATGTTAAAACTAGACGTGGTTGATAAGTTAATCCTTTGTCATACAGCATACTAAATGGAAATGAAAAATGAAATCACCACTTGATTTTTTCAACTTAGTATAATTACAGTAGAATTACATGACTTTTCTTAGAACAAAGAAAAGCAGTCTGATAGCCTTTCAAAATAAGATGCTTCCCAATATGCACAATACTTGGATCAAAATAATCCACTGATTGGCATATTTCCACTGGAAGAGTTAATAGCTAATTCAACATATAATCAATGTGTGTTTGAGTGAATAGTGGGACCCAAATGCAGACACAGGAGACGGAACTGAGTTTTAAACAAAAGGTGAGCCATTTATTTGGCTGACGAAATGTAAACACAAAAACAATGCAAGAGCGAACAGGGCAAACCCTAACCTGAAACCTAAAGTGGGAAATAACTAAATAACTATGAAAACTGTAACGAGAGCCACGGACATGAAACTGAACAGGTAGATGCAACTATGAAACTATGAAATAAACCAAACATGAATCTTATCAGTACAAAGAACTCTGAGACATGACAAGGCTAGACATGAAACCAAACAGATGACCTGACAAAGACTTAAAGAAAACACATAGACTAAATATACATAGGAGGCGATCAGGGGAAACACATGGGGAAACAGCTGACTAGAATAATATCATGACACCACAGGGAAAAGTAACACTAAGCACAATGAACATAGAAACAAGGAGCATAACGGGATGCAGACATGACATGTGCTTGACAACACAGGACACACAGACATGACACATGACAGGTTAAGACACACGAACCAGCAAGGGAGACTTAAACACAGGGCTGATGACATAAAGGGATCTAATAAACAAGGAACTAAAAGTGAGCAACCTTGGAGCTTAAGATGACTAAATTAATTTAAACATAAACAATGAATATCAAAATACAGGGTCACAAGACCCAGGACCGTGACACAACGGTATCAGTTTAGCAAAATATGAAATAATACAAACTCTGCCTGTCTATATCTCTCTTGACATTAATGTAGGTTATTCAATGATTCTTTGGGGGAACACAAAGAACAAAATACCATAGATCAAGTCATGCACTGTATAGCAGACAGAGAAGGAATAGTCATGGATGTATTATCGAAACAGCATGTCACTTACACATCTAAAAAAAGCTTTCACATACAATTCTTTACTCAGTCCAGATAATAAATCATTCCTGATCAGGAAAAATCCTGTGCTCACATAGTAATTTAAGCACATTCATGCACGTGTACTATAAAAGATGCACCTACATAATAATTCGATGCATTTTTTTCCTTTTGAAAAATAGGCATTAATAATTCCCATCTTTTCAAATACATCTCTGATTTTGGTTATACATGTGTGTTCATTTAAAAGTGATAGCAGATGACTTTGCTTGTGGAGTAGTGTTTGGTAGTGATCAAAATATTTATTCAAAGGTGAAGTGCCACAACAAGAAAGCTAGAGAAGTAAGGAAAAGAAGATCATAACTGACTCATGTAAGAGTTCTCAGGTTGCTTCTCCTTCCCTCTCCTTCTCTCCCATGTGTCAATCTCTTTTAAAGCCACTCTTTCCACACATCCGCTTCATTCACCATCTCTTTTATCTGCTTGTTTCACCCGCACATCTTCACCTCTGCCTCATTTACAATTCACTTCTTTCCTCCGGGGAGTGTTAACCTCAGTCGTCCGCTCATTGAGCCCCAAGGCCATGATTAGTGTTAGGAGAGAGAGATGAATATGAGGAAGTTAGGGCTGTTGAATGGCGGGCGGGTAAGGATTGGTTCAGCATGCCTGCAATGTGCATAAGTCAGACACAGCTAGTGACCCAACCATCAACCCCCAAAATGTGGTTTTTAAACAAACTATATTTCACTGCTGTTATAACCTCAGGATGATGATGTTTGGGGACCTTACTAGAACTTTTAAAGGCCTTTATTTCGAGGCGTCTACAGGTAGCCACATCACATACAAATACAACACTAAATGCTCCCAGAACTGGAAATTGAATGCAAACTAAATCCAGTTAAGTCTAGGGACTGACACAGTCCTTGCTTGATTTTAAAGCAAAGCACAGAACATATGGTATAATGGCAAAAACCATGTTGAAGACACTCTTCATATTTTAATTATATTATCGATGAATTAGTAAGATAATAATGTAAAAAATAAAGTTAATTTTGACGTGCTTGGCAAATCTTGTCATTTGAGGCAATTGAGATCAAATGTAATGTTATGAAGTTACAGATTAATCATATTATTCTGTTTTATTTCCATTTACCTTAACATCTCCATCTTCACTATCACCGTTATCTTTCGTGTACTTGACCGCTATATCAATATCTTTAGACTTTTATATTCTTTATTCTTATCTCATCCTTCTCACATCCTTTTACCCATTTTTTATAATTATTCTGTCTCCAGTCGTTTGCCTTATCTATAGAGAACCTATATCTTTTTATTTAACCCATGCTCACTGTTCAGTTTCTCTGCCTTTCCTTATACCCATTTTCTCTCCAGCCATCATCCCTCCTCTGAATATACCATTCTTCTTATCTCTATAGATTGCTTCCTCCCTCTTACCTCCTTCTCCCTTGCAATTAGTTTTCTATTTCACTTCCTCCATTCTCTGGCTCTTGTGCTTAGCTTTCCTTGTCACTCCTGTATGGCTGCGGACCTTTGCCCTTCTCTCTGATCGTGGTTTTTCTTTCCAAATATCACCCCTCCTTGCAAACTCTTTATATTTCCTTTCTTGCCATTCAGCAGACTCTGATCATTTCTTCTAGCTATTGCCCCCTCCCTCTTCTTTCCTCCCTCCCTTGCTGGTTCCTGACCTCCATCCTCCCTGTGATCATCCCTCCAGAGTTCATGCCATCTGTTCCTGCAGGAGAACCAAGTGTGTCCTGCTCCCCCAACACCAGCCAGGATATGTGTGTTTGGGCATGTGTGTGCCAGTTTGTGTGTGTGTGTCTATTAAAGTATGACCATGTATCCCTCAGTGAATGTCTTAAAAAAATAAAATAAATCAATAAATTAAACATTGGAGATTTGCATATTCATGATTTTAAGGGTAGCGCACCATTGATACCATTTATGGAATTATCTTTCACATCCTTCATCGCTGATATTGCTACATTAAAAAGCAAAAAAACAAAACAAAACCAAAAAACCTTTATTGTCTAATGCATGAAGGATGTATATGATTATAGCTAAAAAGGCAGATACCTGTGTGTGCTTTCTTTTTTGTCAGTGTTTATGAAGGTGTGTGATATTGCATTTATCTGTGTATTTGCATGTCTGTGCATGTGTTTGTGGTAACAGTGAGAGTTCAGGCCCTCAGTGCTCTCCCTGCTCGATTAGGAAGTAAACAATGTTTATTCAGGAGCAGCTGTCTGAGGGAGATGGCTGTTTACGCGTGCATGGATACACGTGCACACACATGCATTCAGAAAGATGAAGTCTTGTAAAGTAGAGAGACTGATTAGCAGCTCTGGAACCAAGGAGGAGATTCCCCAGTGGAAATATGAATGCAATAAGTTCACATGCAGCTACTTTTGCAGAGACAGACCAGTATTTATAGTGACCATTGTGAATACGTTTCAATAAAGGACTATTGAGAATCATGGGTGTCACTGAAAAAGAGGCACCACAAATACAATGACTCTTTAGTCTTTAACTGAAACAGAATGTGGACCTCAACGTGAACTCTCCAACCCATTAACAAGGCCTCATTGGCGCTTTAACTCTTCATACAGGCAGCTTCCTCTGCAGCTTTATTATTTTTATTTTTAAGCTCTTGAAAATCACCACTTCTTCCCTTAATAAAAGATAATGTAAGCATTATAGTGGCAAAAATGTTTTTATTTCTTTGTGAAAACTGAAAAAATAACTAACATGTCAGACTTATTGTGTTGATTGTTATTCTGTGCTGCACCACAGACTTTCCTCAAAAAAGAAACACAAAGAAAAAGGTCTTCAGAAATCTGCTTTTAAAACAAAAATACCCAAATCTGCCACGTAGTCCACCCACTTTTCTCGCTGAGCTTTTCGGATTCCTTCCTCTCGTCTTCACGGCAGCTGTGTGCATTTCTCCTCAGGGTGAATCCTCCACTAGCAGGAAGGCCTGTTTTCCAAAAATGACCCAAATTACCCGACACACACTCTTACTGTTTATGAATCTAATTAAAATCTGTTTACAAATCTTATAAAGGCCAGTAGTAATCATATTTACGCTTAGTTATTCGTTCACAGTGTTAAACCAGCATAATCTGCCAAATGTATAAAAGCAGTTTTTTTCTGCAAGTTTGACCCTGTCACTTTCTGTCAGCTGTTCAAAGGATTTTCTTTACTATGACATTCTTTTCACTATATTCACACAGCATTGATTGAGGTATCCTTAAGAATGAAAATACAGCACTGTAAACACGATTTGGTGAACGAAATAGTTACATTAACAAAAGCTCGCAATACAAAGTATCCATTAGACTCTATGGGATAATCAAACAAAAAGCTGTTGGTCACAGCTGTTACTTTTGATTCAAAAGCCCTCTGTTTGGATCTCCCTATGAGTCTTGCATTGGAAAACAGTCGGGTAGCTATAACCACTTCTGCTCACTAAAAAGTATTTTAAAGACATGCATTTGTTTAAACAGTTGGCTGTCGTCTTTGCTGTAGCATTTAATTAACACATTTTACTGTCCTAACATGGTGAGCCTCCTTTGGTCTAGAAAGTATGGTTACTTAAAATTGTCAATACATTATTAGTGGTTGTGTGTGCCAGCTTTGAGAATATCCAAAATGGGGGTACTTTGGCGCTGTATGAAAATGAGTTAATTTTATCACACACACATACACAGTGTACTGAGTAGTTTCTAATGGACTCTTTGTAAGTAGCATCCAGTCTTTGACAAACTGGGTGCTCACCTGTTGCACTTTGCTTCAGTGTTAGAGTTTGATTCTAAGTTCAATTTTAGTTGATAAGTATCAACTTACAGATGCTGTTGTTTTGAAGTAGCTTTCACCAATTTGTCATACTGACTCCATTCAATCGACTGGTATAGTAACTAAAAGTGGTATAGGAACTGAAAATAGACATTTTTTTTTATTTGCAGCAGAATCTCATGCTTATTGTCCACACTTGGTCTGGTCTCATTCCTTTGTCTCCCTCTCTCTCTCTTTATTTTCTCTTGTTCTGTCTTGCATATTCTATTTCACCCATCCCCATCTATCTGCAAATATGAGAGTTGGAACACAACTCAGCAGTCTTAATTAAAAGGGTTGTTTGCACAAAGGCTAAAAGTCCTGATAACACAATGTTTTCCATCTGTCTAAAATGAATGCTGTTTAGTATGGTAGTGCAGCTCAGGCTGAAATTGAAAACCATTGTTATGGAAGGCATAAATACAGATGAATAAATAAAACTAGTCACTGGTCCAACCAACGAGTTCTCTATTTTATAACCTTAGGTGGCCGATAAATAAATCCAACGCACTGTGTAAGCCAGGGGTAGGCAACCTTTCTGATGAGGAGTGCCATTTAAAATTTCCTCAGAAGTCAGTGTGCCATATGATTGCAATAGTAATAAATTTAATAACTCTCTATATTAACAGTTACACACTATATAGAACCACTTTATAGAATTATATTTGTTCACAGACGTTGGCAGCTATCAGCGAATCATTATCAGCTATTTTGAAACAAAAAAAAAGACACTTTTTATCCATAACAAGAACTCCATAACAGCAACAGAAAATGCAAATGCTATTTATGGTGTCCTCACAACAATGATAAAAATAATAATAAACTGGGCCAATATGACATGTTTTGTTAATACACTCTGATCTTCTGTCTCCCACTCAGAGACACAGGTCTCCAAGTGTCCAGCATTCAGACGGCTACCTGAGGACACTCATGTGAGAGAAAATCTGCTCACACAGATATGTAGAGACAAATACTGTCAATAAGGCCTCTGCATTGTTCTGAAGACAGTTAAACTTGTCAGGTAGTGATGTCCAGCAGGTGAAAATGCAAGCTCCATGAACACGCACAGCTGTGGATTCCAGCTGCTTCGATGTTATATGTATGATTTCTATACATTTTATGTCACATAAAAACTTTGGTTGTAAGCTTCAGATAATTATTTAATAAAAGCGAGACATTTTAAATGAGAATAAGAAAGTATTTCTTTGCCCCCCCTTTCCCTGTTAATGCCCTACCTGGCCCCCTGGCAACACTTTGCTAGACCCGCCCCTGCACAGTTACCAGCTGTCAGCTACATAAAAAAAAAAGAATCCTGGTGTTATTTGTCTCTCAGAAACAGTTCATAACTTCCCTTCAACTCATTCATGTCACCTAAAAGGCAAACCTGTTCCTCCATCACCTGTTCAGCTCTGATGATTCAGTAAGGACATCTCCTGGTTTCATCTTCATGTTTCCCTCTCACCAGATATACAAACCGATATCATGACCAGCAGCTTTTACAGCTGTGGCTCCAGCAAACATCAGCTACTAGAAAGTAATATTAAATACATTCTAACAACAGCTGATCAAGCTTAAACGTGCTGCTGTTGTTTAGCGCGACATCCGCCGGTTTCCTCTTTCTGGCGCAAAGTGGGCGATAAACAAACAAGAGAGAAAAGCCGATCAGCTGATCATTGATCAGTTTGATGATTGAAGAAGAAACAGGAGAGGAAGGGGGAGAGAATGAGAGAAGAAGAGGCAGATGTGCAGCGTAACGACAGAATAACTCCAGCTTTGTGTCTTTTTCCATTCTATCTGAAGTCCGGGACAAACTGTCCCTTTTCACCTCAACACGAAAGGCGTAATATTTTCTCTCAATACGGGACGATTCCGTCATTTTACGGGACGGTTGGCAACTCTACTAACTAACCTTATGAATTAAATAAAGTTCGACATCAGTAACATCAAAGCACCCACCCAGCTGTATAGAAACTCCGTCATGCTAGCTAGTACACAGTACGAGTTATTGTAACTGACTGTAAAAATTCAGCACAAAGAAAATAAACTCCACCTAAACTTGGTTTATATCTGACCCAGATAGACTGCAGGTCTTAAATTCTTACCTGAAGTTCAGTTCACCTGACACTCGGTGGATACCTCGGGGCTCTCCTCGGGGCTCTCCTCGGGGCTCTCCTCCTGCCTCCCCTTTCTCTCATCCACCTGCTGGCCTCCACCACTTGTTAATTTTACTGAATCTGAGGAAGCACCGCCATAGCCACCACCAAACAACTGAGTTATTTTTACACACTGACCAGCATCTGGCCAATCCACCCCCTTTCATTGTTTATACCGTTACAAAGAAAAAGAAAAAAAAAGTCACCGAGCAAATGCCCAGTATGCCGGATGGCCAGTCCAGCTATAGTCGTGCCATCAGTTAACCCTTCGCGTGCCAACTGTGGCACGCATGCCTAGGGTTGCGGACCCCTGGTGTAAGCTGTAAAATATTTGCATCCTGCCTTTATTTTCCGATCCTGCATGTTCACAACGAATTCCAATGGATAGGTCAATTAGGATCAGTGATGCTTCCAGTGTATTTTGGGTTAGCCTCATTCCTCTAATCCTAACGATATTCCTGTTCCACCCAGGACAGATTGTGAGTGAACATCTGCACACCTTCATTTTCTGTTGCATAAGTACCAAATGATTCAGAAAGCAGGGCTCTTTAAAATAGAAAGTATATGATCTAAGTGCCAAAAGGAAAGAGTTGCTACAATGCCTTATGAGCACGGCCAAATTGGAATAGCTTTTCCCTGAACCCAAGGTTTGGTACAGATTCTGTGTTCTTTGTTTTTTTGTGAGCCGGGGACTGGATAATCTGCTCTGGCTGTGGAATCTCTGGTCAGCCTAACAGACTGGAACTCTGTAGTCGACTCCGGTTCACAACAGCTACACCTAAAACAATTCACTGGATCAGACTTCACTTTAAAGACCGAAACTATTTTTTTGGTGTGGGCATTTCCAATTGTGTGATGAAGCTGTGTTAACCATCCTAAATAAGAAAGTTTCTGTGTTAACCTTCCATTGGTTTGCTGTATTGTGATGGTTGGGCCCTTTTCCCATAGCTAGAGTGGTTCGGGAGGGGTTGAGAACTCACAACCTTGGGGAGTAACAGCCTGTTTTATTTGTTTTATTGGGATTCTTTCTTTATTTTTATTTTTTTTTTGAGTGTTTTGGGTTTTTTCTTTCTGTTACTTGTGTTCTCCAGGGCCCCGTTAACATTGGTGTATGGTCTAGGTTCACGAGGTCCAGTTGAACAAATAAAAGGGTTACACGTGATTTAAAAGTGACTGTAGTATGTTTCTGTCAAACCTGGTTGCCTTGGAATAGGGCACCGGGTTATCTGGTTGGGTACAGGTATGTGGGTGAGTTAATGTTCAACAGCATAGTGCACTGCGGGCAGCTGTTGCTCGCAGGTTTGAGCCCTGGAGCCCCCCCTTCTGCGCCAGCAACAGCCAGACAGCTAAAACCATTCTTAAAGTAGTAAGTATCTGGGTCAACTGTACAAGGGGCGGTCACGGACCCAGATCCCACTACCCCCTAGTCGTTCGAGGCAGCTTGTGCACTTCTATACCCCTACATAACGGGGCTAGTAGGCCCTTATATATGCATGATTTACCTTGTTTAGTGTATCTCCTACCGTCCCGTCTTACATGCTCAGTCTTCTACTGATTACTAATAAAGTCATAAACCAAGAATGATCCCTTTGACACAAAGGGGTACATTTTCACCTCGTGTTCTTTCCCCCTCTATGTATGTTATTTATTTTCCTTTCTCTCTGTATCTTGTTCTAACTTACACACACAGATACAAACACACACTTCAGATATGCAACAGAATTGTTGATCCTTGTCTCTTTCTTCATAGCAAAAATTCTCCTGGGTATTGAAGTACGTACGTGCTAGCATGATGTCTGGGACAACAGATGGGAACCATTCTCCCAGGTGAAGGAAATATCAGAGGTCTTCTTTGAGAAAACGTGAAGTGAAATAAGGAACTGAGAATTGCAGAAGCTCACAAAATTGCACAGACCCACAACACATGTTGACAGGAGCTTGCTGCAATTTTGCTTTTTCAACTAACCAAAAACTATTTGCATTTTTACCATTTGTTATGATGAAAGTACATAAGGGGTAAGTGGAGTAAAAGATTAACAAATGGAAACAAAAGTAAAACTGTAATGATTAATACAAAAATGCCAGTTATTTTGGCATGTTTGGCAAAGACAAAAGAGAATAAGTAATAGGGAATCGGTAAAGGTAGAAAGTTATAAAACATCAATAAAATAAGAGTGAACTTTTCTTACTTTGTTCATTACCTAATCATTAAAATGATCTATATAAATTTAACATACTTAAAGAAACTGAAATACACTTGGAAGTAGCATTCTCAGAGCACATACCAAAGATTGTGTCTAAAAGAAAAAAATCAAAGGAAACCGTGTTTCAGCACATATGTATTAATTTACACTTTACACACACCTATGTATATGTGTGTGTAAGTGTTGACATTTTTGGTTTCAACTGACTATTGTCCTACACCGTAGGTCCTACACATAGGACAATAGTCAGTCAGATCCAATGTGTGATTTAGGTACTTACTTATTTTTTTCAGTGGCACATATTTGTTTGAGGAAGTCCTTGTTATAGCTAAACATTCAGTGTGTCGAATGGTGCAGACAGAGCTTATACAAACACATACTGGGGATTTCATAGGATAACATTATCTGTCCAATAGCAGACTTCTCAGCTGGTATTCCCCAAAGAAGAAAAATACCCAGCAGGATCCACCGGCTTTTTCAACACTCACAATAAGTTATTTCCTAAGCTTGTGGGATTCAGGAATATTAATCCTCTGTAGAGTAAGCTTATAGTTACAATGCCTTAGTCCTAAACTGCAGCAGATTCTAAAATATAAATCCCCCAATAAAATCAGCTGTAACATGTGTGAACTATGTTGACATTTAGGGATGCACATTTGGCTTTAAATCAACTTCATTTGGTCCTGTGGTGCTGAATGTCACAACATCCCACACTGAGTGTTTTTATGTCTTAATAACTGTGACCTTTTCCTTTTGCCTATTGGACGTCCACAAATCAATCTGTTGGTTCTGGTAAGGGTACTAATAAATGGCTTTTGTTGGAAGGCAAGAGCCAGCTGGTCTCAGTGGTCATCATGGAGAAGTATGAAAGCAGTTTGGTTTTGTACGATTGTGTTTATACAATTCATACCGACCTTGGGTTATTACCAATAAGACAGGTTTCTCTGCGGATTCTCCTTGATTGCACTCATTCTTGTGCATGCAGTCTTGGCTACCAAAGCTCTCAATGCAAGATGAACTGGATGAACACAGAGCTGGAGCAGTCCCTCTGGTTCACTGCTGTTTGCAGATAGCTGGGAAATGCAGCTTTAGTTCACTTTACTAGTTTTAAACCAAAGTTTCAGCACTGAGGTGAATTCACTTAATGGCAGCTTTCAAAAAACAACACTTTAGACATCGCTGAGTTTAAAGTCTTAAGAACAGTAAAAACAATAGTTTTCTTACCTCACAAAGCATGGAAATTGTGTGAACAAAATGACGTATAAATAACAAGTAAGCATAGAATTTGATAAATCAGAAATGATTGAGAATAGAATTATGGTGCTGGTGAAATTGTCGTTAACTGTGTAGAAGAAGTGAAGAAAAACACCTGCATTTTTTAACAGTGGACAACTATTCAAAGGCTGTTTTCTTGTATTTGTGTTAGTATTGATGGTTATACTTGCACATAAACCACTACATTGGACACTGGTGTGTCACTCCATACCCTGCCACCCACTGGTCATTTAATGTTACAATAAGACGTGTTTCATTGTAATTATTGTTATTTAACACTTTCATGCATGAATTATGAAAACCTCAATCAGGATTTTATTTCTTAAGTATTTTTATTCATCTTTACATGCCTAAAGATGAATAAAAATACTTAAGAAATAATCCCAATTGAGGTTGTCATAATTCAAGCATGAAAGGGTTCAATGGATAGCATGCCTGATATGGCAGTTTACTCTGTATGTAATTTCCCAACTATAATGTAATCATGAAAGTGATCTAATTAATATTTATTTTAATGGATTAACAATCACATTTGGATTTTTTTTTAAGTATTAGAGAAATATAAACACATATGAGACTTAAGTCTTTAAGGATAAAGTATTTACTTTGGGAAATCAGGAAATTCTTGTTCTTTTCAATCTGGATAAAGGAACCGAATTCTCTATCTTCCACGTCTGCCTATGGCCTTGTAAGCTCAAAGTGATCCTGTTTTTGCCTTGTAATAAAAGAAAAATAAATCAAGTCTTTTGTCTTGAGTTTTAGATTAATAGAGAGCTCAAGATGTTTGTCTTTGACAGTCCTGCTGGTCTATTTTAGTCTATCTTTGCATAAAAAAAAACAAATATTAACCACATCGGGGCAAATGGTAAATCAAACTGTGGCATTAGACATATTTATAAATTTTAGGGGTTGAGAGTTGACTCCTCATTAAGACACCTAGTCAAATAAATAAATAAAGAACAAATATAATAAAAACAAAGCAGCATATAAAAGATGTTTGATTTCACTCTGACAGCTGAGTCAAACTGCAAGAAACCCAAAGGCAACCACACAGAGTTGAACAAAAAAATCAAATGCTGACACCATGAAAACACAACCCATTTTATTTCATATTTTTCAGTGTTTGTTTCCTGCAGAATGTTGTTGTGATTTTTCTTTAACCTTGCCTCACCTTGCTCAAGTGTTTGTCTTTGCTGTCTTAAGTAGACTGACTCACGGGTCGCCACAAAGTGGATATTTTCACTATCAGTCTGAAAAAGATTATTTAATCTTTGCATATTTAGGCACTTTGTTCAAACAGGGGATTGACTTTGCTGGGGAAATAGGGCAACTACAAACAAAACAAAGCTTTGGATGCCATTTCTGTTTACCCTCTGACTAACAGTACCATGCAGTTAGGTAACAAACAATAATGATGCATTTTGGAGGCACAATCCATTTAATTAGAGAATAATCTGGTTGGCTATTGTTATAAATGCTGCAAGTTTGGTTTATGTTTGTCACTATAAAGTAACTGTATGAAAAGAACAAAGGAGCTGTTTTATAAGAATTATGTGCGCTACAAAATATACAGGAAAATACATCATTATTCAATAATCTGCACTTCCCATTTCCACTAATTGATAGTCATGGTATTGCCATAATGATTAAAGCTAGTCTGGGGATGTGTTATACAAATTCCAGCATTTATCTTGAAATGAATTTAGAATGAACAAATCAAAAGACGTCAGATGGTTTTAAAAAACTGTTTGTATTTATTTATGCATATTTCTACCACTTGTTTGGGTTCTGGTCGTCGGGGCAGCCATCATTTCTTTTAGTGATTATCCACAATTCATGGCCATAGTAGTTTGACTGTTATATGGACAGATTTACTTGCAGACTTTGGTAACCTTTCACCACAATGGACTATTACAACACACCGATGACCCTTAAAATGTTGTAATCTATATACTACCCCCCCCCCCCAACTCAATTAAAAGACTCATCCTCAGTAATCAAGCCTCTTTGACACAATTTTGTCATCCTAGTTTTGGGAATAATTATTTCAATTTTCTAAAACTAACTTTCTATATTTGCTCAAACTTCCTAAGTTCCTAAATCTCGGTGTAAAGGTGCTCCCTCTGTGACTGAAATGGCACTGAAATGTGTGGAGTGTAGGCCCCTGAGGAAATGGGGTCTGTGGTTGACATCTGAAGCATTTTGTAAGGAGCAGACTGAGTAATACACACAAATATGCACTCATATAAAGACACACATACTCGTGCACATAAAGACACACAAATGTGTTCCAACAGACACACTCGGTGACACCTGCACTGACGTGCAAACAAACAAATGCAAAGACAGATAGTGACAGGTGAGGTCATGTGTTTGCACACACAAATGCACACTTCCCCAGCTCCTCAGTTGATCAGAGACTGTTACAGTGTCACCTCGTTCCCCAGCTCAACCCCCTGTAGGAGATCGCTCTTTGTCACTGATGCCACTCTCTAGACAGTCTCACACAACTTCTGTCTGCCTGCTGCTTCTCTGTTTGTGTGTTTGTCTGTAAAAACGTTTCCTCCCCGTGAAAGATTTAAAATATTCTATCAAATCTGTTCCAGCAAAAATTAAGAAGTGCTTACAGTTTAAATTCAGCACCACACATTAATCACATCAATATCAGCTTAACTTTCAATTAGGTGGTACATTCCTATACCAACAGCATTTGTGCTTACTTTTAAAAAAAGCTGACAAAATTCAACATATTTCCTAGAGCTGCATTTCAAAGTGTCTAATTTCACATCTAGTTTGTTTTAGCTGTGTAAAACCAAAATTAAAGGGGTGGGCAGTGGGGCGCTGTGTTTGCAGTTAATATTACATTGTTTCCCAGCTGAAAGAGACATAATTCTTTTCATCTCTCACAAGGCCCAGGGAAATGTGGATTCTATGTAGAGCAACAAAGAAATTGCACAGACTCTTGTAGTCCCTCTGTTTTGACATCTACAGGCAGTATGCCACGGCTCAGCTAATGGTGTGGTAAGTGATAAAATGTAGGTTTATGAGGGATTAGTCAGTTCTGTATGTGCAATAGACACTCACACAAAAGCACGCATGAGCACAAGAGATTCCCCAAGTTTAGCGATGCATTAGTGGTGTTTACGACAGCTTTGAGTGGAGCTTACCCCTCCACTGCCATCCCCCCACCTCAGCCTCCCACAACTGCCGCAACACACTCATCCACACTAGCCGCAGTCACCAGCATGATGGGGGTTTAGTTAAAGACTGGAATTCTCTGTCACAGATGGTCAGGTCACTGAGATTGGGAGGGTAAGTGGTGGTGGTGGTGGGGATTCTTCCATGTTTTTCATACCGTGGGGCTCAAAGGAAGAAGAGGCAGAGGGGAGATAGCTTTAGCAAAAAAATGGATTGAGATGAAGAGAGGGACATCTGGTTTGGGGAAGACAAAGTGGGGCAGAGATATAAGTGGATGGAGTGTTGTTAATGATGGCAAAAGGAGGGAGGGAGTAGTAAGAGGAAGAGAGGGTGCAAGCAGATAGCATAAGATGCCTAACAAAAAGAGGAGCCAAAAAACTTTAGACTGGCAGTGCATTGGCCAGAAGTAAATTCTGGTCCCCCAGTAGTTAGGCTATCTTAATAGTACTCATGGCCTTAAACCCTGACCCAGAGCCTACTTATGAAGTGACTGATACTATTTCTTGTTAAAAGTTGAACTATTTTGCATGTCTTTTTCTTTTTTCAGGTCATGAATAATTGTCTCATAACCTGTCAGTGGCTGCCATGTTTGGACTATCAAACGCTATTAGGTCAAAGCTTATACAAAGGGGTTTTTACTGGGAAAAACTTCCGAAACAAAGTCTCCAGCACCCTTACTGAGAGTTTTTCTTTTTTTCCAGTGGTAACATCTATTGTTTTGGAGGATTCTGCAAAGAGTAGCCATGCCATTAGCACTGGTATAAATAGTATGAAGCTGTGTCAATATCACTGTTTGCTTGTGACATTACCAATATGGCAAACATAAATAGGCCCTTATAGTCTCTTGGGCTTATGCTCATTACCTTCCATGTAGTCAGAATATTTGGATAGTAGATGAAGGATATCAGGTATAATACTTCATGTTCTATTCTCTGCTCTGAACAAATACAGAGAAAAATCTAATCTAATTTAACAAAAAAACAAAACTGTAAGTATGTGGGGGGTTTTCTTCAACAAAAGCAATTCCTCTTTTCAAACCAAAGCCTAGTTACACAGCAATAATCAATAAATCTTGAACAACAAACAGAAACCAGAAAATTTTTGGTACCAAAAATATAGTCTCTTTGCAAAAGATTATTCTTATTTTATGAGAGAGATTAAAGAGATGAGAGATATGAGACACTGCTAATAAAGTCTCATTCCTTATTCCAAAAATTAAAAAAAAAATACATACAAATGAATGTCAACACATTTCTAGCCATTTTACAACAGTTTTCCAGTGAAAACAATAATAAAAAGAAAGAATAACTTGGCTAGATGCACAGGGAAATTATATTACGTAGAATTTAATTGGCTTTTCCAGTTTGCACTACAGTAATCTTTACTACATGCATTATTGATCTATTTTTAAAGTCGCAAATGGACTGCCTTTAGTGGGGGCACACTCTTATGCAATCTGACAGTTCGCAGCTGGGATCTCCAAATGCTCATTTCCCGAAGCTGCTCCTAAAGCAGTGCGTGCTCCACACTACAAAGTGTCTCATTTACTGTAACAGATTTTGTATCCATATAAGAGATGATTTTTTCAAGAAAAATAGTCTGCTTGTTAAACTCAGGGGGAATTGAGTCCATCTATAAAGTACATTTGGATATGTTTTCTACCTCAGACCCCTGCTGAGTAAATCTCTCTCTGTGTGTGTGTGTGTGTGTGTGTGTGTGTGTGTGTGTGTTACTATGCGAAAACCTTTAAAGTGAGTACTTTGGAGGGATTGATTTGTACATATATCAATGTTTGACAAAAAAAAAAAAAAAAAAGGAAAATATCATCTGTCCATACCCTAATAAATAAAGTTGGGAAGCAACAAAATACAAATATTTCTGCTTTTACTGCCTATTTACAAACATTTCTGTACTTTCAACTCCTTACATTTCAAAACAGGCTCATTTAGGTTTAACACATTTGAGGGAAGTTTTAATTTCCCACCACTGCATGCTTTCAAACATCAAAACGATTGGAGCATAAATGAAGGGAACAATACATAAAAAAACAGTCCTGTTAGTTTATCCATCACTGAGACTTATCACATAGAAATAGATAAAAAGGGGCAAAAGCCCCTATTTTATGTATAATTTTTAAAAAATGATCATCTGCCAAAAAGTGCCAAAAAATGATTGCTGGTATTTAAACCATTTAAAAGAGTTGGTCTATAAGCTGTCAAACATATCTCAAACATATCGCTCATGAATAACATCAGCTCATTTTGGGCCAGAAAGAATATTTCTGTTACAAGGTAGCAATCAGTTTTTGTCAAAGCGGTTTTTATCAAGTTAAAAACTTTCATTAATATTAAAATGATCTTTTTCAAGGGAGATGTCTAAGGGCAGCAGACATAAACAAAACATCACAGCTCTGTAAAGACATATTGAGCAGCCAAAGAAATGATTGATTAAAATGAGTAGGTACAGTAATGCACTCAGATACTCGCAAAACAGGTCATTTCTTTATTTAATTTATAACCCCTTTCATAACTCCTGTTGACTACAGGCTATTTACAGCAAAGATACAAGAACACACAGAATCATCAGAAATTGCTTTTGGTGCAGATGTCCATAATCGGTGGAGATGGTACTTCTAGGGGTTTCTTTTTTCCTCAAAGTGCTTGCTCAAAGGTAGATCATTTGATTGTTGGGGTTTCTCTCTGTTATTGTTGGTGTCAAGGCGCAAGCACTGATAAGAGTGGACCGAGCTGAGTCTGGTGTATAATTCACAACTTTACTGTAAAGAGCACTGATTTCAAAACACAGAGAATTGGCACTAAGAGACTCTCTGAAGGGGATAGCAGAGATAGGTGAGTTCAGTATGATGACAGCGATTCCTCTGATCCACTGGGAAATCGACTGGAAGAAGAGCAGTGTTTGGCACACTAGGAAACACTACACTAGAAAATTCATGGAGAGGCCTGATTACCACTTGGCAGGTGATAAGCAGATGATCTGGCAAAGAGTGGATGCCTGGACTAGCTCTTAAGGACTGACTGGCCAAATCAGGAAAATGAGTCACAGGTATGTATCCCCAGAGACCCCTCCTAAAAGGAGGAGTCAACCATGCCCAACAGTAGCGTCTTTACCTTAAATTGGAATGCACCTTGAGGTGACTGTCATGATTTGATGCTACATAAATAAAATTGAATTAATTTGAATAAAAAATTACATTGAAACAAATTCAGGCAATTCCACGTTTATACCAATGGCAAACTGTCTAGTATAAAGACAGTATTTAGTTAGTGTAGGGAATAGAAACTAGCCAAGTTAGCTGGTTACATCTTGTTGAATTTGTGTAAATCCACTAAGACCAGTAAACCTCAGAGCAGCAGCACAAGTCAGCTGATCACAGTCTGTACATAAAGAAATATTTGTTTTTGTATTTTATAAAAATATATTAATATTATTATACTAGTATTTGATACTAATACTAATATGTTCATTTAGCTTTACTCTTTTCTTGTTTCTTTTATGAGTCATTCAACCTTTATCATAGTATTTTTAAACGCAAGTATCTGTATTTCTGCTCATTTTTTAAAATTAAAAACAGAGTTGAATTTAATTCAGGCAATTCCACCTTTATAACAATGGCAAGCTGTCTAGTATTAAGACAGCCAAGTTAGCTGCTTACATCTTGTTGAATTAATTTGTGTAAATCCAATCATTTATTTTTGTATTTAATGAAAAATATACTCATATAATTATGATAGTATTTGATTTTATAGTATAATTGTATTTTTGGTAGTGTTTGCATATGTGTGCTTTTTTGTTTCTTTTTATGAGTCATTCAACCTTTACCAGAGTATTTCTTTTAGCACAAGTATCTGTATTTCTGCTTACAAGTTAAGAATGTCTTTACTTCTTCCACATTTGCTAGTAACTGCCAGAACCAAAAACGAAGAACCCCTCCCCCTACGAAAAACAGAAAAAGAAGAAGAAGAAAGAAAAGGTCTCTATCTCAAGTGACGACATCATCTTTATACTTGTCTGAAAGATGGGCTGAATTTGATATGGGACACACACACACACGCGCGCGCACACACACACACACACACACACACTTACTAAGAGATCTACAAACACTGGAATCTTCTTAAATCTATACTAATCCATAAACCTCTGGGTGCGCCACTTCCACCGCTTCTCGGGACCCGCATGCATTTTGTGCTGTATTCATGTTGTTGAATCATCAGAAGTCATAAATTATCAATAAATGGAACTGAATCTCCACATATACTCAACATGCAAAGCAAACCTCATTTGCTTATTGTCGCTGACATTACATTATTTTTTTCTCACCATGACAACGCTTCCCATATGTAAGTGTGTGTGTGTCTGTGTGCGCACAAATTCAGACAGGACTGTATGTGTAATGAGGCAGCATCTGTTGTGTTCTCTACTGCAACTAAACACCAATCAAAGATGATTATGATGTTGACAAAGTTTCCCAGCAGATAGCACTTATTCAACCTCTGCAGGAGTCAACTCTTAAACAGAGCCAGAAAACAAATTTTTATTGTCAAAGATTTAGATGAATTAGTGAGTTTGATGTTATATTTAAGACCGCAAGAAATGTGAATGATTTTGGAGCTGTTGAAACAAAGTTCAAAATTTCAAATAAATGTTTAAAGATCCATCTTACAAACTCTGTACTCTTCAGTTGGATAAGTGGAAAAAATACTAGCAATATCTCTTTTTGCTTTTCAGATGCGTTTGCCACTTTCATTTTCAACATTTGAAACTGAATAGCCTTGGGTTAAGCTGTTTAATTGAGTTGTTAAGGTGTTTAATGAGATCAAGCTGTTGATTAATTAGAAAATTAATTAAGAGATTAGTGTAATTAAAGTAACTGTTATTTGTGGCCTTAAATTCCATCCTAACCTTGTGCATTGTTGTCTTTATTTAGTTTTTTTTTTTTTTTATTTGCAATCAGCTACAGCATTTTTGCATTGTATCATCTGTTGCTTTGTTAAACACATTTTTAGCAGATGTAATTTCACAGATTGTGACACTATGCTATCAGTCATTTAGCTTGCACAGGCCATTCACCAATCTTTTTTCATCTGTATATGGAAGGCAGAATTGTTCCTTTTAAGATGTTTGCCAAGCAAAAATTGAAAAACAATAGGTTTAAAACTTTGATAGTGGATAGTAGAATAAATTATCTGTCAGGGAATAATACATTTATGTTTATTACTCACTCTGTAATTTCCTGTGAATTTATTGCCTATACCAAAATCTGTGATCCCTCATTTGTTTCTTCTGCCAAGACGTGTCAGATTATGGACAGCTTTATTATTATTTTTGCACAGTAGCTGCAGTAGTAGCATGGTATGACACTAATTGTGCCAGGTTTTTGTTGCTAATTCAGCCTATAAGTTTCTCTTTAATTACCAAGAAAATTACATTGCTGTGGTAATTAGTTTGGTAATTATTTGCATATGATCAGATCTGTTTTTACGGATGCTGTCCCTCTCGGATGCTCCCACCTTCTCTTGTTTGTAACTTTTTTTTTTTTTTTTGGAACTTGTCACTATACCCAGGGTTTCTTAGCTTCCTGAGGCTGAACTTTTTTTTATTTTCATAAAAATGTGCTGGCTTTTAACATTTGCATTTAATTGGTTTCAAACACAAACAAGCACACACGCGCGCACACACACACACACACACACACACACACACACACACACACACACACACACACACACACACACACACACACACAGATTATTCAAATAATTAAGACAATCTGAACTGTTATCAGACCAGCAACCAAACAGCAGATGTAAGTCAAAGTGCATGACTGGCTTTAGGACTAATGGTCCAATTCCAGACGTTTTAACCAGATATACAGGGGTGACCGTGGCTCAGGGGTTTGGGAATCGCATCTGTAACCGGAAGGTCGCCGGTTCGATCCCTAGGCTCTCTGTCCTGGTCGTTGTGTCCTTGAGCAAGACATTTTACCCTACTTGCCTACTGGTGTTGGCCAGAGGGGCCGATGGCGCGATATGGCAGCCTCGCTTCTGTCAGTCTGCCCCAGGGCAGCTGTGGCTACAACTGTAGCTGCCTCCACCAGTGTGTGAATGTGAGAGTGAATGAATAGTGGTATTGTAAAGCGCTTTGGGTGCCTTGAAAAGCGCTATATAAAGCCAATCCATTATTATTATTATTATTATATGTCTGATTCCTGTAAAACATGTTACAAAGTTTTGTTCCATAACACCCAAGTCATCTTTGGACAAGTGCCTCTTTCATGGCGAGCACTTAGAGTCCATAGATCTTACATTGTAGTTGTTATACTGACCTTTAAGATGAAGGTGATTGAAAATTTCTTGGGAATAAAATCAAAAACCTACTGCAACTTTCTATTTTCAAGACTACTACTCCATCCCATTATTGTTAATTGTGATGCACTCAGTATACAGGACTTGACTGGTCTATACAGGCTCATACTAAGTATATTTAAAGTTATTAAAATACAATTCAAATACAACATTTAACCTACATGCTTCCCCCCCCCCCCTCTCTGAGTGATATGTTATAATGTCTGAAAACTATCCCATCTCTGCTTTTACTTTAATTTGATATACAGTGGAAATTCATTAATCTTTTCTTCTACCCTGCATCTATCCATTCTTCCATCCCTGCCTCATCCATTATTCATGCCCCTTTCTACTTTATCTGTCTCTAAAATAAACTGACTCCACTTGAGCAGTAAACAGATACATGCTACGTCCTCTTACATCTATTTACCCATATTTTCATTTCACTATCTTTTGTAAAGGAAACACATTTATTTTTCACAGTGTGAATCATATTTTTCTCCACTTCATTATAGAGCTTGATAAGATGACTGCCCAATCCATTTACACAGCAGTTATAGACCACCTGTGCCAACATGCTGTTGCGTCTCATGCTATTACCTGCTTTCTTATGCTTATCCTACATCTCATATTAAAGGAAAAATCAATATGAAATAGGGCTATATTGAAGTGCCAACATGGGGATGTTAGCTCATTTTTTGTCTTCTGAATATAATACTGGCTAAAGTAAACACAAATCTAAGAAACTGAACTAAAGTCCTTTTGAATTTCCAGCACTCTTTTCTTATCTTGTATGACATGCAAAATGTTAGTCATTTAACTGTAGTAAGTATAACTACAGTCTAGTACTGCCTCTACTAGTTATACTTGACTATGACTGGAGCAATGTTTGTTTCTGGGGCTAAATTCATAAGATGCCAACTGCAAAAGTCAGAAACAAAATTCGTTTGATAATGTAGTTCATGAACTATCCAAAGCATTTCAATTAATAGTATTTTTGAAATAGTCATCCATCCATGACAATAAACTGGACTGGGTTAAAAACACCACTGCACCATAGAGGAACGACGAAAGCTATCTCTATTTTCTGAGATGGACAAGGCTCAGGATTTTCTATGAGTCTGTTGTGGGCAGTGCCACACAGTGATGCATGCTGGAGCCACAGGTTGAGGTTCACAAATCCCAACAGACTCAATAAACTGATCCATTGCTGGGACAAAGCTGGACTCTCTTCAAGTGGTGTTGGAGAGGCAGAAGTCTTCCAAGAGCCATTCATCCATCCATCCATCCAGAAGACCAGCCACGTCCTCTGGTTCATCCCAGGGGACAACTGGGTTTTACTAAGCCAGGCCAAGAGATATAATCTCTTCATTGTGTCCTGGGTCTGTCTTGGGGCCTCCTCACAATATGACATACCTGAAACACCTCACCTAGGAGGTGTCTAGGATGCATCCTAATTAGATATCCCAGCCACCTCAACTGGGGGAGTAGCTGCTCTATTCTAAATCTCAAGCTCATTCTTTCAGTCACTTACCCAAAGAGGCCATAGGTGATGGTGCAAATGTGAACTAACAGCTTCATGTTCAGCTCTTGCTTCACCACAACAGATTAGTATAGCATCCTCACCCCTGTTGTTTCATCTATCAGGCTTACTCTCCTCTCTCCCATTACTCATGGACAAGACCTAGAGATACCAAACTCCTCCACTTGGGGCAGCAAGATGTTCCACAGTAGGCACTCCAGCAATTTCCAGCTCAGAGCTATGGCCACACACTTGGTGGTACTAATTTTAAAAATCAAAACAAAAATTAAAATCATGATCATATAATTCAATTCAATTTTATTTATACAGCACCAAATCACAACAACAGTCGCCTCAAGGCACTTTATATTGTAAGGTAGACCCTGCAATAATACATACAGAGAAAAACCAAACAATCATATGACCCCCTATGATCAAGCACTTTGGCGACAGTGGCAAGGAAAAACTCCCTTTTCACAGGAAGAAACCTTCCTTGCATTCAGTACAGAGAGGTAGCATTTATAATCTATATAATATGAACATATTTTAAAGGAACAGTTTTATAAATCCAACTCCAAACATTTGTGGGACTTCATGAAGTCTCTAGCTAAAATGTCCCAGTGAAGAAACTGTTTTGAAACAGTGTTTCAAGTGTTTCAGTATTTCCCGGTGTTTTGAAACTGGACACTTAACGGCTGAGACAATCAGGGACCTAGGTTTAACATTGTATAATGAATGTGGTGAAAATGCCAGACTATCATATCACAAGTCAGTCACACTCTGTTCAATTAAAAGGGCAAGCTCAGATTGTGGCACATCACTGTGGAAGCCCTGGTGGCAACCTCAGAAGCCACTAACTACCACAGTTTTTGAGGTTGATGCCATTTGGGGTTCATGTCAAGTCATATAGGGATGGTTTCATGACCTGCTGTGGCAGTGGTCTCTTTTTGGAGGTAATGCAGGTGCAAATTGGGTAATGCCATGGGATTTGGAGGTAATGCCACAAAATCTGTGTATGATGCTGTGGCATTTGGAGGAGATAGCATCTAGGGATGATGCTGCATTTGGAAGTAATGTCATAGTTTTTTTGAGTAAGGCACAACTTTTGAGGGTGATTCCATAGAACTTGGGGGTGATCCTGTGGCATTTGGGAGTAGTGCCATATCCTGCCATGGAGGTGACTTCTGTTTGGAGGTAATGCCACAGGCTTTGGGGGTATTGCTATAGCTGTTGGTGGTGATGCCATGGCTGCTTGAAGGTGATGCTACAACCTGCAGCAGCTGTTTAGAGGGGATGTCATGACATGGAATGATAAAGTATGGAGGACAGGTGAACAACTGGAGTTGTGTCTCCTTCATAAGGCGATGCAATGTGGCAAGTTTACGTACATTAGTCATCTATTTCTGAGTGCATAATCACATATTAGACTGACTCATTCCCTCAGCTTATTCTCCGTTTCTTTCACACACACACATCAATTGTCTGGGTTGGTGGTAGAGTTACATGAATTAGTAACCAGTTGGGATCAAGATATACCCAAAGATATTTTTATGCACTGTTTTACAAAATCTGTAAAAACACATTTGAGTAACATGTAAGATGCTATGCAAATGTTTGACAATGGAAGCAATGTTAAGAAATAAATAGTTTGTGTCCACTGAAATTCCACTGACAGAGAGATTTTAATTTGAAATTAAAACAGGCATTGGATCAAAAGTGATAAAATTCCATTGATTATACTTTTTTAAACATATAGAATGAGAAATGGACAGTTACATTCAACAGTGTTCTGAAAGATGAAATAGGCACTTTGTGTGAATGAAGGAGAAATAATGGAAGCCAATGTTATTGTTTAGTAACTTTTACTGTTTAGTGGTTTCAAAATTTCAAAACATCATGTGATGTCTCTCATCTTCACTGGTTAACATATAGGATAACAGCTAACAACATTTTTTAAGATGGAACATTTTCTGTGATGTTATTGAGAACATAAGTTAACATTATGAACACATCAACACACCTAAAATGTCATTGTGACATTTCACCAATTAATTTCCCTTTATAAGGCATATTATAAACTTAACGCAATTATTGAAGCTGTGATTTAAAAATTGTCAAGTCTGTAGATTAACGTGAATAACTGGGTATTGTTTCTGCACTACTTTCAAGTAGCCAATTTCAAGTAGATTTTCATCAGAAGTGTGTTCTGTGAAACCAACCATTCTTGGCGTAAGCTGGCTCAACAAAATCTAAAAGCGCAGTCAGCGATAACAAGAATCACAATGGTGGTTATCAACTTTCTCTGTTAAGCCAGTCTTATGTGTGCAGGCACATAAAGGGTCTCTCTCTCACCTACAGCATAAAATGGGCAAATTGTGAACATAAAAATACAACAACACAATGGAACACTGTTGTTGCAAATAAGACAAAACAGCAAAGCTGGAAGAAAATAATTAATTTTGTAAATTCATAAATTAATATATTTTGTAGCTTGTAGCTACTGTTGTTCTAACGTGACAGTTAAACATTTGAGCTTTGAAACTTTAAACTTGGTTTATTTAAACATTAAAGCTTACTTAATATATATCATTCTCATTGTTTCATAGTCTGAGGGAGACATTAAAGTTATTTTAGTCTGATGCCAGATCAAAGTCAAATTAATTAATCAGCTGAATATTTTGGCAATAAATGTAATCTAGTCCACACTTTTAGCAAGAAAAAAACAAAAATGAGTGAAATGTGACCAAAACTCTACACTCTAACCCTGCTGTTTATTTAATGTGTTACCATTAGTTACCATTGGTTGTCATGATTATATAAGGTGAAAGAGAGCTACCGTTGTGACATTAAGTTTAAGAACAACAGATCAACAAGTCATGTTTTGTAGTACACCCCTATGGACAAGAGCTACAGTAGCTTGTGGCATCACCCCAGATACCCTTGGTAACATATATTCATCTCCAGACAATCACAAACACTTGTGGTGAGTCATCAGCTCACAAAAACTGCGTTTTAAGATTGTTGAGGTTGCTAGAAGTGGTGCAAACAGTCATGAATATCATAGGTCAGAAAGTTTATCATAGTCCTTAATCACCTTACAAACACTGTGTGTTAAAACAAGGCAGAGGTATTCTGTGTTAATTTGTGTACTGTTCTTTTATGATGTTTGATTTTGATGTAAGTGTTATTCACAAATTTAGATTTGTTTTGCTTTGTATGTATGTGGCGGCTTCAATATGGTTATATTGTTGGTAACTTGGACTTGGAGGCCAGAACAAGTTTTATCCATACTTTGAATATACTCTGTTGGGGATATAAAAGTGTATTCTGTTCTGTTCCTACAACTTGAATGTGAGGTCATCCCCTCAAGACACTGATAGAACTACATCATCCGCTTCGGTGGAGTTCAGCATCCTTTAGTAACAAGTTTGACTTATTTGTTAGCAACTGGGCAGCATTTTGAAAAGTGTGATTTTGTTTGGATTGTTTGTTTTTTTTAGTTAGATATTAAGAACAATAACCTAATCATTTGCTGTGTGCTAAAACTGAGGCCAGCAAACGTAATCAGTTACAGTAGCTAGCTTTGAAAAAAGTTTGGTTTTCTATTTTACATTAGACTTTTGATGGACATAATGGTCACACGACAAATATCTGATTAACATAATCACATACAGTATATCATTAGTTTTTAGTCAAGAACTTGTATTCTGAATTATGACCAATGCCAAAAATATTACATTGTACAATATTGGAGGGCAGTTTTGCTATCCCCATTCAATCATAAAAAATATACAAATATGCATCCTTTCAAAAATTATGTCTCCCAGCCAATCATGCTTGTTTAGATTATGATGATCACTAGAGTTCTCCCATCTCTCGTCACCAGAGATGGACAGTAACGCGTTACTTGTAACTATATAATGTTGCATATAATTTAATGTTTGCCTGATGTATAAAGTTAAAAGATTAAAACTAATAAAACAAGTTTTAAAAGAGACTTTTTTATTTGATTACATTTTATATGATGGATTATGCAGAAAAAGTAGAATTGGGCTAAAAGATCTATTGCTTTATTACCTATTTAGGGGATAAATCATGTTTTAAAAAGTAACTAAGTAACTAATTACTTTTGAAAATAAGTAATCAGTAAAGTAACAGGATTACTTTTTTCAGACATAGGTGCAGTGTCAAAACTTGTCATCTAACATTCACAAGAGGTCATTACATTTTTTTTCTCCACAGAGTAATGATTTACAAAAGCCAACAAGAACATCTTAGCCCATTCCAACCACTCAGCTCACATCTTGCCTATTTCTTATCCTTATTGTATTATTTATTTTTCTTCTTCTCTTTTTAGAGTTCATGCAGAAAGTAGTTCTGGCATCCTCATTTTACCTCTTCTGTGGAGTTAGTCAAGAGTGATAAAAGTACATAAGTGGGCACGGTGATGCATTGAAGACAATGAAAAGGAACGCGGTGGTACTTCAGAAACACACCATCCTTGAGTCTTCCAGTTTTTTGATGTCTGTCTCTTTGATCTTTGATGCTGGCTGCTCCACTAAACTGGGTGGCGTTCAGTCAAGCTTCTACCTGTGCCAGTGCTACATAACTGTCAGAAGATGTCATTTCCACAATTCAGACTTTACCAAAAGTTATTCATGTTTTCCCAGACCTCATTACCAACTTGTTTCACACCGAGAGATGCACACATTACTGGGAGTACACATGCAGCATAAGACATGCTTGCTCATTGCTTATCGCCACATCAAATAACTGCACATTATTTGTGGCATATTTCTGTATTTGTTGAAGTACCATTAGAGCCAATCTTGTACAGAAGGTGGGTTTGATGTGTATAGTATACATTTTTCATGACTAGGCAATTGCAGGTTTTTCATTTCTAAAAGCTAAGTAGCCATGATTGCATTGCCATGATGAGTGGCAGGGTTTCCATGTCACTGACCAACTTCCTCCCCCGATATGTTTTAATATTTCCAGATAAACTGAATGGTAAAAGAGAATACATGCAGGTGGAATGAAGAAAATGATTATGTGCAACCTCTATGCTCAAAAGTTGAGGATAGTATATCAACTTTTAAGGGACAAATCCACAGTGGATCATCAATAGTGGGGAAAATTACACCTTGCTTCTTGCTATAGGCAGAAACTTTCCAGTCAGCCAGGCTTTGCAACAGAGTGATATCACCAGATTGTTAGTGTGCTCTGTAACATCACACACAAAATTCATGGAATGTTATGAACTGCAACGTAGTCTTAACCTTCGTCATCCTGCTATAGTCCACCAGTGCTGCTGATGACAATACATGTACATATGAAGCTCCTACTTATGAGTCACTCTTAAAAATAAAGATGTAAGTTCCCAGTAAATAGAGATGAAAAAAGCCAAAGAAACTCAAGAATGCAAGCACAGCATGTGTGTGCGTGCGCATGTGTGTGTGTGCGCGCGCGTGTGTGTGTGGGAGAGGGAGAGGGAGAGAGAGAGGGAGTAATTTAAAGGTCATTGTCACAATGAGGCCTGCTAAAGAGTGTGTATCACAGACAGCCTGACCCAGCATAAAACCAAGGCAATTAAAGCCCAGCCACGGACCAGGGAATCGACACAGCACAGCAGTGGAGTGATCCAACATGGCCTCGGTCGCACAGAGTAAACAGAGGCTGAGGGAAAGGCTAAGGCAACTGGCAGTAAGGGAGGGGAATAGGTTATGCAAATGATCCTGGACTCCGGCAGAAGGGAGTCAATGGAGTTCCTCCACGCTGACGGGAGCAGAAAGTTAACTACACAAACAAGTCACTGGGTTTTTGAACAAGTTCTCTCCTTCAGTCCCTCTGTCTCTTTTTGCAGTCTGCCTAGGTCAAATTATTGCAACTATCAGCTGATTGTAAAGCTCTGACCTTGATTTAAAAAAAACAAAAATAGACTCCAAGCAGTCTTTGAATGGCACCCTTGGTTCTGGATTGAAAGCTACCACAGAACAATTTGCCATAATCCATTTTCAAGTATACTTACAATCTCAGAAAGTACACTTTCTTCTCCCCTAACCAAATGAAATTCCTTTGTATTCCATTTAGCCCACAAAACATGTTATCTTTGCTCATAGTCTGCGGTTGACTTGAGAGAGAATGACAGGATGGCTGGGTATATGTGGGTATATTTTCATGCCATTCTGGTGGGAGAGACTTGGCCTGGTTTTCAAAGCCTGGTGCCAGATGGTGGGAGCAACTTGCGAGGCAAAGGAGGAGAAAAAAGAAAACAAGCTTGACTCTATAATGCCAAGACCAGATGAGAAGACGTAACCCAAATCAGACACACTCATAGACAGATACGCAGACATGCAATCTTGCATCTTGATCACAACTTCAAAAGACTACTTTGAGAGATGTTCTTTCACAGGAGCCTCAGATACGCTGAGGTATGCTATTGTTGGAACATAAACAGAACCGTCTGTTCATCCCACTTAGAGGATTATACATTCACATTTACAGTACAGCTGTATGAGAAGGTATAACACATTTTTTCCTTTGAATGGTAGTATACATCATCTGTTCCTACATATCTGGAATAAAGGGCTAAAGTGTTAAACAACTAGTTCGCTGTCACTGTGTCAAGAGCTTTATTTTAGCATCTTCAGTTCTCTTATTTTTTTTTTGTTTTATTTCAATGTCAATGATAGTTCACCCAGAATACACCCCCAAGTTGCAGGTTTATTGCAGACATTCATGTTGAATCCATTTGGTGCAAACTATTTAGTTACACCAAAACCCTGCACTGCATTTGGGTGCAGCTCGTTTTGATGTTATCAGCCCACTACATAGCCATTACCAGTTCACTACAAACTGTGAGTGTACAAAGAGGCCATCATGACAATTGTTAGCAGGGTAACACCAAAATGTGTTTTTTCAGGTTAAGGAGTATTTAAAAATGTCATAAAATTATTGAAAACACATTCAGTAAGGAATGAATTATCACAAATAAGCATTGTTAAATGAAAATAATATTAAACATTATAGTATTTCCGAGTGTAGGGACTTTGTTTCCAAAACTAGGGTTTATGATTTGCATCAAAAATACCCTCCTAAAATATGTAAACAAAGAAATGACACTGATATTTTTCCATCTTCCATCTAGGAAATTGTTTTACATTTTTAATTTATTTCCACTTATCCCCTATGCAACATGTTGTATTTCTACACTATTTGCACTGAAAAAAGAAAGAAAGAGAAAAAAGAAGCTAAAACCATTTTCTGTTTTTTTCTTCATTTCTGTTTTGACCTCAACTTCAACTTAAAAATAAATAAGGAAAATTAATAGTTTTCCTCTTACGTATTGTAATTTTTTTTAATTTTTTTTTTTGTGTCCCGTTTGGATCTTTAGCCATCAGAATTGTTGTCTTAAGGCCAAGAAAGATGCCAAGCAGATTTATTTTACCAAGTGGATCATCATGGCCTTGCCATATTGGTCCATTTGATTGACCTTTATTCTAATTATGAATTTATTTTATTTTCAGTTGCTACAAACGGGACAGACATGACTGGGGGATAGGACAGGGAGAAAGAATGAAAGAAAGAGAGGGAGAGAAAGAAAACCAAAGGGGAGAAGAGACGGTGAGAAGGGGGGGAAGAAAGAAAGAAAAAAAAAAAAAAAACAAAAAAAAAACACCTGGGTCACCTGTATGGAGAAAAAAAACAGAAGAGAAAGCAAACAACAAAGAGCAACATAATAAAAAAAACGGCACCATCACAATAAACTAGCTAGCAGTAGATATCAGTAGATACTAAATAATAAACGATATTGTGCAGCACGCAAGATAGACAGCGCACAATGTGCTTTGAGACAGCAGCCAAGAAAGCTGTAGTCCGCGTCTGTGAATACCCGTGTGTACACCTGTGTGCATACCTGTGTGGATCAGCATGCTTGCATTCCAAAGGTTTCTCCATGTAACGATCTGCTAGGGAGTGTGGGGAGCCACAGCCCCGTCCTCCAGGGTATGAAGCAGGTATGGAGGAGATCAAAACTCCAGACATCCAGAGGCCCCCAGAACACAAGAGACCAAGGAAGACCAACAGAGGGGCAGCCGCGCCACTGTCCCAGTAAGAGCTGAGGAGAGTCCCAGATGAGGGCTCACTCAGCAGCCGCGGAGCAGAAGCCAGGGGGAGTTGCAGTGACGCGCCCGTGAGCTCCGCCGGCAGCCAGCTGTGCCTGAGTGACCGAGCCCCAGGCCGAGAGGCCGGGGGCACCCCACCTCCGAAGTGGCCCGAGCGAGCCCCAGGCTCCAGGCCCCGATAAGCGGCCGCCAAGGAGTGAGCCGGTGTGTACCCGGACGCCCACCCCCAGACACAAAGAACCACCAACGCACCGACACCTGAGGGAGTCCGCCACTGGCAGGGGAAGTGGTGGTGGGTGGAGATAGGGCTCCAAACCTTGGAGGGCCTGAGATGTCCCCAGAGAGGTGGCGTCTGATACCCAACCTGACATATAGACACAGACATACAGGCACACACAGACACAAACATCCATTCCCACCCTCATGCTCTCATATGCACTTACTCCACACTCAACCAACGTGGAGACAGACATAAAGAGACGCTGTACACACGATCACACTCCCCCAAGCGTACTCTACGAACCGTATTGTAATTTTGGAGGAATTTTCAGTTTTTAGGATGACTTTTAAAAAATTTTCAAGGGCAACAATAAAATTTTTTTTTTTTCACCATTAATCCAATTACCATAAGTTAAAATAATAGGACTTTGTAACAACAAGAATGATATTCATCCCTCCTGTTGAGTTTGAGGTTACTGGAACAATTTGTGTATTGCATTTACAACTAAATATAATTCAACAATAATTCAAAAGTCCTCATCTGAGTTTTATCAAAGCTTATACTATAATAAGTTATATTATTAAACATATGGGAACTATGACAATTGTAATTTTCAGTCAGTTATACTTTCAGCAAAAAGTCCTGACTGATTTTTATGAAGCAATTAGATGAGAAATGATTGAATGCCCTCCTCTGGTGTGGTCATTAAGTGAGGGCACTGCCAGTATATTTTCCAGAATTTCTTGCAGATCTTTCTAAAAATTTGACAAAAATATCTTACCAAGGCTTTGTTAGTGCTATATCTTGACACACCTTGACAACAAGTGAAATGCACTGTTCTTGATATTATCAATTAACTTACTATATTATCACTAAATAGCTCTGTTCTGTTCTTAAATTGCTGCTAGATTTGAGTTTGTCTACCATTCCTTGTTTCTCTTTTTTTTAATTTTAAGTAGAGGGCTCTTTGTTTACCAGCACCCTGGCCACTTGGTGAGAGGTTTCAATCATTTGTCTGGTGTTAGAAATCTTAAACTTTTTTTCTATAGATTCACAGGAAGATGTGAGCTTTTGATCTCAGTACTGTAAATAAATCTGTTTCAAATTGCTGTGTACGTTGTCATCTAGACTTTATAATTTTTACTTACATTTGCTGTTCAGTGACTGAGGTCTACATTATAGAAATCACACAGACACACATCATGTACTACAATCCAATGTTTAAATGTATGAGGATTTTGAGGCAGGGGTTAATGGGTCATTCGTGGCAGGAATGTTGTTAGCCAACATATGGTGAGTCCAGACAGCTTAAACCCTATTTGGACTAATAAAGGAGGACAAGTCAGGTCAGGAAGTCCAAGCACAAAGACTGTGCGGAGATGACCTGAGAAAGAGATGATCCTAAGTTCATCACACCCCTTACACTTCAGTGCACGTCTCACAATACAAAGAACACAACACAGACATGCACACAAACACTGCATAGCATGCATTTGTACTCAACACCTTGTGCTGGGTACTTTGTCTTGCAAAAGATTTTAATGCCTGACAAACTTTTGTATCCTCAAATAACTTGGATTAGACAAATCGGATGAATCAAGCATTTTAGTTTAATGTTGTGTTAATGTGGCTCTTAAGATAAAATACTGTTGATAAGAATGCATGTCTGTAATTGGGTGGGTTTTAAAGAGTTAACTGTATTAAGTAACTGGATCAGTTAATTGCAGTCTATTTTAAATGTAACTAATGAATTGATTACAGTTTAGTTAATTAAACTTTTAATCTGCTTTCTGTATAATAGATGGGATAGACTAAAATGCAACCTGAGGATCAGTGTACAATTACATGTATATTTTAATTAAAGAAAATTCATCATGTATCATACCGCAGAACAACCACATTTAATGTGGGTTACATATACTTCCACATTCAGAATGTTGTTCTTCAGTACAGAGAATCCTCAAAACACTTTTGATCACAGGAGCCCATTGACACTAAATATTCTCTGCTTGCTAATAAATGAATTAGAATAAGCATAGATGATCCCTAACACAGTTAATGTAGTTAATACATACACTGTATGCTACAATCAAACCAAACTACTTCACGGTGTTGTCAGTCATCTCGAGGCCAAGACTTTAAGGAGTGTTTCAACATGAAGATGATGAAAGCGCAGTGGCAGATTAAATGATAAGACATTAGGCGATTCAGTGGTTAAAATTCTAAGGGTAATATTAAACAACAACACAGTCAAACAAGCTGATAAAATATCTATTAAATGATGGTAGTGATCAAACTAAGAAATGGTTTCATTATCTTGTTGACACTGCAATAGTTACAGTTACTATCACATTTGGGAGCATTCTTCTCAGGTCTGCATACTACTGCATGTGTGAGAATAGCTATAGAAAGCATTTTTGAAGCTCCGGAGGGAACTGGAGGAAATTAGATTTTGTCAGAATTACCACAAGTTACATCAGTTGCATCAGGATCAGTTTGGGGTGAAAAGTTTGCCCTGACATCTTCCTTGTGCAAGAGTAGGTAATTGTCCAGAGAATTCCCAGCTGCCGTATTTCTAGTAATTTAAAGGCGTTTGAGATTAACAGTCTTCGATGGAAGAACAGTTCTGGAATATGGAATATTGTCCAGACTAAATAAGTGAAAAAAATGTTTTTGCTTTGTTTTGTAAGTTTATATCAGGTTTATATCAGATTTACAAAGCAGAAGAAATAAGTGTTACCTCCAAAACCCCCAAAACCCTTAGCAGTGACTAGTAAAATCTACTAAGAACAGTACAAATTCTTATGCTGTTTAATGAAACAGCACAAAAGCTTAAACCTAGGAGATCTATGTAAGGGAATGTGGGGGGGGAGGTTTTATGAAACATCACACACAAATTTCATGGAATTTCATGTTTTATGTGTTTTATATGATATAACAGTACATGTTAGAGGAATGTACATTTCAGGAAAATATTTCAAAACCACAAAGCATGCAATAAAATAAATATAAATCGATAGGAAGTCACATTTGTACGGTATAATAGTATTAGATATATTAAATTAAATATATTTCTTTGCAAATTATAACCTGAACACAGCTTTGTGTTGTTAAAAAAAATCAAAACACAGCTGGAAACAAATGTTCCCTTTTTAACAGTTAATCTATTACAACCATGTCGAGTACAAAATGGGGTAAGCTATCTGCTTGTTTAATTTTAATTTAATTTTTTTTCTCTCTGCGCTGTGCTGGTACAGTGACTGTACCTGCCACTAACACACTAAAGTCATGGAGACACAATCTCTGTGAGATCGTTTTACTCAGATAAATGTTATTGTTACCGTGTGACATTATCTCAGGGACAATGCTATTGCACCAATGTTTAGTAAGTTGGATGTTTACTACTTAGTTTAGCTGTTAGCATCCTAACAGATTTTTTAATAAGCAGTTGACAAAAAGTACAGAAAAAATATTAGAATTCTATAGGCATTCAAGGAATTAGTCATAATGTAAAAATAGGGGCAGGGATAGCTCAGTAGGTAAAGTGTACGGGGGTTCAAATCCACTGAACGGCTACCCTGAGGTACCCTTGAGCAAGGTCTCTACACACTGCTCCCCAGGCGCTGGATTGGTAGCTGCCCACTGCTTCACTGAGTGAATGGGTTAAATGCAGAGCAATTTCTTATGGGATTAATAAAGTACACATTAAGCAGGGTACAACCTGAGGTTAATATAATTTTACCAATTTAGCATATATCGTTTGAGCTTAGTGTCTTCTATTGTTTCAAATGTTTGATTAACAGTATTTTTCCTTTTGTGTACTATACATACGTACGTGCTAATTAATGTAGAGATCTGTTGCGTGCATTTGCTGGTTAACCCTTGTGTGGTGTTCATATTTTTGTTACTCAGCCAGTGTTCATGGGTCTGGTGGACCCGCTAGAGTTTTGGCTTTCCAAATTAACACTATCAAACAATTTTATGTTAAATTACTCAACAGGTGTTTACTTCATCCCAATTACAAGCCATATGAACAGCAAACATGGTTCATTTTTTCCCTTTACCTTTGTTAGATCGCATTTATGAATTAATGTGCTTCTCGTTTTTTGTTTTTTTTAATAAAATGTTATAAAAAAATAAATCAGTTATAATCAAGTGGAGTGAGTGGAAAGACACAACACATTTACACGTGAAGCAATATGTTTCACAACTAAATGGGATCAGCTGCTCATCAATGGTGACATTAGGCCCAGGGTTGTAAAACAGGGGGAGGTGGTGCACCCACTTATCCCACACTGTCCTGATGGCAGCTAGCTTGTCTCTCTGCCGTCGAGCTGGTCTGTCATCTCGGTTATCAAAACGGATAATCCTGGAAATTTTGTGGAAGTTTTCCAGAGACATTGATGTACGGAAAGGTTCTTACCGGTTTCTGCATGCCACAGGGATTCTGTGGATTCCCCTTTGGACCTCAAAACTCCTGCAAGGATAAGAACCCCAAGTAGGCCTTTGGGGTTCTAAGATGAATTTGGTCCATCTCCTTCCACCTCTCTCCAAAAACACACCTTCCTTCTAGATTACTGCAATCCAGAATAATTTTCTGGATGGAATCTGGGATGAAAAGCTCAAATGAAGACTTGATGTCCTGCACATGAGTAACTGCCAGCCATGTTGGCCCTGGCTTATCATAGTAACAGCTCTGCAGGGTGGCTCATTTCTTGGGCAAGAAGACCATTCAATTTCACCAGTTATTGACATCCATATGTCTTCACTTGCTGTCTGGTGGGCTTGTTCTGGTCCTGGAGCTGGCTGCAGATGGGGTACTCGCCTTCGTTTTGTTACTAAATGGTGCTCAACCTCATCCTCTTCTTCAAAGTCACTGTCAGACTCTGAATTTTCAGAAATGTGAAATATTCTGAAACCTCTTTGTCAACATCATCCTCCGAAGCCCCTCTCTCTTCCAAAATCAATTGGATGGCCCTCGCAGCAGATAATCTTTTGCCACCTTGATCAGTTGCGATAAGGAACCATATTGGCAAAGTCTTATTTATAGTATTATGCCCCTAATTTGCAGGAGGGACAGGGTATGAGAAAATAAAATTTGGATCCCTCAAGAAAGAGGGTAAAATGTGTGGGAATGTAAGAGCAGACGGTGTTGATAGTTGAATTTTCAACAATGTTGCAACTTTGTGCGGGAGCAGGGGGGGAAGAAAACACTATCAGCAGCACCAGAAAGGACGAAGACAGAGTATGGGAACACAGGACCTACACTTTCAACACTTTTATTAGGCCTGGGTCCAGTGGACCCGAACACCTTGTATGTAATGTAGATGTGTGGGGGGAGGTACAGTATGAGGTCATTGAAAATTAGTTCGGATTTATGTTCTTCACAGAAAATAAGCCAAAGCCAATGAATTTCAGGTTGAAAAAATAATTGTTTAATTTTTCTTTCGAAAAAAACTGATGGATAAATGGATTGATGGGGTGTACTAACTTGAACTGAACTGAATTCAAATAAATTGAATTAAGACACATTTGATACATATTTAAAGAGGCTGTGTCTTATTGCCTCATATCAACATACAACAGTTTAAGATGCATTTGTTAAGATAGATAATTTGTAGTTGGTAGATGAGGATCGTTTTAATAAGCCCTTTCATATCTATTAGTGGCAAGTTAAGAATAGAGACTGACAGCTGAAATATTCCATTGTCTATTTGGAAATCTTTTTACTTCCTAATTAGATCTTTTCCCTGAGATAAAACTGGATCCATAAAAAGAGGTCTGGAACTAAGTTGCAGAAACATCTGAGACTTTGAAGTGGCTATAACAAATATAAAACTCAAGCTGTGCTTGATGTAAGAAAAGCTCAGTCATTACCTCTTAATATTGTGACTGTTGTCAAAGCATTCGCATAATTTATTATCAATTTATAGCACTGCTATGAGAGGGCTTTATCTTCATTTCTATTCAAAGTGTGCTTCTGTGTTAAGCAAGGCAAATACAGCTGAGCTGAGAGACTCTCTCTACAGCCTCTGCTCATTTAGCTCTATACGACAAAGGGAGATGAGTTGCATTTTCGGATGCATTCATTATTTCTCCTCTGTCTCTCTTCCTCCCCTCCTTTCTCTCTCTCACTCTCTCTCTCTCTCTCTCTCACACACGTACTCTGTCCTTGCTATTAAAATCTGTGGGTATTTTTGTTCCCATTAAATGAATTATACCCATTACTCTCTCTGACAACTCAGCATTGAGTGTGTGCACCCCGATTTAACATTGTTCTAATTCCTCTCACTATTATTGCAATAAAGCATTCATCATAATAATTAACCATTTTGACATCTAATTTAAGTTAATTAATTTAAGAGAAAGAATGCTTGTGTTATATGGAGTTTTGTGAATTGCTTTGAAACTTCTGATAATCATGGGGTCAGAATGAGTGTTGATAAATTTCACATTCTTTGGAACTAAAGGAAAAAAAACATTCGCACAAATGTGACATGGGTCACCTGTCCATTAAAGGACAATGACATTGATCCATCTTGGTAATAGCAGTAATGGCAGATTCCTGTGAGCGTAGCTTATGGTGACCATTCTTCTGTGTGCCAACCTAATGATAGACACTCGAGTGAAATGCTCTATTCTTAGATTGGTAGCACCATAATCTATCTGGATAGAGGCAATCTAGCTTTTCAAAATCAGGCTATTGGTTTTCTCTGTATTGCTCTTCTGTTATGGATCCCTCCAGGCAGCACATTGATGTACTATAATTTGCGTGTCTTTGTTCTCTGCATTTGGCCAAAAGCTTCTTTGTTCGAAGAGACAAGCGATCGCAAACAACAGTAGGCAGATATTGTTATTGGCACATTGTTTTCTTTATGATGAAGCAAACTCTTGCAAGAAGTGCATTTTGAATTCACATATTGATTCTTTGAAACCGAAGCCTAGAAAATATATAGTTATTTTGCCAGGTTCTTGGTTTGCTTTTGCAGTGATTGGCGTTGAAACAAGAGCCTAGTGCAATAATAAAGCACATCTGATAAAGACATGTGTAGATTTTTATGTCTGTGCATTACCAGACCTGCCTACCAGCTACTGACCAAGTGACTCAAATGTATCACAGACAACAGTAGTGTATCAGATTAGTGAGCATGAAAAAACAAAACAGCGAGCACACCAATGTTTCTCTTGCTGTCAACAGAGCATGTTTTTTCTAAAGCAAAAACACCATTAAATGATATTTAATATGACATGTCTTCAGCAGTACTCAGACAGGTATATTTATCATGCATGCTAATAGATTAGGGAAACACTCATTTGGTCTCAAGTAGCACAAGTCATTAATTAAATTCTCTTCTCAAGTGATTTTTCAGCATGCTCTATAAGCACAACAGTGATATATGCTTGTGTCCCAAGCACAAAGTCAAACTGCAAGTAAAAAATTGTATTCAAGGCATATAAAGTGAGATGATTGGTACCTGTTGTCACATCAGACAGGCATATGGATGATCTTGTTGAGTTTCCACACATTGCAAAAATAAATAAATAAATACTGTATATTGGGAGATGCCCCCTAGAGTGGTGGAGATTGGCCGAGCTACACAGTGCTGTGGGACTTCCAGATACAGATGAGCAAAATGATGTTGGATAACCAACGAAACATAGTGGTGGTAGACAAGGAGAGGAAGACGGCCATAGTGATAGATGTAGCGATACCGAATGACAGCAACATCAGGAAGAATGAACACGTGAAGCTGAAGAAGTACAAAGGGCTCAGAGAAGAGCTCGAGAAGATGTGGAGGGTGAAGGTAACAGTGGTCCCAGTTCTAGTCGGTGCAGTGACCCCTAAGGTAGGCGAGTGGCTTCAACAGATCCCAGGAACAATATCAGAGATCTATGTCCAGAAAAGTGCAGTCCCAGGAACAGCTAAGATACTTCGCAGGACCCTCAAACTTCCAGGCCTCTGTTAGAGGACCCAACCTGGAAGGATAGACCGCCCATAGGGGCAAGAGGGGAATTATATAATAATAATAATAATAATAATAATAATAATAATAATAATAATAACAACAACAACAACAACAACAACAACAACAACAACAACAACAATACATTTTATTTGAGTGTGCCTTTCTAAAACCCAAGGTCACCTTACAAAGAGAAAAAGACATCAATAAAACAATAGATTAAAATAGATTCTAATAAGTTAAAATACAAAAAAAACCCCAGCAAAATACAAGCACAAACACCAAATTTAAAATATATATATATTTATGCTGTGTGTATAGAATCACATTGAAGTGACACCCTTCATTATGTCTGTCAGTCTGTCAGAAATGTCTGCTTTAATATGAAATGATGTTCAAGGTCCACAAATTTAAAATGCTAAAGATTGTCATAATTTATAATTAGAAAGTTATCATGTAGGCCTTTAATCATCTTTTTTTTTTTAAACTTTTTTTTTTTTTTAAATACTGCAGTTTATGACTTGCAAAACTACTGGTATTCTCTTTAGTATAATCAGTAGTTTAAGTTTAGAGATGATTAGCAAACCTTAGGTTAAACTAAGATGGTGAACATTACACAGAAACATCAGTCAGTCTCCACATCAAAGCCTTACAGGCTCACTAGCATTTTTAGATGATTGTATTTAACCACAGCTATAAAGCTTGTTAAAAAAGAAATGTGTTTTTATGCTTGAAATCCATTTATTTTGAGCTAGTTCACTGACACCCTGCCCTTCCCCTCCTCTTTTCCCACCACCACCATCATCAATATCAGCCCTTCAAACTAACCATGTTTCAGAGTCACTTTTGCACTGAGTTCTGTGCCTCTCACAGGTACTACAAAACAATGACTCCATTTCAGAGACTTGGGTTTTTCATTCCATTTTTAAACTCAAGTACCTTTCCGGAAATCCATCACAGGCTGAGATACATAAAGTTTTCTGTTCAGACCTGACAATGTTCTCAATGTAGTCTGGGATGAAAAATACTAAGAAATATTCGGCTGTTTGTTACTAGTTCCCAAGGTAAAAATGAAGGCTATAATATGGGACAATATTTTTAATATTTTATATGAATATTCATATTTTTTTGCTAATTTAACAAAGTATTAGACAAAGACTTGTATTTCTGAATTTTTAGACGGATCTTAAATCAGAAGCGTTCCTAAATAACGTAGAGTTCATGTTAAGGACAGACACATTTTTTGCTTAAAATATGTATACCTAGTATGAAAACCTAATTTAATAAAGCATAAACATAAAACTCTTCTTGGTAAACTGCTCCTTTATTATCTAAGTTTGTTCTTGGGTTGCTCTGGCACGCTCCAACCCCCCATTTCCCAGTCCTGTTATTGGTTTTATTGTCTCTCGAGCTCTGTAATATTTGTGGAAACTGTCTCCTCTTGTGGTTTTGTTTTCATGCAGTTCTCTGTAGACCAAAACATGGGGTTTTGAAAATTATTTGTTTTTTATTTGTCTGTCTGCTTTTATTTATGTTTATTTTACATACAAAGGTCAACTTACTCCCCTTGTGATATACTCCTGTGAAAACAGTTGCAAAATGCATCTAAAGTCAATTTGACCAGGGACACCTGCATCACATTGCTTGTATTTTAACATATTTGTATTTATAAAGAATTATTATACAGCATAATTTGTATTTTTTGGACATGAAGGATCTAATGCCTTTTAATCTTTGACCCATTTGAGAGACAAAAAGGCAGAAAATCGTTAACTGATTGACTTTACCATTGATTTTAAACCTGTTCAACCAATTCCCACAACTTTGTAAATTTTCAACACTAAATTACTGAAGTACCCTTTCAAGAGGACTCTGGTGATTATTCTAACTGTGACTGTGCCTCCAGCAGTGGTATGCACGGGGGATGGACGATTGTCACCATTTTGCCAAATTGTTTTCTTAAACATTCATTTATCAGGTATGTGTGTGCACTGATGTGATATTTTTGCGCTCCATTTTTGCCTTAATATAATAGCTGGTGGCAAAGGGGGCACCTGGTATGGTCAGGTTAAGTACCCTGAAAGTACTTTTGTTGTTGACCCAAGTGCCCCTCTAATTAGTTAAAGTGTCATCCTTCTGACCTTAGGGCAAAACATAACCTTTTCCCAAATGCTGCACACTCCATTTTATTATTTTTACTTTTACCCCATTAGTGTAGCTGTGTTTATCACTGCCCACACCAATCAGCAGCATACATACATTTCCATACAAGCTTGAAATCAGAGAAAATATTCCAGCTGGACTCACGCAGTCAAAATTGCCCACACATATCACAGGAAAAAAAAAATCTCATGTCCTTTTCAATGTAGAGTCCTGTTGCCATTTCCAGGCATGCTTATCCATTAGTGCCAGGGAAAATGAAGGGATGTGCAAGTATGTGTGTGGGGTGGGCACACACAGGTACAGCACAATGTTCATGACTTCGTCTGCCAGACTTCCGTGGCTAACTGCATTAGTTCTGCTTCAGTCACAGTTGGAGACCCCACAGAGGAAGAGACTTAGCTGCAATGAGCCACCCAGGAGAATGCAACTGATCAACAGTGTTTACTTCTGAACAAAATTTGTGTGCACTCGGAGGGGCCTCTGTCTATATATGTGCATTTTGAGCATGTACTTGCTTTCATAGTATTGGCAATATCTGTGTGCATCTGTGCAGGTGTATTCTTGGGAGGTGTTTGAAATGCAGAGACAAGAGTATTTCTGAAATTGGAATGTGGAAATGGTTTGGCATACATAGGCAGGGATTTCAGTGTCTCGCTGTGAGTGTTTTTCAGGGAGATGATTATGGTTTATTAGTATGGGACTGTACAGCCCTTCTAACTGATAGTCAGATGTCACAACGGCTGTTGCATGAAATTCATTGACTTTATAAGGAGGACATGCTGAGTTTTGGCTGGCAGGGGGGCACCGACAGCTTTGTAAATGTTTGGGAGATAAAACGGCTGTGTGACTGTGGGCCTGTGTGTCTATCTGTGTGCATGTCTGGCTAGGGTGTAAACAATGGCTAAAGAAGTCTTGATAAAATGTCACTTGGGCACTTGACCTTGTTTGACAATTTAAGGAGCAAATAAATAAATCAGCTTGAAATGCATCACCGCAGGGTGGTAATACATAAATACATACCCACACACAGACACACACAAATAAACAGATTAATGCAAAATATGGGGGTCTAAAATTTTAGGATGTGATTTCTAATTTATTTTAAATTACTAGGTTGATAAAATACCTGGATGTGACATGCCACTCAACTAAGACCATGTTAGTTTTTTTTTTCAATTAGATTTTTCTTGCACCAAATCACAACAGCAGTTGGCCCAAGGCAGAAAACAGGAGGTGGAACGCTGAAGGATCTGCAGATCAGCAGAAGCAGCTTCAGTCCTCTCTCTACACAGGATGTGTTCAGGCACTGTACTGTGCATAGGTCATTTGATAGTGCTAAGCTCTACACACAGTCATTGTATTTACAAGAAAAATGACTTAATATCACATCCTCTAGAGAGAAAATTACAAAGTCAATATGATATGCCTCATTGTCAACTATATATATATTCAGTTTTGTGTAACATACTGGGATATTTATAATTAGAGGCATTTGTATTTATTGGACTATTTTGTTATATTTTGGTAACTTTGTAATGTATTATATTTTTAAATTAACCCTTTAAAGCCAGTCAGAGTGGGTCGGATTTTTAAATCCCTGTAGAACCAGAACAACGTAAGCTAGCGCAATAATCTTTTTTGCATATGAAACCGGAGGAGTTGTACTTACATCTCATGCCATCAGCTTGTGCTAGGTCATGGTTTCCTTCCACATATAGCTTTGCAAAAATTGCATAAAAAGCACTTGCAGCAACAAAAACATAATATTCCAGAAACACACTTTGCCGATCTGATCAGCTGTTCATAACGCTTCCTACATTGAAATAGACGTTAGCGCAAACGATTGCATGTCCACCATGACTTCCCCGAAACCGGAAGTGACGTCATTTTTGCGAAAAATGTAGTTTTTTACTTGTAGGCCTTAAAAGCCTATACTGGTGTTTTTAAAAGTCATGTTTGACTTTATGCTTTTCTGAATAGTTTTTAACTAGGATTCTTAGAACTCAAATTGCACTGCTTTAAATAGTTTGTTTTGATGCACATGCTGTTTTCTTTGTAAATTTGCATTACAGGATTGTTTTTCATTTTTTCTGCAGTATATAAAATTGGTGTATCTCAAAAATAAAACTATGAAGACACTCAAAATAAATTTCCTGTTGTTGTAAACTATTTTTTGCAACTTTTTTGTATTTAAACTTTTGAGGGATAAGCCTCTTAAATTTCTCTAATTAGAAATATATGTAAAAAAAAAAACCAAAAGAAAAAAAGATTTTCAATTTTTCTCTAGTTTATTGCACTTTTTTGCAATTTATGTGGTTACTATGGATTTAATGCATAAATTTTATTAAAATTTGGGCTATAACAGTTGTATTGATGTATAGCAACTTGAAATGCTCCCAAAAATGGCACTACAGCATGTAAAAATATAAAGTAAGCTCTGGCGGATTTGGTTCTATGGTAGGTCTTAAAGGGTTAACTATAGTAGATTAATGTTCTTACTGTCTTGGAGCAACTGTGACCCCATAATTTCCTCTGGGTTTAATAAAGTATTCTGATTATGATTCTAAAGAATACACTTAAGAATTAACATTATCATTACCCTAGTACCAGATTGGGTATACCCTCAACTGAGACAGGTAAATACCTGCAGAGGGTAAGGCAAGTCCTGAGGAGTCAGCTAAATAGAAAGAGCAAGATCTGGGAAATCAACACTTACACCCTGCCAGTGATCAGCTACCCCACTACGATAATAAGATGTCCAAAGCAGGAAACAGAAGCCACTGACATCAATACAAGGACGCGCCTGACCATACATGGAGGGAGCACCCTGAGACTGTATGCTAAGCGAAAGAATGCAGAGGACTGGTGAGTGTCAGAACCACTGTCCAGGATGAGACAACAAACATGAACCGACTGTGTGCTTAGTGAATACCTCAGGCAGCAGAAACCCAAGAAAGCAGAGGAGCAAGTGGAGGAACCATCATGGAAGGACAAGCCCCTGCACACAGCTTATAGAGGAAGTGACTGACAATCAGAAATCCTACTAGTGGCTGGACAAAGCTGGACTGAAAGACAGCACAGAGGCACTAATCATGGCAGCACAAGAACAAGCTCTGAGTACAAGATCCATAGAGGCTGGGGTCTATCACACCAGGCAAGACCCCAGGTGCAGGCTGTGTAAAGATGCCCTTGAGACAATCCAGCACATAACAGCAGGGTGCAAGATGCTAGCAGGCTTGGCATACATGGAACGCCATAACCAAGTGGCCGGCATAGTATACAGAAACATCTGTGGCGAGTATGGCCTGGAAGTTCTGAGGTCAAAGTGGGAGAATGACTAAGCCAAGATTCCGTGGGACTTCCAGATACAGACAGACCAATTGGTGATAGCTAACCAACGAAACATAGTAGTGGTGGACAAGTGGAGAGAGATGGCCATAGTGATAGATGTAGCAATACCGAATGACAGCAACATCAGGAAGAAGGAACACGAGAAGCTGAAGAAGTACCAAGGGCTCAGAGAAAAGCTCGAGAAGATGTGGAGGGTGAAGGTAACAGTGGTCCCAGTTGTAATCGGAGCACTAGGTGCAGTGACTCCTAAGCTAGGTGAGTGGCTCCAACAGATCCCAGGAACAACATCAGAGATCTATGTCCAGAAACGTGCAGTCCCAGGAACAGCTAAGATACTTCGCAGGTCCCTCAAGCTCCCAGGCCTGTGTTAAAGGACCCAAGCTTGAAGAATTGACTGCCTGCAAGGGGAATTTTATATCATGCTGACTTTAAATAGAAAAAAAAGAGCCTTTCAGTTAGTTTATAGGGTTTTTTTAATTATTAGTTTTGCTTTCAATTTTGATTATTATGTCAAATAGTTTTGATTCCTATGATTCAATAAATGTCACTATTGCTTATAACACTGACTCAAAAAAATGACTTTACTTTCTGTAGGTTTACTGTGAGTGTAGACTATTAACATTGTGTATAATTTTAAATTAAATGGATGGCACCATTTAATAGTTGTATTGGAATAGTCTTTGAAAAGGGATCAGGGCTGATTTAGCTGGAATGGATAACACTAAATTGTTTTAATTGCAGCATTTTAAATACACTTAGAATCTAGATGCAGTTCAGTCCCACAGTGCAAACTCAGTGTGCAGCATGAATCTGTAACCAGTCAATGAAATACACTGCCATTCAGCAACTCTGCTGTTAGCTAGCTGTCTGTCAGTATGGGACTGTTAGCTCTGTTTAGCTGTGATATTCACTGACAAGGTTTTCTTTTTTCACACATAGATTAGGAACCACACATTTTTAGGCCTTTGTGAAAATCACTGTTACAAAGACCTAAGGCATAATCATATGTCTAGTATTTAAATTATATGCACAGCTGGTAATTCTATATTTAATAGGCTATTGGCCATGCTGTTGCACAGCTCTGACTCAGCCAAAGCAAATAAACAAACAAACAAACAAAAAAAGGTATATATAAAAAACTATTTTACATGTTACATAGCTTTGTGGAGGCTGTGGTTCAGGAGGTAGAATGTGTTATCTACTGATTGAATGGTTGGTGTTTCAATTATCGCCTTGGGCGAGATCCTAAGCCCCAAATTGCCCCCAATGCATGACATTGGGGGCTGCTATGACAAAAATTATATTTTGTCATAGCAGTACCAGGGCTTTTACCATCTATTTTTCTAATTCGGTTTAAATTGTCATGAATGTACAAACCAATTTCAACAAGGATACATTACTTCAATTTTAAAGTTGTAATAATCTATTCTTTATTTTCTTGTTAACAATTCTGTCACAGTCATGTCATGTCTGATGTCTTGTCATCTGTCAAATCACAACATTACCAAAATGACAGGAATAACAGCAATGCATTTAGTACATTTAGTGTTTATCTCTAAGGACTAAAAGGATATCAAGGGTGCTTTTGGAGATGTTTCAAATTCAAAGGCCAAATTAGCCCTTAAACAATATAGTGTTCTTTATGACAATATTTTATGTGAATGTTTAAATTTAAATATTACAATTATTTATCAAGCAAATTTTATGTGGTTATGTCAACTTTGTGGTTCCAGTTTCACATGTATGTAAATATATTGATCTTTGCATTTCATCAACTTAGGCTCTTGAAATCTTTGATGGACATTTTCTTTCCTTTATTTATGACATTTTATGCATAAAGTGGTTAGTCAGTATTTCAACAGATATGCTCAGTTTTCAAGTGTTGCAACTAAGAGTAGTCATTATAAGCCTATTATAATGTATAGGTCAAATTATTTGTTTTTCCGAGATATATCTAGAGCTGTCACACCTTCATGCACTCTGTTTTTTCAGCTAACAGTAGCTTCATTATCAAATGAGACAAATGATACATGATAGTAATGTCAGTCCAGCACAAGACATCGCTACTTGGCTAAAGAATTCTTGTCCTTTATAAGATAATTGAAATAATGCATGTTTGTACACCTGAGTACATGTACATTTAAGGTATTGTAACTGCCATTAAACAAAAATATTGTCCCACTTTTCTGGTGCAACATTGTAATTATGTTTGATTGTACACAAAGAAATATGTAGTATGAAATGTAAATGTTTAAAAAGCAAAAATGATTGAAAGATAACAGATTAATCAAATGCCCACTCTTTAGATATATTATAAAACTAAATTCATGCAGCCTATCAAGTGAGTGTAAATAACTTTATACTTGCAAAGTTAACTAACTTGGAAAAAATATAACTCTACAAAACAGCCATGCAGCTAACTGCCAAACCTAAAATTAGTTTAGAATTGATTGGATGTTATAATTACAGCAGGTTCGGTACTTTAGAGAGACTTTAGATGCTTGAGTAAAACTGAGTGGAGGAGCACATCCACCATAATTTGTACCATCTGTGGAATATTGGCCTCTTTGAAAAGTACAGTGTAAATTATGCACAGTCTTCTACTCATCTTTCAAGTCTGTGAAGGAATATGCTCAAATACAGACAGACACACACACACACACACACATACACTGACCTAGACACCTACACTCATGCACGCACACACACACACACACCCAGACAGAAACCCTTTCCTCCTTCCCAGAGCTTCTCTTCCTTTATCTAATCTGTGTTTTATTGAATATGGTAATTATAATGAAAGGCCTATCTTGTGCTTGGTTTAATTTGTTTTTGTGCCTTTTTCTGCTCTCCTGCTTACTCCTTCTGATGAATGTGTGTGTGTGTGTGTGCACATGTACGTGTGAGATGGAGATACACTATGTGTGCTAATGAGCATGTGTGTGTTTGTGAGAAAGTAGTCCCTGCTCTGACACACTGCGTTACAGTGGGACCTTTGTAATAAGGAAATAAGACATGGCTGCTGATGTCACAGGAGTTTAACTGTGGCTCGAGGGAAGGAACTGGACACACACACACACACACACACACATACACACACACACACACACACACACACACACACACACACACAATGTAGACAGCCCAAGACATCAACAAAATTCTTCCATCGGGCCTATTGGGGGTTCAGGGGATTAAATACAACATGTAACCTTAGAGACCCGCTTCTGGTTGGCTGACACGTTTTTGCTCTCAGTGCTCCTGTAGGGTTGTTTGTTGTTTGTGTTCTTGTGTTTGTCGATAAAACCTAGAATGCTTGATTATGCCTAAAAAGTTTGAACCATGCAGCTCCAATTCTGCCACCCCAGGTAAGGAGACATTTGACGTTTCTAGCTTTTTCATTCTCTATTGGTTATTCATGGTTATTCACTCATCAAAACCTCAAAGGCTGAGTGAAATTAAATACAAAGAGAAAAAAGGGAAGAGGCTGTTGATTTCTTTTCAACTTGGTACAAAACAGATGCGGTGCACAGACAACAAAATATAGACAAAGTCAGAAAAAATTCTTCTATAGCCCATTTTCTCTTGCTTTTCCAGCAATACCAACAGAATCAATTCTTCTCTTTTTTGGCCCTTATTTTTGCACCAACTCATGCTTCCAATAAAAACAACCTCCTTTCAAAGAGCTTCTTTGAAATTCAGACAGACCCAGACTGCCAAGAGGTAGCCTTGTCACCTTATTCCTTGTTGCTACATATTTTAAGTGGCAATACAGTGAGAGGAAACCACAGGAGATGCATAGTTACTGTAATGGGGAGTCTTTTGATATACTAGCTCCATTTGACTGGGGTCTGGGGAGTCTCGTTTGAAAGTATTATCTTTAAAGTCAAGCTGCATCCATTCACTCCATTACCTCTGATGTTAGTCAGTGTTATTAAATAGGAGAAAGTCACGTCATTTTTGACACTGTTAATGCTTGCTGCAAGTAATACACAATGACTGTAAATAGGAAACCCGTGATTTGTGTAATTTTGTGTCTGCATGTGTGCATGTGTGCATGTGCACATGTGCGAAAGAGGAAGAAAGAGACGGTCCGCAGAATACATTATAGCAATAGATGGCCTTAGCCTTTGGTTTGAAAATGTACTGTAAAAGAAATATTGCACAATTCCCTCTCTAAAGTAAATGAAGTAGCTGAATAGCCACACACACACACACACACACACACACACACACACACACACACACACACACACACACACACACACACACAAATACATGAACTCAGTGTCTTTCTAAATAGATATTTTATTTGAAATCTCATACTAGATGAGACCTTTTCAGTGTGATATATTCATTGTACATGTACTCGAGTTTATGTTTCCTTAATATGCATATGCGCAAAAAAAAAGAAAAGAACTTGTGTGTTGTGGGATTTTTGTCATGGAGGTCATGGTGAATGTCAACCGATTGATAAAACATGTTCTGGCTCGTGTCCATGTGCATGTATCAGTAGGAAGTGTTTTTTAATCACTGTATATGCCAGAACCTGCCCACCATATCTCCAAGCAGCAGGGTACCTCTATTCATGTTTGTTTGTTTTTAAGGTTTTTTCAGTGCAGATATAATTCAGATTACAAAAAATGATGTAATCTATTTGGGTTTTCTACAAGCATGCTTAATGTAGTTTTATTTAGTTTTGCTTCCTGACATTTTTTATTCACAACTCTACTTGCCGGCCAGGAAAAACCTTGATTCTTCTCTCTGAGGGCGGATGTGGCTTGTTTCCTCTTGTCTCCACTGGCAATGTGGGGGTAAAGTGCCACGGGGGTATCACACAAGGGGTTTCCCATTGTGACTGACAGTATGAGATATCAATTTTTCCCTCCACTGCTTGTGTCTCAGTCTCTTCTTTCGTGTATACATTTTCAGCAGATGTACATGCCTCAATCTACAATTTTTCTGGTTTTCCTTTAGAAGCTGTTGTCAAAAGAAAAGTTTATTTCCTTTCCAACATAAACAGTAAGTAGACAAGACTTCAACAAATGTTTCACAGAACAAAGACCCACTTTGATCTCCCATTAGCATTTAACAATACAATACTCAGCAGGAATAAAAACACAAATGCTCATTTGCTCCCTTTTTTCTTAACACACCATGTTTTTCCATCAAAGGCCCACTGACGACACCTCAGGAAGGGAAGAAAGAGCCTTGAGCCATATAAGCCTAAGAGGAATTATGCATTACTATTAAACAACTGTGTCTCTGTACAGTATAGTATTTCATGGTGGTAATGCTTTTCAAAAAAGGGAACATAAATTGAGGAAGATACAGTGTCCTAATAGAACAATGAAATATTTTGTGGCTGTAAGCTTTTACAAAAAGGACTTACATTACAATCTTCTTATTAAAGGTGAGTTTGTGGATCACAATGGACAGAAGAGGAATCATCCAGTGACTGAACGGTTGAGGAGAATCTTCTAAAAGTAACTGTAAATATTAATACCATTTTTTTAGTCAATAAATAGTGATTACATTATGTTCTGTCTAGACACGTTTTGATTTTTATGACAGAATTAAACAAGCAAGCTACAGTTTGTTGTCCATTTGGGAGAATAATTATGTGCCCCCATGTGGAATTTGTAAGTTTGGCCACTCACTCGCAACCATCAAACATCTCTAATTTTATGATGGTGGATCACTTGTTGAGAAGCACAAAATATTTCTTGTAGTGTAGTGACCAGGATTGCAAACATCTCAGGAGGGACTCTGCCCACACCTCTTTACAGGAGCTCACTAAATCTTGGTTTCTTGGCTGTTTCTTGGCTGATTCTTGGCGTCTTAGGTCTCTCCAAATATTTTCTGTTGCGCATCTGTAACCGGAAGGTCGCCGGTTCGATCCCTGGGCTCTCTGTCCTGGTCGTTGTGTCCTTGGGCAAGACACTTTACCCTACTGCCTACTGGTGTTGGCCAAAGGGGCCGATGGCACGATATGGCAGCCTCTCTTCTGTCAGTCTGCCCCAGGGCAGCTGTGGCTACAACCGTAGCTTGCCTCCACCAGTGTGTGAATGTGAGAGTGAATGAATAGTGGCATTGTAAAGCGCTTTGGGTGCCTTGAAAAGCGCTGTATAAATCCAATCCATTATTATTATTATTAGCAGCGTCCTCCTGAAATGCGCCAAAAACATTGAGAGTAATATCCTCCTCTCTGCCCCTTAATGCTCTCTGGTCGCTATGGTAATGCGTAAATATTTCTTTCAAAATAAGACACAGAACTACAACACGGGAAAAGACCCAGGGAAACAGAGTTCATGATAAAAACCTGAAAACCATAAAGTTCACACCCGTGCCTCAACTCTCGCGGCGCGGTGGCCCGGGGGTTGTGGACCGGTGGTCTTGACCATTGTGGTAGAGGTTGAAATGGTAGAAAGTGATTATGTGGACAGGTGTGTTTTATACAGGTCTGTACTCTGCAATAACTGTTTTTCACAGCTTCAAAGATAGAAGACCATTAGAATTTATTTCTAAAAGAAGTGCAATGGCATAGCAGCTACATGACAATTTGGTTTTTTTTCCAGGTTAAAAAAGACAAGGTCCATTTAGTAATGCTTTAGCATTTATGTAGGCCAGTCTGTCTCCAGTATGACTTTTAAAACCTTTTAAAATCAACATGAAAGTCAACAGGTCATGGAACAAAATAACCAAGCCTTAGATTTCCCTTTATCATAATGCCCCCAGTGGAGCAGCTTCACTGATATTCTATATTGTGTATTGTGCAGAAAAAGACTTTGATCAACTCTGAGGCATATATTTTGGGCTTTTGGTTACATCAGTTCTGAACCATATCATCAATAGAGCAGGTCCTGTTTTTGATGATTGAGCAACAAGTAAGTAGTCTGCCTAACACACCGTCTGAAAAAAATGCAGAACAAAGTTCAGTCAGTGTGTAGGTTTTCTTTGATCTTGTCAGCATGTCATGCTGATATTGAATGGGCTGTGAGCTCACTGGTTAGATATTCCCATTTGATCTAATATATCCAAGTCTATCACTTACCAGAAAAATAGCACTATAGTGAGTAGTTCATATGTGACTTAAAAATAGTGTTTATACAACCTTGCATGAGGAGGAAGGCGTTTTACTGGCATGGTTTGGGTCAAGTTTGCCCCTTAGAAGGCACTGAAAATATGTACCATGTGTTGAAAAACTAGTATTTTAATGGAAGTGAGCTCTTCTAGAATAAAAATGTCCTTACACACAGGACATCCGTTGTTACCGAATGGGTCAATAATATTCAGATGAGAATAACATGCTATGGCCTTTGTAGTCACTAGATCTCAAAACAGTAAAACACCTCTGTGAGATTTTGAACAACATTCTCAAGCATCCAAAAAAAGGAATAATTCTTTGGAAGGCACGATGATGATGTTCAGAGGTCTCATAGTGACCTAATTTCTAACTATTCCTATATAATTCGTCACACATTTTATATTGTATTTTCATTCAATTTGTTAACTTTCTTTATGCTCACTTTGATAATTGGATAAAAATGTTAGCATCATTCTCATGTCTTAGTAACTAGACTGCAAGCAGAAGAAACGACTTACATGCCTCACTGCCCAAAGTATAGAATAGTGTGACACAGTAACTTGACTAGATCCAAATTGCCAGATCCAGTGAATTCATGTGACCTTCTAACGATATATAATCGCTAAAAATGATGGCTGTAACAACTTTGATGGTATTCTAAAGTATTGTTTTATCATTTGATTTAGTGTAAAACAAGCATTATATTTTGTTCAACAGGATTGAAACCTAGAAAGCGAGAGAATATCAAGTATCAAGTATCAAGTATTTATTTATTGTCATTGTCAAAGAACAATGAAATTGCGTTTGGGGCTTCCGTACAACCCGTAAAAAAAAAAAAAAAAAAAAAAAAAAAAATACCCCTTAAAACCCAAGTGTAAATATTTAACCCAGTGTGACTCCAGTGCAATAAGACAATCCTTAGCAACAACATGAGAACAAGACAGGTAATGTTCATAGGACATTCAGACAAAGACCTGAGAAACATGACAAAATGCAACAATGCAACCCGTTCAATATTATTATACTGTGAGATATGATGGTTGTCTATTTAAAAAAGAGGGGGGGGGGGAAGAGAATAAAGATATAATGCACCAATGCAAACCAGTTCAGTGCTATTAAGAAGTTGGATATGGTTATTGTCCGTGAGAGGGGGGCAGAGAGGGGAGGGGGGCAGAATTCAGGAGCCTCACAGCCTGTGGATACAGGCTGTTGGCCAGTCTGGATGTTCTGGCCTGTATAGACCTGTACCTTCTCCCTGAGGGCAGCAGGTGGAAAAGGTGGCGCGCAGGGTGATGTTGGTCCCGCAGGATACTGTGCACCCTCCTCAGACAGTGAGTGGGGAAGATATTACTAATCTCTGGCAGAATTGTTCCAATAATTCTGCCAGCTTCTTTCACCACCCGCTGGAGTGCTTGCTGGTCGGCCTTGGTGCAGCTGGGGAACCACACTAGAAATCCATGCGTCAGAACGCTGCTGATGGCACAGTTGTAGAAGTTCAACATCAGAGGTCTGGGAATGTGTGCGCTCCGCAGTCTCCTCGGGTAGTAGAGGCGCTGTTGGGCCTTCCGTGCAACTAAGGTGATATGGTTGCCCCAGGACAGGTCCTCAGTCACAGTTACCCCGAAGAATTTAAAACTGCTCACCCTCTCCACCGCCTCACTACCAATGAAGAGAGGCAGATGGTTGTTATGACCCTTCCTCCGGAAATCTACAATAATCTCCTTGGTCTTTTTGGTGTTTAAGACCAAGTTATTGTCGTGGCACCATGACTCTAGTTGTTGCACCTCTGTCCTGTAGTTTGTCTCATCGTTGTTGGATATAAGTCTGAATAAGAATAAGCTCATCGCCAATGAGTTTGCTGAGCTTATAAGTGATAAGTTTTTGTTTTATAACTGTCTATACAATCAGACTTTGCTTTATAAGCAAGGAAGATGACCCATTTTGGCCTCCTGAAATGGCTTCACTTTTCAGACATCAAAATTATATCCATCTGATAGTGTTGAGGTCATTACTTAAATCAAATTCATTTCATTTCATTTCATTTATTTGTTCATTTCCAGGCACAACAAATACCTATATTGAACATAAAATGCACAAAACAAAAAACAAAAATGGAGTTTGCAAGTTTGTCTTTCCATACTCTGTGGTGAAAAAAAAATGTCACATATTTTAAAAAATAAAAAATAAAAATGGTGACCTAAGTTACACATCGGTAATCTACATTGAACGTGATATGATAAGTTCAAACAGAGAACGTAACATTGCACACAAGGGGATGATGAAATTAGCAAAATATATAGGAAAATCCCCAAAATTCAATTAAATTGAATTCTATTTTATTTATATAGTGCAAAGTCACAACAACAGTTGCCTCAAGATGCTTTATATTGGGAAGTGTCATTTATCATAAATATTTTTTTAAAACATATAGATGCTAATAATCACTATATGTGTCACAATGATCGTGCAAAATTTCTTTTAGACTGGCTCACGCGTTAAGGAGAAAATAGTGTACTGACAGAACAGAGATGGCAAGTACAAGCACCAAATCATTGTATTTAAGTAATTTTTTTATTTGAGTGTTTATTTTTCTGACAACTTTTTACTTTTAGTGTCACATTTTTACACAAATACCTATATTTTCTACTCCTTACATTTTCAAAACAGGCTTGTTACTTTAGGTTTGAGGAATTTGAGGATATTACTTCAAACATACCAATTCGAGTCTAAATGGAGAGTAACATAAAAAATAAACAATCGTATAGGTGTATCCATCGCTTATATTAGGAGTTGGTGGGATTTCTCTGATGTGGTGTCATGGGTTTGCTTCTGTTTTCAGCACAGGTAGGCGGGGCCGGTGTGTCACGGGATGCTGGCACACCGGCGGTACATCAGACGTCATTTGATGGAGCATTATTTAGGAGCAGCGCGACACATATAGTGTATAGTTGTCAAGTTGTCATCATGTTACTTCAGCATCTAGCTAGCACTACAGAAGAGGATTGAGCGTAAATGGATTAATGTGTTGTGGCAATTAATTTCAAATACAACATTTTTAATGGCTCACCAAATCTCAGCAAACACAAATTTGTTACACAAATGCAATTTGTCACACACTGTGTCTGCTACCTAAAGCTACATCTACTGTATTTCCCAGGGAGAGAAAAAGATGAGAGATGGAGAAAGATGTCAGAAAGACAGGACAGGAGCGAAACAAGGGAGGTTATATTCAAAGGAAAGAACTGCTGAGTGGCATTTGTAAACGGGAACTCTAAAGCTTATGTGCAATGTCCTCAGTTTTTACCTCTCAGCCATGAAAGGATGATGGGGTGTTGTTGTCACCCCATTGGGAGTCATTTAGACAGACGGGCGGCATGGACACTTAAGTTTGTGAATGCTATAACTCGGGAACGAAGCAAAATAGGAGTTTTAAATTGATACCATAGTTGTATCTCCTAAAAATCTTACTGAGCTCGACCTCAAGGTCAAGGCTGGAGGTCAAGTTTTCTGAAAATTTTGTGAATGTGACAACTTATGAAAGAGGTAATATAAGAGTTTGAAACTGATACTATAGATGCATCTGCTAAAAATCTCAGATGAGTTTGAATCCTGGTGACCTTGACCTCAGCGGTCAGAGGTGAAGTTTTCTAAAAAATCTTGTCAATGTGATAACTTGAGAAGAACTTGAGAACAATGACAACATAGGATTTTAAAAATAATATATACTGTAGGTGTAGCTACTAGGAGGCTGAGGTGTAGCACTGGCAGTCGTCAGTATTTTTAAATCAGATATTGGATCTGTATATGACAGGAAGTTTTTTTGTTTTTTTAACATTGTGAAACATTCTGGAGAACAAACTGAGATATACTAACTTATTACAAGTTTGCATTCAAATAGTGAGAATTTTAAAGTAAAACAAACAGATTTGTTTTCTATACTGTGTGTAAAGCTCTATTTTGGACTGGTGCACAGTGAGTATGATGTTCATGGTCAGTGTTAGGTTTGTGTAGCAGAGATTAATTTCAGTTTAAGATGTTGATGCTTACAGTAGATTCCTTCACTAAATTCCTCCTTTATGCCATCTTGTTACAAACGAGTACACTGCTATAAGTAAATAAATGAACAGTCTTGGATATTGATGTGGTCAGTTAGCATATCAACACAAAAATAGCAGATAATGTTATTAATCAGTTTCAGTGGTGTTAATGAAATGAACAACTAGTCCACTGGGAATGGTTTTGCAGTTGGAGGCTGCTGACATTTTCCCCCTCCCTCTTCTCTTTTCTGGCTGTTTTAAACCAGTGAAACTGTTTTAAACCAGTTTCACATTTGGCTAGGGTCAGTTTCACTGTTAGTTGCATGAGATAATACCTGGAATCTACAGATGTTGCACAGGTAGTCCAGCTCCTCCAGGATGGTACATCAATATGATCCATTGTCAGAAGAGCATGGAAGAAGTTCTAGGAGACAGACAACACTCTAGGAGAACAGGACACAATATTAACGTGCTACTTTGGAACATGTTACACCCGACACCTGTTATAACCTATGGCAGGAAGACATTCAAACACCTAATAAATATGCATTTTTATTTACCATACTATTAAACTGCTGTTAACTGTGTTTACTGAATATTTTAACTGGGATTATTTTTATTTATTTATTTTTCAGCTATTCTGAGAATGAGCTCATCACTGAATCACAATTATAACGCTTCAACCTCATTCAAATTTGATTGCAATCAACATAAAATATCTCTCTAGAAAATTTGTTTTTCTAATGTTTTCTCATACACATAATGTAGGCCACAGTGAGAGAGTGCAGACAAAATCAAGAGCCCTTGCAAGTCTCATAAGTAGCAAATGTCATTTTAGCTAAAATAGTAGTGATTATATCCATTTTCTTTTGATTGTTTTATCATACACAAAACAAGAGATGCACAGGTTGGCAAGTGAGGACTGGTCTAAATGTTACATTTATATGTGTGTCAAATGTAACTCAGACTGTGCGACTGAAGATCTCTGTCTTTTCTTGCACGTCTCCAACAGCAGAGGACCCCTGTCTCGCCTGCAATTTCTAAGTCTGACAGCTGAGAGCCAGATAGCAGAACAGGAGAGGAAAGAAGAAGGGAGAGAGGCAGAGGAGACAGGGCCTGAATTTGTGGAAGGTGAAAAGAAATGGGAAAAATGGGCAAATAAGTAGACATACATAGGGGATAGTTATCACCAGATCAACCCTTCCCCCTATTCTATCCTTTCCTCTGTGGGGACCAGGTGTTCTTCTGAGGGGGCATGACTGCAAAGAAAAAAAATATAAAAGCCTGCCCTCATGTTCACTTGGCATCTGCACCTGCAACTGCAGGGTTGGGAGGTGGGGAGGGGGAGAGACAAGGCGTCAGATAAGGTTGGTCTCTAGAGGTTACTAGCTTTGTTGTTTCACCACCCTACAGCAGACCTCTATGCCCTCAGCAACACCCTCTCCCTCCGCTTGACACATCTCCTTGAAATGAATGCCAGGCTTTGAGTCAGCAATTCAAGTTTCTCTTTCCTATAGACCAACCTCTTTCTTGCTTTTTTCCCTAGCTGGTCAGGTATATTCTGTTTTTATTTTACTGTTACTGTTTTAAGCTGTTTTGTGACAGCTGGGGACAAGGTAGGCATTATCCTTTTTTTCTTAGCATTTTTGGCACTTGTGCACTTCCTGTTAGTTTTCTCTTATACAGCGATGCATTTGCTACTCATATGTCTTACATTATTTACACTATTTATTTCAAATTCAATTTCAACAACTATTAATATATTTTACTTCCCCTTATATTTCTACATGAATGCCATTTCTTGTTCCACTAATGTACAGTATGAACATCAAGCCACCTTCTTTTCATTTTGTATTTTTTTTTTGGGGGGGGGGGCTTTTTAAATGCTCTCCGTGATGTGTTGTTGTTGTTTTTTTTCTTCCTGTGGTTAGCCTGTTTGTTTCTGTCAGGCACGTTGCAGTAGCCTAGCACTGGAGGCTGAGCTCTGTCCTCACTGGGTTGTTCCCTCCCTTGAGGTCAGGGTGTGTGAGTCAGAGGCCTGATTCCGTCACCCCAGGTTACCAACTCACTACTTCCTGTCCAGAATTTAGAATGAGAAGGTGGCTGAGGGCAAAACGTTCCAGGCCCTGTGACCATGTGTCTGTTGTGTTACAGAAAAGCAGAGCAATTGTTATCTCGGCCATAACTCTTTTTGTTTGTTTTACTTTTTTTCTGTCCTGAAAGGACACAGCCCAGAGAACTGATTGTGATTGTGCTAGATGCAGTTTGTGAACATACTAATAATTGTTGTGCTTGTTTTTTTTTAAGTAAGATAAAATGGATTTCTTGGGTATATATACTCATTCATCAGTCTTCTAACAAATATTAATCAGTGTAGCTTTAAAAATAAACATATAAAAATGCCTGCTTCATTACAGTATGTTGACCAAGAGTCAATGTTAAAACCTAAAACATAATGATTATTTAAACAAGTTTGCAAAAAAGGTTTGAAGAAAATATATGAACACAGAAATAAATAGATATAGACCTTTGTAATACCAAAAGAACTATGTCATTGTTTATGACAGCTGGCAAACGATCTGGACTGGAGTTGCCTTTTTTTTTTTTTTTGCTTTTCAGTGCTTTCCCCGACAACCACCATCATGTGTCCGTGCTTGTATCACTGATGCTGTTGTCTGTTTTCATCTTTGTTTCTTGTGTTTGGATCCTGGCTTCTCCTATCCAAATACATTGTGTAGGGTGTGAAAAACAGGAAGCTATGATTGCTTGAGATACAACATGTAGTCATTTGTCTCTGCCAACTGTAGCAAATAATTTACAACTGCATAATCTGTGCCTAATCTGACATGGTGACCATATCAAAAAGCAATACCTTGTAACTGTACTGCAGCTTTAGGCAAACCATGTGTAACTCCTACTGCAACCTAGGAGAAAGTAAAGTAATGAAAAAAGCAAATAATTACATTTCTATCACAGTCTTTCTACAGTCTTGTAAAAGAGGGTCTCGACTCCGTATCTAATACAACCTGAGAAAAACTAACAACAGCGTGATTGAAAATAGAGTGCCTGTTTTTCACACTCCTCGTTTTCTGATGAGCTGAGTCTGACTGATTAATTAATCATTGTTTGTCTAACCAGAAATCTAATTAAAAATGCTTTGTTCTGACTTTGAAAACATTTACAGTAAGTTCCATAAGTAATTTAATTAAAGATTAATCTTTGAATTTATTACGATTTATTATGCAACCAGTAAGTTTGATGGATAAATTTTTGATTCTAAATGGGGGTTTTTTCCTGCTCGAATTAGAAATGAAATCATTTCTTTATAGTGAGCTGAAATCTTATTGACATGATCTAGAAACATATTTGACCTAGATGGCAAGCACAATGCCAACCCCGCCTGACATGAGGTGAAATGAATCAAATGAACAGCTGTTGAATGGAGTTTGTTGTGTGAAAAGCTAGAATGCATTCTGCTAAATGTTCACAAAATGCATTCCGGTCAACAGGGCAGTGAGGCTACATCTCCGGTCAGTAGGTTGTTGCAGACCTCTCCTGCCAACAGATAAGGAAAGAGATAGGAGTAGAAATAGGCATTGAAGCGCACACTGTAATAGCTGTCTGCTCTGGCCTGATGAGGTGGCTGGGGAATAGAGCCCAAGGATATGGGAGTGTTTTTGTGAGAGTGTGTGCGGGCTCATGTAGACTGATGAGGTAGCCAGGGATAAGAAGGCAAAGGAGGAAGTCTGCATGGGTGTGCCATACATGTGTGAACGGCAGGGTGTGTATATGTCTGATGAGATGGCCATGGTGAAAGGTGGTTGGACCAGGCTGTGTAAATGATGGCTGATGAGGTCTCTTGAAAGTCTATTTAGCGAGAGTAATGAAGTAGGTCTGCCAGGGGAGAAATATGTGGGATAGGCTGTGTGGCTAAGACAGACAGCTTGGTCACCTCACTCAACCTTTTATGGGGAGATGAAATGGATAAGACATATCAGTTGTCATGACTTGTATTCTCTCTGTTTGCCATCAAGAAGAAGAGGAATCACATCACTGCAATTTACAGCCGCTGATAGAATGTCAGTATCCACCTTCAGATTATGCAGCCTGCTTGGTGAAGTCCAGATGTTTGTCTATATTGTCATTTTATTTTCATTTAAAATAAACACTTAAATAAGTAATACTTAAGCAGACAGAGTTGTTTATTTACTGAACTAAAGCCATTATAAATCAGGAAACACTTCTATTTTTAAAAACTATTCATTTTAAAATACAACAGTGTTTTTTCTTTTCTTTTTTTAAACAGTTAACCATCAGACAGTCCAATAACACTTAATGCAATGATTGGTGAAGTCATCCGAGCTGTGAAAACAGCTTCTTTCTGTCCTTGACAGAGCCATTTGTAACAGCTATAAACAGTAGCCTGAACCTAGTCAAGAAACACAAAAGACTCAAGCCTTTGGGTTATTTACAAATTAAATTGGATTACTTTCTTAAGTGATTCAAAATGATACCTCAAATTCTTTACCAATGACACGCACATCTGTTTAGAATGTAGCATTAAAAATGGTTCTGTTACGTATGATCCCATATCTATCAAATTTAGATTTTGGACTTATCTGACCTTTATTTAATAAAGGTAATGCCCCCAATTTTTTGGTTACAACAGGGTAATGGTGGGGCAATGATAATTGCATGATTGCATGATGATAATTTTCAGATCAAATTTTCATAATGAGGTAATTACAGGGAAAAATATTCATGCCGTACTTGAAATTGTTTCAAGGTCAGAAGATGTCAGTAGTAACCGTATTAAACAATAGATTTTAATGCTCACAAATTTTAAGTTTCGCCATTTCAGTTCTTTCAAAATTAATGGGATAATGTTAACCCAAATTTCTCATGGGAATATTTTGGGGACAATGTTAACAGGAGAGAAACCGTGATTAAAAACAAAACAAAACCAAAAAAACCAAAACTTGTTGATACCAACGTATTACCCTATTTTACCATATTAAGACTAATCCAAGCTGTGACCTCTTTTTTTCTCATTCCTTTTCCTCTAATTTTCCAGTCTCATAAATAAACATACCCTGGATTGTTTCTGGGTGAGATCAGTACCCCAAAGGCAATTCATTCATGAAGGCAACCACCAGATTAGTCACATACTCTGGTCACATGTATCCCTGCTCTTTGATGAGGGCTATCTTGTGATAGACACAAACAGATCATCTCTGTTTTTAGGACGTCAAGTGAGGGACTGCTGTTTCCCTCATGATTTCAGACTCCAGTGCTCCTCTTCTTCTCTTCTTCTTTTTCTTCATGTGTCTGTGAACTTGTGCCAGGCCATGTGAAGATCACACTGGAGTGAAAGGGTGGGATAGGGATTTTTTTTTTTTTTTTATGAAAAGCTATTGAGGTCAGGGAATGGGGAAAGTAGAGCAAAACCATGGTGATTACTTCTTGAAAATCCAAGACATCTTTTGGGATAGAGCTATGCATTTTTTAAAACGAAAAACCATGTGCTAAAAACAACAGCAAAAGCAGTTGAAGTGGGCTGTGAAGATTTGAAGTTATAAATTGTTTCGTTGCCTTAGGGGAACAAATGGTTCACAGGTTCACCAAAAAAAAAAAATCTTCATAAGAATATAAAAGCGCTACTGTTAATGTTTATAATGTGGTTTTAACCATATCAGTGACACTAGACTACGGTTTATTAAGTATGAGAGTGACTTTGCCAGTTTTATAAGCTGAAATATCTCAACAACTACACTGTTGTGTGATTTGGTAGAGGCACTCTTCCTTTGAATCCTTCCAACTTTCATTATGCCTGGATTTGATTCAGACAATACTATCCCCCAGAGGAGAAATCCTAATGACACCTGTGTAATCTTTTAAATGTCTCTGACTGTTGGGTAGATTGTCACAAAATCTGCTGCAAACATGCACAGTGAATTTGGCAGCTCTCTAATTTTTCATCAGCACCATCTTCAAATCAACTTGTAAAAAACCTGTGGCATTCGCATCAGCTCAGCCAGACTTTTTTGGGGGGTAATTAGCAAACGTTAGCACACCCATAACTAAACTGATATGGTGAACTGAGTAAACATTAACTGATTTATGAATGCAACAAAACACACTTTAAATAACTTCAATGACACTGTTTATTTATCACCACTTGGTCTGTGTATGTATATGTGTGTGCAATTCTTTGCGCCTCACCATCTTTGATGTTCATATGTACTGTATTTGTGTATGCCTTCCCTGTATGATTGCAAAACCCTTCAATATCTTGCAGTGATAGCCCTCTGTCCTGTACATGATCAAATGTTCTGTTAGTAAAAATACACAACAGGCCAAAACAACTCAACTGGTTCTTTGCTACACACAGCAAGGCCCAGCACCTGTAAGTAGTGAAAAGTAACAATCAAATAAGATCAACTTAATTCTTGGTTCATGTGAAGGGGTTTTCTGAAGCACTCTCCCTTCACTTTAATCATCTTGATTTTGTAGCACTTGGTTTTATTAGATTGAATGACGATATGAGGTGTAGAAACTAACCAATGGTTACACAGTTTTCAGAAAAAAGTATATTGTATGCGTATATATATATATAGTTATATATATAGATTTATATTCATTTATAAGCTTTTAAAATAGCACAGTAAACACTTTGCACACATGATAAAAACCACTGAATGTGTCTGATTGTTTATGTATAGGCCAATGGCATCAAGGGAACCACACCCTCATCAAAGGAAATTTCACTTTCTCTGCAGTCAGTCAGCTCAGGAAGGAACATCAGAACTGTTACTACTTCAGAAATGAGAACATTCATTTGTGTGTGTATGTGTGTGCGTGTGTGCGTGTGTGTACGTGTGTGTGGTTTTTTTTATATAGATAAACTGAACATGAGGCTAATGAGCTTCTTTTTCTATGCAGTGCTTTTGTTCAGAGCTCCTTCCTGAAGTGGCTTATCTGGAAAGATGATTGAACTCAGCGCTAGACCACATGTTCCTGTCTGTAATTGCAAGTTGGAATATTTTAGAGTTTGCACACTTTAACCACACAGAAAGAACAACAGAAACAAAAAAGAGAAGTTATATAAAGACAGTCAAGTCAAAAACCAGAGATACAGAATTTATAATACTTCACATTTTCTCTGCTTGCCCCTCTTTACCATGATTTTTTTTCATACCTGTACAACATCTGCTCTCTCTCTCTCTCTCCTCTAATTGTCTCTCACTTTCACTCTGGCAGTTTGTCTCCTTCCCGCAACACAGTCTCTGTACAGCTGGCTTAGTGGTGACCATAGAAATAGCTAAAGGGTTCCGTGTGACGTTGGTTGAAGTTTGTACAGAAACATTTGTTTTTTTTTTCTTTTGTTTTTTTTTTCTTTATGTAAACAGGCACACACAAATTTCTAGAGGCTAACTCTTCAGTCAACAAAAACACCTTCTTGACTTAACCGTTCCCTCATCATCACACATGATTTGTATTCCTCCGTTTGTTTCAGTTCCTTTCCTCTGTCTGCTGATGACATTGTAATTTTCACATGGTCAAGAGTTTCGGCCCCGGTCTCAGTCCTGCTGAGAGAAATAAGGCCTTGGATTGCTCTTTTGATATCTAGAGGTTTACAGCTACTCAGTTTTTATTTCTCCTTTCCTCCCTCAGCAGACACAGCCAAGGCTTCGTTACAGTTCGCCACCCAAGATAATGAAGTTTAACCAAGGTTGCTGTTGTCCAGGTTGCCGTTTGTTTAGTTTTATTTCGCTGTCTCCAGCATCAGTGTTGGTGGTCTAGTAAAGGAATTCACGCTGTCTCCGACAGATCCACATGGAATGAGCTAGCAAATCCTTTTGCGGGCTGAAAAGACAGAGAACACACTCGTTAAGACAAATGACACCCTTTCCCTCGAGGCTTTTTAGTGACACAGGCGGCTCGAAATACTATCTCTTGAAGGATACGTGCCACAAAGGACTCTCTGTGAAGTTATTTATACACCCTAGAGGCTGGTTCTCACAGCATAATTGTAAAACTAATTTGGGAATTGGGTAAAAACATGTCTATCAGTGAAGATAAATGCTCCAAAATTTGGTGGCTACATGATGCATGCGTAGAAAATACACAGAGCACTAATTGATTCATTAATTATCTATAAATGGATCATTAAACATTTATAAATACTTTATCAAGACAACCCTGGTGATCAGAGTATTGCCATAGCAGCATAAGATGCTATTTTTAAAAAGTAGAATATATTGCCTATTGTTTAATAAAGTCTCAGCTTCTGGGACTATTCTGATAGCCTATTTTCTTACAGAATGATGAACAGCAAAACCTTTGCTGTGGCACAGCAGGTCCATTTATTTCAACTGATAAGAAAAAATGGAGGTAACATCAAAAAAGTAAATTGAAATAAAATAAAGTTGTGAGTTTTGGACTGAGCGAATATGGAGCACATTTATCCTAACCCTGCAAGGCAGACGAGATGAGCAGACGCACAGGCAGCTATATTTGGAGCAAAACAAGCTCTAGCACCTAAAGGCTAAATACCAATTATTTTTCACACAGACCTGATGTGCAAGAAGAAGATTGCTTGCCTCTGTTAAGTCACAAACAAGAAAAAAGCAGGTTATGGTGCTCATCGTTTACCTGAGAGACAGCCCACAGTCAGCATGCAGTATCATGGAGGGTGGTGGTTAACATGATGGTGACTTGACTGGAAATGACTTCTCTACTGAATGTGTATATCAAATCCATTCTCTACTCTTAGAGCTAATAGAATATTCATGTAATGTGGGAGCCTGGAAAGCAATTGAAGGTGCTAAGAAGTGTCCAGCCATCCTTTTTTTCCCCTTGCTTTCCTTAGAAATGCAAGCTGGAAACTGAAGTCTCAATTTTAGTGGTTCAGTGATTATCAATATGTTTCTTTTGCCAAATTAAACTTACTTTATACTGCAATAGTTTCCTGCCTTCTTGCAGAAAACTTGTGTACGTGACATTGCCAACTGAAATATTTTGACCTCATTGTTGACAGCCCATCTCACCCACTCTTATTTATGTCATGTATTGATCCACAAGCAAGCAAGTATAGATACTCAACAGTTCCTTTGTAGAACAAAATGGACTTCAGTCCTTGTGAAGAAGAAGCAGCAGCGTGGGTTGTGTTTCACCTTTTGAGCTATTCAGTAAGGAAGTCATCATGCTCGAGCAAAACCAATGTTGAGCAAATGGAAAAAGATGTCCTCTAGATCATGAGATGATCTGTCTTTTGTTTTCTCTTTGCATGCTCCAATCACACAATGTAGATATGTGGAAACATGACGTGTGCTTGTTTTGACAACCTTTACTTATATGAGCATCAGATAAAAAGGATTTTGAGGGGAGAATTTGGAAAAAAGGAAAAAGAAAGGGGCAACAGCAAATTAACACAAGTCCAATTCATTTTTTTATTATTATTTTAGAAAAAGTCACATAATTACAAGCAGCATTTAGGGTTAGGGTGAGGTTGATTAAAAATTTAAGTGTCTTTTGGAGAAGGACAGTTAGAAATAGTTTACATTTTACAATTGATAAAATTAATGATAATTTACAAAAAAAAAAAAAAAATCAAAAAACTTAACAGAACGATATAACAAAAGATAAAGCCGTAATTTTAAACTCCTTAATAAAAGAAGAAATAAAAGTTGATGAACATCATTAAAAAAGTCCAGATCAGAATCAAGAGGCAGATTCATTGTCCCCTCCTTTAGTATCTGTACTGGACCAGACCAAAGTCATAGGGTCCCAGGGACCTTTCATACTGATACTCACAGAGAAAGGTGGGTTTGTATGGTAGGGTCCCCCTATCATACTCTTTCCTCTCTAGCGTGCTGGAGCTGTACTGCTGTTGCTGCTGATGGAGATGATGGTGAAGGCTGTGGTGTGACTGTGACCTTTGGCCGTCCTTGCCAAAGGTGGAGAATGACCTATCGTTGGACGAGGCAGTGGACGAGGTCATGGTGAGTTGGTCGGAGAGGTTGACAGAGGAGGGTACCTCAGTGTCGGGCAGTGTGGCATCCATGCCGGGGACGTGCAGATTGCTACGGTAGTCCGGCCCCTGACGCCCATCTGATGGCACAAAGGATGGCATCCAGCAGCGGTCAGAGTGACCCAGGGCCTTGCACTCTTCTGTACAGTTGGAGAACAGGTCAGTGCCTATAGAGAGTATTCAGAGAGAGGATGCGAAGTGCAAATGAAGAAAGCACAAATGGAAAAGCCAGAAATGTTGATGGAGGACAATAAGTAAGAAAAAGGGAATGGGGTCATGATAAAAGAAGCAGTACAAATATTTGGAGTGGAAAGGGGAGATGGAGGGAGAGATGAGTGAAAGAAGAAGAGAGAACGAAAGTTAGCAATCATTTGCCAATGTCGCAAGCAGAAAAAGTGCTGCAAAAGCTATTCATCAAAGAGACAAGGCCAACATTGATGAAGCGAATTGTTTGTTTTCTTCCTCACCCCATTCATTCCGAATGAAATGTGCAATCAAAGTGATGTGGTGTTGAGAAAACATTTCAACCCCCCCCACCCCCCCGACATCAACATCTTCAGTCTCACAATTGATTTTGAAACACCAGGAGACAAAATGCAAATCTATATTCCTTCGTCTGTACACAAAAAACGATAATTATGTTAAGAAATGTGCCACAAAACCAACAAAATAGTCACTGGCTACATAACCACACTCTAATGTCAATCATCCCTATACCAACCGACAAAGTGTGTAATTGGCACACAGCTTCTGCCAAAAACAAAAGACCATATAAAAAAGATCAAATCAACATCTGAAATGATATAATAGAATGTCAAACACACTCACGCATAAACACCAAGCATGAAGGAAGTACCAGTTGTGTTAATTAAACTGTCTCTGTGTCAGAGTGTGTGTGTGTGCTCATGTGCATAGTGGATTGTAGTTTTCCTGGCTCTCCAGTGAAATCTGGATGGTTTAGGAAAGCCTTCAAATGACGCGATCAAAGCAGGAGATGATCGGTTTTGGGTGAGAAGAGGAAAGAGATCTGTTTCATAAGGAAAGGGAAAAAAAAAGAGCAAGGGAAAGAAAGTGGGCGATAATTCCCTGTGGCTGAGTGGGTTTCAGATCTATTCTACTGATCCATTCAACTGATAGTGTCTCTATTGCTCCATTACTAACACTACACATGTACACACACAAACAAAATAATGTTAGAGAAAAAGCAGAGAAGCTAGACTCTTTTCATATTTTTTGAGAGGCTAGGGGTGTGTGGGAGAGTCTGTATAGTCAGTAGTGATCAGTGCAGCCATGTCAACGAATAAATGTGTTAATATTATCTGCCATCTACAGAGCATGTTTTTTTCTGCCATTTCCACAACCTGTCATGGATTACAGATCATTTCAACCTATACATTCTTTTCTAAAAGACGAGAACTGAGTACAGAAGAAAGTATCCATAAAGTTCATATTGTTAGTTACGTTTTGTTTGTTCTGTCTGGTAGATTGCAACTGCTCTGCTGTTTGTTATATTTCAGTATCATGACAATTTATAAATAAATGAATAAATAAACAAAATGAAGTTGCCCTGTTTCCATGTGTTCAATATAATGATCTGAGCAATCATCAGCAACAAAAGGTACAACCCGCACTTTCTGAACTTATTTTGGTGACCTCGCAGGCTATATGCATACTTGCAGATGTTAGTCAAGGCAAAAAAAGCACTTGTACCTCCTTCTCATGTTTATCAAATTAAAATAAATTAATTGTAGTTCTAGTTAATGTTCTTCTGAACAATGCTAGACTAAATCTTAAGTGCACAAATAATGCAATAAAGCTGATTCCCTTGTTGTGGAGACAGAATACAGTATCTTTCATCATCTTAGGCTTAATGCATTAATAATAAAGCTGAGATTTAGGTAGGATTTTTTTGTCTGTCATTTTTATGTTAAGTGGGATAACTGGTTTCACTGTTTATGGATGCATTTATTTATTTATGTATTTATTTATTGAACTGCAACTAAGGTAATCCTTGAAAATACTGAAGACTGGGAAAAAGGCTAAAAAATGATGAGATGAGAACAGCCAGTAAACGGTTACGTATTTCGAAATAACCTTAAAATTAATTAAATCTAATTCGATGCAAATTATTAAACATACAACAAAAACATTATTGTAGTTTTGACTCTGTTGTGTTATACATCGCCAGTTATTTTAATAGTAAATATTGACCACTGCACATGTAAATAACACAGCAATATCAGTCTTTATATTGTCAGAACTACCACTACAACAGATCCCATTTCCTTCTATTTGTGCGCGTCGTGTGAATCTAATCTTGCTAATTCATGCCTCATGGGGAGCGAGAGAGGCACAAGACTGTGCAGTGACCAGAGAGCTAGAGACAACAAGGGCCAAACAGACTGGGGGGAGTCACAGATTTCAGAAACAGAGACAGCAGGCGGGCGAAACGGCAAGACTGCAGGAACCATAAGGAACGAGAGGGGAAACCTGGGCAATCACAGATGGAAAGAGCAATGGCCAGAAAAGACAAGGGAGACCCAAACCTTACAGATGGAGATGGGAAAAGGGCTAGAGAGAGGTGGGCTGAGTTGGAGGCTGGCTTTGATTTACCAGAAACAGCGTTACAAATGTCCAATTAAACATTAGTTTTTATGTGCTTCAACCCTATTTCACAAATATTTTTTAAACATTCATTCAGATGCCACTTTTCTAATTCTAATTATTCAAGGCTGTGTGGAGCAGCTGCCTTATCCGAGTTTAAATAGTTTAAAAATAGATATGTGTTAGAGCTGACAAGTTCTTTGTTTAGTATTTTACCTTACATATTTTGTTTGGTTACGAAAGATTTAAAGTCATGAGATATGTTTTTAGTTTGTATACACTGTCTGGTTTGATTGCCCCATGAGTAAGCACAAGTCACAGGTTTTTGCTGCCAAAGGGTGCATTTGTTTTTTATCATAGAAGGGATGTGGCTCAGTGGCAGCACAAACCGATCCGATGGAGAAGAAAATGAAAAATCTCTCAATTCCATCAGGACTAGTCCAGGAAAAGCTGCTCCAGGAGATATTTGTAATGCTGATTCCATTTTTGAGTGGCGTTTACTTCAATTTACCCTCCAATTCACCCCAAGAACTAATGTATATTTATGGTGTCTTTAAAGGCTGGGTGCATATAAATTATGGTATTTCTGTTAATTCCCACTTTTATATTTGCCCTTTAACCTTTTAATGGACTATTCAGAAATGTCTCTTCTCACACGTGAAGGGAGTTGACCTCAGGCCACTTTCTGTCATTTCTGAGGTATTGTGTGGATAAAGAAATTGGGTGTCATAATGCATACACATTCTTAAATGTATAAACAAACGAGCAGGAAGACTGAAGCACAGGTGCGTAAACCAGACATATATTTGGCAGAAACCACATGGTACCCACACCTGCATACCAATAAAAAGTTAATACTGAAGGATTATAAGAGAAAAGGTTTGTTTGTTCCGTATTTCTCATTTCTCAGTTCGCATTGTACTCTGGAGAGGATGTAAAAATATAGTCTGCTCTGCACTGTTTACCATATATCAGGCTGAAAGTCGTGTTACAGCTTCCGAAATGCTCAGTGATTTTTTTGCCTGCCAACTCACTCTTGAAAAACTGACAACGTGAACATATATGTTTGCAAACACACATACATGCTTGAAATACTCCATTAATACAGAGATATGTAAATTTACACGAGCAAACAGACAGGGCATGCATACATGACACCAAGTAGCTGTTGATCCCCGTGAAGCACCTTTTCCTCCTCAGGCAGGAAGAAAAACAACAACCAAAACAGTGACTGGCAATGACAGGCCCTGCCAGCAGCCCTATCTCTCATTGTGACCTCATCAGGCAGGAAGAACACACATACGCACTCTCACATGCGCATGCAGGAGACAATGTAAACGATGCTACACAATAAAAACCTGATCTACTTGCTAATAAGCAATCAGCACTTCTGTTCTTTTTTCTTTTCCTTTTTTCCCCCCATTACAACTCTGCATGTTTCTGAAATCCCTCGTTGGTGTGATTTGACTAATTGCGCTGTCTGACATACATCCAGCAACAGCGAGCAGGGAAATGAAGGAAAACAATTTCTCAGGAAAACACGAGCCTCTAGTTTGAATTCATTTTGTGGGTTTACACTTAGATTTGCAGTCTCTCATTCTCTATTAGTCCCTATGAGTTTCTTTCCTTTCGTCCTCTGTCTCTCATTATTTTCTGTCACATGTAATTCTCCTTCTTTCCTCTCCTTGCCTGTTGCTTTTTCTTTCCTTATTTTGTTTTCTCCACCCTTAAAAAAAGAGCACTCCTGTTCCCCCAGGTGGAGGGTGTCTTCTATCCATACCTCTGTTTTTCATCTTGTCCTCCACTGCTCCAGAGAGAATACAGACACAAAACATCAATATTTGGACAGCAGCAGCGTACGGCAGGGGAGTAGCAGAGCTTCCTTACATGAGTTGGCCAGAGAGGCTGTGATGAGTAAACCAGAGACCTCCCAGGGCCAAAACAGAACAAGATGGCTCTCACAATTCTAGACGTAATGACAGACAGAAAAGAATGTTCCTAGCTACCATTTTCAATGTTTGTTAGGCAGCAACTATGCTGGGATGGAGAGCCAAGATGGCCCCTCCTGTAACAGTCACTGCTTGATTAAGTGCAAAGGGACAGTTTGTATGATTTGGACCTTTGTTGAATGCCAAGAATTACAGTGTACAGTTCTTTGACAATAGAACTTCTGACAGCATCGTTCTACAAAATTCTGATTTATTACTACTTAGCTTTTCTTTTCTTATTTCTGGCCTTCAGATGTTATTATAAAATTGCACTCAGAGACTATTGTTTCTAACATTTTACCTAATCTATGTATTGTGACGTCCTACTCTTTTTTTAATAGGTTTATTCAGGCAAGCTAGACCAGATGTTCAGTGACATTCATTTTCTGGAGAGAAAATGGCCAAAGCATGTTTATGACTCCCCCAGAGTTTGCAAATAGTCTTACGGCCTTACCTTTTACTTTGAAATTTTCAAGGCCTCATGTGAGGAAAAAAGAATACAATACTCTTTCACTTTTGATCTTGAGTTTTTAACAGATTCAAGGTATGTCCATGTACAGGCACTACAGCCATACTTGTGTCCTCTTTTTTCAATCACTTCAGGGTTAAAAACACATTCAGTTTATTCAAAAGCCATACCCTATTTATACTGAAGAGGGTATTCATCAAGGTGCTAAAGTTGTTTGAGTGTATTAGTAATCACTGCAGGACATGTTCCTATTGTGCTTTCTGTTTCACACAGAGAATCCTCTTCCATCTACCTTAGCCATGTTACAAAGAGGTCATTCAAAATGGAAACTGTTTAAGTGCTTCCTCAGAGATAAGAAAGACATCTTGCAGGAATCTGAGCAATCTCGTCAATTAGTTAATCAAACTGATTGCCAGAATTCTCTTTTATCTTTCTCTGCTCTGATTTGTATTGACTATTTTTGAATTCAACAAATGAGTCGTGTTAATAGAAGAGATGCCATGACCGCCTATTTCAGGTAGAATGCAAAGTAATTTTTTAATGAGAAAATGTTTATTTTTTTTATTCTGTTTCCTGCAGAAGATTTTGCAGCGAGCTCTTTTCAAATTCTTCCAATTCAAAGGCAATAAGTGTGGATCTACACAATGATTTCACCAAACTTCCATCATGCCATCTTCGTTCAGAGGTTGCACATTTAAGAAAGTGTTCTGCTGTCATTGTTTCTTGTTAAAAGAGCCGTTCCTTAAGAACAGTGATTTTAAGCACAAAATTGCTAAACATTTGCTGATTCCAGTCTTGTTGCTTGTTTTATTCGATAGTAAACTACATATCCTTTGGACTGGTGGTCAAGACAAACAAGCAATTTTGTAACAACGTTTTTAGGCATTAAACCATTTAGAGCTTTGAAATGATTTCAGTCAGAAATTAAACTAAATAAATGATGAAAAACATGATGCACAGCCAACTGATGACACAATAATTGTTAGTTGCAGCCTTTGTCTGGTGTTACTATTTTAACTACGGACTTGAAAAGGTTTTCATGAGTGAAAGCTTTTCGGTTATGACTGTTTGCCTTTTGTTTGTCATTTTCACCTAAGCAAAGGAAATGTCTTCCGAATGCATTTGTGTATTTTCTTCCCCTCGACTCCTTTTCGTTCGAGTTTCCTTTATGCAAGCCTTTAAACGAAAACTTGAGATGTTCTCTTAATCATCTCACAGATTGCATTTGTTTGTTTATGACATTCTTTTGGCATAAATCTATATTTCTATACAAACCAGTTGCCCTTTAGTGTCTGGGACAATGAGAGAAGGTGGTATCAAAACACTGTGTGCTAAATTCCTCTGACAGCTTACTGACATGGGAAACTGCAACACTGTGGCCGCCACTAATTCATAATCAGCCATCTAATACACCGTTGCCACAGTGATTTAATTGTCTCATTTGTCACGGCTGTTGTTCTCACCATAACAAACGTCATGATAATGATCATTTCCAGTCTCCCACCCGTCACGCAGTCTTCCACAGCTGATCGAATGTTTCTGTGAAGCCAATTTTTTTTTCTTGATGAATATTTTATCCTCTCTTAAGTGTCACCCTTTTTTCTTACGTTCACTCACTCCTGTTGTCACCTCCAATTTAGATGATGGGAGAGCAGTGTATAATTTGGGAAAAAGAAGTCTTGGGCTATAAAAGGTGTGGCAGTCAGTCAATAGTGCTTCAGCTGTTGATGAACCAGTGCCTCACTGCAGACACGCTGCTTTGAGAAAAAGCCATTTGCCCACTTTTTAAAGGTATCTGGTGGCTCACAGGCAGTGTCCCTTTGATTTAAAACCACGTCAGGAGACTTATTTTCTAAAGTGTCAGCCGAGCGGCCGAGCGGAAAGCTAAGGCAGGTGTAGTTGATGATATGCCAACTGGAAATGGTTTTCCCTTGATTTGAAATATTCTGAGGTGCACAAAAAAGGAGAGTGTGCTGTGCGGTCCCATGAGGAAACCTTGCCTCTAACCCTCCTTTGATAATTGCTATGCAAAGGATCTAGAAATGAATTACTGATCAGCCGAGTGTTGCAGAGAGCCAACGTGTGGGGGAGACAGAATGAAGGATGAGACCCTGCCACAAACCCAAGAAAAGAATATGTGTGTGTCAGGCAAACGCATGCACACACAGAACGCAAGCATATGAAGTGTTATCTAGGCATAGTCATGTCAAACACACACACATATATGTGTGTGTGTGTGTGTGTGTGTGTGTGTGTGTGTGTGTGTGTGTGTGTGTGTGTGTTCACAGCCAAACATATGGTTGTGAACACAGGTTCTCAAGAAACACATAAAAGTACATCAGGTCAGTACAAAGTCATCATGGCTCAGGCTTTGGCAGTCTGGCTTTCTACTCGCACTAAACACAAAACTCATACAGGAAACAGCACATAATAACACAACTAAACTTACAGAAGCTCGCAATCCACATAAGACAACCAACAGCATTCCTGTCCCTGTATATTATTAAGTAACACAGAGAAAAACAGAGACACAAATGAGCAGTATGTACACCTATATAGAGAAAATATATATATATGGCAAAGTGCCAACTGCTTTCCTCTTAAACTGAATCTCATTTAAGCTTCACACAGCACCATCTCAAAGGAGAAAGCCGTTTCAATACAGACATCATCATTGAGCCTTGTGTTCTACACAGCACACACACAAGCAGATTCAATACAGGTATCATGTATACACCTACATATTAAATCAGACAATGGTATACCTTTACACCTACACAGACACACACTCCATCTGGTTTTGTTTACAGAAGTCTGAGAAACTCAAGTGTCCCTCTTTCCAAAATACCAGTCGTGTGATATTACCTCCCATGGAGTGTTAAGCTGTTCCCTTCTAAATCCAACATGCGGACCAAATGTTGGTTTCCTGGTATGAAATACAGAGTACAGCACCAACTGTGTACACTCCCAGACCAGTGCCAAATGAGGTTTCTAGGAGCCAAATAAAGCTGAAGAAACATGTTACCGATTCAAAAATGTAGGTCTGTAACTATACTAGCAAATCGTCACAAAGGAATTCAAGACAATTTTCCACATAAAATAAGTGATAAAGTACAGTCTCAGACTTGTCCAGGATCATGTTAGGACTTATTCCTTTCTGATATCTTGAGACATATATCACATACTTATACATCCAATGTTCCTTGTTGTCTTTTTTTTTTTTTTTTTTAAATCTGATCTGCTGGTTAACATTGGGCAAAATGCTTGAATAACAGCCAAATGCTACATGCATTCCAACAAGAGGTGTATGTTTAAACAAACCCATTAATCGTTTCACAAGGGTTTTTTCTGATAAAAAAAATGAGAGAGTTTTGGATTTCTTCCAATTCTGTATTTCAGTCTTGCACAGTTTGACCTTCCCAGCCTGTTTCATGAGCGAGGGCAGAGAGTGACACTGCCACTGCTGCATACTGGCTCTCTATTTTGGCTTCGTTCATTAATAATGTCAAACACAGGAGAGCCTAATGAGGGACCATTCACTATCCTACAACACCTATCTGATCTTTTCTATTTGTATTCTCAGCATTGATATGATATTTGGCTGGCTCCCGTCTAGACAGGGGTCTTACACGCGTCGTGTGGAACAATCCCTCAGAAGGAAAGGGCAGTTCAATATGAAATGAGATTTTGTATTGCTCCACTTTTTGCCTGACTCCACTTTGATCAATAAACAGGTAAAAACCTAATAGAATTTTAGATAGAACAAGGCTAGCCTTATGATAAGACCCAAAGACATGTCTAAAGAAATCTGCATTGTTTTAAAGTGTAAAAGAGAAATGAGTGAGTAAACAGACCTGAAGTGTGAGTGTAGGTGGGGAAATGTTACCTAATCCTGATATTTTACCTTTATTTTAGCTGTAAAAGCTACCAAAAAAAAAATGCAAAAGGTACTAATATTTTTTGATAAGCAGAATCTATACATCAAAGGTACAACAACACCCCAAGTGTAATGCTGATTGAAATGCTTCTCATTATATCAATTTAGCTTTAATGCCTTTCATTTCACTTCAGTGAGGATATTGATTTGTGCCACCAAAGCACTATAGGCCTCACACTGCCTTAGTGCCATTTGCTGTCCTTTCAGCACCACTTCATGCTGAAACAGCAGCAGACTTAAAACGAGAGAAGTCGGAATGCAAGGAACGAAGAAAGAGAAGAGATTTCCCCCCAAATTTCCCTCCTTTTCACCCGGCCGTGAAATGTAATCAACACCTCTGGGGCCCAGTTCGTGCCAGCAAGCAACCTCGGAGTCTAGGCCTTCACACTCTCTCAAATTAAGGAAATTAAAAGTCACCGGTCCGCACCAACAATTCAGCTTTATCCCATTCACAATAACAAACACACACTATTGAAACAGATCAGGGTAGGGTGTGTGAGGGCTAATATGTTGGTGTAATTATGTGGGGTAACTCACCGGCTGAATGACCCCGGTTTGTGGCATCGTGGTCACTGTCACCCTGTTCGCTGTCACCGTGACCACTGTCTTTGGAGCTAACAATATCTGCTTCTTGAAATGCCGAACTAAAAGAGGCAGTGGGGAGGGCAGAGAGTTGAGGTATGAAAATAGTAATAGGGCAGAAGCAGAGAGGTTGAGACAGGGAAGCAGGAGACGAAGAGAGAAGCCAGGATTAAAAGGGAAAGGAGAAGGAGTGGGAGAGTCAGAAATCAACACCACATTAATATAGTCACGGTGGCCATCAAGAGTCTAAATTGGATGTTACACATGGCATGTAATGAAATCCAGCATTACAGCTTTAATAGACGCTACTCCGTCAGTTATGGGACTGATGCCAAATTGAAGATGAGTGTTATGGATACACTGGGAACAGTGTAGCCTCTCAAAGCCACAATTAAGGATGCAGAATATATGGGATTCACACTGATGGTTGTAATATTCATTTTTATAGACATATGAATAGGTTGTGGCTCCATGAGGCATATTGAATGTTACAGGTCTTCTGATGGTGGATTGTGTGTGGCTCTTTAGGCTCTGTGATTTGGAGATGTTTCAGTGTCTGTGCATGTGTCGCTAAATGTGTGCTTTTCACTACCTGTTGACACGTCTGGGTCTGTCCACAAGATAGCCGAGTTCTGCTCGTTGGTGTTTTGTCTAGAAAACCCACAGACAACATTGGTCACATGTGATGCCAAATAAACAGAGGAGAGAGACATGTGTTTCAAAATAAGAGAAGCATTTAAAAACATGTATGGATACACTTGATGTCAACGTGTAACTGTGTAGAATAAGTTGTGGCTATGTGAGGCGGGGTACCGACGGTGCGCGCATCCACTTGGTGAGTGAGTGGGCGAGAGGAGACGAGTGTAGGGGAGAGTAGGTTAGGGAGGCGATTGAATGCGTAAATGATTGAGCTGCGCGATGCTGAAACTGAACAACCTTTGTTCACCGTGCTGCCGTGCTGGGTTGTGCACGGAATACTTAACGCACAGAAAAGGCAAGGCTGTGACTGGCTGTCTGGCTCCAGTCCAGCCAAACCGCAATCAACAAAAAGCCCCAACTCCACAGCTCCGCTGGCAGAACGCACAGACTGAGCACATCAAGTATATTGAAGCCGCTGGTCTCATATCTTCTTATAGATTCTTATATTTGCCACGCAAACTTTATAACCTCCTGAGGACATGTGCAGTATTTTGTTTATTTATTTTTTAAAAGATCCACTGTTGGGGAAAGATTCTGGCGTTGCTAAACCAGCAGAACGAAACGCTCTCCGGGCGATTTTTTTTTGCACATTATAGTGCTTTATTGATTACATACTCCCTTCTGTGTAATTTAAAAAAAAAATACATTCGTTTGAATGACCAATATGAGTTCCACAACTCTCCAACGTGTAGCCTAAAATTCATTAATTATTAAAATACATTTGTAAAATTCACAAATTACACTGTTGGCCCTTAAGTGGGAACTGGTTAATATGTGCGTCAAATTAAATCGTTTTTACTGAATAAAGAATAAACATTAAATAAAACACGTTTTTCAACTTGGTGGTCTAAAGAAATTGGCAAGTAAAGAAAAATATCTGGCGCACTCAACTTCTTCGCACGACGTAAAGGGTGATCTGACAGCAATCTGTTGCCAAAAAAAAAAAAAAAAAAGGACTACCCGATTTAAAAACTGACATGTCCAGTCACCATTAAGCATGACAGCGGTTAAAGGCCACTAAGCACAACAGCCAATGGCACATTCCTTTATAAGTCTTTTGAGAGAGTTTGACATTAGAACAGCTTTTCATGCCTAAAAACTGGGTTAACTGTTGAAATTGGGGTTTTGTGCTCTTTTGATGCAGCTCAAAATGTAGCCCAGAGAGACTACTAATGCTGATTCAGGCCTCTCTTACCTCATTAGACAGGATACTGCCATTAGATATGATGTCCGGCTGTTGGTCACTGTAACCAGTGACTATGGCGCCGCAGGGGTTGGTGTGATCTGTGTCAGTGCTGCGAGAGGGGCTGCATGGTTTCAGAAACATCAGATCCGTTTTGGCAGATTCCGGTGTCAGACACACCTGGTAGCAGTAGGAATTCTGGTTTTGGTGATGGTGGGAGCCGAACCCCCCTCCTACGCTGCCTACACCAGACTCCTCCACGGGCACCTGCCCCACGGGCCCGACTCCTGACGTTACATTGGTGCTCTGAACTAACATGATGTCGGATTTACTTAGCTTTTTCTGTTTACGGCCACGAGCCTGCCTGCTGCAGCACGAGCCACAGCACAGGCAGCAGTCACCAGCAAGCAGGCACGTGTATATGTTGAGCTTCTTGTCCTTTTGGCAGCGCACGGCCAGCACGATCATGGCCAGTAGGAAGATAAAAGAAACAGAGCCCAGGGCAATGATGAGAATTAGGGTGAGGTCAAGGGAGGTCTCTTTTGTCTTGGAAGCTGAGCCGCGATCGACACCGCGGCCTTCATTCACGCTGTCCACTAAAATTACACTCACACTGGCAGAGGAGGACAGAGGTGGCTGCCCGTGGTCCCTCACTTCGATCAGCAGGTCATAGTAGCCCTGGGGATCCCGTTTGGGAGATATCCTGCGGGCTGTTCGTAGTTCCCCTGTCCTCCAGTCCATGCGGAACATTCCCATCTCGTTGCCCCGTAGGATGCTATATGACAGGCGTGCGTTCTCTCCATCATCTGCATCCATGGCCACAATGCGCGTCACTAGATAGCCTGGTTCCGCAGAGCGTGGCAGGTGCTCTTTGGCTGTGCCGTTTTTGCCGATAGGGGCTATCACAGTAGGAGCGTTGTCATTTTGGTCAACTATGATCACATTTACAGTAGCGTTAGAGAAGAGCTCGGGAGCACCTGAGTCCTTAGCCTGGACCATGAAACTGAACTCCTTCAGCTGCTCGTAATCAAAAGAGCGTAGTGCGTAAAGGTAGCCAGTGTCCTGATTTATTGACACATACGTGTCCACGGACATGCCCTGTATGTCACACTCCAATATGGAGTAGGTAATAAGAGCATTTTGTCCTACATCGGGGTCCAAAGCGCTCACGGCGTGAATGAAAGCACCGGGCACGTTATTCTCAGTCACATATACATCATAAACAGCCTGCGTAAATCGGGGCGCGTTGTCATTCTCGTCGGAGACGTGCACTTTAATTGACTTGCTGGTAGCCAGGGAAGGCTGACCTTTGTCTTTAGCCACCACGGTTATGGTGTATGAATCTGTGTTCTCTCTGTCCAACGGTCCGTCTGTCACAATGGTGTAATAGTTTTTAAAGGAAGATTTCAGCTTAAAAGGAACATCCCCTAAAATTTCACAGCTCATTTGTCCATTCTCATCAGAATCCCTGTCCGAGACGCTAAAAAGTGCGATCACGGTACCCGGAGCGTCCTGCTCGCTCACAGATTCAGTCACAGTGCTGAAACCGATCTCTGGTGTGTTGTCGTTCACGTCCACGAGTTTGACAAGCACTTTGCAGTGCGCGGGGACCGCATTAGCTCCCAGATCTTTAGCCTGAACATAGATCTGGTGCGTGACACTCTCTTCATAGTCCACCTCACCCGCTACTTCTATCCTACCTGTTCTGGCATCAATGTTGAATAATTCCTTTATCCGCGGTGTGTTATGATTGCTGAAAGAATAAACGATCTCTCCGTTTTGTCCCTCATCAACATCAGTAGCATTGAGCTGAATCACGAGAGTGCCCACGGGTGAGTTTTCCCGCAGATTAACCGTGTACACGGACTGGTCAAACGTGGGCGCGTTGTCGTTAGAGTCCAGAACTTTAACGACCAAGAGAGCTGTCCCGGTCCGCTGCGGGATGCCCCCATCCACAGCCGTCAGCACATAGCGGTGCACTGCCTGCTGCTCTCTGTCCAGCGGTTTCTCCAATACCAGCTCCGCAAACTTGTTCCCGTCGCTCTGTGTTTGCACGTCAAGGTAAAAATAGTTGTTATTCGTTATGGCATATGTACTGAGCGCGTTTGTGCCAACGTCAGGGTCGAAGGCGTTCTCCACCGGGAAACGGGTCCCGGGAATAGCGCTTTCCGAGATTTCCACAGAAATGTCTGTTTCAGGAAATCTGGGTGGATTGTCGTTGATATCCATCACCTCAATCTCCACGCGAAAGAGCTCCAATGGATTTTCCAGAAACACCTCCAGGTGCAATAGGCACTGGGTGGTCTGCTTACAAATTTGTTCCCGGTCAATTTTTTCCTTCACCACGAGCGCACCGTTCTCTAAGTTCACCTCCAGATAAGGTGTCCGTGAACTAGGCACAGTCTGAAAGTGGCGAGCGGAAAGTTTGGTAATGTCCAGCCCCAAATCCTCTGCAATATTCCCAACCACAGAGCCCGGTTCCTGCTCCTCTGGCACCGTGTAGCGTAGCTGAGAGGCAGCTCCATCCAGAGTGGAGAGCAGGAATATTAACCAAATCATCTCCTCTGCCTCTGTCCAAGTGCACTTCAAAACGGAAAAAAATAAATGTTATTCCCTCTTCTCACAAGAAATGAGCATTTCCCATTTTCTCTGTCCGTAAAAGGGCAGTGAAATAAACAGCAACAAGGCTGCACGACTTTGAAATTCCTCTCCTCTGCCTCAGGTCAGTGGAACATTGTGTCGTTTCAGCTGTGAGAAGCACAGCCATTTGATCCGAGCTTCTCTGTTTTAATCAATTCAGCACCGGTCTGTGAGTTTTGGCGTCAGCGCAAACATTGCAGGCTGGAGCCAGGACGCATAGCCAACTCATAGCCTCTGCACAGAACAGACTGCCCCTTCTTCACAGAAAAAAAAGTCACAAAACAAAACAGGAAATTCCACACCAGCAGAGAAAGAAGGCAAAAAGTCCTATTTATGCACAACCGAAATCAGCAACAAATATAACTTCTAAAGAAAGCCTGGCGAATAACACGACTTTCTCCCTATCTTTCTCTATGAGGATGTAATCACTGCGCCTAAGCGCTCAAAGCGGATGATGTTCTCAGCTCGGCTTCTGTAAAGCAAGTGTGAGCAGCGAGGTTGGTTTTGCGCACAGCTCCTTTCCCCACCAGCCAATGATATTCTCAAACAGCGGGTGTAATGGCACCTGATTGGGGCTCCGCAACGCCAGCCAGAGAACACATCGGACCCTCATAACAAAACCAGTTAAGTGCCGCTGCGCTCCTCTCCTCTCCTCCCCTCTTTCCTCCAGGCCCAGCCTCAGTTGTAGCAGGGAAATTAAATGTTTTACACATCCAGTGAATTAAGAAAGTTGAATAATAGTGGGTGCTAGTTGGCGTTGGCGGGGCTGTGTAGATAAAACTGAAGCTTCCGTCGAAATAGTGGATTTTTTGAAAAGTTTTTTTTAAACCTTATTCTTATTACTATCATGAGGATTCCTTTTTTGTTCCAATATAACAAATATCTCACAACTTGTTAGATGAAGAGCCATGACCCTCGTGTGGCTGTCCTTGACGCAATTATTTCAACAGTTTGCTATTAAAGCGCTGCTCTGATAGCAAAGCATGAGTCAGACTGTACCAAGCATACTCACAGCCAAAGACCACCATGTAAAATGCCTGCGCAAGTAAAGACAGCTAGTGACGCAATACTCCAAAGTGCCGTGGTCACTCTCGTCTCTCTCTCTCTCTCTCTCTCTCTCTGAAATGCACACATCTCAACAGGATATTGGAGGAAAAAATAAAGCATTTTAAATAAAGTATACATATATCCAATGCAATTTCCTGACGAGTATCAGTATGATACAAGGTTCCATCAGAGCAGGATCACACATGACTTACTTTAATTCAGAGAAATGAAGCGTTGTACTTTAGTCCTACCGTGTTGCTAATAGCCTGAAGCCTATTAGTTCTCCCATCTTCCCGTTTTTTATCATTAACCCCCTCACATGATGGCCTCAACGTTAACGTTGCGTCATGCGCTAATTTAATTCATAAAGCACATATTAAAAATGCAAATGGAGGGGGTTTTGAGAGAGATACGAATAGTGGGGGTCTAACTACTTGCACACCATTTGGCGGATGACGACAAAAAGATGAAAAAGAGCGTAATTGAGGCTAATTAGCATAAGTCTCTAATTCCAAATGTAATAGATGGAGCGAAACAATATCGGCCGTAATGCAAAACGACGTGCCCATTGTGCAGTGGATTAAACAGCGAGTGATACGCGATTCTGCATCTCGCCATACAAGTCAGGAGAAACAAAGAGGAGACGTTAGATGAATTTCTACCCATGTCTGAGCTGGAGCTGTGTGACTGAATCGAGCTGACACTGGAGTCGAATCGCAGAGCGGTGCGCTCTGCATCTCCTCTCTCTCCAGCTCTCTCTGTCGCGCTCTCCGTCCCTGTCAGGGAGTTACAGACCAACGTCGCCCCCTTGCGTTAGCCCACTTTCTTTTAAAAAATTCTGTTCATAAAGAAGAGCCAACAGAACCGTTAATGCTATTTTCTAATTAACAGAACATTCACCCAGTTCCGTGGAAGGAAAGCAACATATTACATTGCTGAACTCTACTGAAATGTTCTCTTTTGTTGCTTATTCCACTTCAACATTATATCTTATCGTCCGTTTAATAAGTCTTGCTGGCTTTTATTGATACAGCGGTGAGGTAAATATATATATATATATATATATATATATATATATATATATATTTTTTTTTTTTTAATTCAAGTAACAATAGCAGTATTATTGCAAGGAAAACCTCTGTATATAGACAATAATCTTTAAACAATAATCTATAGTATAATATTTCCAGTATTGACTTGTTTTAACAAGTCAATACTGGAAATATTATACTATAGATTCATTGTTATGCTTACTTCATTTTAATTGTAGCAGGAGAGACAACTACAACCCTTGGGTTATGGAAACAGTGCTAGTTGGGACTTATGGCAGTTATGAATGTGTGAATCATGAATAGTTCTGTATACAACCTTACTTTATTTTATAATAATGACTTCCAGAGAGAAGGTGCAACCTATTTAGAAATGCATCAGATTAGAAGTATGAATTATAATAATAAGGTAACACTTAAGTAAAATGCCTCTTAGTTGTTTTTAATTGCGCAGCTTAAGTAAATGAGCATACTTGAATTCCAGAGCTCAGTAAAAAGACCCTTGATAAGGCCAACATTACCTTTTTAAACCAACCACTGGATCAGAAATCTTGTTAGAAGTATATATATATATAGCCTGAATCAAAATGTATTTGTAACTCTTTAACAAAGGTTGAACTGTAGGACACATTCAGCCTGCACATTAAACAACGTGAGCCACCACAACTACACCCGACTACCTTCACTACCGTTACACCTTTGTTTTTTCCTAATGTGGCATTCCATGTAAAACCAGTAAAAAGTCATTTTAAATGGAAAATTACTCAATGTTACTGAATTTATTGTGCACAGGCTTAATATAAGAAGTCATGTGTTCAGCCAGAATATGGGAAAACATCTAAGCACCACCACGAGTAAAGACCTTTAGTAGTTCTTGTGTTTAACAGTTAATATCACTGTTAAAAGTGTCAGTAGAATGACATTATGGGTGAAATAACATTTATTTTCTTACCAAGAATGAGAGTGGGGAATCAATATTACTTAATATTTGCCTGTTAAACACTAATCCTTAGAAAGCAACTGATTAGCCCAGCTAAAAAAAAGAAATAGGAGAAAGCAGTCCTAGATGGTTAGTTTTTTCCTTAAAAACACATTTTTTTAAAGATATTTACAGCTAGCATGAAAACTTCAAACGTTTAGTAATTAAGAAATGACTGAACACACAAACAAACAAACTAATAAATAAATAAATTCAAGTTTAAATAAGCCTGGACTGTATATAAGCATGTGTAAATACGGGACCCTAACTTGCTCACTCTAAATATTATGCTGTTATACATATATCTTTCTAAATTACACTTTTACCCTATTTTGAGAAGCTAGCTGCGATGAAGAAGATGAAGAGGTTAAGAACTGATCTATGGACTGTTTAGTCTTTGAGAAAGTCACACTTCTTCCTGTCTTCATACTAATCATGTGTTGTCTATAGCTTACTATTCATATTCCTATTGATCTTCTCAAAGAGTTTTCTTTTAAAGGAATAACTGCAATGCTACAAAAGCATGTTAGCGTAAGAAATATGCATTCACAATTTGAAGACTTTGGTTAACTTCATTTAGCTCCATTTAATTCCTCACTTGACTCCTTGTGTCCGGGCAAGAACAACAGCCATATTAATTCCTCTTTCACTCTCGGTGCATTTATAATTTAGTGGCGCCGAAATGACAAATGGGACATAATTTTTGACAAATGATATCATAACTAGCCATGATGTGAAAGGCTAACAGACTAAGGCTGGTCTTTAGGTAAAAGCTCAGCAGGCCATTAAAATTTCATAATATGAACAAAAAGGCAATTAAGATATCATTAAGGGGGTTAGCACCCAAAGGATATACCTCAAGCTTATTACAGTGCCCTTTGATAGGCCTGTACCTAACCGCTGTTGCAGCCTGCACTTCAGAGACTTAAAAGAGATGAGTTGTAGCCCAGTGACAAACTGCTAAATGGGAGATATTGTCTCTTTCAATATGTCAACAAAAGCCTGTTTGAATTTAAGTGCACAATCATGGCCAGAAAATTAGTTCAGACTTGGTTTAAACTAACTCTTGATGGTTAGTTTATAGAGGAAAAAGAAACTTGTTAATTTCTGACTGTTTTATCTCATCGGCTTATTGAAGCTCTGGGGTCATAAACGCTGAAGAAACTGTAATACAAATGGAAACAGGTCAATAAACAAACAAAATAAATGTGTAGAACAGAGCTGTTACTTCTTAGTGTCACGAGAATCAAGCTTGAGAAGAAAACTGATCAATACGTAGCAAATACAATTCACTGTTAATAACTACCCCACTCTTACTGAAGAAATTCTGTTCAGTTGTCTCATAGGGCTTTCATGTGAAATCCGCAAACAGTTGCATATTAAAAACCACACTACATCCACCCTTTAACCCTAGATGAGTATGATCAACGCAAACCATTTGTACCATTTGGGCTCCTGTAATTGCTTTAGCTTAGAAATTGCAGTGTGTTGTAAGCTGGATAAGACCATGTACAAAATGGATGGCTGTGCCCTCAGCCCAGAGTGACTGTGTGTGTGATCAGTGTCTGTCCCAGACAGCTGCAGGGTGACTCCCTGCCCTGATGGCCATTACTCAGTCTGATGGATGGAGTGATGGTGTAAAAAGTGGTGGAGAGAAAAAGAGAGGGGTAATAGGAAAGTAGGAGGACTCAAAGGAAGCAGTGGACAGCACATTAGGGCAAAATGAACAAGATAGTGAGAGGGAACAGAGGAATGGTTGGAGGAACAGAGGCCACAAGAGGTTGAAATGTTAAAGTGAGATGAGAGGAGGTGAAGGAAGAAAAAAAAAAGAAGTGGAGAGATGGTGATATGGGATCTGGGCATGACAGCAGTGAATAGTGCTGATAAGAAATGGAAGAGGAGGCAGAAGAGGATGCTACTTTAGGTAATTGGTTTATTTTCATGGGGAGAATCCATCACCATTTCTGTAAATACATCAGTAACTGCCAGTGATAATTTTCAGTCCTTGCTTCTCAACATGATGTAAAAATTAAAAGAGAGCGAGAGAGAGAACATAAAAAAATCTGTTAGCGTTTAAAAACACAAACTGTATACTACATAAACATAAAACATAGCAAGTGTAGAATGCAGAATTCAAAGTAAAATAAATTAGTTACCAAATCTTTTGAGAAAATTTACATAATTAAAAAAGAAGAGTAGGCGAACAGGTTTTCTTTTTGTATTTCACAAGTAACTTCACACAGAAACATCAACAATTGCACAGCACTCCAGCTAGCACTCTTTGATGCAAACCATGAAAAGCATACTTTGCTAGTGGCACTTTGGACTTTGTAGGCAATATTAGAGTGGCTCTACTCAAAAGCAGTGTTTGCATTTACATGTGGTATTCAGTCTCACTGACTACATTCTTGTCCTTTTACAATGCCAGATGGTACTGTGCAACAAGTTGAAAGGTCTTAAAGCAGCAATAACTGGTTTGTATTTTGGCAATTTTTACACAACACAACAAGCTGTAAACAACCATCAACCACAGGACATTGCAGTAATGCACGTGGCAGCAAGCAGTTGCTTATGCACAAACAATAAATTATCACAAATGCATTTTTTCTTTTCAGTTGTTAAGTGCTTCATAATGTCCAAAACCAGGTGTTGTGTTATTAATTCTTATTTTAAAATTGATCTTATAGTGAGGACACTTTAACCTGGCAAATACGAAAGAATGTCACAACACATGTAAAAACAAAAAAAAAGCTCTGCTGCAGTAAGCTAGCTTGTTACCTGCCGTGATAACTTGTCTTTCTACAATAAAGAAAATGTTAAGAATAAGTATGCTTTGTTGCGCACTACGTTTTGATCATTATGAGTACAGGCTGTACGCTTTATGTAGCCTTACTTGATAGTGTGAATCCAGTTATTCTCTCAAAAAACAAACAAATAACAAATGTAAGTATGAAAGCATGTGATTTGAAATGCATCACAAAAGTCTGATGATGATTATCTGTACGTTTGTTGGTATGAGCAAAATCTTTTCGCATAGTCATTCAGATAGTGGCTCTGCTTCAAAATCACGCAGAAGATTTAAATGAACCAAAACACATTTTTAGCATTCTTTGCTACTCATTTGTGGCTTTAAATAGCCTAATCTTTCACAAAAAAGCAGTTGGTGTAATAGAAATGATAATGATGACAATTAACAAGTAACTGATGGCACTGATAAGTGAACACCTTACGCATGTCATACTTGCTTTACACTAATGATGATGACGACAGGGATGATGGAGGAGGGAAGTGGTAAAGATCATCAATGCCATAAACAATAAATATGCAGCGATATTATCATTGCCATTAACTGTGGAAAAATTACTATACAATCCCCCACCCGTAACACACACACACACACACACACACACACACACACACACACACACACACACACACACACACACACACACACACACACACCTGTGTTAGATTATTAAAGCTACAACACATTGCCTCAGCTATTCTGAGAGAAAAAAAGCAAAGTTCTTCCTCTGTATGCTGTAATACCATCATGCTTAAAAAAGCTCAATAAGCAATCTGTATCTGTCTCAGCTTGGCCCTTCGCGCTGATGTGCTCCACTCGGGGTCTGTTTGGTTATGCAGTGATTGCCTTCTTTCCTGCCCTTCTTACTGGCTGCCTCCAAGCCTCGGAACTTCAGCGTACACAAAACTGCATTTCTGAGTCTCCCCAGACAGTAGACCAATCTATATGCTCATATTCATCTTAGCTGGAACTGATCTGTTCTCTGTCTTAATGCACTGGCCTTTCCCCGGAGGTTAGGTGAGGCCCCCCATCATATTCCTCCCACTCTCTTTCTCGCTGTCTCTCTCCGTCTTGCTTTCTGAGAAAATGAAAGATTTAATCCACTAAAGACAGCACAGGCACTTTAACAAATACAACAGTCAATATTCATGCAGATATACTGTACATGCGCGTGCTGCACCTGCAGGCTCAAAGTGACCCATGTGTGCGGAAATTGATTGACAGTGAGACAGTGAGGGAGGTCCCCATTATAGCCAGAGTCTGGGGGAAATGGTTGAAAGATTCACAAAGGGGGATTGGTTTCTATCAAATCGCCTTTAAAAATGGATGAATCCTCTAAATTACTCAAGCGGTTGCCTGCCCCACCCGAAATCCCCAGTTAGAAAATAGATATTTATGTTCAATATGCTTGCTTTTCTCCCCCCAGTCCAACTCCACTCATCCTGCAACCCAGCCACATTCAATTCTGAAATTGTTTTGTTATGTGGTTGGCATAATGAGTTATGATCGATCTCTATTGAGGGAGAGAGAGCGCGAAAGAGAGAGAGAGACCATTGTTGATGGGGGGCTATGTCTTGGGGCTGCCCATATAATATCATCTAAGCACTCCATCTTAGCTGGAAGACAAGGAGATAGAACAATAAATATAACCTGATACTCTGCCGCTGTGATAATTGAAGGATTCATGGTCTAATGGCTGAGCAAACTACAGACGCGATAGAGCATTCAAGTTAGCTGAAGGTTTATGTGTGTGTTTTCTGTTGTTGGGATTCAAAGCATCTGCCAAAATACAAATGTCTTTAGCTTTAAACCGCTATAGAGAATGTTTTCACTTTCCTTTGGGCTTTTATGAATGTTTGAACACATCTTTGTTTATTCAAGCAGTGTTGCATTCGAACTTCGTGACATTGGATTGGTTCTGCAAGAATCTGCTGTATGTAATGCAATATATCCCCAAACCTCATAATCACCAAGGTACAGCTTGCTTCTTTGCTGTATTAAAGCCTCAAAACTCCTGGCAGTCAATTAGGGGCCGTTGTGTATGTCAACGAAGCGAGGCGAGTTTGCTTGCTGATATTATGGCTAATTAGCTCGACTCAGCTCCCCCAAGACAGAGAGGGAGACACTGAGGTATTGTTGTGGTTTCACTGACGTTCCAAGCAGAATCTCTTAAGTCTTGAATGCATAATCCTCTCCTCAACATTTCTTCAGCAGAAAAACTGGAGATCATTTGTACATTTGAGGCTTGGATGTCTTCTGGAGACAGGCAAGCTCAGATGATAGGAATTCAATAGTTTTGCTGCATACTTTATATCTTCCAGGATTTATAAGAAGTAGTAGATACAGAAGAAGACCAGAATTTAGCATTGACTTTCCTGTAGCTGTCATTAGTTTACTGAGGATTCTGTCAGTTGCAAAGCCTACTTCATATGCCCAGCCAGTGGATTTAAGCGTGATGACTGCCTCATGTGTACAGGAAACCAGAATATTAAATGAATGCTCAAGGAAAACCCTTTGATTTATTAAAAGAAGCAGTTAGATAACTGTCGAAAAATGATTTAATGTCATAGCTTGGTGGCGTTTCTATTGATTTATTTAAAATATATGAAAGTGTTCACCTAGGGCATAGAAGTATTATTGTTAGAGCGGTGCAGTGGCATTAAAATATAGAACTTTGGTTATAACAGTAGCTCTTCCTCACACACAAGGATATTGTGTCAGCTAAAACTAAATATATATCTAAAGTTGTTTATGTTTCCCAGCTGAGCAGTAGGTTAGATGTAACACTGAGGAATCTGTGGTCTCTTATGACAGAACATGTTATCCCTGCACTGTCAGCCAAAATGCTTTCACAAAGAAGTGCTGTAGTTTCATATATCATTAAATGGGTTTCTTATTTTAGAAGAACTCAGTTTGACTAAATTTCTAATGTATATATTTAAAAAGTCAGAAGGGTGTGTGGGGGGTGGGTGGATGTATGTGATATGATAACACAGCACATGTGAGCAAATTGGGGGCTACAGGATCATGAAAAACATTCAATTTTAATGTTTTATGCATAGACAGTATAGAAGATGAATGTAGCCATCTCCCCCTAGTTTCTGAAAGCTTGATTTAAAACCATGAGATAAGTGTCCTGATGCATGCTCAATCATCCAGATAAGGAAATCTTAAAAAGTTGATTCTGTTCATCTAAATGTTGCATTTTCATTGGGACAAAGGTTTCGTCACTCACGCACGTAAGTTGAGTTTTGGGACTGAATAAGTCACTTGGACTTTTTTGGGATGGGCCTTGACATATTTATTTTCAATGTTGTAATCATAACATTTCATGATTTAATCCTGTACTTTGAAATATAGTATAACCAAGATCTTTAATGTAGACTTTGATTCGATGTGACCAAAAATAAGCAAATAAGTCCATTAATTCACCAAGAAAGTGTTTAAAGACTGTGGTTTTGTGTGGTGGACAATAGCATGGTGCTTAGCGCTGTTGTCTCACAGCAAGAAAATCCACCACATTGAGGCCTTTATGTGTGGAGTTTGTGTAGACACTAAAGCTGGTGCGCCAGAATGTCATACTAGGGGGTTCTTCAAATAAAAGGGGGGAGCAAGTGAATCAGAAACCCAGGGCACAGAGATGCTACAGGGCCAATCAGAAAAAGTTTATTCCCCAAGGCGGACAGCAGGAATAAAAACAAACTTCTTAAAAACAAAACGTATACAATAAAATGTTCTCAGTATGCCAAGATTCCCACCAAGACTAGATAAGACTTTATTGATCCCACGGCGGGGAAATTTGTGCAATAAACATCATTCTAAAGCTGGTAAAATACAATGTGCTCTTTGTGCAGTAAAATCCCCCACAGTCAAATGCATTATTTCCCACTGTTCGGAACTGAGTTGCCACGTTACGCGATCGGTCCTTTCCTGACGATTGGGCGGCACAATCTTTCCAACGCCTGGCTTCTACGCGTTCCTCCTCTTCATGTCTGGGTCTCCTCTGTCTCTGTGCTCAACCATCCATCCATCCATCCATCTTCTTCTGCTTTATCCGGGGCCGGGTCGCGGGGGCAGCAGCCTAAGCAGAGAAGCCCAGACCTCCCTCTCCCCAGCCACTTCCTCTAGCTTATCCGGGGGAACACCAAGGCGTTCCCAGGCAAGCCGAGAGATATAATCTCTCCAGCGTGTTTTGGGTCTGCCCCGGGGCCTCCTCCCGGTGGGACATGCTTCTGGTAAGATGGCGCCTGTGTCTGGCTTTGCCGCTGCTGGTCGTAATTTTTCTGTGCTGTTTTTCTGTGCCCTTTTGTTATCGCTTCTTGTCACTGATGTGTTGGCTGCCTTAGTCTATGATCGCCTGGCGCTGTTGTCCATCCGATCTTCTATGTTGGGTCAAGATACCTCATTTTCCTGTGACGGTGTTTTCCATCCTCTGCTGCCGACACCGGTGCGTGGATCTTCGTCAGGCGTCATCTATGGTGCCCTTCTGAGTCCACGCAAATCACGTAGGAAGAGAGGCAAAAGAGCAGGTGTCCAGGTGAGACTCAGACTGCTCTGGAAGCGGGGATTAGCTGTACCTTGATCTACGAGGCGGTGCTACCTAAGGAGTGTTCATCCAGACTCTCCGGGTGTTTGGTGCTTCACCCCCACGGTGAGTGGAATTTACAGACATCGCGGATCAAACCCTCAGTTTCTACGTCCACTAACTCGGGCTGCTTCTCATAATAATCCGACTTCTACGTCGCTGATCGTTACGCTCCTTAATGCCCGATCAATGACCAATAAAACGTTCTTGTTGAACAATTTTATTCTTTCCAAAAAACTGGATTTTTTAATTTCTAACTGAAACCTGGCAGCGTGATGGTGACTATACATACCTCATCGAACTTTGCCCGAGTGGGTATTCCTTTGTCGGCCAGCCTCGGACGCCAGTCGTGGAGGAGGTCTCGCTGCGGTGTTTGGAAACCAGTTTCACTGTCATTCAGTAATGGTCGGACACTTTTCATCGTTTGAACTACAGCTGGTTAGAGTTGGAAATAAAGATCTGTTGTCATTGTGCTGTAGTATATCGCCTACCTGGCGTTAATAGCCTGTTTTTAAAGGATTTTAGTGACTTCTTATCCTCCACTTTGAAGCTGTCCAGACTGGCTATAGTCGGGAATTTTAATATACACATTGATGATGACTCTGACCCCTTTGCTAGAGGTTTTCTTAGCCTCATGGACTCTTTCCATTTTACACAGCATGTGTCTGTTTTACCTCCTTATAATGATGTTGATTTACTAACAAATCTTTTTAATAACTCTTGTCTCTCTATTTTAGACAATATTTGTCCTGTAAAAACCAGATTAGCTCCTGTGTCTAAGTTGTCCCCCTGGATAAATGACAGCATTCGCTGTTTAAAGCGTTCCTGTCGCAAAATTGAGCGACTATGGAAGAAAACCCGTTTACATGTTCATCTCCTTCACTTAAAGGACCTTTTAGTTGCATTTAACATTTCAGTTCATGATGCGAGGGCTGCCTATTTCTCAGACCTTGTATCAAAGAGCAGAGGTAACCCCAAGGTACTTTTTGACACCATTAGTGATATTGTTGTTCCTGCTCCACCTGCTGTTTCAATTACCTCGAATCAAGATTGTGAAAATTTTCTTTCTTTCTTTGTTGAAAAAGTTAGTAATATCAGGAACAATATCTCTCCTTTTGTGTCTTTCTTGTCTGCTCCAACCCCACCTAGGCCTGTTATTTTAGAAAGATTTTTACCTGTGTCCTTACCTGAGCTGGTCAAATTAGTTAATTCGATGAAAGCGTCCTCCTGCTCTCTTGATATTTTACCTGGATCTTTGTTTAAAAATGTCTTTCAGTCTATCGGTCCCTGTGTGCTTACAATTATCAATACTTATCTGGTTTCTGGTCAGGTTCCTGTTTATTGTAAGAATGCTATCATTCTTCCCTCTCCCCAGCCACCTCCTCTAGCTTGTCCGGGGGAATACCAAGGCGTTCCCAGGCCAGCCGAGAGATATAATCTCTCCAGCGTGTCCTGGGTCTGCCCCGGGGCCTCCTCCCGGTGGGACATGCCTGGAACACCCCGCCCAGGAGGCGCCCAGGGGGCATCCTTGCCAGATGCCCGAACCACCTCAGCTGGCTCCTTTCGATGTGGAGCAGCAGCTGCTCTACTCTGAGCCCCTCCCGGATGGCCGAACTTCTCACCCTATCTCTAAGGGAGAGGCCAGCCACCCTTCGGAGGAAGCTCATTTCTGCCGCTTGTATCCGCGATCTCGTTCTTTCGGTCACTACCCACAGCTCGTGGCCATAGGTGAGGGTAGGGACGTAGATCGACCGGTAAATTGAGAGCTTCGCTTTTACACTCAGCTCCCTCTTCACCACGACCGACCGGTGCAGCGTCCGCATTACTGCAGCCGCAGCCCCAATCCGTCTGTCGATCTCCGGCTCCCTTCTCCCATCACTCGCGAACAAGACCCCGAGATACTTGAACTCCTCCACTTGGGGCAGGAACTCATCCCCGACCCGGAGTGGGCACTCCACCCTTTTCCGGCTGAGAACCATGGCCTCAGATTTGGAGGTGCTGATCCTCATTCCCGCTGCGTCACACTCGGCTGCGAACCGCTCCAGTGCGAGCTGGAGGCCCTCACCCGATGAAGCCAACAGAACCACATCATCCGCAAAAATCAGAGATGAGATTCTGAGGCCACCAAAGCGAAAGCCCTCCGCCACTTGGCTGCGCCTAGAAATCCTGTCCATAAAAATTATGAACAGAACCGGAGACAAAGGGCAGCCCTGGCGGAGCCCATCACCCACCGGGAACGAGTCCGACTTATTGCCGGCAATGCGAACCAAGCTCTTGCAACGGTTGTATAGGGATTGAATGGCTATCATTCACCCTCTGTTAAAAAACCTAAGCTTGACGCTTCTCTTCTTAGCAGCTACAGATCAATTTCAAAATTACCATTCATTGCTAAGATTTTAGAAAAGGTTGTTGCTAAGCAGCTTATAGCTGTTCTAGATAAATACAGCATTCTGGATATATTCCAGTCTGGTTTTCGTAGAGCACACTCTACTGAAACTGCACTTATTAGAGTCTCCAGTGACATCCTGATGAATTATGATGCAGGAGAATGCTCTGTCCTGCTAATGTTGGACCTGACCTCTGCCTTCGATACTGTTGACCATCACATTTTACTAGATAGGCTGAGACATTGGGTGGGTATATCAGGGTCTGCTTTGGACTGGTTGGCATCTTATCTGTGTGAACGATCTTTTTCCATCACTAATTCTAAATACAGGGCCTCTTCTACTTCTCTTGAAAATGGTGTGCCACAGGGCTCAGGGGGTTGGGAAGCGTATCTGTAACCGGAAGGTCGCCGGTTCGATCCCTGGGCTCTCTGTCCTGGTCGTTGTGTCCTTGGGCAAGACACTTTACCCTTCCGCCTACTGGTGTTGGCCAGAAGGGGCCGATGGCGTGATATGGCAGCCTCGCTTCTGTCAGTCTGCCCCAGGGCAGCTGTGGCTACAACCGTAGCTTGCCTCCACCAGTGTGTGAGAGTGAATGAATAATGGCATTGTAAAGCTCTTTGGGTGCCTTGAAAAGCGCTATATAAATCCAATCCATTATTATTGAGCACTTTTAAAGATATTTCCTATCACTGCTATGCAGATGATATTCAGTTGTATATCTCCTTTAAGCCCCAAGATGTTTCCAAACTACTGATTTTGCATAGGTGCTTAGATTCCATTTGGGGATCGATGGCTCATAACTTTCTTCAGCTAAATCAGGAGAAAACTGAAGTCCTTGTTTGTGCTCATCTCGTTTGGATTATTGATTATTTGGATTTATTTTATTTTATTTTTTTTTGCCTGTCCCGTTTGGCTCTTTTGCCATCAGAATTGTTGTCTAAAGGCAAAGAAAGATGCCCAACGGATTTACTTTACCAAATTGACCATCCCAGCCTTGCCGTAATGGTCCATTTGATTCACCTTTTATTGTTTATTTTATTTTCACTTGCTGAATACGGGACAGACTTGACTGGGGGAAAGAAGGGGAGAAAGAAAGAGGGAAAGAGAAACAGCTGAGAAGAGGGACGGGGGAGAAGGGCAAAAAACAAAAACCAACAGAATGGGCAGAAAAAAAAATGCATCTATCGATCACCATCTATCGATCACCTGGATCACCCGTTGAGAAAGAAAAAAGAAAACAAGCAGAAGAGAACAAGAGTAATAGAATAAACAACATCACAATGATATATGGGAATATGACAGTAAATACTAAATATTAAACATTATTGTGCAGCACATAAGATCAACAGAACACAGTGTGCTTTGAGGTAGGAGCCAAAAAGGGTGTAGTTTGTGGGTGTGATCACCCGTGTGTACACCTGTGAGCACGGACACGCTTGTTTTTTTAAAAGGTTCCTTCATGTAATGATCTGCTAGAGGGTGTGGGGAGCCACTGCCCCGTCCTCCAGGGTATGAAGCAGGTATGGAGGAGATCAAAACTCCAGACATCCAGAGGCCCCCGGAACACAAGAGACCAAGGAAGACCAACAGAGGGGCAGTCGCGCCACCATCCCAGAAAGAGCTGAGGAGAGTCCCAGATGAGGGGTCACTCAGCAGCCGCGGAGCAGAAGCCAGGGGGGGTTGCAGTGACGCGCCCGTGAGCTCCGCCGGCAGCCAGCCGTGCCTGAGTGACCGAGCCCCAGGCCGAGAGGCCGGGGGCACCCCACCTCCGAAGTGGCCCGAGCGAGCCCCAGGCTCCAGGCCCCGATAAGCGGCCGCCAAGGAGTGAGCCGGTGTGTACCCGGACGCCCACCCCCAGACACAAAGAACCGCCACTGGCAGGGGAAGTGGTGGTGGGGGGAGATAGGCCTCCAAACCTTGGAGGGCCTGAGATGTCCCCAGAGAGGTGGCGTCTGATACCCAACCTGACATATAGACACAGACATACAGGCACACACAGATACAAACATCCATTCCCACCCTCATGCTCTCATATGCACTTACTCCACACTCAACCAACGTGGAGACAGACATAAAGAGACGCTGTACACACGATCACACTCCCCAAGCGTACTCTACGAACCGGGTCTAGGTACCCTTGCCCCTGGAGGGGGGAACTGGGGATTATTGCAATTCTTTGTTCACTTATTTAAGTAAAGCCTCTGTGGATCATTTGCAAGTTGTTCAGAACGCTGCTGCAAAGCTTCTGACCAAATCTTCTAAATACTCCCACGTTACAACCCTGCTGATCCAGTTGCACTGGCTCCCCATAAAATTCAGAATCCAATTCAAGATTTTGACTTTGACATTCAGGGCTCTGCATGGACAAGCACCAACCTATATCAGAGATCTTTTACATCAGTACATCCCCAGCAGGTCCCTGAGGACATGTGATCAGGGCTTGCTGGTCGTCCAACATACAAGGCTGAAAACACAAGGCGATAGAGCGTTTTTAACTGTGGCCCCCAGACTCTGGAACTCCCTTCCTTTAAGCCTGAGATCTGTGGACTCAGTGGTTTAAGTTAAAAAACAGCTAAAAACCTATCTTTTTAAACTTGCTTTTGGTTGATTTCTATTTTTATGTTTTAGTTTTTCTGTGAAGCACTTTGTGATTTTTGTCTTGAAAGGTGCTATACAAATAAAATTTTACTTTACTTTACATTCCCGGAACACCTCACCCAGGAGGCATCCTTGTCAGATGCCCGAACCACCTCAGCAGGCTCCTCCTTTTAGTTGGTCAAATAAATTACTGAAATGATACTGTAACCAACAACGCTGAAGGAATAAACAATATGAAATTATCTTCAACAAAATTACAGTCCATTTTTGTGCTAGTAGGTCTGTGAGGCTTTTTGTAGGGTTATTGCGACTTTCAGCTAAAACCTAAGATGTTCACAATGAACACATAACATACCACTATTTTACTGCTTGACATTGACAATGTTTGAAAAATTTGATTATATAACTATATCACAGTTTTTGTTCATTTGTGTCCTGTTGCTCTTTGGCTGCATGTACCAAACAGTGAATTAACAACATAGTTATTGCATTTTGCTACATTTCGTTACTCTGCACTGTATTAAGCAAGTTTTTTATTATGTTTTAGGTTTTTTTCTTTCCTTTTTTTTTTCTGCCATTGTCTTCACGAGGCCTTTTTTATTGTATTACTGTATTTGTATTTCTGAAACTTCATCGGTGTAAAACCCCTTGGCAAAAGACTAAAGTTTCAGTCAGTTATAGATAGTCTGATTAAGTCTGTATATCTTGTCAAATTATATATTCTTGCTGCAAGACAATGACAAAGTGATCCACTTTTTTTCTTTATCACAGCTTTAGTTCATGTATAAGGTTTAGTCATATTTGTAAAAACTCTCAACACACTTCCTCATGATCTCTCTGTTCATACCTATATAGAGGACAGTCGATTAGTATAGATTGCAGGCACCGAATAAACTTTGATTAAGAATGAAGCTAAGAAATGGCTGTTAGAGCCAGAGTCATTCTGTTTACTGCCAGACACTTTTCTTTCGGATCTTGATATCCTCTCTCCTTATCAAAGCGACACTGCATGAGAAAGTATGATTGAAGGAAGCTCCAGTTTTCTCTCTCAGTACATCTGATAAAATGAGAAATAGAGTAAACGAAAAAAAAATACAGAAGGATTCACGAGTTGATATTGAAAGTAACATATTTTCTTACAAGTAGCTACAATCACACTGGATTGCTGAAGACTGATGTTAAATGTATCATCTGCAATATTAATCCAAAAGCTCAATTTTTCTGTGGGCCTAGATCAGATCAGTGCCTGTGCAAATGGCTTCAGTGTGGCTTGGAGAGGGGAGCAAGAAGAGGAGAAAAAAGGGAACTTGCTTTGAAAAAGTGAACGGAAAATGATGAAACGGGGCTGACACACTGTAGTTTTGGTTGGCTGCGTGGGATGAAGGGAGGGTAAGGGATAGAGTACAAAGACACAGGTAGACAGAGGGCTGTTATGTGTGGGAAGGATAAGGAATTGAACACCAAAACACAAATACACATTTAGTGAGTGTGAAGATGGTAATAGGGGAGCAAATGTTGTTTTTCTTTTTTTCTTCATTTCTTTTTTCTAATTGAACATGCAATTATCACTCCGCACACAGTCGCATGTCACAAACACCTTTCTGCACTGCTGGCATCGCCATTAACAAACGACAACATTAGCATTTATACGTCAGTGTTCCCCACTACTTGTCAACATGGTGCGAATGGACACACCTCAGTTCCCCGAGTGTGTCTGTGTATGAGTGTGTCTATCTGTGTGTGATTAACACAACAGTAACAATCAACAAGAGGGTGATCTATCAGCCGTCAGTCCTGCTGTGAAGTTTTAATTAATTACATGGAGGGAGACAAGGTCAACGCTGCACACCACAGTGGACTGCTAGTCTCGCCTCTCTACAGGGGATCAATAGGGCTTTACACGCGCCTGTAGACTTCTATACACAGTTATTAAGGAAGTGGGACGAGGCCCATTGTGTCTGCAGCAGCCTTGTCAGGGGGGAACGGGCGTAAAGGATGTCGGCTTGGTTTAAGTTCACAGTAGGGGAGACAGTGAATGGGACTTAATGGGGCTAATGGATCTGGTAAGGTGGAAGTGTTGAAGATGAGACAAACAAGAGAATGAAAGCTGTAGTTGGTTGCTAGTAGTTGGTTTAATGTGGAGTGTTGCAAGGATTCCACTTCAGTGCCAGTACACAGTATGTGTTCAGGCAGTTTTGCATCCACTTGAGTCTCTTTTTCACTCAATATCCAAGAGACATTTTTGAGAGTGTAAAGCATAAATAGTTACTTAGCAGTTTTTATATGGTGCATTATTTCAAAGGCCATATCATTGACATCTCTGGTTCACAACTGTGCTGTCCTCATCAGTCAACCTGGGAGGATCATTAAGAGAAAATGGAGTAGCACTTGAGCAGAGGGATCGGGACCTTCACTTTATTATGAAGTGCAAAGGTACAAAAACACTTGAGACACTGTACGATGGCAAGCATTGCAAACATTGAGCAAGAGGGGTGAATGAGAAAGTATAGGAGTGAGAGAAGCAGGTTTGAAGAGGTGATGCATTATTCATTGCAGTAAAGCACAGCTCATTGATTTAATGGAAATACGATTCTTATCTTTAGATCTCACAAGACAAAGGCCTTATTTCACACCATATGTCACTGTCTGATTGGATAATACTGACAGCAAGAGGCGGTAAATATTATTGCTGTGAATACAGACCTTTGAATGTGAGGGGATACCAACATTTTAAAGTGTTCTTCTCAGGAATGTTAGTGGGACATATCAATCAGTCAATTCTATAGTTCACACAGACTACTAATTTCCATTTTATTCCTATTAAATGCTACCAGGACCAGATGACTAATGCAGTACACAGCACACAGCACAGGAAATGCATTTGAAGAGTTTATTTACAGAGAATAAAAATGTGCAAGGAGGTACCAGAGATGAAAGGAGAAATGAGGCCTTTGTATAGCAAGAGATTGGGCAGATGGCTAATCCAAATTGAGAGTTTGAACAGAGACACTGGTGTCACAAAGTCCCTTTGTGAGATGCTATATCTATATCTTTATTTTTAAAGAATTCAGTAACTTTGTCATTTTGAATTGAAGGCCTCTTTTTTCTTTGTTATTTTGTTTGTTTGTTTTACTATTCATCACTATAAACAGATATCTGCATTCAAATATACATAATCTATGTGGATGGGACGAGATTTCTGATATCGAGAGTATTTGTTGTCCAGTTTCTGTTGAATCGTGTTTGAGCAGGACTGTTGTCACTTGTTGTCTGTGTGGAAAGCAAAAAAAGGGATTGCCTTTGAGAAAATGCAATCTTGAAACAAATTAGCTATTATCTGAAGATTATTAATTTTTTTATTAGCATATTTAAAGTAAAATACGTAAATACACAAATACAACTGTGTTTTAAAAAAACAATAAACAAAAATTATTTGTTGTCCTCAGAAACCAAGTCAGCAGTGTGACTAATGGGAACCGACATTTCTTTGTGCGTGTGCGTAGTGGTGAAACAGACACAGTCAGTAATGCAGATGAGATACTTGGAAAGCTTTTATTGTTGTTGTAACAGTCAACAAGGATTCAAGAACATCATCAACAATGAATCCACCCAAATGTTTTGTTTGTTGTTATCCGTTGTGCTGTTGTGTAATGGCAAGCTTGTTGTTTCTGGATACTGGTCATTTTCCTCATTTCATTTTTTTTTTTTTGTTTTGGTTTGTTTTGGTTTCTAACTTACATGTCAAATAGAAGTCTTGATAGATATTTCAGAATACTGAACATGTCATGTCATCCAAGTAAAAGACTTCTGAAGTCCCTGGCTTTTCTAAATAGCACTTTGCATTTTCAAATTCTTTGTTGAACTGGAACCGGAATGGTTTTCACCAAGAGGTAGATGAGACAACATGTTGCATCTTTAAAAACCATTACCACTTTTTTGTTTGTTTAGATTTTTTTTACGGATTTTTTTTTTTTTTTTTTTTACTGAAATAACAGCTTTGAAAAGAGAGAAATAGACAGACATTTGTAGCTGGTTTATTTTATCTGCTTCAAGCTTTTTTTATATATATATTTTGATTTGAACAAACTCTTTTTGCAAGTTTCATAATCTTATTGATTGTGACTATTTATAGTTGCACTGTGCTTGTTGACTATATGTCTGCAAAAACACTTTTTAAATAAATCATACTTACTTTTATTCCATAAAATAAAGTTTTCATTCCATTTAATTTATATTATCTAAACTCTGTCTTGTCAGCAGATAAATAACTTATCCAACTTTCATTGGGAACTATGCAAGCACAGATTAGACTTTCACAATGCCTCTTTTTTATTGTTTTTTTTTTTTTTTGTTACATACATACATATAAAGCCTAGACATCACAGCATGGCAAAGGTGAGTATTGTATTTCTTAATTGGCAGTGTATAAGAGAATATATTTGACAAGGTTAAGGATTTATCTGTTTTGGGGAATAAAAATGCGTGGCAGTTTAAGCAGTTTATTCCAACGTAAAGTTTTGAACATGAAGGATTATATTCTGTAACGGAAAATATGGAGAAATTGTGTTCCATCTGTGTCAATATTGACAGATCCAGTAAGATGTTTGGCTCCAAGGGTCTTAGCTAGTCTGAGAAGCACTAAAGCGAGAAGAGCCAGGGGGCGATGCTCAAGTGTCTGTGTATTTATTGCAAACAGAAACACACATACATTCAGACTCAACACCAGATAGATTTCAGTTCTTTCATACAAAACACACATAAAGTGAGCATACACACTCATCATCAGCCATAGACTCACACCAGCTCATCGAGGCGAATCAAACAGGCATCCCAACCTCAGTGAAATGTTTAACCTCTTCAGCCCTGCAGGGGAAGAACACCTCAGTCTTTCTCCTCTTCATTTAAAATAGCCCCCAGGTTTTTAGGAGACAGGGCTTAACCCTTTCACAGAGAAACACATATTACTTTTTCCTGTGGTTACTCAACATACCCCAGAGCATATGATGAAAACACAAGGGGCTTCTTTTGATTTTTTTTTTTTTTTTGTATGCCGTCCCTAGGTGTAATTCTCTGGGTGGTGATGACTTCTGAAAGTGGTGAAAAGGTGAAGGTAGAGAATAAATTACAGTTGGGGAATAAATGATAGGCTCATGCTATATCAACTTCATGGTTAGATTTGGAGACACAGGAGCTACAAGATGATTTGTCCTTTGAACAGATGGAGCTGAAAATCAAACTATGAGCAAAGCTGAATTAAATAGATGGAGAGTTCAGATTTTATGAGTGCAAAGCATCATTGAAGTTCAAACACAGCTTGAATTACAGCTAGACTTTGAAACCTCAAGACAAGCTACTTATTTAAATACTGCCACAAGCTCCATCAGAGAAGCAATCAACCTTAAGAACATGATTACCAACAGCACCGGCTTCTTCGTCACTGTCAAAAAATGAACAGGTATCGTGAGACTGCAGCTGATGACAATCTCAGTGAAAAGACGGAAAATTTTTAAATGTGGGAGCCGATGCTCTTTCGATCAAAAGTTTATGTATGTGGGTCAGCAAAAGATGAGAGAATCAGGTGGTCACAGATATTATACAAAGGTAATTTCAGCCTGATATGAAGACACACTTCACTGATTTTGATAACTCATATTTTCTTTTTCTCATCATGCCAACTGTATGATTGCTAACAGGGTTTTTCAGTTTCAGTTTTTGTCTTCTGAGGGCAACGAGGTGCTGCTCTCCTAGAAAATGTGAGTTCAAGCTGTGTGTGACCTTCAAATGTGGGTGTGTAATATTGGAACCCATCTTCACCATAAGAAAAAAAAAAGTATTTTATGACCCATCTTCACATCCTGTGTAAAAGAAGAACTCTTTTGCTGCAAGTTCTTCAAATTTAAATTTTTTTTTTTTTTTTCCCAGTTTGTAGAATGAAAGATATAGGTCTAGCATGAAGAATCTGTTCTCCGGGCCTTCTACGATTGTCTAGAAATCACTTTCAAAGACTAAATCTGTTTGTTGATGGTAAAATGCTGCAATTAAATGGATGATTGACATAATTTCAAGTGTAGTTATATAGGAGGTACTCACCTATACTCTGCGTATTATCCAGAGGAGCAGCTGGCATGCTCCTAGTTTGAAAAGGCTGACAGGAGTATCAGCAGAGAAGCTCAGCACTGTAGTGTTGTGGATGGGGTTGGCAGCAAAACATAAAATGTCAAGTGTAAACTGTATTTTGAATGTTTTCAATGCTTTGTCTTGCTGTCAACTAAACTGAACCTGACTTTTTGTAAGGCAAAGGTAAATTGCATTTAGTTTGACATTCTTGTTGAAATGTTATTAAGTTTTTTCGAGTTGGATTAGCAGTGATTTTAAAGTTGTAAAAAGCCACCAGCTTGGAGTTTCAGATGGCTATCTGGTCAAAAGTATGCCTTTTTTTAAACAAAAATTCTTGTTTGAACTATAGCAAAATGAACAGACTATTTTTTAATAAGAAAAACACTGGTTTAATTTTAGTTAATCACACCAGGGGAACTGAAAATAACAAACTGGCAAAATATAAGCAGTGGCTGCAGCTGGCTAAATGAGAGGAATTACTTTGCAAAGGGAATGGAAATGTCACAGTTTCATTAATAACCAGTACTTTGTTCCTTTTGATCTCAGGTAATCTGCTCCATCTTCTCTTGTCCAAGCAAAATATCAAAAATGTATTGTTTGTTAGTTTGTTGGCCGAATAGTCTATTGCTGAGAAAAGAGTCAACTCAGCTGCTTTGAATCTGCATCACCTGACACACTCTTTAAAAAGGCAATGCCAGAGTCCAGGAGAACTGGAATAACACAATAAAAAATAACAGAAATACACAACAGGAAGTAAGACAGAGAGAAAGAAAGCAATGCAACAGTCTGTGGAATAACTTTGTAATGCTATAGCCATAATATAGCCTTGCTACCCGATAATTAAATTAAAAAAGACTTACAATTCCATAAAATGAATGGTATGAAATTAATTGCTTACTTTGAATTTATTTATCAAACAAACAGTGACAGTTGTGGTGTTTCCCTACTGAATTAACCAGCACGTCAAGATGAATTAGCGTTGTTGCCACTTCGCACTCCTTCTCTTTCCTTTCGTTCCCATCTCATCTCATCTCTTCTTTCATCCGGACCAGATGTTGAGGTCCACTTGACAGATAAACAGCATCTCTCATCGAGGCTGTGAAGAGTCTAAATCAGCCCCTTCACTGTCACTTTGAATGTTCATTATCATGCGTTATCTCAACTGTCACTTGCACAACACAGTTGTCTTTTCAGAAGAGTCTATAAAAAAATCAGAGCACAGAGCTTTATTCTTGCATGTATAGATTATCATTTTTATTTGTATGTATTATTTAACAACCGAAATATAGACACGTCTTTTCTATGTGTATTATTAAAATGTTTCTGTTAATCTGCTAATAATTCACAATAGCATGAAAAGTACTTGGATATAAATGCTACATAAAGCCTCAGTAGGCAACTACTTTTAAGAGGTTATTTAAGGAACGCAGTTTGGTTGGCTTTGTGGTCTATTTTATTAAGTCTGTTTAACCAGCGATATATTCAGAGCAAAGCAAACTTGACATTGGAATTGAAATACATGAATAAATTATGTTATTATTTAAGGTAACAAAAACTACATGCCCAGACTGCTGAACTTGACGTTTTAAAAGAAAAGGGTGGAAAAAGCCATTAATTTCTAGTTCTGTTACATTATAACACATAATAATAATAATAATAATAATAATAATAATAATAATAATAATAGGATCAAAATAAATGATAATGTGGAGAAAACATGAACTAGCCATGTTTGTTTCATGTTCATGGCAACAGTTTTTGGGTTTTGTTTTGTTTTTTTGTTTTTTGAGGGGGGCATGACTCAGTTTGTCTAGAATATTTGGGCCCTAGAACCAGACGTTGCAACTCAATAAATAACAATGTTGCAAAGCAATACACAATAACTGAGAAGCCACCACTGTACTAGAAGTGTAGTCTTTGATAGATAATTCACTATTACCTTATTAGAATAATCACAACTAACACGAAATGTGGCGCAGCATGGTTAGTACATGCAAAGTGTGTTTTGTGTCTCTGTGTGTGTGTTGATCCAAAACTGCAGCTTTATACTTATGATCATCCAGGTTTTTGAAAAACAAAAACAAACCAGCTCCAATGTGTAATGACGCTGTAAGTTTTAAGATTTTGCCTTTTTATCTTCCCAGGAAAACAATTTTAGATATGTCCTTCTCACGGCTGGGACTCTACTAAAGAGACATTATTTCACATGTAACCCTATGAATATACCAGTTCAAAGGCTTCAGCAATATGTTTGCTCGTTTTAACACGGTGGGGGTATCCTGCTGGCCAATAATGGGCCATATTGGCCACCAGTATTTTTTGTTCATTCACAGTTACATTATTGTTTGCTTGCTGTGTTTGTTTGTGGTTTCATATCACAGGCCTATGCACATACCAAAACCCTCTGATCTGTGTTCACTTAGGAGCAGCTGGATGCCACAGACATTGTAGGGTTAATTGCTGACATATCTGAGAAACTGCAATGGAAATATTTGACAAAACGTAGATCTGTGTGGACAAATATCAGACTGATCAGGTTTCTGGATGATGTCAGGTTGACTGTTGGAAGAGAGGTTAATTTTACCATACTAATGATGCATTGTTGTAATAGCATTCCTGCTCAGTACAAGAACTAGTGCAGACATTTGGTGTAGGTTTTTGGCTGAAGAGCCAGTGGTGTGAAGCTACTGTCTGCGGGATTGTGACTAAAAGCCTCAGAATCCTGCTGCAGTGATACCGTAGTGCTGTAGATCTTCAGTTTGTCTTAGATAACTAGCCTATTCCTCCTGGTGAATGAGAGCTGATTGTGACTGGGCTGGGGGGACGGCCGAATGATGGTCACCCCTCTCCAATCACGCATTCATGTTTTTGGACAACCCGGTACTAAATAACTAGATTTGTTTCCCTGAGGTGGCTGAGGATCAGTAGGCAGAGCAGGCTTCTCCTAATCAGAAGATTGGTAGGTTTGATCCCTGGCTGCTCCAGTCTGCATGCCAAAATAAACTTGGGCAAACACTTAGATGTAGAAAAAAAGTGAATGAGTGACTGAGACATGTTACTCAAGCAGAAAAGAAAAGCATTTCACAAGCCATTTATAAAACAGGGGTGTTATTACAGGTTAATGACTAGTTTCCACCACTTGACACAGTGGTCTGCTAAAATCCATTTGAAGGACAGCTGTACTTAAACCAATAACTGAGTAAGAATTTTGACACAACATTAGGTTAGTTTTAATAGTCCAGTCAGAGATGCAGCGAGGAGGGTCCTACTAATTTCAATTGCAACATGAACACGATTTACATGTAGACATGATACTTTGTACAACATTTACAGTAGTTTAAGACTGTATTTACCAACATGTAGTAAAATTACTCATTTATTTTGTTGGATTTTCCCTGATTAGGCCATAAAGTATCTATCATGTGTGGACTGTTTTCCTTTTAAACTGACTGATTTCTGAAGATTTAATTGATCTCACAAATCTGTTGTTATATTATTATTATTATTATTTTTTTAAAAAAAAGATATTTTATTGTCTTTTTATGAGTTTACTCTAACATAAGCATATTAATTCATGTAATACACAAAAATACTTGGGGAACACAGATGAATCTGTTTGACTTCACAATTTTAAAATACTGTGATTGATTCATGATTAACAGCCTTATAGGTGTAGGCGTAAGAAATGGAGGGCTCACTAAGTTGCTCAGTGATGTCTTTGTTGCTGCTTAAACTTAATGAAGACGTGTTAATCAATCACTCTAAGATAATCTTCACTTCTCCATGATTTCAGGCAAGTTGCTTCTTTTACTGTGTTTTCCCCATCTTGCTAATTTAGTTCACCTTTTGGTGTTGATGTTTCATGCTTGTCTTTGAAGTAAGTATTCACACTTTTCCCTCATCACCTTCTTTTGGGTCAAAATCGAAGTCAGATCAAAACAAAATCAACTTATTAGTGGCTGCATCAAAGGTGTCATGCTACGTCATCCTTGATCAGCTTTCACCTTGCTTCCATGTCTTCCTGTCTCCTCCAAACACTCCCACCGGCATTGCATATCTGCAATATTCATTTATTCACTCCCTCACTCTTTATTTTATCTCATTCAGTCAACCTTTTCTCCTCTATCACCTAATGCATTATCTGCTAATAACCTGAAATTTGTTTGTCACTGTGGTGATACAGAGGGGCACTGCCCATCCTATTACTTTCCTTCTCCTCCTCCAAGTAGCTTGATTTATAACACCTCATATTGAGTCTGATCAAAAGCCAATTGAATTCCAGTCAAATATTTGTATTTCAGCCTCATCTGTTTGATTTAACTGCCAATGCTGTCAATCCTGCCTTTGCTGCTACCTTCCTGAACCCTGCCACAGCTCAATGCCCTGCAATCTAGTTTCCAGATTTACTGTGTAACAGCTCCTAATGACCGAGAGAGTCCCTGGATCCCCAATTGGTGCATTCAATGCAGAGGCAGTCAAGGTTATACAGGAATATAAAGCAGGGATTTGTTGGAACAATGAGCTTTATTGAATGACTCTAAAATAATGTGCATAGTTTACCAAAATATCAAGTGTGAAGTTTTATCAGTGCACATGTAACAGAAATTGTAATGCACGTGTATACAAATGTCCTTGAAGTAAAGACCATGACGTTCTCCTTTGTTTAAATATTGTTTTTCAAATAAAGGTAAACCTCTCTCTCTCTAATCTCACCACCATTTCTCATGTTGAAATAGGTGTGCCTGAGTTTTCAATGGTCTTCATTGGTTTCCTTTAGAAGTGTTGAGCGTTACCCCCAAGCCAATTGTATCAATGCTTTTTATTACACTCTAAACTGGAAATGAAGGACTGTGAAAGTCTACTAGTACTGGTACTATGCAATTCTGTGGACTGCCAGTGTCCATGGTAAAAGAGAGTTTAGAAAATTACACACTTACAGTTACAAACATGTGTTTGAAGCTCATTTTATTCTTTGTTGGCGACAGTTGGGGACTGTACGAACTTGTTGTTCCTAGAGTATTTAAAAGTAGAAGGGAGGCAGAGCCTTCAGTTTTCAGGCCCCTCTTCTATGGAACCAGCTTCCAGTTTGGATTCGGGAGACAGACACTATCTCTACTTTTAAGATTAGGCTTCAAACTTTCCTTTTTGCTAAAGCATATAGTTAGGGCTGGATTGGCTGACCCTGAATCCTCCCATAGTTATGCTGCAACAGGTGTAGGTGGGTGGTGGATTCCTCTGATGGATTGAGTATATCTTCTTCAGTCACCTTTCTCACTGACTATGTGTTAATACACCTCTCTGCATTGAATCATACTTGATTATATTGAATCATATAATCACTCGCTCTCTTCCACAGCATGTCTTTGTCCTGTCTTCCTTCTCTCACTCCAGCCGGTCGGGCTCCATGAGCCTGGTTCTGCTGGATGTTTCTTCCTGTTAAAAGGAAGTTTTTCCTTGCTACTGTCGCCAAATTGCTTGCTCATAGGGGGTCATATGATTGTTGGGTTTTTCTCTGTATGTATTATTGTAGGGTCTACCTTACAATATAAAGTGCCTTGAGGCGACTGTTGTTGTGATTTGGCGCTGTATAAATAAATCAATTGAATTCTTTCACAAAAAAGTCAGTTTGTTAATCTTTTCACTCTTCTTTATTTCTTAATCAACTGTAAGATATATCATTGCAAAGTAGAACTGTTTGGTAACCACAGCTATGCAGTGGTAGACCACATAAAGGCACAGAGTTGCGTTGACAAGAGCTGAGGTCAGTAGTGTGTAAAAATCACCATTTCTCTGCTGACTCAAAAACGGCAGTTTCAAATGTTTGCTGGGATCAACATTAACACAAAAACTGTGTACCACTTTGTGGAATCAGTTTCTCTGGCTGCGCAGCTTCTGTAGGTGCAATATGTAGGTGGCACATATCTTTATCTGTATAGTATAGCTTAAGTTGTTAATGCTTATTAGTTATTTAGAGAGTTGCTCCAAATGAGTAATCGTTCTCCCTGTGGCTTTAGCCCATCCATAAAATATGCAGTGAAGGAGAGAGGTTCACTCTGAACTTGTCACTAAGTAATGTTCAGACAAGACACCTTGGTGTGATACACTGGGTACCCTTGGTTACATTTTTATCTGTGTTGGGAGGTCCAAAAAACTTCAACAAAAAAAGTTGGGGTTTTTTGCTTTGCTTTGTTGTTTTGTTTTGTTTTTTCCTACAGTATTCTACTCTGGATCATTACCTTGCATGTAGGAAAAAACATTTCTAACTACACCCAGTGCATTAAAATCTGCAGATTAAGGGTCTTGACCAAGCTTAATATGTAATGAGTTGGAAGTGACAAAATACTTTAATTCATGTGCAAATACAACCAAGAAAACATAAATGTCAGTAAAATAAAACTGTCTAATAATAATATTAAAGACAACCTGCTCACCTGTGGATGACACTGTAGACTCTTTATATAGTCCTGAAGTCTTTATACAGACTTGAAATATTTTGCTTTTGGTCTTCAAGGATACCAACACACAAAGCAGTCTTTGTTTCACCTTCAGTGGATTAGCCAGCAAATGCAATTGTTCCACTCACCCAACAATTTTTTTTTAAAGTAAGTGGATATGACACTGACACACCAGGGAATAAGTGTGCTTCATTGTCTGGACTCATTTATTCTGACTGATCATGACAGTAGCAGGGACATAGACTAGGTTGAGGATCCCCACATTATCCAATCAAGCTACTAGGGGTTGTAAACCTACAGGAAGTACTTCATTGCCCTTTATTTATACCCACCTATCACCTATTTAAGCCTACTGATTATTTTTCCTTAGTATGGATTTTTCATGTGCAGTGATCCAACCCTGTGACATTTCAAGAAAACAAAGGATTTTAGCCATCTTATTTAGGTGTCAGAACACATACTCTTCCATTAAAGCAATCAACTGGCTGCATGTTGTATTCTAACTGTTCAATTTATCATTAGGGAAACTATCTGCCATATAGCACTCCAGTGCTGCAAATGTTGGATGTTTATCAGTCCAGGTACAACTGATGAAAAATTCAATCATTTTTCAATAAGAATTTCTAGTGGTGCCTGATATAAAGCACGAAGGAGGAGTATGACTTATACAACTGACATCATGTCATGTCTTGCATATTGACAACATAGCTATACAATCATTGAAGAAACAGCTCCTCTTCTCCTAAGATACCGCTAAAAGAAACAATGGGAGACCACCTACAATACCGATACTCAGACTTATGCATTGCATTACTAAGCGACATGGGTGTACTGGAATTGGGGTAAATCTGGTGCTATTATTAGTATTGCTAGTGCCTCTGCAGGTCCGCAGAGATTTGTAATTTAAGTTGTTTTCCCCATCAAGGTCAGCATTGTAACCAACATTCATCATTATGACAGCACGGTTATTGTATGTAAGGTCCATAGTAATATCTAATACTGTTCAGGGGGACTGACCAACCATGTGCCACAAAACTTGGCTTTTATTCTTACTGATCGCACAGGTTATTTATTTGAAGGGTTCTCCCCTGCTACTTGAAAGAGTGCTAATCAGTCAAGGCTTTAGTTGTAATGAAAACCTGCAGATGGCTGGCTCAATGCTCTTTGGCACATGACTGGTCACCCCTGGCTATTATTGTATTTGTTATATTCATAGTAACCCATCCACTTGACCCATAGGCTGGATCTTGGTGTGCACTGTCAACAGAGTTTCTGATATGAAATTTCACCTCCTAATCCCATAAGGCCTCTTACCCCACTAGTTTCTGAACTTAAGTGGATACAGTGGTTAGTTATATGAGGCTCAAAACTGAGGGCTTATCATTGGCTGGCTTAGTGAGCATTATTCAAATTTTCAGTGTGTAAAACTATGAGCTTGACAGTTAAAACCCATAAAGCCCTATTAAAGGGTTCAGTCTGTGTTCAGACAAGTAGAATTATAATGCCTAATCATTGTTACTTAGCAAGCCAATGCAATGTATGGGATTTTGTATGGGGTGGGATTCTTCAATTAAGTCTCTCAGTGACTATTAAAGTGAACCTCACACAAATTATTACAAAATTTTTATTTGTGCTGAAAATCCTGAATCTTTCCAATACATTTTTAGCAAGTTGTGAAGAAAATGATTGCAATAGTTATTATTTCCTCGTCGTATCAATGTTTTGATAAAATGGGGTTGGGTTTTTTTCAACCATTAACAGATAATTATCTTTATCAAATCAATGTTTTTCCTTCTAAATATATATAGAATATGAGGTGAAATTAGTATTATGCTTTGGCATTTTTGGATCAGCTGTGGAACACACACCAGGCTTTTTCTTTGCACTTTTATTTGGTCATAACCACTAAACTGCATCCTGTGAACCTCCCACAGGTGTCTCAGGATCCATCTTACCTGTTTTTTTTAGTTACCCTTCTCTTTTTAATCCCTCACATTATAAATACATGGAGAAGGTAATTATCAACCATCAAGGTACATGGGTCAGCACAATTACACCATTAACATGTCACCCTGGCTGCCTGCATGGACTTAGCCTCTGGCAATAGCAAGTTGGCTCCTGGGCACTAATGAGTAGCTAGGTAATTAGAGGTTGGCTTGATTCTACCTTACTCACAAGCAAACAAGCACATATAAACTCTCTCTCTCTCTCTCTCTCTCTCTCTCTCTCTCTCTCTCTCTCTCTCTCTCTCTCTCTCTCTCTCTCTCTCTCACACACACACACACACACACACACACACACACACACACACACACACACACACACACACACACACATTTACAAATGCAACACATATCTGGATGTTGGTATGTGGCTCTTTCTCTCTGCCTAAATGGGTGGGCTAGCCATATGTCACAGCAGTTGTGTTGCATTAGTGCAGTGGGTGATATACTTTAATGAACCTGCTTCCAAGAAGGAAAAGGAAGGAGGCGTGTTTCCTAAATGTATTTTAAATGCTAATTAATGTCAAAGTTTCCAGAAGTGGAAGGGTTAACACCAGTGGGGAGCATGTGAAGATAGCCTCCAGTGGTCAACCAGAGTGACTAACTAAACAGACCCTGTGAATATGTATATGTGAAACTATGTTTATTTGATGCTAACTACCCAAACACAGCATTCTTGCTCACCAAACCTAATTTCAGCATAGTGCTTTAGTGTAGGTGAGTTGGTTTACTGAACCACAGCACCTGCAAGCCCTAAATTTACTAGGGGTTTCTGTGATACTGTCAAACCATCTGTTAACCAGTTAAATTTATCACTAAAGGTTACTCACTATCAGTTCTATGAAGAATTACATTTTCTTTCTGATATATTATAATATACATTGCTATGTTTGTAAATCTACCTACTGGTATTAGCAAGCAAAATCAGGTGGAACATGATTATCCAGAAATGTGATCAGATCAAGTATAATAAAATCACTTTTCACAAATCTATTAAAACCCCTATGAAAGTCGAGCTTAACATTTTCAAGAGCTGTCTTCATCAGTCTGTTAGTGACAACATTCTGTTTCGCAGATATAGATCACATTTACATTAATATTCCTCATGGCTTCATTCTGACATACCCATGACAGTGACAGAGCATGCACCATCAGTAAAGAATGAAATTAGAAACCTGCCAGCAGTATGGGCACCTGACTAGGAGGCCTCCTGGACAACTCCTTAGGAAGGCATTCTGAGCACTGGCAGGATACCATGGGGCGGACCCCGGGAGGGCTGGAGGGGTTATTAATTTCTTCCCACCTGGGAATGCCATGGAATCCACTGGTAAGAGCTGCAGCTGCACAAAGTTGTTAGTGGACACAATACCTCGGCTCATTTGCTTAGATGGCTGCCTTTGGAAACAAATTCTAGATAGGTGCTGGAGGATAATAACATCAACAGAGCGTGCACCATCTGTAAAGAAAAAAAGAACTGCTTGGTATGATACAGCATACCGACAATCAGATCTTCATCTGGACAATCTCTCCCATAAAGGCTCATTTACTAATGTTTCTGCGCTGGGTAAAGGCACTGTTCGTGCCACTATACATCATAATAATACATAACATCACCATATTGTTTAGACCTTGTGGTCTTTATTACAGGTTGAAGTAAAAGCTGTGAATTAAACACTTAAATGACTCTTCTTCTTCATGAACTACCTCTGTAAGACTTTAGTCTAACACATGGTAGAAGTATTTTACTATACTGTAGAACAGAGATTAGTAAATCCAGTTGGATATACTCTCATCAAACGAAGAACACTCCCCTGCATCATATTTGCTGTACAGAATCTACCACTTGATCTTTACCAATTTTGGGTTGCTAATTTAAAAAATACAGAGTGCTTAGAGAAAATGTGTCTCAGCTGTTCTGATACTTCTGACACATAAAGGATCAGTAAAGGTTTTCACCTAGGCAGAAGTTGTCTTTCTTCTCTCCTGGATCACCTGGACAATTAGCTGCCTTCCCAACTTTGGCAAATGTCCAGCTGGGAAAACCAGATTTACTCAGGTCCTTCTTGATATGATGTTTTTCAGTTTCCTTGGCTTCTGTATCTTTGGGAATGGTGTTGGTCATCAGGACACTACAACACAAAGCTAACACCATCCCCACATATACAGCGGCCAGGGAACAGCTGAGACGCATTTTCTCTAAACACTGCATCTTTGGCTCTGGCATCTCATGGCTTTCAAACCCCAAAACACGCTACATCAAATATTGGTCCACCCAAAAGATCCGGTTCCCGGCACAAATAGAGTAATATAGTGTACGCTAAGTACCAGGAGGAATGCCATGATTTATATATCAGGGAAATCTCTGGCTAAGCAGATGGCACAACACAGAGGAGCTAACTCATCAGGCCAGATTCATACCTACAAGCCAGTGGACACTCTTTCAATGATGAGGATTTACGCATCCTGGACAGGGAGGAATGCTGGTTTAAGCAGGGAGTCAAGGAGGTCATTTACGTGAAAAGTGAAAGACCATCTCTGAATCGAGGAGGGTCGTACACCATCTTACAATTGTAATTGCAGCCATTCCCCAACTCTTTGTAAATGGCAATCATGGCCATTGATCAGTGGTCATGATAAGTGCATATTAATGATCAATAAACTGACGTCACAGCCCATAGTTTATCGGTGATGCTAGTTTCAGTCATTATGCAAATGTACTGTTTATAAGTTTGGGGAAACTTGAGCTGAGACTGAAGAAGTCATTTGGATGAGTGATGAAATGTTTCTCCCACTAAAAATGCTATGTCCAGATGAACAGAATCAACAGAATCTACCTCGTCCTTTGTTATGTGGAAATCAGTGAAATTATTTTGGGTCAAATGAAACAAAAATCCATGAATCACAGTTATTTAAGAACACAGGGCACAAAGCCTTTTAGTGCTTCGCTTGCCTCTTTATTGGGTCTGATGGCTTACTGCCATGCACATGTGTACAGAAAAAAAGACAAACTGACACACACACACACACACACACACCACTTTTGATGAATCACACAATCACTTATGCTAGCATAATCTCTCAGAAACGCACATTTTTTTTCCTTTGCATTTTGCTAAAATAGCAAGTGACAGAGACGCAAATGTCAGGGCTGACATTCTGTATCCCTTCTCTTAGATGTGTGTGCACCTTATGCTCCACTGTGGCTTAGACTTTTTGTGCAGGCTATGCGCATTTACACTATTTCCTTTCTGGGATTATGCATATGTGTGTATTCATACATATGCATGTGGTCATGTCGCTCACTGTCTTTGTTTCCATGCCTGTCTCTTTCTCACCCTCCAGATTCGCCAGTCATATTAACATTAGCTTCTCCGTATGCTGTGGGGATAGGGCAGATCTTAGCCAGAGAGGAAATGAAGGATGGGATAAATGAGGGAGAAAGAGGTCACCGTTGTCAGAGGAGGATAAGGGTGTGAATATTGTCATGTAGAGAGCAGGAGGGAGTGGCACTTTGTAGGCAGGAAAAGTATAAAGACAGGGCTAGTAGGGAAGCCAAGCGAGCGATTGTCAAGTAGGGAGTGTCAGGTCTTAGCTGGAGCATGGCTAAGTGGAGGGGGCATGGCTCAGTGTCATTCAGTTTGAGTACTTTAACTAGTAAAACCCACTGCACCATGTGTGTTTAACAGTCAGAATATACTGCCATAAAAAATATATGAAGAGGTTTCACTCTAAAAAAAATATTTGTGGTGTTTGTAGGTAGAACTTAACAAAAAAGCATTTTTCTGCAAAAAAAAAGTAAGTAGTCTACATGTACACGCTTCAGTGAGTTGACTAATCGATGTTAAAAGTCAGTGCAACACAAAAATGTAAAAACAGCTCCTTAACTTAAATGTTTGAGTATATTGAACAAAATACTTTTGTCATCAATCAACAACAGCAAATATTACGTTTGTGCAACATGTAAAAATGAGTTTCAACATCCTTCCTGTTTGAATTGCCCATACACTGGACCATAACAAAAAAAATAATTACAACTGCCATAAAAAACAGAAGAAGAAACAGAAAAAAGCAGAGCTTGGCAACACTAGCTGGTAAGTTTCTTATTTTATTGTCTTTTATTAATATGTACTGGTTATATAAGTTTACTATGCAAAATATATTTGTCATGCTACAAAGAATTTGTATTAATGAAATTAAGCATTTTAAAATTAATTTTAATAAATTAGATACATAGCTGGTCCTTTTAGCCAGCTAATACAATGCTCAATATTGTTTTTCCCTATATCTGTGTAGATGTTTTTAAAAAAATTTTTTAGTCTGACAATGGCAGCTACATGCTGTGAATTGACTGTGTCTCTCCGTGTGTTATGCTAGTTGTTACGCTACAAAAGAAAAAGGGATGAATTTTTTTCTGCTGTTATTTAAATCTGTCACTCTGGTGGTTACTTTGGTTAGCCATAGGTGTGTGTGAGACCATGCAGACAGCAGAGGGCAACCCCGTAGCATATGTTCATATCGTGCGCAACAGTTTCTGGATTCTTGTGGCCTCGTGGGAGAAGAGGTGTGTTTGCCCTAGACTGTGTTCGGTGAGTTAACTAAGTACTGAATTCTAAATAGATGAATTACAAGTTATATTCGTACACTTTAAAATGTCCATAACATTCGAAAACTGGACTTACCTGGAATCCCTGGAACAGTGGAGGTACTTGAATCTATGTGAAAGACACTTTTGAGGTTGATGTAAAGTTTATTTTGCACTATAAGGATGCTGACTTTGGAGAAGAATGATATCAAGGACAAGGACACACTCAAGGTGGTTCAGATTATTGAACCCCCCACAGTTACTCTGACATTTAGTGATGTAGGGAGTTCCTTTATATCTGCATCAGAGACCTTGGTCAATGCTTCAGTAATGTCAGAGACTTCCATTGTGTCCTGCGGCACCAGTTGCTCATCTGGATCTCAGGATACAGTCATTCTTTCCTCACCTAAACATCTGAGTCAGTGTTTACTGGCCTACCAGTTTTTCTGTTCCTCTCTTTGCTTATGACACTGAGCTTTTACTTGCTTCAGGAAATGAAACTTTCAAAAAGGATGGAACTAAACTTAACTTTATTCCAGTTCTTCCAGACATCCTTGAGAAATTGGCTGAAACGATCTTTCAGTATGTTACCTACCCAACATCCGCACAGTTGTAGATGTAGCTGAAGCAGTTGTTCGACAGCATCCAAGCTTTAAAGAACCGGGATCCTGTAATGGATGCTATGGATGGCAACAAAGACTAAAATATAAAATGGGCAATTAGAGAAGTAAACTCAGAGAGCTTGGGTGCCCTGAGCTGGATGTGAACTCTCTCAAAAGAAAGCAAGCACATGAGAAGACACCTTCAAAGAATCAGTGAAAAAATGGCCAAAACATTCTCGAGTCACAGACAGGAAGTGGTTAATCTGGCACCACCTGTCAGTGATTTCAAAAGTAGATGGCCTGCACTTTTTGATGCAGCACAGGTGATTTTATTAAATAATTTAAAGGATAACTTTTCTTTTTTTTTTTTTAGATAAATGACGAATTCCAAAGGATCACCACTGTTGACTTGGAAACAACATTCATGGCAAAACTGGACCAGTATTCCGCAAGAATAATGTCCCTGGCCTCTTCAAAAGGAGGTGCTGCAAAAATTAAGATTGAGCGCATAAGGAACATGCTGCAAGAGGTAAGAAAAAAGAAACTGAATATACAGTGGGGCAAAAAAGTATTTAGTCAGCCACCGATTGTGCAAGTTCCCCCACCTAAAATGATGACAGAGGTCAGTAATTTGCACCAGAGGTACACTTCAACTGTGAGAGACAGAATGTGAAAAAAAAAATCCATGAATTCACATGGTAGGATTTGTAAAGAATTTATTCGTAAATTAGGGTGGAAAATAAGTATTTGGTCACCTCAAACAAGGAAAATCTCTGGCTCTCACAGACCTGTAACGTCTTCTGTAAGAAGCTTTTCTGTCCCCCACTCGTTACCTGTATGACTGGCACCTGTTTGAACTCATCATCTGTATAAAAGACACCTGTCCACAGCCTCAAACAGTCAGACTCCAAACTCCGCCATGGCCAAGACCAAAGAGCTTTCGAAGGACACCAGGAAAAGTATTGTAGACCTGCACCAGACTGGGAAGAGTGAATCTACAATAGGCAAGCAGCTTGGTGTGAAAAAATCAACTGTGGGAGCAATCATCAGAAAATGGAAGACATACAAGACCACTGATAATCTCCCTCGATCTGGGGCTCCACGCAAGATCTCATCCCGTGGGGTCAAAATGATCATGAGAACGGTGAGCAAAGATCCCAGAACCACACGGGGGGACCTGGTGAATGACCTGCAGAGAGCTGGGACCAAAGTAACAAAGGTCACCATCAGTAACACACTACAACGGCAGGGAATCAAATCCCGCAGTGCCAGACGTGTTCCGCTGCTGAAGCCAGTGCATGTCCAGGCCCGTCTGAAGTTTGCCAGAGAGCACATGGATGATACAGCAGAGGATTGGGAGAATGTCATGTGGTCAGATGAAACCAAAGTAGAACTTTTTGGTATAAACTCAACTCGTCGTGTTTGGAGGAAGAAGAATACTGAGTTGCATCCCAAGAACACCATACCTACTGTGAAGCATGGGGGTGGAAACATCATGCTATGGGGCTGTTTTTCTGCCAAGGGGACAGGACGACTGATCCGTGTTAAGGACAGAATGAATGGGGCCATGTATCGTGAGATTTTGAGCCAAAACCTCCTTCCATCAGTGAGAACTTTGAAGATGAAACGAGGCTGGGTCTTCCAACATGACAATGATCCAAAACACACCGCCCGGGCAACAAAGGAGTGGCGGGAGTTGAAAGTCCGTGTTGCTCGGCGACAGCCCCAAAACATCACTGCTCTCGAGAAGATCTGCATGGAGGAATGGGCCAAAATACCAGCTACTGTGTGTGCAAACCTGGTAAAGACCTATAGTAAACGTTTGACCTCTGTTATTGCCAACAAAGGTTATGTTACAAAGTATTGAGTTGTATTTTTGTTATTCACCAAATACTTATTTTCCACCCTGATTTACGAATAAATTCTTTACAAATCCTACCATGTGGATTCATGGATTTTTTTTTCACATTCTGTCTCTCACAGTTGAAGTGTACCTCTGGTGCAAATTACTGACCTCTGTCATCATTTTAGGTGGGGGAACTTGCACAATCGGTGGCTGACTAAATACTTTTTTGCCCCACTGTAGCTACAGGCTATCACAGCGTTCTGTCTGTCTGTCCTCCGCTACTGTATCCAGTTGATTAGCCATCACCAGTTTCTGTTTTTATCCAGAATAAATAATAATAAATAGGCAATATCCTATTTCGGCCTCAGGACTTTCAGGCCATGCTTGGCACAAACATTCCTTTATAGTATGCCAGCCACTTTATGGTAGTCCATGTATGCTCTGCCTGCTCGCTTCTTGCACTCTGCTGTTATATGCTGGATTGTGTCAGAGACATCTCTCCAGAGCCTCCACCTGGGGTCTTACCTGGTGTTGTAGACCTTAGCCTCCTACTAATCTTATAGTATAGTTTTTAGGCACAATGAAGGAGTACAATGAAGTTAGCTAATAGTTTATAGCTAATAGTTGGCTTTAGTTAACTTTTCTCTATAATTCTTTGATCTTGACCTCTAGTTATTTTCTTTATGGAGGGTGCTGCTCCTTGTGGCTGTCATTTTTATTATAACCAAGCCTTCTATCTCTCTGGTATACCTCTTCATGGGGCTAGCCAAGGCTGTGAGTCTTTGTTTGGCAGTTTCCAAAGCCTGTTATACTTATTAGTGTTCTTATTAGTCTTCTTCGTCTTCGTCATCACACCTTTCTGCAGCTCTGACAGTTGACTACCTTACCTCTGTGCTAATTTGACCTTGGCCTCTAGTTTCACAGAGGGTAACACTCCTTGTGGTTTTGCTTTTGGTGGCTCTTGCAATAGGGATTGTCTGTAATGCTGACAATCCCTACTTTCAGAGGGTACTTCACATAGTTTTGGTAATCAGCCACAAAGAGTCAGCTTAGCCAATATCTTCTCTTTCAGGTGCTCTTGCAAGCACACACTAAAAATTGCATTTGACAGGGATCACCAGCTTTGCAGTGCTGTTTCCAGGAATGCCTTGGGTCACAATAGTGACAACATTAGTGTCACAAGTTGCATTAACCCAACATGTAGTTTGTTGGTTGGCATAAACCTGCACAAACACAGGAGGACTATGGAAGCCCAGCAGAAAAATCCCTGCCTGGGTTTAAATCCAGAATCCTCTTGTTGTAATACCACAGTGTTAACAAGTGGGCATTCTCTCTCTCTCTCTCTCTCTCTCTCTCTCTCTCTCTCTCTCTCTCTCTCTCTCTCTCTCTCACACACACACACACACACACACACACACACACACACACACACACACACACACACACACACACACACGTAACAAAAGGAGTAGGGAGGCCATTTGTTGAGGACATAAGTTTGATTAGTCTATTCATTTTTCCATTCATTGAAGGAAGCTTTTGGTCACAGGCCCTGTTCACAACCTTGGCACTTTAAGTGTTATATTGTCCCTGTTCAAGAGCTTGTATATATAATAGATCTACAGCACTTCCAAGTTTTTTATCTGGTGAGCACTGAGTTTCTTAAATTACACTCATAAGGTAAGTAAAATCTTAGTAGATTAAAAATTATAACCATGACCTTTGATTCATATTTTATTTTCTTTACTACACACCAGACATAAAAATAAAATATACATTTGTTAGTGAAGAGTTCTTCAGTAGTTTCTATTCAAATTTCTGCTCATAACACAAATTCATAAACTTCATTCTCAACATATATGTCCATTAATTACTGTATACACTGCCATGTTCTGCCATGAGCAAGATTATGAGGTAAACTATGATGGTGCTAAGGTACTCAGTTTCAACATCAAGTAGGAAAAAGTACTTAGTTGAAAAAAATCACACTGCACAAACAGTTGCTGCCTTCTTTTTTCTTTTATTCAAGATTCAAAATCTGCTTAAGTGTGCAAATACTACCTTTTATTGCCAAGTTTATATTCCGTATGTGTGCTTATGCTCATTTCCCCACTCCCCTTGCTGTTGCATTGACAATCTCAATTCCCCATAGAAATCATGAAAGTTCTTTTGATCTTATTTAAATGTTAATAGAAAAAGTAAAATATTATGAACACCTACAAATACTTAACAGATATCTGTCACAAGTGATACAGCCACTCAGTAATTTATAGTACTGGCACAGCAGTTCCCTCTGGATGGCATTAGCTTTACTAGGTAAGGTCTGATTTGATTTGCAGATTCAGTCAATCATCCAGACTGTCAGAATAATTTTTTTTGGATTCTCACCACACATCGCACCTTACACTGTATTCAATTTGCTGCGTTAAGAAAAATCTTGTGTGCTTAAATTTATGTTATCCCTCATTTCATCTAAACAGTTATGATACTCAAAAATGTCTTAAATTGCCTAAAATATCTAGATGCTTAATGTATTTCCAATAAAGCATGCAATAATGTGAAACATTAGACTTAGGCAAAACTAAAATCAACCACAATAAACTCAAGGCAGGTCTTTTTTTTTTTTTACAACAGCCAAAGGAAAGTGAAGTGGGAGAGTCTCATTGTGCCATCACTGCAATTCTAAGACCCTGTGTAGACATGGATGGGTATTTTCTTAAACTGTTTTTTCTGTGCATTTTGGGCTTTTCAAGGTTCAAGGTTCTTTATTTGTCACATGCATGGTTATACAAGTATAACACACAGTGAAATGTAGCCTGACACGCTCCTCGACATGTGCAAAAATTGGGGGGGGGGGGTGTGTAGAGGAAGAACATTATATATATATATATACAGACATTTAGTATATACACTGGGTGAATGTGCAGTAGTAGCAGCAAGCAGGTGAATTCTGTACATTAATATGAATAGACATCTGACTATTTTACAGGAGACAATATAAACATATTTAAAATTAAAGGAATTGAAATGTACATTGTTCCTTGGTTTAGAGTGTCTGGAAGAGTCCTGACTCAGTCAATTATAGATGATGTGAGAGGGCGGGTGTGTGTGTTTAGGGCACGGATGGCTTGGGGATAGAAGCTCCTCTTGAGTCTCTCTGTCCTTGCCCGGAAGATGCGGAACCTTCTACCAGATTGCAGAAGTTGGAACAGTTTGTTGCCAGGATGGGACAGGTCCTTCAGTATCTGCGCTGCTCTAGTCCGGCATCTCCTGGTGTAGGTGTCCTGAAGCGGGGGGAGAGCAATCCTGCAGCAGCGTTCTGCTGTACGGATCACTCTCTGGAGAGCTTTTTGGTCCTTCACACAGCTGTTCCCAAACCACGATGTCATGTTCTGTGTGAGGATGCTCTCCACAGCGCCTGTATAGAAAATCCTGAGGATCTTTGGAGAGACCCTGAACTTCCTCAGTTGTCGTAGGTGATACAGGCGCTGCCTAGCCTTTTTGGTCTGGGCCTGAATGTGGGCAGCCCATGTCAGGTCTGCATCTTTCATCTGCATTTTAGAAATTTTCCAAGCTGAGCTTTTGAAAAACACTTTGTAGCAAGGGCGTGGATTTGGCATGGACGGAAGGGACATGTCCCCACCAATATTCAGCGATTATTGAATTGTCCCCACCAATAATTTGATCTCTTCGAGTAAAGAAAATCAAACCCGATCTGTCAACGTCTCATTCACCCAGCGGTGCAGAAAGAGTTAAATTACGTTCTCTACTGGAGTCCTATCTCATGTGACAAATATGGCCAATGTGATTGGCTGTGCCTTTCAGGGAGCTCTGTTTTAGCAGCGGCAAGCCTGCGCTGCGAGGAGAGGAGGATGGCAGCAAAAAAGAAGAACCTGGATATAAGTATTTTTCATAGAAACTTGCAAGTCACTTAAAGCCAAATTAACTCATAAAATGTGTCCGTCACAATAACCTTACAGGCTATGCTCGGCTTTGGCCCACATCAGTCTAATATTGTATGTGTAACCCACTCCTGGGTAAGTACACCTCACTCTAGGTTCGGGGAGGAGCTGGACATGAGTGCGAATAATCATAATACACAGAAATTTCAGTTAACTGTGACTTTAGTTTCAACAATAACAGTTTCACAGCAAAACAACAACTAGGGCCCTTAAAATAAAAATAGAAATAAAATGCATTGTTCTTAATCATTGGAATTGTCCCTTTGAAAGTATTTGTTAGGTTGCAACCTTATAGTTCAGTTTGTTCCTCAGAGTTTATAGAGTAGAGGGTCAGTCAAGTCAAAACACAGATCGAATGAGGAAATGATCTGCAATGATCTGTCAGTCAGCAAAAAAAAAGGTGAAGTTTCACACTTAGTGTTTTTATAGTCTAGAGTGCACTCTTTTTTTATCCGTTCACTGTTGCCAGCCGGAGTGACTGGTGGAATCCTACCAGAAACCAGATAAGCCGTTGGCCGTCTGACTGGTTGTGCAGATCTGGATCCTGGAAATCACACTGGGAGGCTTGCCATCAATTGGAATCACTGGTCTTTTCTCGTGGCGCTCAAAGCTCACTAAAAGACCCGATCTGTATTTAAAAACAGGTTTATAGCCTCTCATCTATCACTTTTTTCAGCATTCCAATTAATTATAAATTCAACAACAATAACTGCAATTTGCAATTATTTACATCCTGAAAAATTGTAGTAATCTTCAGTTAACAGATTAAATTGTAACTCATGTTAGAACTTCTGTCTAACCAACATAGTTGCAATAGACACACACATAACACAATTATTAGACAAATAAAATACAAATGTTAAAGCTTAAATTTCTTCAGAACATACCTTACACTAAATTCAGCACAAAAGCTATCAAATTGCATTTGTTCCCTAATAACACAAACGCTCATCATTGACATGACACATACAGTAGAAAAATATGCATTAACTACTATGATTAGCATCATCGTTACAATCAGTGGACATAGAAGGTAAATCAGTTAGCTTACCGAGAGACACGTGGAACACTATTAACTTAGCCGCCACCTCTGCTGATTTCGGCAGCTCTGTCTAACATTCAACTCACTATTGAAATGTTAGCCGATAACTTCTGAACACTTTTTGACAACTTTTATGAAGCCTTGCTTCCATAACCGCGGCAGTTTCTGCTGCTAATCAAGATAGCTTCGGATTTTTCTTTTCCTCGAATGGCTGGTATCACTACGCCATGTAAAAACACAACTTCCTGTTAACCTTCAAAATAAAAGCTCCTGCTAGGCACAGCAGGAAGTGTGGAAATAAACACATTTTTCACTTCTTCTGACAATAAAATAAAACAAATAAAAGAATGATTCTGAAACTAAACAAATACCTTATAAAGCTCATCTTATTTTTACCCGTTTCTCCAGCTGGGTTACATATGTAACCATACGAATAACGTGTTTTGGAAACTAACTGCACAACAGGCAGCACTATTAGTTATCTCAGTCTCCCAGAGTAGCATTTCTAATTTTGATTGAAACTGTCAGAGAAAATGGCAGCCTCGAGCAAGCCAGGATATTAGTTTACAGAGGCTGTTTAAATTATATGTCTAACATTAAAATGTTGGTGACACAATAATTTCATCCTAATGGTACTGACATATTCATAGGGTTAATCTTTGAGACAAATATCATGAGGTAGTGATGACTTTGCAAATATTCCACCTTGTAGTGCAGTTTGCACAAATTGTTTTAAAAATGCACTCACCCTACAAACATTACTGATGAGTCAAGATCTGCACAAATTGACAGAAACACTGAAGCAGCTCCACATTTTATTCTTATTGTCATGTATGTCCTATTTGTCAGGTGACAGAAGAACCAACACAAAGCTCAGAGAGCAATGGTGATACAAGATCACAGGTGAAATTGGATGATGACTTGTTGGTTCATTACTGTATTTGAAACACGTGTGTGACTGCATGTATTTGGAATGTCTCACTGTTATTCATCAGGTGATAGAGGCAGCTCTGCCATGTTGTAGCTCAGACAGAGGTGAAGAGGCGAGCTCACAGGAGACTGACTGATGTTTTGGTGCTATAGATTAACTAGTATTTATTATCATGACAGTTGTTAGGCTGCTGATGTAAATTGTTTCATTAGTGTATATTTAACAAAGAATCTGAATTGACATGTCTCACTTTTTATATGGCACGAATCAATGTGTTATTTTATCAGGTGGCAATATGTCCTAGTGCAGTCAGAGGTGAGATTAAACAATGAGATTAAACAATGCTGCTGTATGTCCACAAAGAGAGACTGGAGCCATTCAGTGTTCCCTTAGTGCCAAAATATAACAGATGTTGGTGTACTATAACTGAAGTAATGTTGTTAAGTCCTTAAAGTCATATTCTTTTATTGTCATGACTGTATTTCATCAAGAGCAGTTCTTCCAAGTGCAGTTTTTCGCTAATATAACAGAGCATTTGTGGGGCTAATAAAGGTTGATCTTATATTAGCTTATCTTACCTAAACTTTGGGCAAGGTGTTAAATCTGTAAAAACATGTATCTTACAAGGTTTCCTACATGCTGCAGTGAGTTTGTGTTTTTTCCCTTTTTTTAAAGGCAGAATTGGATCTTCCTTGTACTTCACCTTACAAAAAGGAACAAGAATGCATTACATGATGACTTTACCAGATGTTGCTATGCCTAGATGAATGTTAAAAGTTTAAAGAGAAAGAATACAATTCTAACACAATCATATAGGAAAGAGAAAGTTTCACTCAAGCACCTTGAGGCAACTGTTGTTGTGAGTTGGCGCTAAATAAATAAAACTGAATTAAATTGACTCTCGGGTTAACAAAGAATAACATTAAAAGAATTCAATTTTTGTAATATTAAATCAGTGTTAATTAGTTCAGACAAATTAAAATAAATTGGAATTATCTCATATTATTTTTGGATTATCAACAATCTGTACTTTCATAACAAGACATCAGACATTAATTTTAAACTAAAGAAATAGTAAAGATAAAAATAGTGAACATGTTGATTAAAAGTAATGTTAGTAAACAACAACAACAAATATCTTCATTAAATTATACTAACCACTATTATAACCAAAACTTTGAGCGCATTTTTGTAGAGTATAAATCAAAAGTATTTTCTGTAAACTGAATACTTGTAGACAAACTTTGAAAGATAAGAACAATGAGAAACACTAGACAAGAAGAGAAGGTAAGAGCAAGCGCTGACTTTAAAGCCTTGATTATGCTTTCCACAGGGATTTATTTGGTCCTGAGTGACGTAAATTTCATCATTGGACAGAGGGTCTGTGCTTATGTCCACATGCCTGCCATTTTTTTGTGACCACATGGACTCATCTGCAGAGACTTTACATTACAATGCGCCAACTACGCATGAAACCCAGGTGGTGGAGTTCAAGCAGATTTCAAAGACATGTAACATGAATGTCTCCAGCTGTCCATAAGTGCAAGAGTGTATAATCAAGGATTAAGATTTAAGAGGAGGCAAAACGGATCACGAGACAAGGGGGAACACAAAAGAGTGTGGCCAGTTATGATGCTAGTCTATCTGAGATGTGATTTAAGATTTTCACGTGGTTTTAGAATCCACAGCCTCAATCCTTTGTCTAACAAGGTCTAGTTTCCAACTGGATTCATTCTTTTAAGAATATATCACAATCTTCCTTCCTTCATGAGCAAAGAAGTATAAAGGCAAAATGTAATGTTATATGACATATCCCAAGCTGTTAGGAAGTTGGAGGTCAGAGCTCATTGTCAGCTAAGCTATGGTTCCCCTATGGCTAAGTTCTGGGTCATGGTGTCAGCAAAATAAGTATAGTTCTGTAATGTCATACTTTTGGATCTTATGACCACTGTAATTGCAAAAGTACAGGCTCACCATCTGAAAAGGCAGACACTGAGGTCACCGGCATTGCATGGGTAACAGGCAAAGGTGTCCCCCTTAGCAAAATACATAGTTTTGGGGGTAGTTTTTATATCACTTCTTCCAATATGACACTGCAGAGTTTCTGTTCCAAAGTCTGTGTATTAATTATGTGTAAGCTAGGAAGCTCATTTTAGCAGTTCTTTTGGTCAATACTATTAGGTTGTGAACATAGGTGAGAGTTGGAATATACAGATCAATTGGTAAACATCCTTTGCCTTGAGGTTCGGCACTTTTTCACTGTAGGAAACCTTTATAGCCCTTGCATTAAGTGAGTCAACATGGCAATCCATTTTTTTCAATGCTGTCAATCCCATCTCATCCTCAGTCATGAGCAAGGCCCATAACAATTTTCCTTGAGGCAAAATTGACTCATTTGGCATATACCAATGTAAGCTCATACACATGCAGCATGTCACCACTGTGTATATTCAAATCAGAAAGATGGTATGAAAATTTCTAATGTAAAATTAGTTTCAAAAACTATATATAACGCATCTTCTAAAGGTCTAATCAGGACTTATTTACACAGGTGTGATATGCAAAAGAACCACATTTAAACAAACACACACAAACACACACGCACTTGTTTCACTGGGCTCACTTGAATTTGAAAACCTTTTTTATTCTATTACTGTGTGTGTAGTCTCACAGACAAACACAGGGATGCACAGTTACACATGCAAACGCATGACACAGATTCGCATGTGCACACAAACTAATTCATTCCCTCACACAAGCACAAACTCATATACACACATCATGCCGCACCCCACTTCTGTTTAGGGAAAAAAGTAATTACTTTCTCTCCCTGCCTCAATGCCTTCAAAAGCCTCAGTGGGGCGATTCCCCGGTGAGCCAGTGAAATTCACTTAAACAGCTTTTGAGAGAGTAAGCAGTCTTATTGTTGCGCACTGAAACTTTGATTGGAAAGGGAGGAAAAAATGAGAAGAGGAAAGGAGGGGGCAGGAAAAGATTGGTAAATAAAACTGTTGGCCAGTATTATTTTTCTGTCTTTTTTCCACATTTCTTTTACCTCTCTCAGACTTTGTTCTCTTTGACTCGGCTAAAGACTGTAGGCAGGCAACATCGGCAGGTAAAGAATAGCTGCACGGAATCATGCTGTGTCTTTTAAAACACTGGAGGAATACACTGTGTGTGTGTGTGTGTGTGAAAGAGAGAGAAAGAGAGAGAGCATGCATGTTATTGCAATTGCTCCTCCGTTAAAAATACACATCTCCTCAATCTTTCAGAATCAATTTTCATCACAGCTCTTTACAAGCACATAACTCTATTTTAAGATAGCTCAACCTTGACTTTGAGCTGCTCACTTGGTCCACCTGCAATACTTTTCCTGTGGGGACTCTTTAATTGACATCAAATTTAACTCACAAGACGAGGACTATCCCACAGATTACCACTCTGAACAGCAAACTGGAGAATCCCAGTGGTATACCTGCGGGAGAAAATGACTAAATAAATTAACAAAGCTCATTCAAAGCCTCTGATGATGTATCCCATAGTGGACTTAGGTGGGTGGGGAGACACCTTTGAGCAAGTTATCATGTACAAGCTTCGTGACATACTGGAGAGATTTGCAGTTCTGTGTTTGGGATTTCATCACATTGCTCTACTGCTAATATTTTTGTAAAGTTCCTGCAATGTTTGGTCATGTCTAGTACTAGCGAATAGATTCAATGGACATTTCAACATGCACACAGTGTGTGAGTTGGTGTATGTTTGGAGACCATACAACACTCTTGGGGAAATACAAAAGGACTGATGAAGCAGCCTGGAGAACAGAAGATGTCTAGAGGGACTTTATTAACATATAAAGAACCTGACTGTAGGTGTGATGTGTGTAGCTGTGTGCTCCTGTGTTGTGTGTTGGTAAAACGGTTTGCTTGTCTGTGTTTGCCATTTGTTCAAGATGTTTTTATGGGTAAATGTGTATACACTAAATGGTACTTCCTCGGCTTTAAATGAAAAGGGGAAAAAATAAAACAAAGATCCAGACACTGTTAGGGCTGTTGAATAATGAAGAGATAAAAGCCCCCCTTGGCAGCTTTGTGTGGAGAATCCCTACATATGTGGGAGCTGTCCATATCCTTTCTTCCCAACCCCTTTCTTCTCTGTTTCATCTTGAATCTAGTGAATCATTCAGGGACATCTGCTTTATCTTTTGCATGTTCCCCATGTGTTGGAGCGTGGTGTTCCATGGGCTAATGTCATCTGTAATGGCAGATATTCTGATTAGAGAAGACCAAAAGAAGAAAAGGGGCAAAAAGAGATATGGTTTGGGTAAAAGACAGTGCAAGTAAGTGGGAAGTAAGAAAAAGTCTAAGAGAGGCAAAAAGATGGGATATGTTGAAGAGATATTTAGAAGAAGACTGACTCAGATTTAGTAGAAAAGAAAAGAAAGCATGGGAAAGATGTGTGCGTGGGGGTTTAGGTTTGCCTCTTTCCATTTCTTCCTTCCTTTGATCAATGACTTCTTGCCTGCAAAGAAAGCTGGAGAAAGTGAGAAAGGTAAAGAGAATGAATGAAAGGCCAAGTCATAAAGAAACAGAGAGGAAAGGAAGCAAGCAAATGAGAATTTGCTTGCTCCCTTCCCTCAGTGAAAGAGATGAAAATTCATCAAGAATATGATGAAAAGAAAACAGACAGAATATGAGGAAGATAACTTCAGGCAGTGCTACACAGAGACAGAAGCTGAGTCATAAGAAAGCATTGAGACAAATGAGACAGCAAGGAGAAACGTGAGATAAAATAGGTCAGGTGAAAATTGTGTTTAATTATTGTTAAGCAAAATGATCAAAGTTAGTGTTTGAAACAAAGTTATTTGGCAGTTGTAAGGATGAGATTATGTGCATGACATTATTGTGACTTTCTTGCACTCTCTAAATCAGATATAAAGGATATAATTATTGTAAAGTAATACTATGGGTTGGAAAGTGATGTCATAAAAAATAAATAACAGCTGAGAATTTTGCTACAAAAATATAGAGTGAAGTGAAGCAGAAGTCGTTATTTTGGTGTTCTTATAAGTTGGTCGTCAGAGGAGCATTTGCCTTTGTTGAAGTCCAGGAATGGTAGGTTGATATAGGCTGTGATAGATCAGGGACCAGCTACTGAGCTGTGCAGGGTTACTTTCTTAAACTTGACTGTTTATTTGCTATGTACCTTTGTATATATGTTGTATATGTAACCAGCTGCACCTAACATTCATATAGTTGCAATTAGCATCCTTATTTTAGTAACGATCATCTCTCTATAGTCATGAACAGGGATGAGCATTTCAATACTCATTTATCCATGCAAGGGGAATCATTTGACCATCTTGAAAGACGCCCCTCCATTCCCAACTTAAGTGATTGTTCATAGGTATAGTGTTTGTGTTTGGTGTCCAGTGGGTTTGCAATGGACTTCATCTAATTTTTGGAAAGGCTTCTTGGACTGTGGCATATCCATCAGTTTTCTAAACCTTCTCAAACTTAAAGTTTTAGTGGCACTGGATACTAGAACAGCTGTCATAGGGCAAGAAGTAGGACACAACCCTGTACAGGTCACCAATACATCACAGTGCCAACACAGAGAGACATGCTATACTTTTATATTCACAACTACTGCAAATATAGAATCACCAATTAACCTATTTGGATTTTGGCATGTAGGAGGGAAGAAGAATGAAATTCATGTAGACAAAGGGGAGAACATTAAACTCCACAGTAGTGGTGTGCAATACTGCTTTTTTGGTTATCAATCTAATACCAAGTAAATATGGGCTAGTATTGCCGATATTGATACCGATACTTTTCATTAAATAAGGTGGATGTGTCATTGAATTGCTAAATCTCAGTTAATTTTCATGACCTTAAGTTTTTTTTATGATGTTTCCTTTTTTATTATTAAATAGTTAAAACCCAGGTCATAATTAGGACAAAGTTTATAATTAAATAGAAAATGCTCATAGAAAATGAATATTATCAAAAAATTTTTTGAAAAATCTTAAATAAAAAGTGCACGCAAACCAGTAAACAAATTAAAACAAAGAAGTACTGTTGAGAAACTATAATACAAAAATTACAATTTAAATTCTCAACAACAAAAACAAAATATAAATAATATGTAAACAACTTAACAACATCTAACACAAGGGGGGAGGGGGGACAAAGTGTGCCTGCTCTGTGCTCACACAGGAGCGGCAAGTCCGGCGACCTGGCTGTTTCGTCTTTGCCAAAACCACAGCATTGCAAACAGGGACGGAACTTAAAGTAAAGAATTGATTTCACCAGGCTAGTATCGATCCGATACTGATGCTGACTTGGTATCGATACAATCAAGATTTGGATCGATTCACCCACCACTACTCCAAAGAAGAGCTCAAATCAAAAATTTGAGCCAGAACCTTAATTTGGGAAAACATTGCGAACCACCCCATGTTTATTCCATCAGTAACCTAACTGACAATTTAAAAAAAAATCCAGAATAAGAAATATTTCAGAAACATACATAGAAAAATCAAGAATATCATTCTCTGTGTAAAACTGATTTTTTTTTTTATGATGAAAATCTTTGCAGAGTTTAGAGAGACCTTTGTTTGTGAGGGATAAGGCTAAAAAGGGACACTGAATGGCGATTATTTGGGCTTTCAGGCATTGCTACAATAGGAAAACACAGTTCAGAGTAGATATAATCATGGTTAATTTGAACATTTGAAAAACATCATTAATACTTAATGATTTATGCTGCAATGCTAAACCAAGACTGAGTTCCACAACACTTACAAAGCATTGTCAGAAGAAGAGGTGACATTATGATGAAGTAAAAATAGTAGAAATAGTCTTTAGTACTGTCACAATCTATCACAGAGCTTGGATCAAATTCCAAATGAGTATGTGTTTTAATAAAGTGAAACCTGTAGGAATGTAGAAGACTACTCAAGAGATAGCATTGGCTTGTAACACATTGGCTAGTAACACACGATGAAAATATACCTTTTTCTTCTGGTGAACTTTATTTCACTTAGTGTCCCAAGAAGATGATGTTTTTTTAATTGCACAGAAAGACAAAAACCATGATGGCAAAGTGTCTGTGAAGGTTCTCAGTCATCCAGGTCATTGTAGTCAAAGGAGCTTGCAAAGAAAAGCGTCTGGACTTATTTAGGTTGCTTGAAGACGTTTCACCTCTCATCCGAGAAGCTTCTTCAGTTCTAAGGTGCAGCTGTACAGTGCAGCGAGGAATGCCCAGACCTCTACATTGGAGAGACCAAACAGCCACTTCACAAGCGCATGGCACAACATAGAAGAGCCACCTCCACAGGACAAGACTCAGCAGTCCATCTGCATCTTAAGGATAAAGGTCACTCTTTCGAGGATGCCAATGTTCACACTTTGGACAGAGAGGACAGATGGTTTGAAAGAGGAGTGAAAGAAGCCATCTATGTCCACTGTGAGCGACCATCTTTGAACAGAGGCGGTGGTTTACGACACCAACTGTCTGCCATCTATAATCCAGTTTTGAGTTCCCTCCCCAGACGCCTTAACACCCACTCACATCCTGGGCCATCCGACCTCAGGAATTCGCATGATAAGGTGGGGCCAGGTTTCACAATGAGCTCACCCGAAACCCTGGCTGATTGGGACCCACACCCAGTTTCACACCTTGGCTCAGGCGATTAGAGGATCATCAGGGGTCCTTTTGTCCCTCTGTGGGGGGATACTCCCACTAGGTTTAAATCTGGGACTCCCCACCATTTCAGAATCAGAATCAGAATACTTTATTGATCCCTGGGGGAAATTATTTTTTGTTACAGTGCTCCATTATAAACCAACATAAACCAACATTAAGACAAGACAGACAATACGCTAACTAAGAATAGTACAATATATGCATATATATATACATACATACATACATAAGTCACTCATAAATAAATAGCTGGAAAAGAAACGTGTAGTTGTAGCAGTAACCAGTGTGTTAAGTGGATGCGTTGTACAGGGAGATGGCCACAGGCAGGAAAGATTTCCTGTGTCGTTCAGTGGTGCTTTTCGGTAATCTCAGTCTCTCACTGAATGTGCTCCTGTGACTGACCAGCATGTCATGGAGTGGGTGGGAGGTGTTATCCAACATTGTCTTTATCTTGGACAGCATCCGCCTCTCCGACACCACCTTGAGGGAGTCCAGCTCCATCCCCACAACATTGCTGGCCTTACGGATTAGTTTATTGAGTCTGTTGGCATCTGCGACCCTCAGCCTGCTCCCCCAGCATGCAACAGCATAGAGGATCGCACTGGCCACAACAGACTCATAGAAAATCCTGAGCATTTTCTGGCAGATGTTGAAGGACCTCAGTCGCCTCAAAAAATACAGACGACTCTGGCCCTTCCTGTAAAGTGCTGTGGTGTTTTTAGCCCAGTCCAGTTTATTGTCAATGTGTACTCCAAGGTATTTATAGTCCTCCACAATGTCCACACTGACCCCCTGGATTGAAACAGGGGTCAAGTGTTTCCTGGTCTTCCTGAAGTCCACGATCAGTTCCTTGGTCTTTGCCACGTTGAGCTGCAGATGATTCTGCTCACACCACGTGACAAAGGAGTCGACCGCAGCCCGGTACTCTGTCTCATCATCCCAGCTGATGCATCCAACCACCGCAGAGTCATCAGAAAACTTCTGAAGATGGCAGGTCTCTGTGCAGTGGCTGAAGTCTGTGGTGTAGAGGGTGAAGAGGAAGGGGGAGAGGACAGGACAGGTGCCCCTGTGTTGCTGATCACCTTGTCAGACACACACTGTGCGAGACGTACATATTGTGGTCTTCCTGTCAGGTAATCTACAATCCAGGACACCAGAGAAGCATCCACCTGCATCGCTGCTAACTTATCACCCAGGAGGGTCGGCCTGATGGTATTGAAAGCACTAGAAAAGTCAAAAAACATGACCCTCACAGTGCTTGCCGGCTGGTCCAGATGAGTGTAGACACGATTGAGCAGGTAGATGATGGCGTCCTCAGTTCCAAGACGAGGCTGATAAGCGAACTGAAGGGGATCCAGGTGTGGTCTTACTATGGGTCGCAGCTGGTCCAGGATGAGCCTTTCCAGGGTCTTCATGATGTGGGAGGTCAGTGCCACGGGCCTGTAATCCTGGGGGCCACTGGGACGTGGCGTCTTTGGTACAGGGACGAGGCATGATGTCTTCCACATCACTGGGACCCTCTGCAGACTCATTTGACCTTAGAACTGAAGAAGCTTCTCGGATGAGAGGTGAAACATCTTCAAGCAACTTAAAGAAGTCCAGACGCTTTTCTTTCCAAGCTCCTTTGACCATGATGGTAAAGTATAAACTGAGTCCAAGACAGAAACAACTGCATAATACTGCTAATGTGACTTTGGCTTTTTGCAAAAATCTGTAGTGACAGCACGCTTACACAAAGCACAGAACCCAAAGTGGTGTTAAAGCTGAGTGTATGCCTACCCCAGCCCAGACCCTGAACTTCAACATTTAACAAAAGCAGTGATGAACAGTTCCCATTCTACCTGTTCATGTTTCTCAAGTGGAATCACCATGGTGATTACTCCACAGTGTCTTTGGGCTGGTTTTAGCTTTGGTTTGCGTTGTTGGCATTATGTTTGTGCATAAAAATTTCAAGCAAGATCCTATGTGTCCTCACCAGGATTGGGCCTTGTGTTGGTGAATGGGACTGTAGACTAAGGTTCATACGGCTAACTGTTAATTATGTGACAGTGTGTTTCAGGTTATTTTAGAGAGTAACACATCTTCAGCAAATGAATAGTATCTGAAAGTCACATCTTCAAAAAGCCTTTCTTAAGGAAATGGAGAAGAAAAGCTGAAGTATGACAAATCATACAAGAACTGAAACAGGTCTTACACAGTGATGTTATAAATATGTATAGAAAAGGTTAGGAGGTAAGTATTTCAGCGAGTAGTATTGAGAATCCTTTCAAATTTGATGGAATTATGAATGCAGAAAAAGGAATGTCGGATTTCCTTTATGAAATACCATTTGGAAACTTTCTGATTGTCAGTGGCTTCATTTTTTCAATAAACAAAAGCACACTGCTAGTGCAGTAAATGTATACCTGGAATATATAGTAGTATACCATCAATCATGGACTGGCTTCTCCAGAGCCCAGAGTCTGTGTATTTAAAATGTTAAGTTATGCTACAATTCTTATTTGAACAACTTTAGTGGACTGAAAGTCACTGTGGAAACTTTTAAAAACAATAAATTCATCACTGAATAGTAAAATTCAGCAGTTATTAGCAAATGCAAATTACGTGGACTAATAACTAGATGATGACACCGTGAAGTATTTTTTTTCCAGGCTTAGTCATGGTACAAATAAATTCTAAAATTATAATTCATTACATCTTCTGTTTGCTAAACCACACGTCATACCAGACTAGGCTATGACATTATAAAGATAGTGACAGTGTTCAAATTGTTGAGTACTTGTCAAAATCAAAAATCTTCAGCAAGACCCTTGAAAAGTCTTTATTTAAAATACGTTTTATGTATTCTCCATAGTCTCCTCCAGGTAGGACATGCCTAAAATAACCTTATCTACGAGATATCAAGGAGGCATTATATTCAGATGCTTGAACCACCTCACTTGGCTTCTTTCTCTTTGGAGGAGAATCTTCAGAAGCTTTATGCAACAATGGATGTGAGTCATTCAGCAGGTTTGATGGGAAACAACTGATTTGTGATAAATAGAATTATACAATGAGCTTAATAAAAGCCTAAATTGTTGTCAAATTATTTCACAGACATTTATTTTCATAAAGGATTTAATAGTACTAGTTCTTCTGCTTCTTAACTCAATCTTGAAGGAAGGTTTGTGAAGTTAGTCGAAGCTTCATTAGCAGTGTGGACGAAAGACACTTTAATCATGAAAGTGATTTATGCTAGCCTTCTTCCTCCTACTTTTACATAGAGACAAGACTTTCTGTCTCATTCCTCAAATTTTAAGATATGAATATTAGGGATTCAACAACAAAGTGACAGTGATGTATTAAAACAGCTGTCCTTGTGCTGGCTGATTTTTCTCAACAAATAAAGGTGCCCTGTTTAGCTGTTTGAGACTGTCTGAATTTGTACCTTCATGCAAACTCTGTGGCTTAAACTCCTGGGCTCAGGTGTCTGTACAACAATTTGCCCCCAGTTTGTTGGCACAATCAACAAACAATTGATAGGCTAATTGAACTTGGGAACCCTTTCATGTTTAGACATGTGTTCCTGGATAGATGACGGCGATGGGACGTTTGAAGAAGAAAGCTGCCGCCGTAATCAGGATGCCCTGTCAGCTTAAAAATGGATTAGTGCTTGATTTGAGTGCCGGCACTTCAGAGTTCAATTGCAATGGGGTGGAGGGATGAAGGGGATGGTTTGGAAGACAGAGAAAGGGAAATGCATTTCAGATGGGGTGGCGTTTGGTGGATTTGAAAACAGGATGCATCCTTTGCTCATTAGGAAAAAGAAAATCTGTTTGAAGTTGCAATGTTTGACAGTGCTGGCAGTAAATATGAAAACAAGGCTATATAATGAAATTTAGGTGCTCTTTTAATGACAAACTTCGAGGAATGACAGGAAGATACAAAATCGCTACTTTAAAAAAAAGGGTTAATTGTTATGGTTAAAAATATGTAATTTTAAAAAAATCTGTTATACAGTTTCAGATGGGTCTGTACTTCACAGTACTACAGGGCTTAAGCTGTGTGATGCTAGCTATCACTGGAGCTGTAAATTATACACAGTGTGAAATCTCAACATTGCAGTTTTGTGCCATCTGTTTATCCTGACGTGTTTGATATGCAGGACTTCCTTACACATGCTACATTAACACAGAGGTGTGATTATTTTCTTATATAGGCTTGTGAATTTTTTAATTTTACTTCATCAGTCTGTGTATTTTTACTAATGTTAATTATTTCATTTAGTGAGGAGTATATGTATATGTATATATTAGTGGGGAGCCTAGTTCTAAAAACAGGGACAACTTTAAAATACATTTTCTTTACAAATTTGTATATTATCAAGGATATGACCGATCACTTGATAATTGATAATCGAGTTCCATAATTCTTTGGCTGATTGTCTTTCAGATCACTCCTCAGAGGAGCTCAGAGTCCACAGGGAACATCTTAATTACTCCCAGTGTAATAAAAGGAGAGACAGGAGGGACATGAAAAAGAAAGAAAAATAAATAAAAAAGTAGAATACTATTATTAGATGCAAAATTGCAGTCTTGGCCGATGAGTGCTGCAGGCCAGTTGGTTATGAAATGTTAATATAAGTCATAATATCAAGCAAATTATTTTCTGTCTCTGTCTGAGTTGGCATCAGTAGTCAGAACATTTTGTCAATTACTAGATCACAGTCACCTGATGTGGGTACAGCAATAAGGTCAAATGTTTAATGGCAAGTTAAATTGCACTGAGAGTTGGTGAAAGTGAGCATATGTCGATGACTAATAGCAAATGTTGTTTCATGTAAGGATTTGCTTACTGGGGTGCATGAGCAGAACTGTTAATTTGTCATTACGCATTATGAAATACATTGGAAGACATGAAAACAATTTACTTTATAAAAAGAAACGTCTGTGATGGCAAGTGAAATACGACGAATCCCTTCTGACTGCACAAACTTGTCATCAATTGCTCCGTTCCACCCACTGAATTCCATCTTTAAAAAAAAACTTTCAGCACTGCAGGAATAAGAAGGAATGGTTTGATATAAGTGTTCGATGCCAAAGCACAGTGGGCTGTGACTTAGAAAGGAGGCACTCAAAGAGATGATGCTGTCACAGAGATGGGCCAGAAAATGCACTCTATTATGAGTGATGTTACACCGTCTGATGCAACCGAAGTTCACCTGGACTGCGACTTCCAGAGGCGTGAAGAAAATGCTGGAGAGAGAAAATATTTCTAGTAATATTTTTAGCCAAACTTATTGATCCTTTGTCATGACCGCTCATTCATATTAGATTTCTTTAATGTGATAGGATTGCTTTTACACTTGTCTTTGGCTCACTTAGAATCGTGTGCAATCAAGCTGACAGCAAGTCGTACATACACAACACATATTTTCATGTCACAGCTGATGTTTTGTAAGATGCTCCAGGCTATATAGAGATCCCTACCACAGATTTTAACAGCAATATTAGACATGCAGCAATAACAATCCTTTTTAATGGATAAAGGCCTCATATGTTATTATTGTAGGGTCTACCTTACAATATAAAGCGCCTTGAGGCGACTGTTGTTGTGATTTGGCACTATATAAGTAAAATTGAATTGAATATGGCAGTTGCAGTGTTGGAGGTAGTTTTCAATTAAAAAGAACACACAATTTGTGTTCCATGTGACAGCTCTGTGTTTTGTACCGTTTTCACTTTTCACTTGCTTTTCAGGTGTTTTTTTACTTAGGAAAACTAAATATACTGGATAGTGTCAAGAACTGGCTGAGAGTAGGTGACAAGGACGGAGTCCACACACAAAGTTTGCTGAAATACAAAATAATTAAACATAAGCTAGCCAAAAAACAAACATAGCTAATTTACAAAGTAGTAGAGCTGTTTGAGAATAAATTTCAAGATTAGAAATTTCAAGTCAAAATGCTATTTTGAGGAAATAAAAACCATAATATTAGTTCAAGAAAAAGTAGAAATGTTGATATAACAGATGTCATTTCAAGACAACCTCTACAAAATGTCTTGTGTAGATGAGTTAGTGAAAAAAATCGATCAGCTGTCTTATATGTGTCTTGTGATACAACGTACTGGAGAGTCCTCGTTTCATTTCCTTGTAAATAAAATCCTATTTTGAAGTATGATTTTACAAACTTACCTAAACAAGGCATTTTGTAGAGGTCTTTAATCTCAACATTTCTACTTTATTCACAAAATATTTAGACTTCTTCTTAGACAACACGTGTGAGCTGTATCAGCAGCTTCTGAACTAAATATGCTAGGTTAAGGAAAAGTCTGTGGTTTTGATTAAGAAATTTTCCTTCAGTAAAATAAATCGGAAAATGAAGCTTAGCTGAAACGTGTTTAGTTAGGATTGAATTCTGTCTCATTGTTAACTTGCTGCATCTGAGCACAGACACCAAAGGTTTGAATCAGAGAATAAATCTGAATGCAAAATCTGAATTTGCAAATATACATTTTTGCAAATTCAGATTTTCTTTTAAAATTGGTGATTACGGGTGTACTTTTTATTATTTATTTAACAGCAGCTTCTAAAACTATTCTAAATTTACCCATCTATTGGCACAAATCCTAGGATTCAAAAGAAACCCTTCACATGCAGTCTCATCCAGTTGTTTAATGTGTAACAGAGGAAAGCTTACAGCTTTCAGAAATACACCAAATAAGTCAAAGTAAAAATGAGCAAAAGAACCAGACTTAATCAGAGCAAAAATAATTAGATGTGATACAACCATTGTCAAAACTTCCGAAAATTAGACTACAGTGTATTCAAGCCAGATCGGTTACTTGACGGTAGCTCTTTCACGAGGCCAAATTGTTAACTGCTGAATGGATGACCTTTTCATCTTTAAAGACGTAACAAGGTTGTTATATTTAACATTCCCTTTCTATTATTACATTAATAAAATAAATTAAAGGGAGACAACAAGAAAGAGCCTGGAATAGCCTATCCGATGACTTTATTCTCACGTTATTTATTTATATAGCATATCATTGTGTTCCCAGAGAGACAAAAGCATTTCTGAGATGCTGCCTTGTTTTCTTTTCATCCTTTAGAGTGGGAAGAGAAAGGAGAAAACAAGGTCCACAATAGCTCTCCCCCTCGAGAGCAGTGACGGTGTCTTCCCCTGGTGCCACCGGGGACATCTTCCCTCCTCCTTCACCCACTTCAGGGAGCGTTGTGTGTCCCTAAAGACTGCTCCCTGGAATAACTAGGTCATGTGGGAGAAAACTTCACAGCATAATTAAAGAAGTGTTTGTGGCTTGCACCTCCCTACATCTCACTTTCTGTATATTTGTGCATGTTCGTACATATCACCACAAAGACACTTTCAGGAGGAAAATTATGTGATTAGTCGCAATGTGATACCCAAATGTGCCTGACAGCCTTTTCACTACATTCTTTAACTGCTATCCCTAAACTTTGATAAACAGTGCTTTAGATGATGCAACAGTATGTAGTTCTAAAAGCAAGCACATTTCTTAGGTTTGGCTGGTCCACAGTCCTCCAGAAACTGTTGAAGATTATAGAGTCGATTTGTTTAAACGCAGAACTACACTGGCAGTAGCGCAATATCTTGTTATCATACTCCTCGCAGTCGCTCCCTTTCTTTTGGCCTCATTACCTTTTATACACTCCTTTCTGTTTGTTTTATTCTTACTCCCTTCATCTCTCCAGTTCTCCATCTCCCTGTGCGTTACTTTCTCCTCCTCATAACTGTAATGACCATCCCCCCGCTCTTTTCTTTTGCTGTGGGAGGTGAAGGTGTGTACGAATAATTCAAATGAAGGGAGAACAACAGAAGTTAGAAGCAGGGCAGACACTTGAAGCAGTAGTCGTTGCAGACAAGAGGAGACCGGCATCAAGGAGACTCATTTTCCCAGCCAGTCAGTCGTTAAGTTAGTCAGTCATTCTGAACAGACTGTACCCTCACAGTGGCTTCCTCTTAACTCTATTTCATGGATGTAGAGGGAGAGGTAGCACTCACTTTGCAAAACATGAAAGAACACTTTATGTGGAAAAGTTCTCTTTGGATTCATTTTGTCTTCGTGCTCAGTGTCAAAATATTGACACAGGAGGGAGAAAGCAAACTGTGTTTTACTCTCATGTATCAGACTTTTTGTCATTTTGAATTATTGATAATCCTATAAGGCGGGTTGTGCTGGACACGGGGCTATCCTCGGGTCTTTCTTTTACACATCTGAAGTGGTAGTACCTGTGGAACTGGCAATCTGTAGCTAGCAATCTAAAGCTCTTTTTTTGTTACAACTGTAGCGTTGCTTAGGGCTAAACAACAGACTGAGCAGATTTTTGTAAAACACCTGGCCCCAGGCCTTGCAGGCCTTTCAAAGTGTTTGGCTAATGGCAAATTGTAGAGGTTGTAGATGGCTGTGTTGGGACCAACATAATCATATGTAGCAGTGTTGGGAAAAAGACAAAGAGGTAGAATATGTAAGTTGTGGACTAAAGGTGACCTTTCATATGATATGAGCAAACAGTTACAGTGCTAATCCATACAGCTCCACTAGCAGCTAAATTATCGTTTTGTATACTGTTTATTGCTGAAGATACTTGTGACACAGTAACCAAAATAATAAAATATCTCACTACTGTACAGCTGTGCATCTTAATTTTCTTTCAAAGTCACAGCAAATCAGTGAAGTTCTGTCACATTCGTACAATATAATATTATATAACAATATAATAAATCTAATATTTATATTGTACGAATGTGATAATTATGTATATTGTATATTGTAATAAAGTGATATTATATTCTACAAACATGAAAAGCATATTGTTAGAACAATAAACTTTTCACGTTAATTAATTATATTGTGACGTACTTTAGCCTTTTCTTATTATTCTGCCTTCTCAGAAAGGGAAAATTTTATACAAATAAAATCGTTTACACTTGTTATATACAATAACTATCAAAACCTATTTACATTTAATTTGACTTTCGCAGAAATCCCACCTCTCTTTCTGGCTACAGAGCACTTACTTACCAAGTTTAGAAACAAAGCACAGTTATGCTTTATTAATATCACTAATTACAATGTTCCATATTTCCTTGCCTTTTTAGTAATTTTAAGGCTTTTTAGAGTTTTTTGGGTTGTTTGGCAGTAATGTTTCTGCCTATTTATTTCAGCCCATGAAATCGAATGCAGATCTTCCTGAGGTAAGATTTACAAAAATCTAAGTAATTTGTTTGTCGTTATCATTAATGTTGTTGCTGTTGTTGTTTTTGTGCAGTTTAAAATCATATAAACCTAGCAAGCATCAGTCAGCACTGTGCCTAACCTAAACAGATTCATGCTTTATTCACATATATTATATGTAATTATATATACTTGTTCATTGTACCTAGGGTTGCAGCCACTTGGCCCTGCCCTATTGTTCTGACAGCCCTGATTGTACTTATAAACTGCATCTGAACAGGGAACAGTCTGCCACATTAATGTATTTTTAAGTGACTTGTTTCTAATACATGAATTTTTCTCTTACAGATGTCAAAGTCTCAACCTCATGCTGCCCTCCCCCATCCTCCTAAAGTAAGTATTTATTGTTGTAGTTTTTATGCAGTGTCTTTGTCACATGCTAAGCATAAATATTGAAATAATAACTGTTTTCTAACAGATTTTCCCAAACACTAGCTATGTTTATTGTCATTCAGACCGGTACTACTGCTTAGACATTGCTTAGTGGTCATGCATGTTTGGCAGGCTTGTTATGATACCAAAACAGTAGGCCTGTCACAATAATCGATATATCGACTTAAAGCATGACCTGATGTAGATGACCTCAATAACTGTTGATGATGCAATATATCGGCCATTATAAAAAAACATTACAAAAACAAAATATAATAATAACAAGACAATAACATCAAACTAATTTAAATAGGGATTGTGTTTTTCAGCAAAATATCTTACTTTTCAGAGGAAAATAGGGAACAATCTGTAGATGGAAAAATATCCATAAAAGTTCTTAGTGCATTTTGTTTTCTATTTGTTAGAAAATTTACTATTTACTATTTATTCAGGTTTTTTAAGGTATCTAATATTTTGATACCTAATTTCCATAATCTAAATATTTTAAGAACTAGATGTTGGTTTGTCAATTGAAAGTGTGTAGATCTTGCATTATTGTGGTGTTATATTATGATTATACATTCAGTGGCATAAAATGGTCTTAAAATGACAATGACATCACTTGTCGCAATTGTTTATGGGCATAGCTGGACTGGCCACCGGGCATACCGGGCATTTGCCCGGTGGGCCGCTGGCGATTTTTTGTTTTTATGGGCCGATGGATTTTTTTTTTTTTTTTTTTTTTTTTAGGAAGGGTATATATAATGAAAGGTGTTGGATTGGCCAATTGGTCATGATCGACTCTGGGCTGGACCAATTACAGCCGAGGAGGCCGGATGCACCCGCCCCCTTGTTTAGCAATCACATGATTTTCGCGTATTGCATTCCGGGAACTAGTGGCAAAACAATCCAAGTACCGCATCAAATGCAAGCATTTGCGGCACCTCAAAACGTTCATTCTCCGGTTCCAATACCTTCTTGTTTTTTCTTTGCTGCACAAAAAAGGAATGTACAAAACAAAAGGAGAACAATGCCAGTCCATACAAAGACAGACTCGACGAAAAGACAAAGAAAAGATACCAGGAAAAAATCAAAGGAGTGAAAGGGTCAGACCCTCACGAGCACACAGAGTGGACAAAAGACGTTAGCGTGCTGCCCAACTTTCACCACGCTCATATTTATAATTATACGGTTCTTGGAGTGAGTGCATACACTCGTGAAGTTTAGTAACTTCAGGTCACTGCAACAAGCCCAGGTACAGTTTACCGACGGATGGGTATAGGACCTTGAAATGCACCGTGTAGAATGAAAGACCATCGTACGAACAAAGGTAAGTTTACCAGTCTCACAAATCGTCGTCATAAATACACATTCGCTAACCATTTATTAATATAACCTTTGAGCTCAACGGTAATTAATTAGTAGTGGAAATAATTTCTGGTAGCATTACAGAAATGTAGCAGTGACAATAATATTGTATGTTGTAATCGCACTGGACAATTAGTGATACAAAACAACTGTTTTATCCTGTGAATAAAAGTATATGTTTTTGTCAATGTACCATAATAACAGAAGCGAAACGCAATATTGTGTCAGGACAATTCACTATTTATGCACAATAATTAAAGGAGCATAGCGCGACAATTTCTGTTCAGCGCCAGACTTGCTTGTAACCTATATCACCAATTATGTTAAGAAAAATGACGCATTAACTACTACAAAACTCTGACCTTTGTGGGAATGCTTGGAGCAGACTAACATGTGAGCTGGAGTGTTCTGAGATGTTATATTTGGTATACCCAGACCATCCGTCGGCTCTTACTTCGGAAACATGGCTTAAAAAATTTCTCTTCAACGACGTAATCCGATAAAAAACAACGATCTCTTTACCCGTCGGCTTCCCGTGGCTGTCATGCGACCGGCTATTGCAGTTAATAATACAACAGCTTCTTGACATTTTTTGGGTTTCTTTTTATCGCTGTGTAACTGAGTTCAATTGAAAGCCTGCGTGCGCTAGTACCTCTTGCCACAAGTTCCCAGAATCCTTTGCGGTTTTACCCCTGAATGACGTCATTTTTTTAATCTTTATCCTGGTGGGCCGGTCTCTAGTCAAAATGCCCGGGCCGATTTTTTGTCCCAGTCCAGCCTTGTTTATGGGGCAATATACCGACCAACAAAAAGTTGTTATCGTAACAGGCCTACAAAACAGACGGTTTTATGATTGACAAATACAAAAAATAAATACATTAAAAATAAATACATTTAACTTCTCTGCAATTCTCTGATATTCAGTTACAGTTCACACCACAGCTACCTGTACATGCAGTACTATACTGTAAATTTAAATCTCTGCATTTAGCATCCCACTAGAAGAGTCACAGTTACTGCCAGTTTTTTTTTTTGTTTTTTTTTACAAATACCTGTACAAACACATTTACTCTTTTACTTTTAGCCTGTGGATTCAATTGCAGATGTCCTTAATGTAAGTTGTGCATTTTTATTACATCATATTATTTTTATTATTATTTATTTTATTTTACATTCAAATATCTCAAGCTTCTTAGTTAAATAAGCTTGATTGCTAGTAGATAGAGAATAGTTCACCTATAATTGATATTCCCGATTAATTTCTCACCTCTGATTGAATGCCTTTGTTTGTTGGCCTTTTTTGACCATAACAAGACATTTTTGCAGGATATATATGGTGAATTTATATGCATAGATACAGTCGTAGTGCTTGACACCCAAAATAAACTACAGGGTGGGCCATTTATATGGATACACCGTAATAAAATGGGAATGGTTGGTGATATTGAAGTCCTGTTTGTGGCACAATAGTATATGTGAGGGGGCAAACTCCTCAAGATGGGTGGTGACCATGGTGGCCATTTAGAAGTCGGCCATCTTGGATACAACTTTTGTTTTTTCAATCGGAAGAGGGCCATGTGACACATCAAACTTATTGGTAATGTCACAAGAAAAACAATGGTGTGCTTGGTTTCAACGTAACTTTATTCTTTCATGAGTTATTTACAAGTTTCTGACCACTTATAAAATGTGTTCAATGTGCTGCCCATTGTGTTGGATTGTCAATCTCTTCTCCCACTCTTCACACACTGATAGCAACACCGCAGGAGAAATGCCAGCACAGGCATCCAGTATCCGTAGTTTCAGGTGCTGCACATCTCGTATCTTCACACCATAGACAATTGCCTTCAGATGACCCCAAAGATAAAAGTCTAAGGGGGTCAGATCAGCAGACCTTGGGGGCCATTCAACTGGCCCATGACAACCAATCCACTTTCCAGGAAACTGTTCATCTAGGAATGCTCAGACCTGGCACCCATAATGTGGCGGTGCACCATCTTGCTGGAAAAACTCAGGGAACGTGCCAGCTTCAGTGCATAAAGAGGGAAACACATCATCATGTAGCAATTTCAAATATCCAGTGGCCTTGAGGTTTCCATTGATGAAGAATGGACCCACTATCGTTGTACCCCATATACCACACCAAACCATCACTTTTGTTGTTCTGCTGTCGCTAGCTTATGTTGACAAAGAGAGCAATACTACATTTTAGCATGCTGGCTAGCCCACACATATTAAAAATTACACACCATGCATTAGTGGAAAAAATAACCTCAGTCATGTGACTTAGACTGAACTAGTATTGAACAGGTATTCACCCACTTCACTTCTACAAAATTGGCAACCTTTCTCACGTTTCATCTCCTCATGTCTAAGCTACAGCTCTGGCTGGTGCAGGGCTAAGCAACCAAACAGGAACAGCTACAGCAGGAGAAATAATTATTTGGTCCCCTGCTGAATGTTTTAAATTTGCTCACTTATAAAGAAATGAACAGTCTCTAGATGTTAAGGTAGTTTCTTTTAAATGGAGAAAGATAAAATGGCAAAGAAAAATGTAGAAAAAAAAGATGTTAAATAAAATGTTATTGATAGCCTTGAGTGAAATAAGTATTTAATCCCACAACAAAAGATGACATAGTACTTGGTGGAGAAAGTCCTGTTGGCAGCATAGTGCACGTTTCTTGGAGTTGTTCACCAGGTTTGCAGACATCTCAGCCTGACCCATTCCTCTTTACAGAAAATCTCTGAATAAGTTTGTTGGCTGCCATTTGGTAACTCGAAGCTTCAGCTCCTTTCACAGTTTTTCTATTTGAAAGGGATGTGGAGACTGGCTAGGCCACTCAATGACCTTAATGATGTGCATCTTCTTCAGCCACTCCTTTTTTGCCTTAATAGCATGTTTTGGGTCATTGTCATGCTATTAGACCCATCCATAGGCACTGCAAGATTTTAGTCCATTATGGTGTGGTGTGTTGCCTGTTGTGTTCTACAGTAGGGGACTGTGGTCCCAATTGCCTTCAAATCATTAACATTCCTCTCATGTGGTTTTAGACAGATCCATCACCTTTCTTGTGATTATTTTTATGGTCTCTCATTCCTTGACTCACCCATTTCTCTCTGTTTCTCTCATGCTCTTTTTCTTCCTTCTGTATCTGTGTTTGTGTGTGTCGGTCTGCTTGTGTGTTTTTTAGGGGCTGAATTCACCTGGTTTCTTTTGCTCCACACCTGCAAGACATTGCTGATTACACACCTGATTGCTTTTGGGGCTTATGACCGGTGTCCTATTTAAGATGAAAGTTGTACATCATTTGATGAGTTTTTTTTAATTTCACCTTTATTTATAGAGGTAGTCCAATTGAGACTGTTTCAGTCTCAGTCTGTGTTTCAGTTACAAGAGACACATAAACAAACAAAAAAACAGTTTCAGACAAATTGTTGCCCTCCATCCAATATACAAGTTTGACGCTTCTTTATTGTGACTACTGTAAAAAAGGTTTTGGACCTACCTTTTGTTTCTAGGTTCAGTTGCCCCTTTCCTTGGAAGAAAGGAAATGTGTTTTGGAGAGACACTGAGGAGAGCAGTGTTTTTAAGCAGAGCCAGGAAACTATGTTTTGGGAGTGGACAGCAAAGCCCTCTGGAAACCATTCACCTGCTAACCTTGACATACTCTTTCACAGAAACTCATTATCATTGTTGATCTGTTTTCTCTTCTTTCGGTAACTTTTATCCCTGCATATGCACTTGTGTCCAGGAACCTCTCTAGTGCTGAAAAAATGTCTTCACCCCACGAAGCAAGATCTTGCACGGACCTCTGGACTCCAGGCTGATGGTCAATTCTTTCATTTCCAAATAATCACACCAACACTTATTACCTTCCCACCAACCATCTTTCTAATGGTCTTGTATCCTTGTGCAGAGCTACAGTCTTATCCGTGATGTCCACTGATGTCTCTTTGGTTTTGGGAATACTGGTGGAAGAAACTGATTCTGTGCACAGGTGTGGTTCATACAGATAATGAAGTGAGATCAGGAGTATCTGTAATTGTGTTACATGGGCACACAGCCAATCTATAGGAGACAAAATTGTGGCTGGGTTGTAGTGAATCAAATACTTATTTCACTCAATGATAAGAATGACAATTTCAAATTTATGTAGTGTTTTTTTTGTTCTTCTTGATATTCTGTATTTCTGCATTAGGATTAATTTACAACAGAAACTATATTGTTCAAAATTCTAAAGTCAGCAGGGGATCAAATTTCCATACTACCAAGAATGCGCCATGGTCAGGAGGGTTATTTAAATACGTTGTCATAACACCACCTAAGGGAATTTCGCTGATAGGGAATGTAAACATTGAATATTTAAACAAACTTGTCTGGAAGCCACACATGTTTGAAAATACATCCTGGCAGGACAAATTATGATAACGTAATATGCTTTAAAACTGTTAGACTTTTGTTTATTTGTATTGATTGTCAGTACTTTTTCAGACCAATCAAAGGACTATGTGGATAAGATGTGAATTTTACCTTGTGAGAGTGCCACCAGATGTGGAATAAAAAGCACAACAGATGCAACACACAGGGAGAACACTTTTAAAAATAACAGAGAGAATAAGTGCCTATTACCTTGATGAACACAGAGTTTGTCGACATGCTGTTTTCAGTAAGATTCAGTGTGTTAAAATCTAGATGCTAATCGCATTCAATATGCTGGCAGTTTTAGCATGTGTGTGCCATATGTCAATAAAATTACATTGTTAGGTGTCACAGAAAGACACAAGAGGAAATAGGAGGAAATTATAAAGTCACTGGAGATGAAGCAAGGGCGATGATAATGTTCTCGGGCTTTTTTTGTTGCTGCTGAATATGCATTTTTTTAATCTGCTGTAACTTTTAGTTGTAATTGGAAGCACACATCTAGCACCCACTTCCAGTCTCTCTCCACTGCAGGAAACGTAGGCTAACTTTGTGAAGAGCCACTCACCATTACACAATTTTTTTACATACTTGTAATATCATTACAGGACTGAATAGTGCTTTAATAAAAACCACACAATATAAAACACCCAGGGAAAAAATAACTTTAAGTGTTTTGTTTGGCCACTATGTGGCTCCAGAAAAGCTTAAGTTCATAATGGAATTCATCCTCCAACTCTGGAACTCTACTTGATGAATATTATTCTTTTATTGTAAAAGATATTTCTTTAACTGGGGTTGTGATTAGGGATAGGGATTGATACAAATTTAGCAATTCTGTTTCCATCATTGTTATCACTTATCGATTTGATTCATTTATTGATTCTCACTGGCTCTACTTTGAGACTCACCACCAATTGTTAGTAGCATATCAAAGACATTACAGTCATGCAAATCAGTTATATGCTGAATGGCCAAATGTTTGTGCATGTTGGAGGTAATTCCCCCTCTTAACAATTAACAATATAAACATACAGGTTACAGCCCCACACATTAACACAAATTTCCATCCTAATGAGGACACATGTGATCTTTCTCTTAGTATTTAGGTATGAACAAAAGGCCAGCTGCATAGATCAAAGATGAAAGCCAGCACAAAGAGACTTTAAAGCGATCACCACAGTGATTCCACTATACAAACATGAACAGGTAGAAACGGAAGCTTCAGCCTGACTGTTCATCAGTTTGTTACCTGTTGACGTTCAGCAGCTGCTGGCTTTAGTGCATGCTCCCGACACAGGGGAAACAAATTTTGTCTGGGATAACTACATCATCGCGATAGTGGCTCACTTTATCATGGTGCTGGGCTTGGTTCAGCATTGACTGCCATAAAAATAAAACTCCACATCCACACTGTAGACTCCTCCTCTATTTTCCTCCTCGGAGACACAAACTGAAATCAGCTAATGGTAGCAAGAGTACAAGAACCGATAAGGATCGATAGGCAAGCAGACTAACAATTCCAAAGAATTGGACTACTGAGAACCAGCTCTCGATTCCCATCCCTAGTTGTGATTCATGGTGAGAGAGAGCTATCTGACATGGCATTCCAGAATCTCCAATGGGCATTCCGTTGGGTTTTAATAGTCCACAGTGTGATTCCAATCTTTTTCATTGTCCACTAAATCCCTATGGCTATATCATCCCAGAAGAGAGGGATGCTATCAGTATAGAAATGTTTTATCATGGGATGAAGGGTAATCAAAACATTGTATTGATTTGCAGTGAACCTTCCTTTTAATGGAACAAGTGAATCTAAATTATGCCATGGCAAAATGCCACTCATATGTGTCATGAATCAGGGTTTTCTTAGTAATCATTGTTAAGTTTGGTGGAGTAGGATTATAGTGTGGGGTTGTTTTTCATGAATTGGGCTCGACCCCTGAGTTTCAGTAAAAGGAATTCTTAATGCTTCAGTATATCAAGACAGTTTGAACAACTTCATGCTCCCAGCTTAGTGGGAACAGTTTGAGGATAGCCCCATCCTGTTTCAACATGACACTGCACCAGTGCACAAAGCAAGGTCTATGGCAACATAGATGGGAACATTTTGGTGTGGAAGAACTTGACTGGCTTGCACAGAGTCCTGACCTCAACCCAATCGGACACCTATGGGATGAATTATAGTGGAGACTGCTTCCAAATAGTGTCTGGCATCATAAATGCACTTCTGGAAGAATGGTCAAAAGTTCCCATAAACACATTCCTAAACCTTCTGGAAAGACTTTCAAGAAGAGTCGAAAATGTTACAGCTGGAAAGGGTGACCTGATATTAAACCCTATGGATCAAAAATGGGATGTCAGTCAAGTTCATATTCTTGTAAAGGCAGAAAAACAAATGCTTCTGGCAATATAGTGTATATCTGCAATGCTCCCCTATCTAAGCAGCTTACATACATACTTACATACACAATGTTTATCTCATGAAATAATTATCATTAAAAGACTATTAAAACTTTTCATGCAAAGATGTCTAGGGTGTTAATTAGCTTGCAATCTTTCTAGTTATGTGTTTTTTTTAATCTGGTAATCAAAAATCACATCTAAAGTATATTTACCTTTGTAAAGTTACCCTTACAATGTAAATTTCTAATTTATAGTTGTTTATGTTTTATTTCTACTGTATTTAGATTTTGGAAGGCATGCCATGGAAAAATGAGTTTTAATTAAACTATAGTCAATTCACAATATATATATATATATACTACATGTTGCAGGAATTTCTTTAACCTCATGTAAAAGCAGGTTGGTGTTACTCATCTTCACCCTCAACATGTCCAGACAGGTGTTCAACACTGTACATTTGACTTTAAACTGACCGAGTGCATGAGTTTGAACCTTCTCCTCTGAGAGATACCACTGAGGTATCTCTGAGGGCTGCCTGAGGGTATCAGACAGTATATGATAGCAGCCAGATGGGGCACTGACATTTAACGAACAAAGAGCATGGTAACATAACCCCTGTGGGGTTGTAGGTGACTTGATGGCAAGCTATGTTGCTGTGTATCAGATGAGCTGCGTGACATTTTTTTTTCAATCATTATCACACCCACAGTCAGTCACTCTCTCAGTGCTAAAAGTCAACTCCATATCCACTTAACTCTCAATGCATTTATAATGAGTCACAGGATCGAGCAAGTGCTGAGAATAGTGGATGGAGGTTGAAAGCCATGTCACAGGTTTCTTAACACTTTCATAAGCTTTCAGTATATTATTTCTGTGCTTTTAATGTACTTTATCACACTGTGCCAGGGATAGAACTAGAGATGTGTAATGCAAGAAGAGAGTTTCTACATTACAACAAATGGGATTCTTTATGTTTAATAAACTGTTACAGAAATTATTAAACTTATTGATTAATAAATCAGATAATTTTAAATAATATATTACCCACTGTTAATGAAATAGGAGTTTAATGCTTCTTTTAAAGCTTCTTACCATAATAAAATTACTACAAATTCTAATACAAATGTCTGACAATAATAACTGTGCTCTTTATTTATAAATACATTTTTTCATAGATAGATTGCAGCACTTTAAAAGATCATACATAATCTGACAGCCTAGAAGTTTTGACTATTAACAGTTTGTGTCCATCCATCCATCCATTCTCCTCCACTCATCCTTATAAGGGTTGCAGGGGGACTGGAGCCTATCCCAACCATCATAGCACTGTGACTTATTGGCAACCTATCCAGTGTATGGTATGTTTATCCAGTGTACCCCACCTCTCAGCCTATAGTGGTTGGTAGTTAGTAGTAGTAGTAATAGTCTTTGTGTGATGTAAAATTTATTTATCAGTTAATAGTAGCACAATATTTTGGCATAAAGGTACCTTAAATTGACAAAACTCTGGGATAAAACTTTAATAATTAATTAAATTTATTAGAATTAATGATTCAATTATTTTAGACTTGAATAATCAAATTGCAAATAAAGCTTTTTAAGATGTAGCTGACAAAATAGTTATTAAAATAACTAACAATAAGGACACACAAACTGCTAGTATCACAGATATTATACAGATTATGTTAATAGAATCTTTTTATCCTAACTTAATAATGAAAAAATATAGTTTTTGTATATTTATGCATAAATGATTTTAATTTCACAGCTAGCATTAAGCAAACATTGAAACAGTTTCATTCAATGGCATCTCCACAATCAGTTAGAAATAACAACAGTTGATCATGCAGTACTTTGACAACTGATGCAGCAAGTAAGGTAATTTCAGTAATATACAGTGCATGCCAATCATTCAAAGGAGACCTGTGACCCAGTTTTGCAACAAACTTTACTGAAAAACGAGAAGGTTTATACAGTAAAAGAAAAATTGCTTAATACGTTAAAAAGAAGTAATTGAACCAGTAATTGCCTCATTTGTATGTTAATCGTTGCTGAAATAAATGTATTAACATATGAAAAGTACACCCATATATACACAGCATATTGCAATATCAAGGAACAAGTGCATCATCTCTCTCTGTCCTATTACTTCTCTGTTTCCTCCTAGGCATGTGCTGACACACACAGACTTCGTTCCACCGAGCAATGGCTGAATAATTTCCATTGACTTCCTGGTGCATTGGCCACCAGAGGCAAATTCATAAAAGCAAAGATCTAAGACATTAATTCACATGATTTCATTAAAGATGGGTGATTGCATTAAGCCCATTTGTTACACAGCAGCGGTGGTGTGTATACTGTGTGTATATCACTCTGTTGTGTAATTTGATTCAGGGAATTTCCAAGCTTATTTCGTCACTTAATTAACTAGAAAGTAGTATCACTGCTATGTCTTTCTTTTTTCCTCTTTTTTCATTTTTTTCATTTTTGTTTATCTCTGGCCCAAAGAGGTGTGGAGTCATTTGGAGGTCTTTGGCACTGAGTAAAAAATAACACTTGTCGACTACAGTGGAATCTTCTGTGTTACTGGTGATTAGGATATGGCAACAGTGTCCTAACAGAGCTCAAGCATCGCGAATATCCTCGGTATGTCATATGGTATTGTGTAATATTCCCCTACGAGAGTGCCCGTTATGACAATAATTAAGGGTATTCCAAAGATGTGCATTCAGATCCACACAATAGGAAATTTAAATATTGTACCCAGTGATATTTCTCATAATAACATCAGCCTTCACAATTACCCCTGCCTAGTACTAATTATAGACAATTAGTCACAGAGACAGGTAGAGATATCATACACTTTAATCAAGTATTAGTTTCAGCTGATTATGAAGGAGCAGCACATTGCATCCCTGATCAAATGTCTCCCCATAGGCTTAATTGGGTCTTGGATGATTCCAGCATTGTTTATTTAGGCCTGATTACACCCAGGATAAAGACTTCAATTAAAGCTAGAGCTGTAATGATCTTGTCTCAAATGCCAGCAATGTACCACTGATGGCCTCTTGCAGAAAGGTCACTAGCGCTCACAGCAGTACATTATGCAGTATCATTTTTTTTTTTTTTTTTTTTTTAGATTTAATGCTGGTGCATCTGAGAGAAAGTGGCCTTGTTGAATGCTAAACATTATAAATACTTAATCACAAACTTTCTTCTGTCAGCCATCAGGGAGAAAGACAACAAAGTTAGTCATTTAAAGGTACTAAAATGAGATATTTATTCTATCGGTGTTTATATCACACAGTGCCTCAGGGCTACAACCATACCAAAGCCTGATTAACATGCTGACAACAACAGCTGAGGAGGTGTTTGCACACACGTGTGTGTGGGTGTGTGTTTGGTGGAGAGAAAGAGTGCACTTGAACATTTCTCATTTGTTTCTCTTGTTTACCTGTAGGGCATCACGCTAGAGCACAAGCATGAATTGCACCCAGAATCACCCAGAGCTGATTTCTCTATTAGCTTTACTTTTGTGATAAATTATAAATTGTATATGTTTATACTTAAATTGTTTTGGGGTGTCAAGGACAAGGAATGGAGACTACAATTTGTTAATCTCCAATCACATTTTTCTCCACCTCAATGTGTCTGAAATAATAGGGTTAGAGAGACTTGTGTCTATACAACTGATGGCAGGCAAGAACCTGATTAGGCCACACAGGAAGTGTGCTTTTCATCTTCTATTTCTCCAGGTTGCATCAGTATGGTTTGTCATTGACACATCCTTCCTTGCTGTAAACACATGGGGTCTAAACCATCATTTCCTATCCGTCAAGTTATTTCCTTTGTTTTGCGGTAACATCATTGTCGAATTGACATCATGCACATACCTACAATTGTCAATTTAACTATCTCTGATGACATGCACAGTTGTAATGTGGGTTCCTTTTCATCTCCCATGTCACTGATAGCCTGAGTAAAATCATGTTCCATTTTTAATTGTCAGTGGGAGTGCATGAAGCATTTTCTGCAGCATGATTTACTCCATAGTCACTTTTCATACATTACTGCTTCATGTCAACATAAATAAAACACACACAAACACACATACATTTAATATACAAATTCACACATATATATAGATCAACAGGACCCTAAAATCCTTTATCAGGAACTCAGTAGGGATGTGGCATACAACACTGGAGGCCAACTTCAAGCCTATAGCACAAATCACCATCAAGTGCAGGCCCTACCAAGGAGAGCAAGGTAGTCAGAACTGAGGGGATTGCACTGCAACATTACAGATACCGAGGAAAGTTACAAGTACCTGGGGATCCCACAAGCAAATGGAAATCACAAAGATGCCACAAGGAAAGTTGCAACCACTAAGTACCTGCACATGGTCAGGCAAGTCCTGAAGAATCAGCTGAATGGGAAGAACAAGATCAGGACTATCAACATCTATGTCCTGCCAATGATCAGGCACCCTGCTGGGATAATAAGCTGGCCAAAAGAGGAGACAGAAGCCATGGACATCAAAACGAGAATATTCCATGCATGGAGGGTTTAACCCAAAGTCCAGCACCTTGAGGCTGTATGCGAAGTGGAAGGAAGGAGGCCGGGGACTAGCGGCCATTTTCCATGATGAGACAACGAACATCCAGGAGTACATCAGGAAGATGGCTATAACTCACGGTGTGCTTAGTGAATACCTCAGGCAGCAGAAACCCAATAAGGAGGAGCAAGAGGAGTAGCTATCATAGAAGGGCAGGCCCCTGCATGGTATATACCACCGGCAGATAGGGGAAGTGGCTGACTTCCAGAAATCCTACCAGTGGGTGGGAAAAGCTGGACTGAAAGACAGCACAGAGGCACTAATCATGGCTGCAAAGCAACAAGCTGTGAGCACAAGAGGCAGAGGTCTACCACACCAGGCAAGACCCCAGGTGCAGGCTGTGTAAATATGCCCCTGAGACAATCCAAGGCAGGGCATACATGGAACGCCATAACCAAGTGGCTGGCATAGTATACAGAAACATCTGTGGCAAGTACGGCCTGGAGGTCCTGGTCAAAATGGGAGAAGCCACCTAGGGTGGTCAAGAATGACCATGCTGAGATTCTGTGGGACTTCCAAATACAGACAGACAAACTGGTAAAGGCTAACCAACTGGACAAAGTAGTGGTAGACAAGCAGAGGAAGACGGCTGTAGTGATAGATGTAGCCGAATGACAGTGACATCAGGAAGAATGAACACGAGAAGCTTGGACTTGCACTCTGCGCAGTGACCTCCATGCAATTGTGATATGAAATTTAATCCAAATTGCGCTATATTTTTTATTAAAAAAAAGGAAGCTTTATTTTTTTTGGATGGATATTGAAATGACTGACTGTAGCTGTGGTGAGAAAACAGTGCAAGTTTTTACCTATAAAACTGACCACACTGAATGCTTTATGGGGGTTCCACTCACATGCTATTATGTCCCATTTAGTAAAATTGGCACTACGTGTTGTTTTCAATAATACCTAAAATTTTGAAGCACATATCAGTCACTAGGTCTGCATGTTTCCATATTTCCAGCTTCACTGGCTTCCTGTAAAATACTATGTTAACTTTAAGATTTTGCATCGTACTTTCAAGTCTCTCTCTGATCTTAGCATATTTTGAGATCCTCCCCGTCTGTTACTCCTATTATACCACCTGCTCATCTGACCACCAAGTGCTTTACAGCTTTCAGCCAAGTGGCCCATCATCTTTAGAAGTCTCTCCTACACCATATTTGCAATGTTGATTCTCTCCCAGTTGATAAAGCCAGTCTTAAAACATATATCTTTTTAAGCTTGTCATTTTTTTTAAATTTTGTATTGTTACTTTTTGATTTTATATATTTTTATATTTTTTTTATTTTATATTGACTTTTCAATCTATGTTGTTTTGAAATTGTTATTTTGTTTACTGTGATTTTGGTATTTAATTCCTTGTAACTGAGTCTCTTCAGAGGCATGTATGAATATAGTGTGTGTGTCTGTAATGTGTATAATTCTATAGTTGGTGGAGTGCGCCTTTAATCTTAATTGGTTTGGTTGAAATGAGCTGCCCCACCTCTGCAACCCTCTTTGCAACCCAGTCATGTTTATTGTCACCGATCTCCTGTTTTTTCTTTGTGCAGATTTTGCTACATGTGTGAGATCACACACATCTTCAAACATATTATGTATACAAGAATAATCTTGATTTTTTTAGGATTTATTTGTTGTTACTGTTCATTTCATCTGAGACACATTCATCATTCCTATGTTGCAAACCCCACTCATCTGTTATTTCAAGCAAGATCAAGAAATGCTAAGAATATTTTGCAAACACCATTTAACCCAGCTCTGAATCCTATTTCCTCGGCAGTGAAACACAGATGATTTGGTTTTATGTGTTGGGGAAGAAACAGCAAGGCACATTCCATCCAGACTGAAATATTTGTCATCATGCTCTCAATCATAAGGATATCTTTCTCTTTCTGGCACTACCTCTCTCTCTTTTTCTGACAAATGTGTACCGTACTTAGGCTCCACAAGCAGCTTTATATGAGTCACCAAGTTAAGATTTATTCCTTCCATTACCTCACGCCCTTAGTGTCTTAATATCATGACGTTTAAACTTGTACCAGAGCAATAAAAAAAAAAAAGAGTCAGTTGCCTTATTTTGTTTTTCAGTGCTCATATAATTATTTATCTTAAAGCAAAAACTATGAATAAAAAAAACTATGTTTCTGTTTATTCTAGGTGCACTGTCAAGTTCTCTCCTGTCTCTGTATCCCTTGTCAGATCATGCTTGGGAAATGCAACTGACAGGTTTGTGTTTCCACTAATGTATTTTCCTTTTGCATATATACATCTCATTGTCTACGGTTTTGCAGACAGAGACTTTTAAATGGGACAGGTATCAATGTTGAAATCAGCTCATCTGAGGGTGCGGCACTGCTCGCTTCTTTTTGCTAATTCTGTTAAGCCACTGGGACTCCTAATAAGGAACAACAGTGCCTTGATGTTTGGCCCTCTGGCATATGAGGTTTATTTGTGGGCGGTGAGTGAAGACACACATATTTTGATGCACACATATACACATGGTTAGCAAATGTGGATTTTCACTCACTTTTACGCTGTGACACAAACACACACTTGAACACAGCCACAGCCATAAAAGAACTGCAGAGATGCTAGAACATTCATAACAGGCTCACAACAGAAATAGGGCCTATAATTTACCTGTACTAAATGCAGCTTTTTAGTAAGTGCCAAAGCAACCAGCATCCTACTCCACCATTCTACTCTTCTCACCTCTTACTCCTCCTCATCCTCACCACTCCTGGCCCAGATTGTAATTGTCTCCTGAAGAGCACAGAGTAAATAAAGCTAATGCAATATTTCTCTGGAGTTCATCTTGTGATGTAGTATGGTGTTTGGCTGGTGGGAGAACTAAGTTTTCAAATTGAACATGGCGGCTGGTCAGATGAATAATGGCGTTTCTGAAATAGTTTTCAAGGTTAGCATTCAATAAAAAGGACACACTTTCACATCTGAAGCCCATTTTTTGTGTGGAAAATATACACAACCTAAATATGGATTTTTATTTTTCCTTTGCGTTAGTGCTGCTTTTTAGTTATAAAAACACACTCAATGACAATCTCTCTCAGGTTCTCTCCTTCCCAGCGTTTCTGTGTCACCCTCACCTCTATAACCTCCTCCCTCTCACAACAGCTGCCCTTACAAAGCCACTATGACATCTCCTTGAGCATTTCTTCCACTTTTTTTTCTGTGTACAAAAAATCTTCTCCTCTATCTGGCATCCTTTCTCTCATCCCTAAGTGCCGCTTCCCCCCTTCCACCCTCCCAGTCAGCTTCCCACTGCTGTCTCTATGGTGTCGTGATGGTCACCATAGCAACTGTATGGAGGAATGGAGGGTGGCATATTGGGGGTGGGGGTTGGGGGTGGAGGTAAAAAGACCATCATAGCATGTTTAAAGGGTTTGGCAACAACACGGTGAGGCACCACATTATCAAACACCAGTGAAAGCTCTTTTTCTCAGTCACAAACACCCATGCATGAGGTACACAGGAATAAAGACAGAAATACTTATACTACTGCATAAAGTATGAATGTACATGCACCTCCACTCTCTCTCTGTTACACACACACACACACGCACACACACACACACACATACACACACACACACACACACACACACACTTAACAAGCACAAAGAAGCTCTCAGTGCAAGAGCATTAGAGTTGAGAGGCTTACCATTGGAAATGGGGTTTTAAGACTACCTGTGGATTCCCATAGAAAAAGAGTGAACTAATGTTAAATTGGCTTTGATGGAGAGGAAAATGCAACATGAGGTTTCATGAGCTAAAACTGCATTAGAGAACTGAAAGTGAGTTGCCTTTGTTAGAACAAAGTAAAGAGAGAGGAAAGTGCCTATTACCAGTACCTGAGAAAAAAAAAACCCAAGCTGTTGTTTTATTTACCAATCTTTCAGACTCCATCTCCTTATTTTCCACCTGCAGGCTTTAATCTGTCTATGCAGCTGAGTTCCCTATGAGGAGATATAAGATTATGTTAGACAGTTTGGTCAATGAAGGTAAAGATGAGAAACACCAGGAAGAGCTAAAAAACTATCCCACTAGTACTAGGAAATAGAGAAGGAGAGGATAGCAATGACCAGTCCAAGGTAAAAACCTGCATATAACAAGTAATACAGTACAGCTAGAAATGGACTAGTAAGTGCACTCACAAAAGTAAGGGCCCCCTCGCAGTGATTTTCTTTTTAAATTACTTGAAATTAAAAAAAAAAATTAAAATGACAATGCTAAGACATAGTCTTTGTTAGCATCCCAAGCTTTGTGTTTTCTTGCAATATTTTTTGCATTGTGTGGCATGCAAAAAGCAATTTACTGTATTTACAGAGTTTACTGTATGGAATGAATGAAAAAAAATGTCTCCTACTTGCAAATAAAGTGCTTTTTGCAAATTGTAGGATAAGAAATAAGATCCCAAAAAAGTGACATGGGTTCGTCCTCCTGCAGGCCCACCATTCACAGGAGCATCTGTAGGGGTTTGGTGGGAGTCAGAGGTGAAAGTACTGGCACTCTGCCTTGTGATACATGGAATGTCACTTCATTGGTGGGGAAGGAGCCTGAACCGGTGCGTGAGGTTGTGAGATGCCAACTAGATGTAGTCTGTATCTCAAGGCATGGCTCATTCTCTGGAACCAGTTTCCTGGAGAGGGGTTTCATTCTGTTCCACTCTGGAGTTGCCCTCGGTGAGAGGTGGAGGTGGAGGTGGCAGGCGTGGGTATACTTGTATCCCCCGACTTTGCTGCCTGTGCATCGGGGATTTTCCCGGGTTTACGAGAGGGTTACCTCATCTTTACCTGAAGGTATTCTGTTATTGGACTTGTGTGCCAACCACAGTTTGCCCATAATGAACACCATGTTTGAGCATAAGGGTGTTCATAAGTGCACATGGCACCAAGACACCCTATGCTGCAGAGCAATGATCGATTTTGTGGTCATATCATCAGTTCTGCAGCCATATATCTTGGACACAGGTGAAGAGCTTTCAACTGATCACCACTTGGTGGTGAGTTGGATCAGGTGGTGGGGGAGGATGCTGAACAGACCTGACAGACCCATCCGTATAGTCTGGGTGCACCGGGATTGTTTGGCAGAGGCCCCAGTCAGCAAGATCGTTAACTTCCATATCCGGCAGAGCTTTGATTGCATTCCAGTGGAAGCTGGGGGCATTGAGCTCAATCATTCGAGAGGGAGTAGAGCTGCTTCTCTTCCACATTGAAAGGAGCTAGTTGAGGTGGTTTGGGCATCTGACTAGGATGCCTCCTGGACAACTCCTAGGTGAAGAATTCTAGACATGCCCTACTGGGAGAAGGCTCTGGGGCAGACCCAGGACTCACTGATGAGATTATATCTCTGGTCTACCTTGGGAATGTCTTGGTGTCCCAGCAGATGAGCTGGAGGTTTTGGTTGGGGTGATGGAAGTATGGGCTTCTCTGTTAAGACTACTGCCCCTATGACTTGAACCTGGATAAGCGACAGAACATGGATGGATGGATGGCCTCAGTATAAATCAATGCTCATGTTGATTGGAAGTCTCTGTTTCTGTTGGAGAATGGTGAGGCAGTCAAAATGCTTGCTGGTGTATTGCCAACCTACTTCATAATTAAGAGATTCTCCATATCCACGAATGTGATCCCACACAGACTTATACTCTGCGACAATGTGAGAGGGCAGAGGCTGGACTGGAACTGGGTCTTGGTGTGCTTAGATGCAAACAGGCCAGGTAGACAGTCCAAAAACGTGTCAGACATGTTAATAAGTGGTTGTCAGCCAGCCAGTCACTCATAATCCATAGTGCCATCTGTATAAATGTATCTGGGACCTGTTTTCATTAACCTTGTAGCCCCTTGTGTTAGGGTACTGCGAATATGCAGTAGTTGCACATTCACCCAGGGCCACGCACAGAAACACACACACACACACTTACAGCTCAGATTCATTCAGTCCATGTAAACCCACTCATTGGAATTTATTTGTGCATGGACATGTAAAATTGTTGACCAGCCATATTTTCTGCAAGGCCTAACTTGGTAGTGTCAGGCTTGGTAATACAAATTGGTTTTGTATACTCACTATATGCATAGAAGTACTTTTATAGAACTTGAAAATGATCACTGTCCAAAAAAAAAAAAATTACATTAATTCAGTTTTAATATGTTAATGATTTTAGTTACCTTAGTTCCACTCATTTGCATATTGCACACCAATAAAAATATCATCCATATCCAACCTCAATGGGACCTCTTTACTGTTTATTATGTTCAGTGTTATAGCATTATGAATGACTATATAAACAAGTATATTTGATGTGTCTATAGTGCTCATCACTGAGTATTGGTTGTTTAAATATAACCAACCAAGTTGGCCCAATATGAAATTATGTTGACTTATCAACATACAATAATTAAAGTGTCAAATTCTCACTATACAGTTCAAAACATTATTTACTGTAAAAGATCATTAGATCTTCATTAGACCTGATGATGAGACATAATTAATAATTACAATCAATATTAAATATATAATCAACATATAATCGATTAAACTCTTTTCTGTTTTATGTATTTCCATCACTCAGAATGAATAAAATATTGTAGTACAATAATCATGTTTTGTTTATTTTATTTCCCATTTTTCTCATTTTATTGCAGTAAAAAACCTTTGACATTTAGTGTTAAATTTCTGGGGGGAGTGTGAAAATGTGAGACCAAGCCAGTTCCAAATATGAAGGTTTATTTTATTTGAAGTCTGAACTGCATTTGTTTGAACTGTTTTCTTGCAGAGTCACCACATGTCAGAAGTGTAATCCAGTCTTACCCACTAAAAGGGATAAGCGAGTCTTGCTAGAACAATTAGATGGCAAACATATTTGATAAGAATAGACTGAATTTTATTAAGCCCCATAAAGACCTGAAAAATGTATGCATCAGTCTAAGACTATTCAATATATTTCCCAAAACAAATTTAAGGAAAAATGAAAACTTTCTTTTACATATTATCAAATACCACAATGATTCACAGCGTATTTGAAATTATGTTTTCCCACTAGGGATCAACCTTTAAATTCAAAACAACTGAGCGATAAATACTCACACTTAAGGATACAGCAGGATATCTAATTATCAGGCTGCTAAATGTTGCTTCATTTGATACACACACAAGCAAATATATATATAATTAATACAAGCCACTTTGAGTCCATACAACTAAGAGAGAACGAACTAACAAACAGACCAACAGCATCAGACAGACATGATGAAATTGAATTTCAAAGAAAATAAATTCACCTCCAACAACATAGAAGTCAGACGTGGAAAAAAGAACAAAAAGGAGCAAGGTGTGTTGCGCTCAGCATTCAAGTGAACCATATAAAAAGAGAGTCTTTGGTCAATCAAAGTCAAAAGTTGATTGGAGTAACCGCTCTGCCACGGGGACAGGTTAGATTCCATCTCTTTCATTTCTGTCTGCCAGAAAAGACAAAGCAGCGGTAGAGTTAGGCTAAAATTCCTGTTATTATCTGTGGGGGCTGTGGTGAGTGGCAAGCTGCCCAAATTGAGAAAGTGAGAGTGCATTGAATGTAGATTTTTAATAACCATTAGTATGTCTGCCATCACACAATAGCTGATTCAATCTACTCCCAGTTTCAAGCTGTGAAATGATAATGATTAAGGTGAGATATGTGTGTGTGTGTGTGTGTGTGTGTGTGTGTGTGTGTGTGTGTGTGTGTGTGTGTGTGTGTGTGTGTGTGTGTTAGCACTGAATATGTGTGTCTTTGCTTGAGCACACACATTTTGGTATATATGCAGAGTTTGGGGGATTGAAAGGATTTTGTGGCTGTATGGTTCACACTTCCATAAAGCTTGAGCATTTTGCATATGCATCTGCACATTTTTGTACTTTTTTGTGACAACTGCCTGCACACTTGTGCTTCTTGAGTGTTTCTGGTTGTTTAACTTTTCTTAGTAGTTTTGTATGCCAGCATGCATGAATGACTTTGTATTTCTCTCTCTCCCCCCTCTCTCTCTCTCTCTCTCTGTTTGAGTGTGTGTGTGTGTGTGTGTGTGTGTGTGTGTGTGTGTGTGTGTGTGTGTGTGTGTGTGTGTGTGTGTGTGTGTGTGTGTGTGTAAGGATGGGGAATGAGCAGTCTGTCATGCCTGAGAGGGAGCCAAGCCTGTTTAAATTGCCTTCTGGCTTCCAAGCCTCTCATCTGCAAACTGGCACCTCTTGTTCTCTTTCTGTCTCTCTCTCTCTCTCTCTCTCTCTCTCTCTCTCTCTCTTTCTTTCTCTCTCTTTCTTTCTCGCTGTCTCCCCCATCCTGTCTCTTTGCTTTGTATGTCCGCCTCTGTCTTTCCTCCTGTTTTGTATGTATGCCTCTATTCTTTCCTCCCCCGTCTTTTTTCTGCGCTTCTATTTTCCTCTGTCTGTTTTGCTCTTCACTGTCAGTTCTTGTCAGTTTTCCACCATGATGCACCTCTGTACTGAAAACAACGACACTATTAACTTTCCTTTGCAAACAAATTTGTTTTCATGGTCACACTTACACTTATACAATCATACTGCTTTTGTGATGCTTCTGCTGTAGCCTCATCTTAAAACATAGTCACTGCATGCTTACTTGTTGTAAACACTTACTGCTTACTGTGTTTTTTAATACAATGCAAATGTGGCAGAGCTACTTACAAATCAAAAATATTTTTGCATATATCATTTAAAGCAAATACACACACACACAGACATATGTGTCTGTGACATATGTATGTGTGTGTGTGTGTGTGTGTGTGTGTGTGTGTGTGAGAGAGAGAGAGAGAGAGAGAGAGAGAGAGAGAGAGAGTGTGTGTGATTTTAAGCTGTAGGTGTGTGTCCATAAGTGCATGTGTATGTACATCTCTTGGCATGCTGCTAATAACCCCCATTTGTTTGTCCTTCAGTGTAATGGCCTCCATAAATCACATCATATTCTCCTTAGAGATTTACCACTGGGCCCTTCGCTCCCTTTCTCCCCTCGTCATCTGGCCTTGTGTCTCACCCCTCTGCTCCTTCTACAACCCTCCTCACCCCTCACATGTTTTCTCTTTTTCTCTTCTTCATCTTTCTCACCCTTATTCAAGGGCTATGGTTTGGCCTGCTTGATCAAACCTTGCTGCTTGTAAGGCCTTTTAGTTTATCAGCTTGGGCACTTTTGGCTCTCCATTGATTATCACATTAGCGAAGCTTGATGTTTGAGTCACTGCCTTGAGATTCTGGTTGCGTGAAGGTTGTCATCGGGTTTTGGTGTTAAACGAGGTGAAAAGGCCACATGTCAAATGGACTGATAACGTTTGTTTGTGAGGAGGTACTCCTAACAAAGTGTGTGTATGTGGTACAGGGTATTCATGATTGTCCTTGAATACTTAGGTGCAGTGTAGAATTCTGAGTAGTTTAAAAGCTTCAAGCTGTTTTAGCCAAGGTTGTTTTTCACCCTGAGTTGTCCCCTCTCACTTTCCTTTCTTTCTTTTTCTTTCTCTCTCTTGCACACACATATTTCTGAACTTCTTTGTCCCTTTCTGTGAACTCCTTGTGTATGACTTCTTTGTACGAGTGACTTACTACTTTTTGCACACATGCTGATGGAACACACTGCTCTCACATGAATTTGTTCACAACCTAATGCTATTACTCAACCTATTCAGGATACCCCTTATCTATTGAACTGCACCCACAAACACAAAGAATACACATATACTCTGTCTCACATATATACACACACTGACACAAGATAAGCACATTTACAGTTTCACCTACGCATACTGAGTACCTTATACACTTCAAAGTGGGGCAGCCTATCTCTCAAGCAGGCAATCGCTCTGGTTACAGCATTAGAACTGGGATAAAGAAATTTTTACTGAACCTGAACATATGCTCTCAAATACACCTAAACCTTTCAGTGCAGTAGAGTGGGAGGCTTTAGAAGATTGGTTGAGAGAACCAACTGGGAAGAAAAAGGGAGATAAACAGGGATGTTGGAGGGCATTAACCCACCCAATCTTATTTTATCCACTTTCTTTAATTTCTAAAATACAATTAAGGTGGCTTTTCAGTTTACTGTGACTTCATTATAGCTACAGTCAGAGGTTTTCTTTATTACATTATATTATAGGTATGATAAATGACTTAAGGAAACTCGCTTAACTGTTCAGGCTGATTCTTGAGAAAAATGATGTGGATTATGGCTTTTTTATTGTATTTGTTGACTGTGTCTATGTGCTGGTCATTTTTCTTTTTGGATTTCTTTCCTCTAAAATCTGCACAGTATCATTAGTTATCCCATTTCATAAACGCAAAAGAAAGAAATACTGTTCAGCCTCTAAAACACCTTTAATGCTTTTCTTTTGATATTGAATTAACCATGATGCACAAATCTAAATGGCACACAGTCAAAGAAAGAAACAATAAAATTAAATATAATTAAATTTTACCACACATTTTAAATACTAAAAATATATTTGTTTGTTGTTTTATTTCCTTTGGTCACAGAACATCAGTCTCTTCAAAATAAATCAGCATCACTAACATCAAATCACTAAATAAGACAACCAGTCAGATTCCCCCTGCTAAAAACAAACATAAAGAGAAAAAAAAAGAGAGAGCATTGTTAACTGTAAAAATGACACAACACATTCAACTCAAAATGTGTTGAGAAATCTATTTAAAAATATTAAATATTTCTGCATGGGCCTTTTCGCTGTTTTTTTTTTTTCAGTGTAGTATCAATTTCCAACTGGGTCTTTAGGCACTTACTAACAGACTGTCACAAAAACACAATTTGTCCCAGTTTAAGTTGTTACGTCAATGTAAAATGCTAAAGATGAAGTAGTACTAGGTGGTTCCTAAAGAGCAATTAGCCAAAGACGTGCTAATTCTCAAGCTGGATAGTGTAGTGGTAAGACTACCCACCTTTCGAGTGTTTGTCACAAGATCGATTCTCACCCAGGATCCAGTAAGGGTCCTGGCTAGACCCCCCCATGCTTATGAAACCAACCTCTGGAATGGCGCAGCTACATCTGCAGCTTGGACACAAGCATTTCACTACATGTTGTACTCTGTATAATTGTGTATGTGAGAAATAAAGGTTGTTTGTTTGATGGTCAGTGAAAACTTTGAGGAAACTGGAAAAGTAGCTGACAAAAGAAGAATTGGCACGCCTTATTTTTTTAATTCTTGACAGAAAATGAACCACATGTGAAAGTCCTTGAGGAATGCAATACAGAAAAGACTTGACAGAGATGCATCTTGATCATCTCATGTTAGCTAACGCCTCAGTGGAAGTGAGGTGTCTTACAGGTTTTTTTTATTGGTTTGGCGCATGGCTGAGGCTGCCAGGTTGGTACAGCCTAATTTACAAAGGTCAACTGTCAGCTCTATCATCAGAACTTTTTGCGAAGAACACCAGTATGTCTGCTATAGCAACTTCACTTCTAAAATATAATACTCTATTGTATAGATGAACAACATGTAATTGTCAGTTTACAGTAATGTAATTTGTAACACTTCAATATTGACAGTATATGATTGTCCTCAGAATTAACAGGAGACAACCTGGTGGTGGTCGCCCACGTGTTTTGACTGACCAGCAGGAGTTGGCTGTGGTGGAAATGGTCAGGGCAAGGAATGACATACGACTGTCGGAAATCAAACAGGCTATTGAGAACAGCAATGACACCTTTGCCAATGTGCCATCAATTAGCCTTCCAACGATTGCCCGGCTTTTGAATATGCACCAGGTTTCCATGAAACAAATTTACTTGGTTCCTTTTGAGAGGAACAACGTCCGGGTGAAACAACTGCGTTCAGAATATATTCAGGTACAACACTAAACTGGCATGCAATTACTGTAACAGTACTGACAACTATTAGTTGTAAAAAAAAAACTAACTAAATTATCATTTTAGAGGGTGATGGAGCTGGACACTGCTGTGAATCATCTCAAGTATATTTTTGTTGATGAGGCTGGTTTCAATCTGGCAAAAACTAGACGCAGAGGACGTAATCTTATTGGACAAAGGGCTACCATCCAAGTCCCTGGACAACGTGGGGGAAACATCTCAATGTGTGCAGCTATATCTGAAGATGGTGTGGTAGACTGTAGACTAGTTCTAGGGTCATACAACACTGAACACCTGATAGTTTTTTTTAAATGAACTGGAGCAGGCCTGTCAGGGAGAAGACATCGTCTATGTTGTTGTGTGGGACAGCTTCCACCATGCACAGCTGGTTCAGGAATGGTTTCAAACACATCCTCGCTTCATGACCCTCTATGTTCCACCATATTCCCCTATCCTCAACCCAATTGAGGAATTCTTCTCTACATGGAGGTGGAAGGTGTATGATCGCCATCCCCATGAGCATGTCTCCCTTCTTCAAGCCATGTGTGAAGCTTGTGGTGATATAACTGCTGGGCAAAGTCAAGCCCGGATTCGTCATGCCAGGAGATTTTTCCCACGGCGCCTGAACAACGAAGACATCCACTGTGATGTTGATGAAAATTTATGGCCCAATGTTAACGACCGGCTTGATTAATTGTGTAAAAGTGATACAAATAAAATAAAATAAAAATATATTTTTAATATGTAAATGACTTGTTTTTTTCTCCCTTTTCATGTGTGTGTGTGTGTGTGTATATATATATATATATATATATATATATATATATATATATATATATATATAATATATATATCACAATGATCATGTGTTCTGAAACAATGATTAAGTGGAATGAAAATATGTGCAAATACAATGAAATCATGAGATCAGATTTGAAAGAATGACTAGTGGTGTTACAAATGTGATCAAATGTGAGTTTTGTACTGAGAGATTTGAAAATGCACACTTTAGTTATGAAAATAGTACCAAACCAATTTAAAAAAACCCTGTAATTCTTAAGATTGAGCTATTCCAAATTACACAAAATGACTGAGATATATGGATTCAAAGATTTATTAGAATTATTATTTCTATATATTTATATACAAATCTCAACAGCAGTCACCTCAAGGGGCTTTATATTGTACGGTAAAGACTACAATAATGCAGGGAAACAATATTATTGAGACACTAAGCAATTAATCACAGAGGAAAATCTGCTTGGAATAAATTAAACACACATTATATAAAAATTAAGATTCCAATAAATTTTACATTTTGCATTATACTTAGATGACGAGAAACATGGAAATATTATATGTAATTAAATTAGTTAAAGTCAGCATTGTGGGCACACATTTTTTTAGTGATTCCAAATTAATTCCAAATTGTGGGTCAAATCATAAACAATATGTATGAAGGAGGTCATGAGAGAGATACAACAGTGACTGTCTACAGTCTGTAAATCACTGTGTGAGCTCTGTGATGGTTTGGGGTTGCATGTCAGCCAGCGATGTTGGGATTTTGTCCAAACAGATGGAATTATGAAAAAAAGTATATGCAGAAAAGTGTAATAACATTTTGGTCTACAGTACCATCTGAAAAGTATGATTGGCAACAGCTTCATTTTTCAGCACGACAGTGATGCCCAAAACACAGTTAATGCAGTAAAAGCACACCTGGATTAAAGTAAACACACAAACAAAAAAAGAAACAATGAGTCAGTCATGGGTTTGCCTCCTCAAAGCTTGATTAGCAGTGTTGGGTTATCTTGACAAAGAATGAAACAAAATCAAGCAGCCACCATGCAAAGAATACCATTGGAAGTTCTTCAAGACTCCGGAGAACTAGCTGTCATCACATTTTATTGCTAATAGGTCAGTTTGATTTAAACAAATAACTAGTGAGAAGAAATGAAATACTAACATATATTTTTTTAAAAATCTTTCAAATAAAACATCATCTGCAGTATCTGTGGTTTATTTTCTACTGTCTAAAATTACCCAAGTATTTATGGGATGACCTATAGGACTGTAAGAAGGTTACAAGGTTACAATACCAGCTCGCTCAAAGGACACATGGTGTTCTCTGGAAAGTCTTACAATTTTTCATGTGAGAGAACGAAAACCGTGGCAGAAACGATCGAGACTCCCATATGTCATTCAAAAGAGCTTGTTCAGAAAATCCTATTTCAAGTCCTTAACCTGTGAATTTTTATTTAATGTACTTGTAGATAAAATGTCTGTGAAGGTTCTCAGTCATCCAGGTCATCGTAGTCAAAGGAGCTTGCAAAGAAAAGCGTCTGGATTTCTTTAACCCGAAAGACAAAACGCCAAAACACAGACTTAACAATGTGGTGTATGCTGTACAGTGCAGCGAGGAATGCCCAGACCTCTACATTGGAGAGACCAAACAGCCACTTCACAAGCGCATGGCACAACACAGAAGAGCCACCTCCACAGGACAAGACTCAGCAGTCCATCTGCATCTTAAGGATAAAGGACACTCTTTCGAGGATGCCAATGTTCACATTTTGGACAGAGAGGACAGATGGAGTGAAAGAAGCCATCTATGTCCACTGTGAGCGACCATCTTTGAACAGAGGCGGTGGTTTACGGCACCAACTGTCTGCCATCTATAATCCAGTTTTGAGATCCCTTCCCAGACGCCTTAACACCCACTCACATCCTGGGCCATCTGATCTCAGGAATTCGCATGATAAGGTGGGGCCAGGTTTCACAATGAGCTCACCCGAAACTCTGGCTGATTGGGACCCACACCCAGTTTCACACCTTGGCTCAGGCGATTAGAGGATCATCAGGGGGTCCTTTTGTCCCTCTGTGGGGGGTTACTCCCACTAGGTTTATATCTGGGACTCTCCACCATTTGACCTTAGAACTGAAGAAGCTTCTCGGATGAGAGGTGAAACGTCTTCAAGTAACTTAAAGAAGTCCAGACGCTTTTCTTTGCAAGCTCCTTTGACTGTAAATAAAATAAAGCTATATAATTGTTTAACAAGTGAAAAAAACGTGTTGCAACAGATTTGCCCTGTTTTACATGTTCTTAGCAGTTTTGGTCATCTGATGTTTCTCTTTAAACCCAGAAACCAGTGATTGAAACACTTCAAGCAACAAAACCACACTGCATCCTGTTCACCTCTATTATCAAACATTACAAGATCAAAAATGACAAAAGTCTGTTTAGTCTTGCAGTCTCTCAGGGGAGATTTGTAAATCACTGTCTCAGAAACAGGTTGCAGGCAATGAAGCAGACCACAAAGCAAACTCAAATAAAAATACAACATTGTTTGAAGTCACCATACGGCCTCCTAGCAGTAAATGGGTCATGCCTCAATATTTCTTAAAGTTTCAAATTATTGCACAGACTTGCCTTGTTGAACTTTCCCTTAATTTAAGGTAGTGCAGTCTGGGCAAGTGGAAATAAGTAGTGTATGAAGAAAAACATTTTCTTTGGGGCTCAAGTTGTTCTGTGGTATTATCTGTATCCTTGCCTTAGAGTTTCTTCTATTTCTTCTGTCATGTTCTCTACGGATAGCATTTTGAGAGTTTTGCTCAGTCCACCCTGCTGCAGGATTAAACGTCTCAACAACTTTGGACAACCACAATAAAATTTGCATTTTTGTTTAAAACATGCCACATCTGCTACATGTTCTAGTATACACTGTCTTTAGCAATACCTTTATACACAAACATGGTGTTGGCATTTTGGATTTTTCTTAAATGCCCTGAAACTTGGTACAAATAGTGTATAGTACACATTTGTGGTGATGCTTTCTAGGAGATGTAGAAGCACGATATAGGTGGAGAAATGTGTTACAAAAAATGATGGATATCAGATAATGAACTAACTGTGATGCACTGACCTATCATCTATTTTCCTGATCAGATAAAACCTTAGCTCTTGGGCGCCAGTTTAACTCACTGGTTGAGCAGGTAACCATATTCCATTTGGCTGAAATGCAATGCCACGTTCAAGATTTACCTATGGCATTCTGCTGCATGTCTTCCGTTTCTCTTTGCCCACTCTTCACTGCTGCACTATCAAATAAAAGGCAAATGTCTCAAAGAAAAAAAACGTCACTAATTTTAATTCTAACAAAATACTCACAAGATGAATAAAATTCCCATCAGCCTTGAAATCTGTGTTTGCTGATTCTTGATAAATGTTTGCATGGTTACATTGTGGTGGCCCACCAGAGGACTCCACTCACACCCAGGTCAAGAGGAGGGGTTCTGCTGTTTTTTGGCGCAATGTGTCCAGGTGTAGTTTGGAGGTGAATAAAGTCGGAATGGAAAGTTACAGCTCCTGTGTCGTCTGTACTATACCTCCACAAAATGTTTAAACTTTGCATTTTACCTGTGTCTTTGAGAATATGCAAGTTTATACAGTTGTGGTTAGATGTTTACATACAGTCATCATGGGCATAAATCTCATGCAATTTTGGGCTTTCACCATTGAAAATATTTTTTTAAATAAATAAAACCCTAAAATTATCATGACATCTATGCCCATGATGAATGTATGTTAATTTTTGGCCATGACTGTAGGTGTTACCATTGAGACCAAAGGACTTCTTTAAGTACACCACTGAGGTTCTGTTTTTTTGTTGTTGTTGTTTTTTTTAAGTTATTGTGATTTTATTCCTTTATAGTGTTTATGGTGCACTGTTTGTGTATGCATAGCATACTTAAATGCATGCTTCATATAAACCATTGTAATCTCCAGACCTGTTAAATGTAGAGCTATTGAATGTCAGTGCTCTGATTTCTTTTAAATAAAGTATTTCTCTACTAAAGTGAGCAGCTGTGCATTGCGACCAGGCCAAAGTTCAGCACTGGGTTAGCAGCATGAATTCAAACAGTCTGACAACTACCAGCATACTTCTTCCTGCTGATTTTCAGTTGCTCCCTGGTCTTAGTAACAACAACATTATCAACATACAGTGATATACGCACAACATCTGAGATATCAAATATTCATGCAGTATTACTGTACCTAGGGCTGCCCAAAGCCAGCAGAACTGTACATCTTCATAGGAAACATTTACCCTTTTGTCATTTTTTACTATACATTGCTAATAGCTAGGGTATAAGACAGCATTGTGGATTATTGCCCAAGTGTGGTTTGACTAACAGTAAATCTGCTGAAGACAAAATGAAAAACCATCGCCTATGTATGTTATGGGAATATTAAAGTAAAGGGATAAAACAGAGAAAATAGGCAGAGAGGTGAGGGGAGGAGAAGGGAGGGTAGTGAGTTTATGAATCCTGCTTTAATGGCACCACATTATTCAGAAGTCCTCCAGGCCAAATCCAGCTGTTCGCTTGTAGCCCCTTGCTTGCACTCACTATTATTTTCTGCCTCTCTTTTCCCTTTTCTCTCCTTCTCCTTCTCTGTTGCCCTGACTCAAATTTGTGTTTTCTCTATATATTTTTAAAAGCTTCTCCAACCCACCTCTCTCTCTAACTCTCCCTCTATCCCTCTCTGACTTCCCCTTCTCTCCTCACCTCCCTCTGCCTGTTCTGTCTTTCCCCTAATCCCACTCACAGTAGTTGAGTGACAAACCTAATTGGAGTGCAGAGAAGGTCCAGTGGGAAAGAAGACATGAAGCAAAAGAGACACTTACTTCTGTAAGGAAACATGCAACACGGCGAGGCAGAGACAGTGATGGCCAGTCAAATAGACTAGTGGGAGAGAGGCAATCAAAGCAGATTGAAACCGTGTTGTATGTGACTGTATGCGCATGCGAGAGAAAGAGAGTTTGCAAGTGAGTGATACGTTGTTTAGAGCTGAAAATGTCAGGTTCCTGAAGTAAAGTTTATCCCCATGGAAGCCATCAGTCATCTTGATTTTAAATTCGTTACTAATGAGCAGTGTTGGTCAAGTTACTTGAAAAAAGTAATCAGTAACTAATTACTGATTATTTCCCCCCAAAAGTAATCCCATTACTTTACTGATTATTTATTTTCAAAAGTAATTAGTTACTTAGTTACTTTTTAAAAACATGATTTACAACCTGAATAGGTAATAGATAAAAAAAAACTGGCGAAGATTTTTTTCCTGTGCATCTTCGCTGATTTAACAAAGGAGAGCCACTTCAACAGGACAAGTTTGAACTGTACACCTGCACATAAAGACTATTCTGAATATGCAGTTGTTCAAATGTTTAACTGAAAAGACAGATGTTTTGAGCGAGGAGTAAAGGAGGCCATCTATGTTGACTATGAACGACAATCGTTGAACACCGCCACTGTCTTGAGATCCTTTCCCAGGCATTTCAATCCCCATATGCCCCTTGCTTCAGGTGACCTCAATAGCTCCATTGATGATAGGGTGGGACAATGTCTTATAAAAGTTTCACAGTTTCCAGAAGTTTTTTTTTATATATATATAATTCAGACATGTTAATATTTATTTAGATCACGAGATGAAAAGTCTCTTGAATACAACCATGCTATCCATGCTATTAAGTCCCATTTTAAATGTTATTTAGACATAATTCAGTGTAATGAAAAGAGTTGTTAAGTTATCAATTTGTTTGTTTATCAATAATGTTTCTTTGTTTAAGTAGTATTTTGAAAACTCCAAAAATATAGCTTCAGCTGCTGTTGGAATAGTTTGCAGAGTTGTACATAGTGTGCCTGAATGTGTGGTGCCTTTTAGTAAGTGAATACAGTGAAGTGCACCCCGTCATTGTGCCGGATTGACAGACAGTGACAAGCAATTATTGCTAGAAAAAGCTTCAGGTTGCATGTGTAAAGCCAAAGATTAGGTGAGTTGTATGGGAACATTTATAGTCAAATGCTCTCAGCATGCATGGGAGTGCCCCGGGCTTTTGCTGTGGTTAGACCATCAAAGATGCAAAGTGATGAAAGTTATTGTGAGATTTGGATCTTGTTTCTGTAAACCTCACAAAATCTCCCAAGGACATGCAATCACTAGCAGAACCCACCAAAAAATTTTTAAAAAATATTAGATGATTGATTAAACTTTTAGCTAAAGCCCCAATACAAAGCAGATATTTGAGCTGTCTGAAAACAAAGGACTCTGTGTGTCACTGGGATTTAAACCAGCTGAAGTCATTGTAAGTTAAACGAAAAATAACCATTAGAAGATGTTAAATGGAATAATTAGCTGTCAAAAGGCAAGCTGTGGAGCTGCCTAAGAATCCATCACGAGGAAGGCTAAAATCCCCTGCTTTATGTTATAATCCAAGCTTTCAGGGACCTGGGTGATATGGTCACTTTTTTCTATGACTGCATTTTGGCTAGATTAATTGACAAGCTTGTCAGAGGAGTGAAAGCTGTTTGGGGGCAGCTTAAAAGTTATGCCCTAGGATGGAAAATCTGTGGCTTAAAGAAATGGTCTGCAGCACAGACCATTTCTTTAGCACACAGATCAGCACACAATATTGATGACAGTAATCAAACCTCGTCTGTGTGTATGTCTGGTGTTTGTCTTGTTCTGTGTTTTTCTGCTTTGTGTTTGTATGTAAGGTGGATCTGATGTCGCAGAGCTAAAATTGCAGGATTATTACTTGTAGTGTTTCTATCTAGTTTTTCAAGCATTCTAAAACATTCAATTGCCCATTATTGTTCTGGCCAATTTCTTGTTTAAGTAAACGCTACCTGACCATTTGAGGACTCACATTCTGCTCTGCAACATAATGTCCTTCCTTGAACCTGGTTTTATCTCTCTGGTTTGTGAGAGTGGTAAATTCAAAGCTAGGGAAAAACCTTCTTTAGCCTTTTGAAGTTCTCAGACCTGTTTGCGTGAAATCAATCGCAGGCACCTTTTTTCAAATGCTTCACTTCAAAGTGCTGTCCTATCCCACTGCTGCTGCTAAGGCCTCCTGCCATTTTCAACATGGCACTCAGAGATTGGTACCTCTTGGTTCTTAAGTAAGATTCTGCTCTCTGATTACAGTTCCTCTAGTTGAGGGATTGTTAATGGAACATAAAAATAACTGACCCTGAAACTATGGATGCTAAGGTGCATTATTTAACTCCTACCATGGCCACAAGGGAGGGAAGAGAAAATGCAGAGTATCAACTAAACAGAAAAAAGAAAGGTGGAAAGCAAGATGCAGTGATGTTCCTAGTGAGACATATTACAGTGGTGTAAAGAAGTGACATTTTTCTTGCATAGTATATAACACAAGCACAATTTCGAAATGTGTGCTTGTAGTAATTCTTTAAGGGTCACACATCCTGATGTTGTAATTGGTCTCTTGTGTCTAGATGCTGCTAGAACATTTGGCGTGCCTCCAGGCTTGGGGTCTTTATGTCTCCATGTGTTACTGCATAAGCAGGTGATGCGGAAACGTTAAAGAGTTGTAAGAAAAAAAACAATGAGTGGATGGCACGGGTTCACAAAGAACCATTCCCACTGCTAATGTACTAGCTATTTCACGTCTGTTTCATGAATTATTAAAAGCAAAGCTCTTTTGTGTTTCCCATAACAAAAACAATGGAGACAAATGAAGTAGGCCAAGGGAAAGATGGAATCTGCATGTGATTGTTTGTCTGTTTCTCATAAGCAACAACGTGTAACCAGTTGGTTATTATAGTAAAGTATCGTCTCTTTTAGTTGCTGTTTATTCATCTTTGAGATGTTAACATTAAAATATTTTATTAACGTTATAATTCTAATACTATCCCCATATCTGATTACAAGACTATCTGACAATGTGATTTCATGCTTGTTATCAAGTTCTAACATATAACATATATGTGCCAGTAGCTTCAGACCTTCCTATATGAATGCCTTATTTAGGTTTCACAAATAATATTATGATTCTTTTTGTTTGTTTGTTTTTGAGTTTTGTCTTACACTATAGAATCTGTTTGGCCCTGAAGTAAAATGATGTGCTGGATATAGTGCTGTGAAAAAGTATTCCTGATTTCTTTTCTTTTTTATAAATATATTCATCATACTTACATGTTTCAGATCAAAAATAACAATAGTATACAAAGACCAAGAATATTTTTTAATGCTGATTTCCTTTGTTAATTAGGGGAAAAGCTATCCAAACCTACCTGGACTCATGTGAAAAAGGAATTTCTCTCTAGCCTAATAACTGGTTGTGCCATCCTTGGCAGTAAGAACAGCAATCAAGCATTTGCAATAACTGGCGATGAGCCTTTCACATCACTGCGACTTAATTTTGGTCCACTATTCTTTGCAAAATTGTTTTAATTCAGCCATATTGGAGAGTTTTTAACGTGTATGGCCTGTTTAAGGTCAAGTCATATCTGAACATTTAATAGGCCATTTTGTTTGTTTGTCTCTTTTTTTTTAGCCATTCAGAAGTGAACTTGTATGTTTTGTATCTTTTCCTGCTACATAACCCAAGTATGGTTGGACTTCAGGGTATGATTGCCAGACACCAGACCTAATTTTTACAATATATTTATGTTGTTTGTTTGTTTTGTTTTTTTGTTTTTACCTACATTTAGCAGTATTTTATTTTTCAGTTTAATAGAACAATGCAACAAGTCCTCAAGCATGAACAATCAGAACATTCATTTTTCCCTACATCTGCTAAAGTTAAACAATGTTATTGTAAATATGATGATAAAGAAACATGTAGTAATGGTTATCAAGTAAGCTTGGAAAGAAACAGAGAAAACTACCATCTTTCAAAGAGGTTACTACATTGTAATACTATCTGAGGTTCACTTACACAGTGAGGAAATACTGCAGAGTGCTTATATTTTTAGTTAGACATGTTAACATTTGTAGCATGAAAAAGACAATACAGCATTTTCTATAATCTACTCATTATATGTGTGTTAACATAATTTTGTATTAAAAATACAGAATTCAATTAAAAAAATATAGAAACCCATCGTAGCTGGCTTTAAACTACCATAGCTATAGTACTAAGAGTATTGAAAATGTGGAAAATCTGCCCTTTATGACAAACTGCTGCATTCAATGAACAAATGGATAAGCACACACAGTTTCCCTAGCACACAGTAAGTCATTACTATTCAGAGTGTCTATTGGCCATGATAAAGGACACCAGGTGTCTTCCATACTTCTAAGAGTCCATAGGTTAAAACAGATTGGTGCTCTTTGAGGATTGTTTGTATTCTGCACTAAAGGGAAACCTTGAGCTTGAGAGTCTGGTCCTCTCCAGCACAGAGAGACACACAGCTAGTTTTGCATAGCCAAGATGTTCACAAAAACACACTTACATGTACACACTTGTCCACAAGGGGTTGTCATTCACACTTGAACTTGTATTCTGAGCACAGGCAAACTTTGTCCTTTACACCTCCACCAACACTCTCTATTCTGTGTTATCAAGGGGATTCAGTTTCTGTGTCTGGAGATGGGTTCTAGATTTCACTATGTCCATCTGTCTCCACAGTTGTCTTGGCTTTAGAATGTCCTTTGCTCTGTTTCTCTTCACCTGACTTTCTTCCTCCCTCCATCTGTTTGCCATTTAGCTTTCCCTAAATGTACTGAATTCTGGGCTTTAGAGGTGAATTAAGTTCAGATTACAGCCATAGAAATGACAGAGTATATTTGATTCTTGCAGTACCCTCTGCACCCACCGCACACACACACACACACTCTCCTCTTCTTGCTCTCCTGATATTTGTCTGTACCCTGGAATGAAGTAATTTTGGTATAGGTAATCTGTTGAACTTCAGACATCCATATGACACATGGAGATACACAGAATGATTCATTTATGTGTTATGAATTTGAGCAGCTGTCTGATGGAGTGAGAAAAGAGGAAAAGTTTGAAACTTCAAAGGCTTAAGGACACAAGAAAAAAATCTTTCATACCCTGCACACATTAACGTAAACATACCAATTCATCTGCTTAGCATGACCATCTTTTACAGAATCTGTTTTTCTTGTTCCTGAACACCTTTGCTAAAGTATTTGAAATACTAATAAACAGTTTAAGACAATGCCCCATCTGTTCTCTTGGCACAGTTACTGGGACACAATTTAACTGAGAGGGACTATTGCACATTTACTGAGATGTGCAATAATACCCAGAAAAAAAAACCCAAAATAAAAATGAAGGTCAATTTGAATATTTAGAAAAAAATCTAAGGCAGTTGTAGGAGCTGGATGAGCTAGAGATTATGTTTAAATGATTCCTGCTCTTAGTAATTGAAACCAAGAATGACATGGGAGGTCAGTGGCTCCTCAGAAAAGCATGTTTTCACAGCAATTATTTAATCTCAAGTAATATCAGGTATAGTCTGAGATGTCTAGTCAAATGCACACTCTGCTCTGATATACATACACATATATACAGTCTGTCCTAAGAGGTGCATATGCGTTAATGATTCTGAGATGAGGCTCATGCAGCTTGCATTGCAGTGAATTGTAATAGACTATAATTTCTATAATTTCTAAATGAATGCTAATATTTGCTAAGACTTTTGCAGTAACAGCCAATCGCCGTGAATTTATATATGTTTAAATTTGTCATGAATTTAGAAAAAAAAAAAAAAATTCTCTGCAAGTCAGCCTTGTTGAGTTTATGGCATGGTTTAACCCAAGTGTTTAATGGCCATATGCTTGTATAGGCTACTGCATTTCAAATGTGTATTGCCTCTGTAGTTCATCCACAGTGTACATGGCTTTATGTTTTATTTGAATTCAGATCTTTGTTATGAAATTTGTAATCAGCAGCTGTTGGCCTAGCCTTAATAGACACATACTGAATCCACATAAACATACTAACAAATTTTAGAACATGCAAGGAAAAGCCTCAGGGACAAAGCCATTTAATGATCCAAATCTGAAATGTGTGAGTGTACAACAAGCTCCAACAGTACATTCTGAAGGCCTATCCCCCCTCTCCCGACTGTCTCTGATTCTGTTCCCTTATCTCCTGCAGCTCACATACACACATAGTTTATCTCATCACAATACCAAAAATCAACTGAAACTTCTGAAAGTTTGCCGTCACAGATACCCCCAAACTATTGAAATGTGTGAGTATGTGTATGTGCATGAATCTATCCCTTCTGTCATGGCCTAATTGGAGTATCTGAGGCTGGGGACACAGCAACATGAAGTGCTAATTTGATTTGTGTTTGTGACTCTCTGAGAATGGCTTGATGGAACTGATGCAATTAGTGGTAACACAGTTGTGTTTTTGTTCTTAGTATATGTTTGTGCTCACATGCTGTGTTCATGTATTATAAATGTTTTATATGCATTTGTATGTGTGCTTTCTTACAGTACTTACGTGTTTTCAAAACTGTGTGTTTTCTGCACATTCAAGTTTATCTTTGGATATTTGAGAAAGACAGAGGACGGAGGCAGAGGGAGCCTCACCACCCCAGCAAAGTTTGCTGTCAAGCGGCAAAGTAAACATGGCTGATATCCCATCTTAATTGATTTGTTTGTGTTTGTTGATTGAGATGAGAGATGCAGCCATGGAGTGTAAACGTTCAAATTATGAAAAGCAGACTGCATAATTACATCTCGGAATATTTCCCTATGGGGAACTCCCTATGGGGCTGAAGTAAAGAGAGGTAGAGAAACAGAAAGTGAACAGAGAGGCACACAGAATGACAGAAAAGCATTCCAACAAACGACCAAGTGAATGGGAACATAAAGCAAGTTTGATTATGGGGATTTCAATAATTATATATCTCTCAGGCCTGTCTCATTTGCTGCCCTGGAGAATAGCGGATTAGATCTAAACACTGGATTAATGTAATATGCAACCTGGGATTAGGATTATGAGAGAGGGTTTTGAGAGATTTATGGCAGGTTGCATAATGGATTTACATGAGTTTTTATGGTTTAAACCAGTATATGAGGAGTACATTGAGTTCCCCAAAGGAACACAAAAGTACAGTAGACTAAGAAAGGAAAGGAAAATAGAGCAAAGAGTGGGTTATTTTCACTCATTCTTTGAAGGTGTGTACACACATATTCTTTTTGGTCAAAAAGGGGACTATTCTAAAACAATTTCCATGAGCAATGTTGAATTTGTGTTTTCATGAAAAAGTAATTTATTCTAGCCAGTGGTTAATGTATCATTTCATACTGAAATAAGAAAACGCTACAGAGGGGCCCGGGAGGGACAGGCAATGTTTTATTGGTCTTAGGGTTTTTGTTTTATTTCACTTTTTTTTTGTATATGTATGCATACATGTATATACATATATATATATATATATATATATATATATATATATATATAGTACATATAGTCATTGTAAAAAAGAAAATACACCCTCCCTGGATTCTAAGATTTTATGTTTCATAAATAAATAATGTCAATAAATAATATTAATAAAATCTTAATAAGATTCTGGTACGTATAGGCCTTAAAATTACATATATACAACCTGAGACAAACTGCAAAACATGACATAATTTAATTAATTATTTAATAACTAAAAAGCCAAAAATGCTGAAGCAGTGTGTGAAAAACGAAGCATACACTGCTTCTATAGGATTTAATAGGATAAGTAAAAACCACTTGCTTATCAGTAAAAAGGGGCTGATAATTAAATGCACTTGATTAAGCCATCATCAACAAGTGCAAATACCTCTATAAAAGCAGGAGATTTAGCATGGTGCTGCTCAGGAGATTTCAGCTTTGTATTAACACAATTGTGAGGAGGATAGACATCAGTTATTTAACTGGAAGTCCATCATTCTACAGTAGGATGATCAAGATCAATGTAGAAAGTAGGAAAAATAAATAAAAGACATTATTTGAGAAAGTGTGTCCAAGCGTTTGACTGGTAGTGTATCACCTTTAGAAGCTTGGCAGATGACCGCTGGCAAAGAAGGCTGGACCCCTCTGGAGACTTAGTGGGTGGCAAGGCAGCAAGCCAAACAGTATTTTGGGTGGTGTTTCTCTAGATGACAGCTAGGTGACTGTTAGTAGCTTGCTCCAGTCTTGAGCCAAGAGAGCCAGCTCAGAAAATATGGGACCCACTGGCTGAGGGTCTGGTTGCTTGTGTTCAGGTTCCAACTGTTCAGTCAACACAGGATCAGATGAGAAAGAAGAGAACAGAATAGCCCTTTTTTGTCATTATGCTAATTATGTGAGGCCTAGAACCCTTCATCCTAGGAGCAGGGGCAGGTCTGGGTCTGGTGTCAACTGACCTAGATGAGGAATGCTCTTGTTCTTGACGAAGGCGGTTGCACTTTTCTCCTCTCCTCCTCTCCCTTAGCTTCCCTGCTTAGCCTCTTATGTCCTTGTCTAGTCTTGTGGTTTTTGTATTACTTTTCCCTGGAACACTCTCTCACAGTCTGTTCTCTAAAACCTAAAAGAGGAATTATGGTTTTGATCAACTGGTCCCTAAATGCAATTGACATCCCTTTCTCAACGAGAAGTTTGGTCTTGGATGAGCCTGAGTGCTGAAGATATCTACCTGTTTGGAACCATGGTAACAGGGTTCTTGCTGATCGGAGCTGGCTTATCGGCTCCGATCAGCCGATTAAGCCAGCTCTCTTAATTTATCGAAAAATTAAGAAAGCGGAACTGGCTGTTCAAACCCCCACAAGGCTGCCCGCTGGGATTGAAACGATGGGAAGAGGCGTGAGTTTCTCAAAATGGGCTCATTGAGTGCAGCACGGATAAGATCTTGGAAAGGCTTACAGCTGCCGTGAATACTCAGAATAAGATCTCTGAGTGCAGACTGGATTACATCTTGGAAGGGCTTGCTTGGAATAACATCTCTGAGCGCAAATTGGATTACCTCTTGGGGAGGCTCACTGTGGTCGTGAGTTCTCAGAATCGGCTCTTTGAGCACAAGAATGACAACATCACAGAGCGCAAATTTAACATCATGGCGAAGCTCGCAGCTCTCCAATGGGAGATTGAGAGACCAGTGTTGGACTGTTAGAACTGCTATGAAATTCATAAGAGCTGTTCGCACTAAAGTAAAAAGCACCATCACTTCATGTGGGTACCCTTTCGGCACCAGCTGCGGTCGCAAGGCTGGAGCCGAGCAAAAACACCCTGATAAAGACTGTGTTTAGTTTGTTCCTTCCCATTCCATGCAAGGCCACCTGGGTTGGGCGGTCTGTACTGAAACTGATCTCAGGCGCAGAAACCCAGAACAGCAACAGGTGGTTTAACAATATTTAATTGGTTAGGCTTAAGCTCTGGAAACATGGCAAGGACAAAAGCAATAAAACGTAGAGCTTGGCGTGGGGAATGCAGAACTAGGGAGAGGGAATGGGGCCTGAGATGCAGACTAGAGCAGGGCAGGAAACAGTCACACTGAAGAGAGAAGACAGCGGAGTTAGGGAGGTAGTGGAGGTACTCTGAATTGGTAAGTAATTTTTATAGCAATTCTTACTTGCAGGAGGAGAAACAGAGTGTTGAGGGGAGGTGATGAGAATCCAGGGGAGCTGAGTGGCGTGGAAAGGCTGACCTGAGATCTGGGGTTTTCAGATGGAGTGGGATGGCAGGAGGGCAGGTAGGTGAGGCACAGAGTGATTTCCAGAATGATTGCTTGGTATCCTGAGTCCAAGACCGTGAGCCAAAGGTTTGAACCAAGGTGAATCCAGAAACTGCAGCACAAGAAGTTTCATTAACAAGGCAAATCAAATAGAGAACTGGACACATGAGGCCCAGTTACCAACATGGGTTGATGACAAACTGGCGGGGAATGAATGTCAGCGTGAGGCTTAAATCACTCTGGCTTTATTGCCTGCAACTGGCTCCAGGTTTGCAGGAATTGGAGGAGGTGGCCCCAGTTAGCCCCTACCCGGGACGAATCCCAGGTAGGTTCAGGAGCCTCATGGAAATCCCAGCCACTCACCGCGAACCATGACAAACATGGGGAACATGGACACAGAACACCAAGGAAGTGACTGACACGAAAAAAGAAAAGTGAATACACTACAGATTTAATGCACTTGAGAAGAGGCTTTTTAAACCTTTTCTCAAGTGCATTAAATCTAAACTAAGTAAGTATTTTGAAAATGGAAGTAGTAGAAAGTGGAGATATTTGTATAAAAAAATTAAAATATAGAGAGTAAAAGCAAAACATTGGTTAGTGTATTGTGTTACTTCCCACCTCTCATAATCAACTTATAAGAGGTGGGATGAATAGTGACTGGACATAGTGGCACCTATAATACCTCTAAATACTAAGCCATCAGTTTTACACCATTGATTTTAGACTATTTAAACCAATTAATTTACAAAAAAAAGTCCAAATCCAAATGTAAACAAAGAAAAAAAAAAATCAGTTGTCCAAGGATTAAATTCAATAAATACAGAGAATTACAAGGTGCAGTAATAACCTTACAACCACTATCAGCAGTGGGAAAACACAACACAGATGCACAAGAGTGCAGAGAGTTGGGATTTTTTTATGGAACCTTGAGATGTCCAGTTCTCCAGAATGCTCTTGTTTTTTTTTTAGTTTTGCTGAATGATTACCAATCTACATTTGTGATTTCATCATTCATGCAGCAATGCTACAGCAACTACCAAAAGCAATACTGACACACTGTAAGGGAAGTGCATGACAGTATGGCACAGAACAATGGTCTTCTACCTCATCTTTTACTTACAATCTCTCATGTATTTAGCAGACATCAAGCTCCAAATATATCCATCATGACATACAAAATCTAATAATAATAATAATAATAATAATGACAACAACAATAACTGGATAATTTCTTATACAGAACGAGTAAACATTTGTTAGTTCAGCATACACTTCTTTTAAACACTTTAGTCGCATAAAGACTTTGATGATGTAATTACTGCCAAAGGTCAACTCTCACTTCAGCTTCTCTGAAATGCTGAGTTGTAACTCAGATGTGTGACTTTGTGCCAAATGCCATGAATGCATAGAAAACATCAATGTTAGCAGCTGTTACTAACAGCTAGTGACAGCTGCTAGTTATGACTGGCCAGTAGCAAGACTTATTTTTTTTACTGTCTCCCCTTAACTCTGAAATGGAAATTATCATCTAATGTCCACATAGACTCACTGTACCCAAATGGCATATATTTCACAAACAATCATAAATGACTGAGCCATTTAACAAATTATTTCTATTTTAGTGTTTCTGGTATCATTTATTTAAGCATGACTACGCATCTGCAGTTTCTATCATAGTTTTCCATGATAGAACATATTGATGCCAGTATAATTTGACCAATTGTCTCTAAAAAATTATGCAAAATGGTCTCAAATTTTGACAAGATGGAAAGGAGTCCAATTAGACACGTCAAGTCAAACTAAAAAAGTCCACTTCTTGTATTTAAAGAGCATCTGAACTGTACAAAATCACCACTCAGGCTAGGTAGATACTGTAGCTTAATCATCTTATTCAGTGTCCCCTCTGCCATGCTGCTCTGCAAGTACTCTCTGATTGGTTTTAATTTAGAAGAGGAATGCTTCACTGTCACAACTTTGACAGATGTCACTTTGCTTGGTTTGCTTCAGGCCACGGTCAGATATCCCAGGGGAAATTATTCTGCTGTGAATTTCAGGGACCAGAGTCAGTTTGTTACACTAACTTCAGTCAGTCTGCTCTTGCTGAATGTTGCTGGAGTGCTGGAGTAACTCCCTTAACTATAATGACATATTGCTCACTTGATGATAGAAATTACTTGATACAAACCGCTTTCACGGTGTGGTACATTTATTTTTAGGTCTGTAATTAGCTCTCACAAACATACACAAAACACTATGGCTCACACACGCACCCTCTATCTATTTATAAGACAGGGTCTGTTCTTTCAGACCTTTTTGTGTCATCTTAAAAAAGAACTTTAACAATATCATTGTGAAATAAAATTTCAAGGGTGGAGCTGCATATAAAATTCTAAAATTTAAAGTTATGTTAACAGACAGTACAAATATGACAGCATTTGAATTTGTGTTGCGAAAATTAGGTCAAAATTCAGTTACAAAGTACAAATAGTGCAACAAAGGTTTAATATGAATTCTTTGTTCCCAGACTGTCAGGGTTAAAGGCAAATACAGTACATCGTGTTTTCTGTCTTTCAATAGGGAGCATTTATTTGACTTTCATATTATTTTCTAAATTGGACATTTGTATTCACATTTTAATAAATGATTCTAATTTATCACATTTTTACTTATCAGGCGCAGAGTAAGCATACCCACCTAAAGAGAAGCCACTTGTCTCCATTTTAAGCCTCAACTGAGCACCCACTCACACACACAGAAACTACACAGAATGACTGATAGACAGTGTTTTCATAAATAGTATGAGATGGGTGAAGTTGGCCACAGCTTTAGATACTTCAGGTTCATGACTGCCTGTTATTGCTTCTCCAATACTTATAAATAGATCGTACAGCATTCAAAAGAAGATAGCTGTTGACAGAAATGAGATCACAATATCCCTTAAGAGAAGAACTTTCCAACTGGAGCCACTCATGCTGACAGGTTAAAGAGGTGAACTGTCTAAAAGCTGAGAAGATACTGAACGTACACAGTGATGGGAAGAGGCAAGCAGTGGAATATTTAACCTTTTGAGGTAAAATTTAAAGTGACATTTGAATGTGCTAACTTCTTTTCAAACATAGTGAAAACAAAAACATATCATTATATTCTATAGTTTAGATACACTATATAGTGAAAGTATGTAAGTAAAATGTATTTATATAGCACTTTTTAAGACAAGAAACCAATCACAAAGTACTTCACAGACATATGTTGATGCAATAATAATAATACAGCATCCCAACCCACAATATAGTGTGGGTTTGGGAAACCATATATTTGTCACTTAAGGAGAAGAACAAATACTGGTGTTAAAAATATTCTAGTAAATATGTAGACCTATTTACTCAACTTAAAGTGGAAAAACTACAGGCTCTGTAAAAACTAGCACTTTGGAGGATATTTCTACCCACTATTTTGTGCATAGCTAAACCTCACTGTTAATGTGCTAAAAAAATAATATTTTGGCAATATGACATTTATTTTAACTTAAATTTTAAATGTTGTATTTTATGTACCCAAATTGAACATTATGCAAACACAAGCAAAGGTAATGAAAAAAGTGCCTAAAAAGTGCCTCTACATTTAAACAGAAAACTTAGCTTCATCATCCAAGACCAAGCTAATGCTTTTTTGACACCCGCACAAAAAAAGTTGAAGACTAAGATGAAGCCGTAAACAGTATACCTAAATCCAGATCAGAAAAATAATTGTAGCATGATGGTGGTAATATTTTTCACTGGATGCTTGATTATCAATAACCAGTTATTTCTTTTTGGTATATAAGACGATATGATTATGTGATTTGGTGTGTGACGGCTGTTATGTCCTGCAATGTACATGTCATAACTAAGAAGATGTACAGGGCAAAAGTTGTTGAGTATGTTTATTTACAGTGAATGTTCAACAATAAAATGTAAAGTGAAGAGAGAGGCTCCAGTTCTGGCAAATCCAGTCTCTTCCCACCGGAAAAAAAAATCTCTCTCCCTCAGTAACTCACATCAGAAGGAGATCCAGGAATCCTGCACAGGGGGATGCAGAAACAAGATCAAAACACCATGACGCATCAGGTAAGCGGAGCCAACAACACTGACTGCTTCCTGCTTAACAATTCAGTGCTGAATGAAGGGCTTTCTTCTCCTTAAATAGCAGCCAAACTGATCACAGGATTGTCAACAGGTGAGGTAATTACACAGGTATGCTGGACTGAATGGTGGGAAACAGAGGAGGGCCCGCCCCTGCACCAGAAGGTGTGGTTAATACAAACACACACGCTCACACACAAACGCAGACAGACAAGCACACAGACACACACTGACAGAAGAGAGAGAGAGTGTGAACAGAAGAGAGACAGACAGAAAATGTGAGCCAATACAGGACTGGCGCACCATGACAGTGCATCTAAATTCAAATTTTGAAAGTTAAAGTGGTATCCTTTGTTTTCACATAAACTAGACAACAGAACAACAGAAAATACAAGTTCTGCCTATATAATATAAAGTTTAATAAAATAAAATAAAGAGTTTGACTGAACTACTATAAAACCAGTGTGTGAATTATTTAAATTTCAATCTTATCTCAACAATAAAATTGTAGAGTTCAACAAGCACCTGTTGTTAGACAAAATGAGTTAGATAAAACTTTGTTGGGATACCTTACACTAGACACTTTATTTTTTTCCATCATGGGTAAATCTAACATGACAAAGACGAATCCTTACTGTCTATAGCTACATCTCTGCCATCTCTTTTTATCTCCTTAGCAAGAGCCATCTTTATCTTTGAATTAACATTTATTGGCTTCCTCATTCTCTAACATGTATAATATGTGGGTGCTGGAGAAACGCAGAGAAAGATATGATGTCCAGTAGACAATGTGATGTGGTGCCAAGGGAAAATAAAATTAATATTGTGCCAGCAATCTCGCTAAAACTTCCCCAGTGCCACCTACAACACAACCACATGCATATAAGCATGGTGGTCCTTGCCAAACAATCCTATTAAACAATGCACATGGCATTTAATCGAGGGTGGACTTGCTGAAAGACAAAGAGACAGGTAGAAGTGTTTTTCTTTTCTCTCCCTCTCTTATGTCGTATTTAGCCTAGTTAGTCTCCACGCTTCATAAAGCATCCTTACATCATGGCATTCTTGCTGCAGTACCTCATTATCATCTCACTGTATTCAAGCTGCATACAAGCACTAATTCATAACTATGCCACTCTAAGGTACTTTGCAGTAGGTACATCTTTCTTGTGCCCTCATGTATTATATAAGATGCATAGGGAAAATTTAAATGGTATCTGTTAAACCTCAAATAATCTAGTAGTAGGGGGTAATATATTTGGATCCAAACAAATGGCATAGACTGTAAGTCAGATAAAGACACACACACAAACACCACGCACATTAACATGCACAAATAACAAACAACACCCACCACCAGTCTATCAGCCAAATTATCACTGACTTCATAAAGAGACCTACCACTTAGTCGGCAGAATATCCAAGATAGCAAAAGTGTTGCTAAAGCACTGCATACATGCAAGACTGCTTTGTTGACACTACACTAGCTGTAACACATATTAAAAAATGGGAAAGGGTACAGGCAAGGAAAAATAAAAACAACACAAAACTCACCTGAGATAATATAAAGTGGTTGGGCTTGGTGGTGTGAAGTTGTGGGACGAAGGGTTAGGATAAAGAGAAAGAAAAGGTTAAAAAGAAAAACAGAATGAACAGAGGAATTCTATCACACAGTTTGGGCATGGTATACACAGTGCATCCAGAAAGTATTCACAGTGCTTCACTTGTTCCATATTATGTAATGTTACAGCCATATTCTAAAATGAATTACATTTGTTTTTTACCTCAAAATTCTACAATACAATACCCCTATAAACACAAAGAAACAAATGCAATCCATTTTGGAATATAATAAAATGTGAAACAATTGAAGTGCTGTGAATACTTTCTGGATGCCTTGTATTTGTATACATAAAGCACAATGTTGGATCTTCATAGATATATGTGCACATGCTGTAAATTTATACTAATTGCATAAAATAAAAATATCCATGTAAAGGAGATTTTCCTGAAGTATTTATATTTTCCCATCTTCCCAAATCATCTCTCTTATTTCGTAGGTCATTTGTGCGTCATGTCTTTCCATGTATTTAAATCAGAGGATTTAGGTTTTCTCCACCCTTCTGATATTTACTTCAGTGGTGTTATTCTTAAAATTCTGATAAATAATTCTCAACAGCCAGTCCTTGGGATTCATTAAATACAGCATCCACAATTTAGTAAACTAACTATTCTGAAGTGTGGCATGACACTGGCGCAAACACTTATATAAAATGCCTGGATTTTAAGAAGTTCTTTACAACTAACTGTTATAACAACAAAACAACCAAGAAGCAGTTGGTTTTGAAATCAGTCTAACACCTGTTTTATTGCCCTCGATATTTTCTCACTTTTAATTGTTGGTCTATAAAATAACTTTCTACAGCAACAGTAGCAATTTTATGTGACTATATAAAGCAAACAGAGCAAGCAAAAATGTTATATACACACACACACACACATATATATATATATATATACACACTGTTTCGACTTTACAAAAGCCAATAGATGGCATACAATCACATTCATGGTTTAGATAGATGTTGTGGAAGTTGCTGTGTCAACATGTTCAAGATGTTTCCATGTATGATGTTAACAATATTTGTCATCTTGGTTTTGCTTAAGCGTTATTAGTTTGCTAACATTTGACAAATTATCATTAAATATAAAGTGGAGCTTAGATTGTCTTCCCTGTCCATTATTCTATAATAATACACCTTATGGTTGCTGAGACATTTCATAAAACACAACCAACTGTTTCTACTGAGATTGTCTCTATAAATAGATCTCTCCATGCGAATATGCCAAATCTGTAGGACATTACATAACTTGATTTCTGCCACTGCATTTCCCAGAATCAACTTAGGTCTCAGACAAATTGGTTTATCTATTTATTTTTTTAAATTAATTTATCTGCATTTGTAAACAATGAAGTGCTCACAGCTCTAGGCAATATGTCAACCAGACAACTGTTATCTGCTATTCGGATATATTGGCTATAGCACAAGCACCCTAAAAATTTGACCATTGTCCTAGATTAGGGTTCCTATGTTGCACTAATGATAGAGTCTGGATCAAAGTGGTAAACCACGTAAGCTGACAGACTTGCATCTTTGATGAACAATTATTAATAGCTTCCCTGAAGAAAGCCCCAATAATAGTAATAATAATAATAATAATAATAATACTAATAATAATAATAATAATAAAAATATCCTAAAAAGGGAACAGCTCATATATTTGGCTGTTCTGAAGACAGTATGAAGTAGTTCCTTCATATGCTGATCCATAACTGAAAGCTACAGTTAGATATGCAACTAAAGATCAGTTAAAGTGAAATCTGGTCAGTAATAGAAAAATCCTACCAATTTAAAAGTCAGCTTTGATATAGCTTAGTATGCTTTCACCTCCACCTTTGCATCCTAAAATATAGAGCATTAGTATAAACTAATGTGATTCTATTGAGAGGATAAATCTTCTTTTCTGAGCCTCCATAAATTCCCGTGTTACACTTTAGTAGAAGTGTGCTTTAATATTTCATTATTATTGCCTCTACGTTGAAACTTCCACAGGCCCATGCCTTGTAACACAAAACCATCATCAGAATCACAAAAATGTCTGAACCTTGAAATATGATTTTATGACTAAAGTCTGCCAACATCCAATAAAGTACAGCATTCCAGATAATATAGCTCAAGCTGCATTTTTATGGATTCCTTTGTACAATTTCTATAAATGAGCAAAATCTTTTGAATTAGTGTTTATTATGAAGGGTAATTTCTTCCACTCCTCCACTGTGGTTGCTCTAATATTGAATACAGTTGGACTAATTAAGTTTACAGTAAATAACCAGCTCATTATGTTAGTTTTGCAACAGTTAGTTCTGGATGTTTCAGCTGAGGAGCAGGGGAGCTACAGCATCCAGAGATATACCATTGTAGTGCTAAAATAATTCATGTGTTTTGATGACTGAAGAATTCATTTGAGTTCATTATGTGTTTAAATGTTGAAAAATTACATTAATGGTTAAAAACAAGAACAATTTAAAAATGTGCTAAACTATTTTAAGTAATAATTTGTATTATTCACACTTTAAGTGGAAGAGTTTGGAACGTATGTGATGTTTGTTGTTTAGATTCACAGCCGTCTTGTTTACATTTTGAAGTGTCCTTTATTATTGTCTTTAATTTTATTGCCATGTACTAAAGTTCTGGTGGCTCCAGCCAATCTGGTGAGAGTTTCAGGTAGAGGGGTGGGATTTGGCAGGGTTTCGGAGAGGGAGGAGAGACAAGCTACTGCTATCGAGTGGACACTTGAGTAACACGCTGTAACTTTCATGGCTGACGACCAGTTACCTTCCAAGAGGTCAGAGCTTCCCAAAGTGTGGGGCCCGCCTCCTAGGGGGGGGCACAGAGCCATTGCAGGGAGGGCACGGTATGAAAAGGGAAAAAAGACACAAGATGCTTGGACACTGCTAGCATGGGGCACCCACACAAACGCAAAGCAGGAGATGAAGCATCGCTGAATATGTTTCCAAACCAACTTCATTCTAAGCCAAAGACAAGAAAATATGGTGACGCATATCTTCCCTTTGGCTTCACCTGCACAAGTGCCGAGGTAGGTCTCCCGCTGCAGAATTGGTTTAACTAACTAACTAACTAACTAACTATTCCTGACATTTTGGAGATGTTAGCTCTTTATACAGTAAAGTTACAGTGGGATACAAATAATATCAGGCTGATCCTGCCACGATTTGTTCCCCCTGTCCAAATCACGGACAAACAGTATCCCACAGTTGTTTATGTTTTTGAACCCATTTTGTACAGAGAGGCATTTTTTGAAAAATGTATTGATAGCAATGTTGAATATTATCACACAGGAAAAAAACAACTACACGTCAAATAATTACACTCTGCCTTTCTAAACGGAGGGACAGTAACTGCGTGTGTGTATGTAAGCGTGTAAAACCTGAAGATAGTCAGATTAACAGTAACAGTATTTTGTCTCTACCTGCCATTCTGCAATTCATCTCATGTAAACAATAACGTGGCGCACAGCATGACGTGAAAAAAGGCACATACCTTTGACGTTCCGTGACGAACTCTGTATTCCTCGTCCACACCTAAACGCAAAAAAGGAGTTTTAAAAAATCTCAGTTTTCGGTGATTCAAAACGCCGTTTACGTGTGGACAAAACAGCTGCGTTTTCAAAAATACCCGTGTAGGTGCGGACGTAGCATAAAAGAGTTAGTAGTTTATTTTATTACTACCTGTAATTTATTGCAGATTACTTGTATTTGCTTAATTGTTTACATTTAGTAAACAATTACATTAGTAACAATTAAGCAAATACAATGGAGCAAAATATGGGTGTGTGTAGTTGGAGGATGTGTTTGTGCGTGCGTGCGTGCGCGGGGGGCAGCGAACATTTTTCTTGTAAAACAAAGGGGGGCCTAGCAAAAAAAGTTTGGGAACCACTGCAAGAAGTAATTCTGAGAGGGTTCTCCATTTGCTGATTTCTCTAGAGATTAGCCGCTAGCGTTCAGCCTAGCACTTTTCTTTGGACCTCATACTCTGCTCTGTATGGATGTGTTCAGCTAATGCTAGCTATTCCTGAAATGGCATGAAACAGCAAATACGTTGGTATTTAGCTTGTTTATTTAATTCAGGAAGAGGGGACGGACATCTTGCTGGTGTGATAGAGGCAAAGCTCATGTGGTCCCTTCCGCTGTTGTGAACTGTGGATTTTGTGTGACCTGGTCTTGTCCCTTTGAACTATCAGCCATAAGTACTGATATTTGCACGTGCCTTTTATTTTATTGCATGTTTACGAGTGAAACGGTCATTTGGTTTTAGGACACAAGGCACCCCAGCCCTCTTGTGTGTAACAGGATACAGTGTTGGGAAGGTTACTTTTAAAATGTATTCCACTACAGATTACAGAATACATGCCCCAAAATGTATTTTGTAACATATTCCGTTACGTTACTCAATGAGAGTAACGTATTCTGAATACTTTGGATTATTTAATATATTATCATGTTTTTTACAACTGCATTAGTGTACTATTGCTGTGTGATTTATTACTATTACTGCAGCTTACTCGCCATACCAATACCAACTAGAATTTTAAATCTTAATATAAAATGAGGGTGGACATTAGGTAAGGCTACACTTTTTGCAGCGATCTCGTATAGAAAACTAGTTTTACTTTGTTGTCTGGGTCAACAGACAGAAAGAGGCGTTGAAAGGCTCCAACGGAACTTATCGTTTCGGAGGACTTAATAGCGTACTTACAACTGGGCTGGTCAAGCACTCTTTTTAGCTGCAGTGGTTATTATTATATTTACATGCTTCCATCTCACGTTTCTGGTAGGTGACAACTCGTACTTTTCGACTCTCTTTTTTTCTCCCTCCCTCGCGCTCACAGACACATAATGGGTATAGCAGTCCATTCTCCCTGCAGCACGGACTACACTGCCCATGAGGCTACATTCTTTAGGGCTATGCCTGTAACACTCTGCCTACTGCCTATTGCCTTCATATTAAATAATTTTTTAAATAATAATTTTTAAAAATATTTCTTCACGTCATTACGCAGGCCGCAAGTAGAGGTGACATGGGCTGCGAGATTGAGACACAGGCATTGGAGCCCCTTAATGCGTGTTTTGTTTGGGTTTCCACCGGCGTGGAATTACCTAAAATAGAGAGGGCATAGCCTAACATATGAAACAGGAAACGACCGCCGTTTAATCCATTTATTTCAACAAAGTAACTGTATTCTGAATACCACCTTTTTAAACAGTAACTGTAACGGAATACAGTTACCCATATTTTGTATTTTAAATACGTAATGGTGTTTTTGGTAATACTGCAGGTATTTTTGGAGCAAACCAGCTGTCACAGATGTCTGAGGCTATGTCCACACTAGCCCGGATAGATTTGAAAACGGCGTTTTTGTCTGAAAATGCTCCGCATCCACACTAGCGTTTTCAGTCGTTTTCACAGAGTTGTGCGTCCACATTGAAACGGCCGAAAATGCTTACGTTCCAGTACTGCGCATGCGTGTAAACGCAAGAAGATTCGGCCTGCCTCATTTCTGTCTGCTGTTTAGTTACTTTCCGGCTTGTTGAAACGTTGCAGCAAAATGTTGAGGAAAAGCGCCGAGTTTTTAAATGGACTAACAATGAGGTGGAGTTGTTGCTGCGAGTAACACAAAAGTACAAAGTTGCAAAAGCGAGTGAGAATTAAAGAATTTAAAGAAAAGGTTTCTGAAGCATGTACAAACTGATATTAATCTTTAATAGGGCTGTCAAAATTGAGAGCAAACAAAACAACTGCTGTATAATGCCCTCCGCTATCTTTGTTTAATTGGTCACATGACTGCATCATATGACCAACATGCGTCATTGTTTTCAAAAGTCTGCATTTTTGAGTGTCCACACTGGGACGGGAGAGTGTTTTTTGAAATGTATGCGTTTTCGAGAGTGTTTTCAAAACACTGTGTTTTTCCTTGGGGAAAATGAAGTCTCAGTGTCGACGGGAGGAGAGAAAACGATTCAAATGAAAACGCATTAGTGTGGACGTAGCCTGATTTGAAAAGAGGTAGAGGCCTGTTGGTCTTACATCAATGGTCTATTGCCATTTCCATACATAGACTGTCTCACGGCAAGTCTGTAGGCAAGGGTAATCATAGCTTTGATTCTTTATACAAAAGTAAACAGACTGTGGTGCAAATTCTAACTTGTAATGATTGTTCTGCAGGTCTAGAGACCATCTATGTTGAGCTTGTAGCAATCATCATCATAGTGTTTGGTCAGGCTGTTAACCCTAAACCCTAACCATACGTCATTAAAACCACACTTAGCATTTTCTAACTTTGCATTTTTATTTTTTATTTTTTGCATTATTTGCTTACTAAAAATGGATTTAGGAGCTCAGTTTTTATATTAAATTTAAAATTCCATGACAGTACAATTCGAAAAAACACTGAAGAAGTATGGCTTGTTTGAACGGGTTGCTAGGAGAAGACCTCGTCTTGTCTTTGGGTTCCAAAGTTGCATCTGAACTTCTGGAAGACCAAAGTGAAGATGTATGGACAGAAGAGTGGGAACAAAATCCTCCACAACAATGTGAAAGACTAATAATGTCAAACAGAAAAGGATAACTTCAAGATATTACTGTTTTTATGTTAAACCTTAAATCTAAGAACTAAAACAGGATTTCTTTCTTTTTACCATGTAATTCTGAGTAATTTAAATTACAATGTGAAACCATTTTATAAGTTGCAGTTGCAATTAGGTAAGTAAAGCTTCTTGTTGCCTTCAAGTTCTTCAGACTTCCATTCCTCTTTTGGAAGTATCCTCAAAGTACACTGAGGCCTAATGGGACATTTAATCCCTCCAGCATGTCCTGAATTCATCCTAGGGTCTCATCCTAGTTGCTCATGCCTAGAAAATCTCCACAGAGTGTTCAAGAGACAACCGTATTGTCCAGACCTCCCCTGGCACTTCCCAGCTGCTTAGCACAAAAATCCGCTAGGGCGAGTTGCATGAAATGAAATCATATCTTTAACTCTATTGCTAAGTGTTAACTTTCAGACAACTGAAAAGTCTGGGCACTGATCAAATTAAAACAAAATCAGATCAAAATCCTGGTTTACAAACCACAGAACTGATAGAGACAATTAAAATTGAAAGATTACAAAGACGAAATGGCAATGAAAGCGAAAGGAAAACACCTTCGTCTCCAAGGACTTACAGATCAATAAAAACTGCAGCTATGTAACATAAGGATCGGTATGCAAGAGGCATGTGTGTAGATTAAGTCCTCATTTCTCTGTCTCATACTCTCACTTTCACACACCCACACTGGCACACACAAACATTCAGAATTGATGAAGACTTGTGTTTGACACGGGTGATGTAAGTGTGCTGAAACTGAGCATGAAGGTCAGAGAATTGCTTGGTGAACCCAGGCCTGCATTACTGAAGTGACAGGAAAAAAATCTTTCTTTCTTCCTTTCTTTCTGTCTTTCTTACACGCACACGCACACACACACACACACACACACATATACATTGTATAGCTGATGGATGCTGTTTCAGTTGGAGTAGAAGTATCCTGTTGTTTTCTGCTAAGCACTTTCTGTTCAGCACTCATTGCCAAGAGTAATGGTCAGTGAAGAGCCCCACTGCTCTGGGTGTGTTTGTGTGTTTGTATGTGCGTTGCACTTTTTCATTCCAAAATCTTTGTTATCAAAACACAGGCCTCCCAGTCTTCCTTTTGCTTAAGCACTGAAATGTCCATGTATTTGCAATGCATAGAAGATTTGCAATATTTACAGTTTGCATCAGTGGAAAACCTTTTGGCATTAAAAAGCTACTGTCTGGCTTTACTAAAGAGACAGTGCAAATGAAAAAATGGAAAAAAAAAGGTATTATTTTTGTACTAGATGTGGTTATAATAGTGATAGTTCTATGGCTGTTCGTTTCTTGGAATGAGAAAGGAAGATGTTATCAAAAAGAGTGCATAATTGGCCCAGATGGAGCAGATTCCCAATTCAAGAAATATACCAGGATGCATCTTGTTTTAGGGATAGGAACATTACTTTTTATACTGACATGATGGGTTTGCATGCTTTTAGTCACATTTCTACACAGAGATTGGGTACACAAAGAAAATGTCTCTGTCTTTTCTCAGCTGCACACACAGACAGACTTTGCTGTAGTCTCTTGTTCCTTTCTCTCTTACTTTTTATTACTTTTTTAAAACTTGGATTTGTATCGAAATGTTTGTCAAATTTTGCAATTAGTTGGACTGTGTCAGTGTGTTGGATTAAGTATGTACTGCTTCACACAACCTGCAGAAAAAAGCAACAGCATGGACCACGTTTACAAAAATGAGACTGCAACAGTATATTCCTTAACACATACATGGTACTGAATAGGATGGCAAATAATATGTTGTGTTCTCTTACACAACTTACAATTTAGCTATTACACACAAAATTCAGGTTTATATGGTGTAATAGTTTGTAGTAACACAGCTCTTCTCCAGATAAAGCCTCTGCTCTAGCTGGGTCTGAGTCCTTAGAGTGACACACAATTTCCATACAGAAATGTGTACAAAGTAATCCAATGTTTTGCAATCACCTGCAGAATCATCCTCAATTTCATTTGTGTATTTTTTCAAATGTGGCATCACTCTAATTTGTTCTGCATAGTAAATCTGGCTCATAGAATCATGTCATGTCATTACATTCACCTATACATTTCTGCTTTGACATCAGTGTTAGTGCCAAGACTACTCTGACTATCCTCATTTAACCATATGGTTTCTTTCAAGTGGACTGACTAGATGGGAAACTAATTGTGGCCTATAAAGAAAAATAATTTTTCAAGCTTTGTGTGAAAAAATTTCTTAGGATGGGACAGAATTATTACTTCTCAGACTTGTATAAAGTTTTTCTAGAAGAATAGAGAAATAGGGAGTAGCATGCTGATACCTGGGTAGTTAAGACCTCATTAACTAGGGGCTTATTTGAGGTATTACTATTAGTACAGTTAAGTACATATAATGTAATTGCAAGGAGGTATTTCTGTAGTCTATTGATACTAGATAGTGGAAAAGGGGTGGGATTAAATAAGCTTATGCTTCTTCCTGCTCCTTTTTGAACATGAACGTTATTTGGAGTTGTGGTTGCTCGTTTTCCTTTTGTTTTGCTTTGTTCATTTGTCTCTTTTAATTCCATTTTGTTGTACTTTTTCAACATGTTCAAAATAAAGATTCAATCAATCAATCAAGTAATCTGGACTGTCATATGGTTAGTTATTTTATGATGCAAAATTAATTTTAAGACCATATATACATAATTGTCATGTATGTGCTCATTTTGACCCACAGCAACTACTTTGGAAAATGTGTCTATTCTAGCACACCAGAGCAACACCTGTGCTAGTATCACTGGAACTTGTGATGTAACTTTATGATCCGTAATAAATGCCTTCTGAAGCAAACATGTGAAGGTAAGAAAATTTTTGAAAGGAAAAATTGTTTTTATTATGAAAAAAAATTGTATTCTCCACTTCATTAATATAGCATTAATATAGTTTCCATAGGTCAGATGAAAAAAATTGTCATAGTTAATTTTGGTGCTTGATCATGTTTTCCCCTGGCTCAGGGAGACACAGATACATATCAGAACTAAATACACGAGTACTGAACACCCACAGACAAACAGGGAGATGTGCTACACCCCTAAGTCAGCACTTCTTCTTGCCTCTTCGAGCACAGCAAGAGGTGCAGTGTAGGTACTGTAGGTCTGAAAGGTTTAGCAGCATCTTAAAAGACAAGCCAAAGCTTCCCAGAGAGAGGCCTAGTCAGCCCTTCACCCAGCCGTCACTGCTTCACAGGAAACTGACATCAAGCAGCCCCTGTTATGCCTAACACAGGACAGGGGGAGACATAAACATGGCAAGGGACACCCAGTCTGACACAAAGCACCACACCTCACTGTAGCAGAGCAAAAGGGAGAAGTGAGTGAAAGAGAGAAGCACGAGTGTGTGTGTGTGCACTGTATGTATGTGTTTGTAAAAATATGTCTTTGTGTGTATCTTGTTTACAGAGCTTTCCTGTCATATGTCTTCATCTCCACTTTCTATCCCCTCACTGTTCTTCAGCTCTGTGGCTAAGCCAGCGTGAGGCAGAGACACACTGTGCAGGTTTCATCCCTTAGCTTAGAGGTGAGTGTTTATATGTGCGGTAGAGAGAGAGAAATAAAGAGAGGAAAGGATTGTGTGTGTATCATAATGTATTGCCCCCAAAATGTGTTTCCTCTCTGAAATTGTGCATTTCTGCTCTTAAATTTTCTCTCATTCACCCCGTAGGTGTGTGTTTTAATGCATGTGTCTGTGTTTTAATGCGTGTGTCTGTGTTTACCTCCGCAGCCTGATCCCAAGCTTATACTGTAGTGAGTGGCAGCCACCACCATCAGAAGCTCGCTCCTTGGGGCATAATGCATGAAAAAAAAGCAAGCTTAGGGGCACATCAATTCCACAGGCTTAACTGAACGCCTGGTGGAGTGTGCATGAGTGTGTGTTTGTGTGGCGCTTTTATAAGATGAATTTTCATACAGTGCTCTTGTTTCTTAACAGAGAACAGCACTGACATTGGTGTGTGTTTTTGTCCATCTGTTCCTATGCCTGCGTGTGTGTGTGTCCAAGTGGGAGTGGGTATGGGGGCTTTGTCGCATGTTAAATGCTGTCATAATGAGCGTATTGAATCAAATGCCAGATAAAGGCAGAGGGATTTAGGGGATTCAAGCCTTTATTAAACGTTCATATTGTTTCCCCACATCTGACAACTGAGACAAAGTGGTAAATACAAATGGATTTTTATATCCCCAAATAAATACCACAGTCATGAATAAACGTGATAATGATATCAGATGGAATGTGCTTTATTTAACTTGCATTTTGTCACTTCGGATGAATCCTCTGACAGCAGTTATTAAAAGATAGTTTAGCCTACTCAAAGATGAGGGATTGTTCTGTCCTTTGTATATTCTTTCTATTCCATTAGCGTAAGAAGAACATGAGCAATATAGTATTAATATTTAAGACTTGCAGCTCACATTAGGAAGAAAAATGAAATGACATTTGAGAGGCTTCTGTTTGTTTTCTGATTTTCCAAAAGCCCTTTTAATGTCTCACAAACAAAAATGCTGCCTGTGGAGACTTTGTAAAAGAATAACAACAAGGCGAACAAAATGCCAATGCATCATAGAGTGATATGTTTGAATTATTTCACCTTTTGTTTCTTTTCTCCAGTCTGCTGTTGAGTCACTTATCGTACTCACAAAATGTAGATATATTTTCCCACTGTCTTGAAGCTAAATCATATATTACATACAATGAGATTAGTTCACCTAACTCACTGTTACTGAAATTAAATCCCAGAAAGTATTCATTTTGAAGAACATCATCATTATTTCACTTTCCCCAGCAACTGAACAACACAATTTCGTTTGATTACAAGCCGTGCACTCATGCATTATAAACGACTGAATCATTTCATTACATTTCAAGTCATTGCAAGGGAACAGCACATGCTAAATCAGTATTCATAAGTCCATATTTCTTGTTTGATGATAATTTCTCATTTCACCAGATTAAACAGCATATTTGGGATAAAGGGTTCCATAAAGCATTCAGTGTGAATGGCAGAGGAAAAGGGAAAGATAAGATGTTGTAGGTGGGGAAAGAATCTCTTGAAGGGCAAATTTACACTATTTGTAAATTTGCCCTTCAAGAGATTTGGCTTGGTTGTATCATGAACTCATTCTTATAGGCCCCGTGGAATTTAATTACACACAAGACGACATTTGCTTGAATGTGTGTGTATTTCTTGGAAGCGAGAACCTAATTGTGTATGAGAACTGAACGCTCCTCCCCCAGAATCCACTAGAGCAGACACCAGACAGAGCTCCGTCCAGAGTGGCAGTTAGAGTGTCGGTTCCCCGCAAACGATCAAAGAGCTCTGTGGCTCTGTGCTCCAACCACCAAGAGATTTACTGTCCCCATGATGAGCAGGGAGAGAGAATTAAGAGGACAGGCTAGAGAGAAGAAAGGGGGTGAGATTGAAGAGAAAGAGGGGAAGCATCAAACAAGGGCTGCGCAGAAATGAAAGGATATAGAAAGGGAGGAGGCGGAAGAAGGCGAGACTGAAAGCAGAATTGGCAAGCATAGCTGAAAGGAAGAGAGAATTCAAGAATGAGAGATGAGAAACATGGAGAAAAAAGGGGGATGAGGGAGATGGAGATGAAGAGGAAAAGGGAGAAGAGAGAGAGAACAGGAAGGCACCATTAGGGTGAAAACGAATAGAGAACTAAGAACCTCAGGGCCAAAAGCTACTTAGAAGCTAAAGAGATGATTGCATTATCACATTGCCCCTCATCTTCTCTCTCCACATTGCTCCCCTGTTCTAGCAATATACAAAGAACAGAGTTGGATGTCCATGGGGGAGATGTGAGAAGTGGGCCAAACAGGAGAGGTAGGTGAAGACCTGAAGCTTCAAAGGGTTCTAGGGTGTTTCAATCCCCTTGCCTTTGTCTACTCATCTCTTTTCTCACTGCTGCACTTTCCTTTCTAGTCCCTACTGACACATCCATCTATTGTTCCTCATCTCTGGTGTCTGCTACCTTTCATCTTTCTATTCATTTGATACCTAATCAAAACCCTAGTCATTATACCATAGACTCGAAAATGTATGTAGTGACAAAATTACATTTTTCAAATTGCATTAAGGATTGTCATTTCTTCCAAAATCGCATTACTAACTGTCTCTTTATCAAGGAATTAAAGGACAAAAACAAGTTTGCTTAAGAAGATATCCAGACACTTGAGTTGTGTAGTTGTCTGTGTTTATGTCTGTATAAATCTGCTTTTCAGTTACAAGGATTTTAAAGTGGAAAAATAGAGAAAATGTTAAGTACTGCTCTGTCATGCAGTGCTTCTTAAGACTGTTTTTTAGATAAGACCCAGCTACTTGTCCACATCTCCCTTCCTACTCCATTTGTGAATTCAAATCCAAAGTATAGTCAGTAAATCTCTTGAGATTCTGGCATGAAACACAGAGAGAACAGTGGATGGCGGCCAAGAGTTTTCTGAAGGCACATCTTTGATGCAGTTGCCCTCTAGGATCCTTTCTCCAACCTTCACCAAATCAAATCAATACTTGTTACCAGCTTTTTTGGGGGGTGTCTTCTGTGTGTTTCTAATTATTTGGATGCTGTGAAGGCAGCCATAAAGTTTTAAGGTCTAGCTTTGCTGAAGTAGTTTTGTTTATAACGTGTCAACTCAGTGGTAAGTATCATTACAGCAAGGAAACTCATCAAAGGTGAACTTTGAAAAATGGTAAGAAATATTTTATATATTTATGCATTTTATATTTCTATTTGAAGCAAACCTCGTTATAGATTTTTTTGTTTGTTTGTTTGTTTGTTTTGGTCAACCAAGATCTGAAATACTCATTGGTACCCTATTACGTTTTAGCATCCTGATTTTGTTTTATAAACTAGTAGCATGTAAACAATGAAATTCTAAATGTCTTCAATAAAGTGCCACTGGATGTGTTTGTGTCGCTTCTGTTCTTCAGCTGTCAACTAAAGAAAACCTGTTTTTCTATTTGACAAGCTGAGGAAGGTACAGATAGCGAATGGCACTTTAACCCCTAGGCTACCTCACAAAATACCTTTTTGATAATGTAATTGGAATTTGTTTTAGGGTTTGTTGTGCTATAAAAAGTCCACCTTAAAGTGAGGAAATCTTACTATTCATCACTCACTGAAGAAAAAGAGCAATCTTAGGTTTCTTTTAAGCACTGTAGCTAGGTTTACTAAGAGTCCAAACTCTGTTGAGTCGTTTTAGAACTGAAGAAGCCTCTTGGATGAGAGATGAAATATCCTCAGGAAACCTGAAGTCCACTTGCTTTCTTCCCAAGTTCCATAGCCTATCAAGAGCTTTAGAACTTCAGTAATCACTTTCTCCAAACCATCAACGTGTCTATTAGACCCCTTACCTACAATACTACTCAAAGAAATCCCACCATTAATTAAAGTTAATTAAACCACTACTTAAAAAGCCATCACTTGACCCTGCAGTCTTTGCTAATTATAGGCCAATCTCCAACTTTCATTTTATTTTAACACTGAGAGAAACTTTGGAGTCATTTTTGACCAGGATATTGCATATAAAACAAACATATAGGACTGCTTTCTTTCATTTTTGCAACACCTCTAAAATTAGAGACATCCTGTCTCAGAGTGATCCTGAGAAATTACTTAATGCAAATATTATTTGTATGCTGGGCTATTGTGATTCATTATTATCACCATGATCTAAAAAACCCCTAAAAAACTTTCATTTGATCCAAAATACTGCAGCGAGAGTACTGACAGGACTAGAAAGAGAGCATATTTCTCTTTCATTCGTGTCTTTTCATTGGCTCCAGGTTAAATCCAGAATCAAGTTTAAAATCCTTCTTCTCACTTACAAGGTCTTAAATAATCAGGTCCCAACTTATGTGAAATATCTCATAGTACCATATCACTCCATTAGAGCGTTTACCTCTTTGACTGCTGGTTCCTTGGTTCCCAGAGTATTTAAAACTAGAATGGGAGGCAGAGCCTTCCTCCAGGCCCTTCTTCTCTGGAACCAGCTCCCACCTTGGATTTGGGAAGTTCAAACTCTCTTTTTTGATAAAGCATATAGTTAGGGCTAAATCAGGTGAGTGTGAATCTTCCCTTAGTTATGCTGTTATAGGCATAAGCTGCTGGCGGCTTCCCATGATGCAGTGAATGTTCCTCCTTCACTCACCTTTCTTTCTTTTTTTTTTTTTACTTACTGTGTGTTTGTACATCACTCTGCATTTAACCTGTAGTTATTTATCTCTGGGTCTCTTCTACAGCGTGTCTTTTGTCCTGTCTTCCTCCCCTCAACCTCAACCAGTCACAACAGATTGCTGCTTCTCCCTGAGCCTGATTCTGACAGAGGATTCGTAAAAGGGAAGGTTTTTTCTATTCCGCTGTCGCCAAGTGCTTGCTCATTGGGGGTCATTTGGCTGTTGATGTTTTCTCTCTGTCATAGTAGGGTCTTTTACTTTACAATGTAAAGTTCCTTGAGGTGTGTGTTGTGATTTGGATCAATATAAATAAACAGAATTGAATTGAACTGAATTAGAATATAGAAAATTTGGATAACTGCATTGGTATTAACAATCCATACCCCTGTGGATTAGTTATATGGCGCTAAATGAGCGGTGTATGGAATTTAAAATTTTTAGAAATCTAAACATATAGATTTCTAAACATATGGGGTTATGGAGTAACATATATACGTTTCCCAACATTTCACTCTGTACAGTCTGCTTTATGACCCTTGTCTCTACTTGATATTAAAGTGTGAGATGAGCGCTATAGCCAAAGATTGATTCTGACACAAAACTATTCGCTAAAAGTAAACAGAGACCACAGAAATGTAATAAAATAACTCGACTCCCTCCAGTCCACCTCCCACCCCCTGTCAATGTACAGGCTATGTCTCCAGGGCACCTTTGTGCTCTATAGCACCTCCAGAGGCAACTCTGTCACACACATCATAAGCATAATCAGAGAGTTCAAAGCTGGTATATATAAAACAAAACACCCACATCCCCACACCCACTGCACCTTCTGGCACTGTCAATGTGTGACATCTATGTGTAAACTAAAACACTGCCAACTAAAATACCACAAGTACATTGAAGCAAAAGCATACATACATAGTGTATGCCAGTATGATCCTTGTACATATCCGTGCAAATATAATTCCTAAGATAACATAGAACACAGAAACCCCAAATTATATTAAAATTCCTGCTCCATGCACTAGTGTCATGCTGTATGAATATTTACTCAGTATATTAGTATATGCCAGCCACTGTGTGGAAACCAGTGAAACATGATGGCTATTTCAACAGAAGAAATAACATTCGTTTTCATCCAATTCTGCAACAGAGCGAGATGGGCTTTCATTGGAATGCTTTGACCTTGCGGTGTAGATGCTTAACATCCCAAGAATGAAATTGGCACTCCTAAAATGGATTTAGCCTGATGTGCAGAGGCTTATAACAAGTGCCAACTCTGTAGTATTTAAGAGGGTACTGGCGGAGAAACAGTGTATGTGTGTGTGTGTGTGTGTGTATGTGTGTGTGCGGGCATATGTTTCACTCCTCATGGAGCTGCCAGTGTGTTGTTCTTAGCTAAATATTTATAACAGAAAAGACACAGTAAGTCAGACAAAGTACACACATATACTCATTCAGAGATAGACATGGGGGAGGGAACGTGTGCATAAGAGATGGACAGACAGATTGAAGAAGGATGAAGCTTATTATTTAATGTCCTACTTGGCAGAGAGCTGTCAGAAACCAGAAGAGTGGACGCTTGCCAGGGACTGACAGAACAAAATCACCATTCGTCTTCTTCTTTTCAAGACATGGACAAGCTTAATGAATTAAGATCCAACTCTTCCCTTACTTCACTAGCTTGTGATGTGCAGGCTTCATATTTGTACGTTCCAGACCATTACAAGCAACGTGGCAGTAAATCAACACAAAGGCCATGACTCATTCACACACACACACACACACACACACACACACACACACACACACACACACACACACACACACACACACACACACAAACAAAACCTGTTACCTCCAGTTATAGCATTCCAAACAATAGCTGCGAAAGGCAAATTAGTAAACAGTGTGCTCTGCTTCCATAGCTTGACTGATGAAAACACTACAAGGCGAGCATCCCAGGCAAGCCAGATTCCTGCCTTTGCGCTTATCTTCCCCTAACACGCTATCAGACAAATTAGTAATGGGGTCCACTTAAGTGTGTGTGTATGTGTCCTAGAATGTGTAATTTTATGTGAGTCTGTGTATTCAGTAGTAAGGTCCACTCATGGTCTGTCTCCTCTCTTGATGTTATTTATGGCTGTTTAAATGATCTCAGACACCTCTCATTTGTTTAGACAGCTCCAATTGGCTTTCTGTCTGAAGAAAAAAAAAGAAGAGAATGGCTAGGGAGTGGTGAGGCAGGGGAGGAAATATATAGCAAGATGTGTGGCGATATAAGAGAGGAGGAGAGAGACGGCTGAGAACAGTAAAAGGTGAAAAGGAAGAAAATAGAGATATGAATACAGAATAATTTAGAATGGCGTGAAAGAAAAGAGAGAGACAAAACCAAGATAAAAAAGGAGTGAGGAGAGGCAAGGAGAAAACAGTTTAGGAAGGATAATTTGGAGCAAAGTTAGGAAAACACGGAGAAGGTGAAGGGAAGAAGCAGAACAGTCCGAGCATCAAGAGTAAGGAGAGAGACTCAGAAGGATTGATTCTGTTTGGTCCCACTGAATTAAAAAATGCTTTCGGAATATGAAATTTCACATCTAGTACCTTTTCCACTGACCATAACATGACGTGTCATGTCACACATTTTTGTATAACGATCTGGTGGAGAAAAAACCTGTCTAATAAATAAGCTGCCACCAGCAGCTAGTAAGCTAGACTGAATAAAAGTCAACACAAACAACTGACCTGGTTATCATGCACTAATTATTATGCACTATTTTAATTATTTGTCAAAAAGAAGTACATTTCATCGTTTTGTGAACTGACTCTATAAAATTCTGAAAATCTCCAAATTATGGACTATTGCTTTCTGCTAAATACTGTGATTGTGCTCCAATATAAAGGTGATGCTCAAATAAAGTTACTGGGGGAAAAGATACTATAAATATTTATGGTATTTTCTGTGTTAATATTTACTGCTTTACCTTTGTTTACATCTCTACATCCACCTCAGCTTGCTCATTGGGAGACATTCAAAATGAGCCAAAGTTTGTGGACATGCTAATCTTGTTTTTTTCTTATCAAAGCCATACAATTTTGACAGACATTCACATTCCCCGCATGATAAATGCTACATATTCAGGTGATCTTGTGATTTTTCCTGCAGTGTCACAATAAGGCTCACAGTTATTGTCCTGTCTTCCTCCCTTCACCCCCTACCAGTCACAGCAGGTCTCTACCCCTCACTGAGCTTAATTCTGCCAGAGGTTTCTTCCTGTTAAAAAGGGATTTTTTCTTTCTCGCCTTCAACAAGTGCTTGCTCACACAGGGTTGTGTGATTACTAAGGCTTCTTTCTGATATTGTATTTACGTTACAATATAATGGACCTTGAGGTGACTGTTGTTGCAATTTGGTGCTGTAAAAATAAAATTGAACTGAATTAAATTTACAGGGAAATACAAGGAAAATATAAGGGAAAACCTTCACTTTTGAACCAGTGTTGGATTTTAGGTGTCCATTTTACAGCATATGGATGTATTTGTGTTATTGTGCCTGTGTTTGTAGTTATCAAACACACATTTGATCAGTTGTGGAATCACAGCGTAGACACCACAAGTGAGACAAGTCTTGTTTGTCTGATTAGGCCTCTCCAGGGAATACAGAGAACCTACACCCCAAGCACATACAAAGAGACACAGACATACAAAAAAACTGTGACATATTCACTTGTAGAAACACACACACACGCACAAAAGCATGCTCAATTAAATCTGAATGTTTATGATGTAATTTCCTTTTTATTGTGCCATGGCAGTATGATCTCTGGGTGCTCTAATGTTAATTGCCACTGAGCCTTCCTGCTGTTGTTATTATTTGTTGTTTCTGACAAGTTTGGGTTTTTGAGCTATGTAAACAATGCTGTAAACACAAGGTCAGTTCAGAGCGAGTGCAGCCTGGAGTCTTTTAGCAGCGTTTCTTCATAGAAATGGAAATGAGGTAGACTGTATAACAGAGTCCTTTTAAAGTAGAATATGGGTATCACATTTAAAGATTCAGAATGTTACATATATAGAAAAGTGAATATGTTATTATTTTAAATAGAGTTTCATTCACTAAAGGTAGGATACATTTAATTCACTCTTTTTTAATCTCTAAAGCCAGTGACTTTCTCTAGGCAGTCTAAACCACAGATTCCAGCAATCCATCAATTTTACTGGAGATAAACACTACTGAATATAAACAGAGCTGTGTGAAATCTTGAGGAATTAGCTTGAGAAATGAGCCATATGTCCAACAGCACCTCTGTTTCATGGGCTTATTGTTGATTGCTTTTAACAGTGGATTACCTAATAGCAATTTTTAGTTTGAATTATCATTTGTTTACCAAACGCAGAAACAGATTTTCTCATTTTTAGCAACAGTTATGGTAAAAATACACCAGGAAAATACAGGTAACACATAATAGGTATGATAGTAATAAAGGTTAAGCCCAAATGCAGAAGCAGTATGGTAAATAAATAAGATTCAGTAGCTTGTAGAGTCACCTTTGCCAACAGTGACACTGCTTTATTGTCTTCTCTATTGTATGTATTTTTGCATGAAAAGATAGACCTTCTTTTTCACTTAAATCCAGTGCATCCTTGAAAAATAGAATACTAAAAACAAAAGCTGTACCAAATCCTTACTTAAATGAACAGGGCTCTTTGTTCAACTTTACATTGTGCTACATCCATGTTAATTTATCTTTATAACCTGACCTTTGCAGACAAGTCAAACAAAGTCTTTCACTCTAGTCATTGTACCTGCATGATGGATGTGAATAAAACTCGAACCGAAGTACTCGACAGCTGTGGGAGCTCTCTCCTTTTTCCATACAGTGTTTTAAATACAGGGCAGGTTTTTCCACTTTTAATAAATTAGCGTGTGAGGTGATAGCACATCTTTTACTCAGCATGCTGACTACTTTCATTAAACCTGCCTTACTCATCATGTGTAGTGGACACATATCTTTAGCCAAATGGAATATGATTGGATTGATTTGTTTCGGTGTGCTCTTATGAGCTAGATGGATACACTGACAAGCTGTGTAGGCTTGCTTCTATTAAGTTGGTGTTAAATAAGTCGTGTTAGCAACCACTGCATTGGGGGGATTGTTGGCCTTCATATGGCTTTTCATGCATTCATCATATTACAGCTTGTTTTCCGGCAGCTGATTAAGTTAGTTCTGTTGCTTTGCAGTGTAAATACGCTGCAGTATTTGCAGTTTGTTTACATCACTTGTGTTAAACACAAAAGAAAGTATTTCCAAGTAATGAATGGTGAAACTTAGATGAAAAGGCACTTCACTTTCTGCTGTACAAAGCATTTGATTTTTGTTGTATATCTATTTTTTCTTAATGTAATGTTACCTGTGTAGACTAGTCTATGAAACTTTAAGCTGCAGGGTGCAGCGAACAGCTGTTTGGCACATGCAGTCACATGGTTATGTGGTGAACCAGGGAGTGCTGAATTGGCAAAGCATGGATTTAAGTACTGCTCAGTCATGCTCATTTAATTGTGAGAAGCCATAATCATGATCAAAATTAAAATGTGATCAATTGTGCAAACCTAAGTTGATCTGTTTGACTTTATTATTCTCTCACGTCATTGTGTAGGGATATTGGCCCGCTCTCCTTTACAGCGATGTTTCAGTTCATTGAGGTTGACAGGTATTTGTTTATGCACAGCTCTTTTAAGGTCCCACCATGGCATTTCAATCAGGTTGAGGTATAGACTTTGACTGGACCATTGCAACATACTGATTATTTTCTTTTTTAGCCATTCTGTTGCATAGTAGATTCTCTATTGCACTGCATGACTCAATTTTGAGCAAGCATCAGCTGTCAGACAGATGGCCTCACATTTGACTCTTGTATACTTTGGTATACAGAGGTGTTCATGTTTGGCTGCAAAACGAGCCAAAATCATCACCCCTCCACCACAATGACTGTTGATATGAGATGTTTGTGCTGATATGCTTTGTTTGCTTTTTGCCAAATGTGGTCCTGTGCGTTACGGCCAAACAGTTCTTTTTTAGTCTTGTCTGTACTTAGTCCGTTGCACAGTCACACCATGGAGTATACATTTGCTAGGATATACACACCTGTGAACGCTTTCTTGAATGTTTTCCAGTTGAGAATAATCTCACCCCCTGCAGAATGATGGACTTTAAATAGTTTGGAAATGGTCTTATAACACTCCCCAGACTGATGGGCAGCAACAATTGCTTCTGTATGATCTCTTCTGATGCCTTTTCTCCTAGGCATTGTGTGAACATACACATGAATGCTCCAGAGCAGCAAACTGCCATAACTTATGTTTAGACACATAAACCTTAGAAATGACAAAGTTTACACTTTGTTTTTACCGTGACTGTATTTCCTTTTATACATACAGAATATTTTTTTATACACTGTCCAGGCAACAAACTGAGGCACTACAAAGGTTGCTGCTCATCCATCACTTTGTGGTTCAAATCATTTTAAGTTAAAGCACTGCTACTTCTTCGGTGGACAGCAGTAATAGACCTTGGGATTGTGTTTTGGCTGTTGTTTGAGTAAGAGCAGTAAAATTTCTATTAGGCACACCTGCAAGCTGAAACTGTTTCTTGAGGTGACTAAAAGCCTCATAACACTTATAGACTTGAAATGGCAAATTCAAGTATGGAAATATGTTTTTTGAAACGCTAAAAGCCTCATAACAAAAATTTGCATTTTAAAAAACATACTTAAATTTGCCATTTTAAGTCTATAAGTTTATTGATACCGAAGTGTAACTACTTGTTGAGCACTATAAGTACCCAGACGGTGTCATAACATTCAAAAATTTGACTGTGGAACACTTTTTGCTCTCTGTGGTCACCGTTTTTGTTATGTAGTATAGCAGGAAGGTGTACCAAACAGTTCGAAGGAATAAATCATCAGCAAAGGAATTGAATTCAGTGGGGATGTGGTAAACAACACTAGAAGTGACTTCAAGCCCATTGTGGAATTACCCAAGGACTGATGTTCTGACTGATGTTCTGCATAGACCTGAACCTCCTCACCCAGATCATTAACAAGACTACTGGAGCACCCAAAGTGCTTTATACATCTTGCCTCATTCACCTATTTACACATACATTCATACAAGCACCTTTTTAAAATTGCTTTTTGCATTTAAGTGCTTCCTATCTAACCTTCACGCACATTCATAATTTGATGGATGTACTTGAGACCAACCTGGGGTTAGTTTCTCCCCCAAGGTTTACTGGCATGAACCACCATGAACCCCCCCCACAAGTACCGCAGAGTTTAACTCAAAGGAATACTTTTTTTCTCTCACCTACAACGACACCAGCTACATCAAAGAACACACCAGAGAGCAGGCTATGCACTAATTATTAATACAATGAGACAGGTTTAAATTCATGCATATCTGGAGCAATGACCTCTGCCGACACATAGGTTTGTCTTTGTGATGTATCTGCTGTGACTACAGCATGGGAAAGCAATAAGCGGCACAGTTAAAAAAGTAAGAGCAGATTTATCCGGTGGTGGTAAGTAAGCCAATGATAAATGGGTTAAACAGCTGTTTTCCTTTGAAGGTAAATTAATAAAAAAAAACTTGGGAGAATGTATAACTAGGTCATATTGTAGGGGCCTTAGCTTCATAGCAAAAATGCCTAAAAATGAAGAACAGGGATAATTATAGATGTTAGAAAGTGTACTAGTATTATGCAAAAGAAGAAACATTCTTTAATCAGAAGTTAGCTATAATAGCAAGTTAAATCTAATAAAAGATGGTAATGTGGGCTGAAATCATGCAGACAAAAATTAAGTCCTATACAAATTATACCAATGTATTCTATTAATAAATACTATTTTATTTTTTTTAATTACTATTGTCAATTTTCATTTGCTGGTATATATCAAAGTCATCTGTGTACTATAGTTCAGTCCAAGCAGTCAAAGGTTGATAATCATAGACTACACTGCAATACTTATATAAAATATAAACACTGACAAGTCTATAAGGATAATAAATAGTTTCAGTTATGTGCAAAGTAACCTTTGAGAGCCTGCTGTAGAGAGGGTGATGTTGAAGGACAAAAAGTTCAGGGCTGCCATTCTGCCCCGACTCGTCCCACTGCTTCAGCAATCAATTTTGCCGTAATTACCAACAACGGCACGTGTCAGATCTGTATCTTATCTGACTGGACGAGTTGATAATAGGGGTTATCAGTGGAAGTGACTGGTGAGATCTTTCCCACGTCAAGGATACACAAGGGTATTTGAGGTCAGGGTTCCGCATGAACAGTAGCTTATCTGATTATCACATAGTACTGTTAGATAGAAAGTCTTCAATGTTTGACAAAGTCTTCTTATCTAAAGAAACACTTTACCTCCAGTACCACAAACAACAGTACAAAAAAATAATTTCACTTGAATGAATATGTCTCAGCATAAAGTTAAATAACATGAAGAACAGATACTAAGGTCTGGGGTGAGTGTAGGATATGGCCCAAAACACTTGATGTAACAGTATGACACATTATGAGAGCTACACTGTTCTGTAAAACCACACGACAGACCCAAGAGAGCATTGCATCACTTGACCCCTAATATCATGTTGAATATGATTTTTTTTTTAAATTGTTGTCAGTTAATATTATCTTTAATGTTAATCTTCAACAAAATCTACCATTTGTTATCATCTATGGTGTAGTTGTTAATCCCCCATATTCTTTTTGAAATATTAAAACATGTATTTTCTCAGTCCACTGGATTTAAATAATTACATTATTATTACAGAGGCATATATGAACAGAGTGCTATCATCCGTTCTCTGTAACATCATTTTATGTAGGTGTTAGAGTCTATCCAATCAAGCTGCCAGTTAAGACTAATATATTAAAAACTAAGACCAATATAAAGATAACCAAAAACCACAGATGAGATACACAATCTGAAAATTGGAAGATTTAGTCTCAGGACTTTTGCTGTGAATAAGCACTGCAAATCAATGAGTTAGTGTTGGTGTTCCTCACAAAACCATTTACTACATTGACTACAGGTGCAGTAGTGGTTGATACTAATCATGTAGATCAAAAATAAGATGAGTAAAATCCCAAACAATAAGTCAATGCAAGAATACACACTAAGCAATGAACATAAAAGACAAAATAATAACCATTCTCTTTCTGCTCATCTACAAGTGCATTTTTCTTCTACCTAAAATAACTTGTAAACAAATGCTGTTACAGCTTATATTTGCTGATGCTGTGAGTTACAATGTGCATTTGAACAATGAAGCTTCAGTAACAGACATGCTGTTACATAATTATTGTTTGTCTGGCTCAAGAGTCTGGCAAAAATGCAAATATCATTTTTTTTTCCAGGTGTTGAGACACAAGACAGTAGCCATTAGCCATTAGAAATAGTGATTATATATAAATGCAGTTTTTAAATCCACACCATCCACATCTGGCAGTTGTAGCTAGGTCTTAACACAATGAGGTTTTATATGTAAGATATACATATATACAGTGTTATATACACTCTACGAGAAGTGGTGATGCCTGTTCTCTGCTTTTTGAGTTTTGGATTACATGGATCTTGTGATTTATTGTTGTGGGATGGTATCTGAAGTGGTTTATTTATTCATTCTGTGACAAGAGCACTTGTCCTTTTTTTATCCAAGGACTTTTTTGAGTGTGCTGTAGTTGCTGTTTCTGTTAAAACAGACAACAACACAACCACACCAGGTGTTTTTCTTTTTCTTTTTTGTTTTGCAGTCATTATCATCCAAATCTTTATACATAAAACAGGGCAAGTTTAAAGATTCAATTCAAATATGGAAATACACATTGAATTTCTGTTTGCCACAAAATTGTCAGTCATTCTATAATTCTAATTAGAGAAAATAATCTGCAAACAATAACTGAAAAGGGTCTGTATTATCTACACTTGCTCACTGTTTAATGCGAGGATGAGAAACTGATTCATGCAGTGAATGTAATAGCTGAAGTTACAGTTGCTCACTGGGGAAAAAGCATCTGTCCCTGCAGGTGCAATATTGTTCATTTATCTGTGAGACACACACACAGAATGTATGACATTATTAAAGTTGAGAAATATCAGTTTTGAGCGTGCAGGGATGTGCCCATTTGCCACATTCAGAATGTCCCCTTTTCTCCCTGGGATCTCCTGTTGTGTATGTGTTCTTCTCTCCCGGTGTTTCTGTTTCTCTCTCTTGGTGTCCAGCATTTTCTCACCCTGGGTGTCTTCATCTGTCTCTGCTGGTTTTTATACCTCTTATTTCTCCAAATCCTGACAAGATATGAAAAATATCAAAAGATGTTTTTGAATTTGGTGTTGACCTTTTTGAGAGTCCATCAAATGATTAAAAAACAGAGCCCTTATTAGCCCATTCTGATTTGCACATCCTCTCAGCTTTACAAAAACCACACCGAACCTTGCTAAAATTGATTCCTTTGTACTTCTCTTGCACATACACACCTAATGAAATTAAAAAGGAACATTCATCCAAGAGCCTATTTTCTGGTGTCACCTACATGTTTGAAAGGTGTTTCTGAAAACTTTGTAGCTTCTTCATTAGTGGAAAATATCTGAGATAGTTAAGTTGACAAAAGTTACAACACATTCTTCAAAAACTCAAGGTATCTGTAGAAATTCTCTAATCATTCATCAGTCTTGCTTTCTGTTCTGTAAAGTTTTCAATTATTTTGCACTGTAAACTACTCACTAGTTATGAATAGATCAATCCAGAATACGATGGCGTTATTTTTGTGCCACTATTCTGAGCGCACGTAAAAAAAAAATTTCAGGTGCAAGTGTTGCATTTTGAGGAGAAATTTATTTTGAGCAAAGAAAAGCTAAATTTGAGTGAACAAAATTCATTGCTGCGTGCAAAAAATGTATTTCAGTGTTTGCTATTATCCACACACACACACACAGTAGCAGCCCCTCTCGCTCAGTTTTTGCATTTGCGCTTGCTCGCAATGTGTTGCTTGCACTCTCAACATTTCTGCCCGTGCACGTTCAACTCTTTCTGTACACCGTTATACTTGTGCCACAAACCCAGCCAATCACAGACTTGGATGCAAAAAAATCTGATTGGCTATTTTGGTCTCCGATTAGCTCGGAATGACGAAATGCAATATCCCAGAATCCATTTCGGAGTGGATTCTGGGATATTGGCGGAGTTTGAAATATTACTCTTTCTGGGTCACAAAATAAACTTTTAAGATATTTTCATGCGAGAATGGTGCTGTGTAAACTTCAAATATCTGCTCGATTTATCAAGACATCACATATTTGCAAAAGTGCTCTAATGTTTTCGGAGATGCCTGTTACCCACCAGCTGACCGGGTGGTCACTCGGGTTAAACATAATATATAAGGCCGAACTGACAAAAAATCGGCCGACTACACCACCAGGTATTATAGGATAAACCATAAAGCCTTTGAACTAAAACAAACGCTGTTGTGACAGTGATGTACACTGTCTTGTTGGTATATGTGTATGACTTGTATCACCTTCATGTTTCCCTCTCACCACATATGCAAACCGATATCATGACCAGCAGCTTTTACAGCTGTTGCTCCAGCAAACATCAGCTGATACTAGAAAGTAATATTAAATACATTCTAACAACAGCTGATCAAGCTTGAACGTGCTGCTGTTGTTTAGTGCAACATCCGCTGATTTCCTCTTTCTGGCGCAAAGTGGGAGATAAACAAGCAAGAGAGACGGGACTTGTGGCAGAAAAGCCGATCAGCTGATCATTGATCAGTTTCATGATTGAAGTAGCAACAGTAGAGAGAGGGAGAGACAATGAGAAAAGAACAGGCAGTTGTGCAGCAAAAACACAGAATAACTCCAGCTTTGAGTCTTTTTTTTTTTTCATTCTAGTTCGCGTTCCTTTCCCCTTCAATACGGATGTATTGTAATTGGTCCAGCCCAGAGTTGATCATGACCAATTGGCTAATCCACCACCTTTCATTGTTTATACCGTTACAAAAACAAACAAACAAAATGAAAAATCACCATCAGCCCACTGGGCAAATGCCCGGTATGCCCAATGGCCAGTCCAGCTATGCGGTCAGCTGTTGGGTAACAGGCATCTCCAAAAACATTAGAGCACTTTTGCTAATATGTGATGTCTTGATAAATCGAGCAGATATTTGAAGTTTACACAGCACCATTCTTACATGAAAATATCTTAAAAGTTTATTTTGTGACCCAGAAAGAGTAATATTTCAAACTCCACCACTCTGTGTTCCTCCGCCACGGCCTCGTTTTAGTTTTGGACGAAATGGATTCTGGGATATTGCATTTCGTCATTCCGAGCTGATTGGAGACCAAAACAGCCAATCAGATTTTTTTGCATCCAAGTCTGTGATTGGCTGGTTTTGTGGCACAAGTATAAAGGTGTACAGAAAGAGTTGAACACGCACGGGCAGAAATGTTGAGAGCGCAACCAACACATTGCGAGCGAGCGCAAAAACTGAGCGAGAGGGGCTGCTACTGTGTGTGTGTATGGATAATAGCAAACACTGAAATACATTTTTTGCACGCAGCAATGAATTTTGTTCACTCAGATTTAGCTTTTCTTCGCTCAAAATAAATGTCTCCTCAAAATGCAACACTTGCACCTGAAATTTTTTTTTACGTGCACTCAAATTTTTTTTTAACATGCGCTCAGAATAGTGACACAAAAATAACGCCATAGAATGCCTTATATTCAAACTTAAGGACAGGGATTGATCTCTGTCAGAGGTTTATTAATAGCACTTGGTAGACACACTTGGATGGTCAAAAAAACTGAAGTGAGACCATATTTTTGTTACTGAAGGACAATGAAGAATAACACAATAACACTTCAGCACAGAAGAAGAGTGATGGGGTGCCACACAGCCATTACCCAGCTTAAACCCAAGTTTCAGCATAGACCCCAAACTAAAGGAAAGAACCATGAAGTGCCCATCTTCCAATCAAAGGTAACATAATAGAAATGCTTTGTTAGTGTTCTTAAGTAGAATTCTCAGGTATCTGTAATCTAGTTGAGTATTTTTTCTTCTAAAAACTTTTATTCTTTTACTTGCTACATTTTTACGCAATTATCTCTATACTATACTTTCTACTGCCTCCATTTTCAAAACAGGTTTGTTATTTTAGGCTTCAGGCATTTGAGGAGAGGCATTACACTTACATTGAACCTAAATAGAAGGAAAATAACACATCCATGACAGTCCACATTGCACAGCACCTGATAAAAGAGACACAAACATACATTTTTTGTATTAATTATAGTGCTGTTCTCATAGATAAAAGTAAATCTTAACCCATGAGTGCATGCTGCACACCTCCATATGTTAAGACCCTTTCATATCGGTAGCGGGATGCACAGCACTCACTACTAACTACAGCGATGAACCCAGAATTTTTGTTGCACTGGCTACTGCGCTCTCCTTTATGCGCTCTGTGTGTACTAGATGTGACTGCGCAGTTATTTCGAAATATGTATCTCTCTGACTTTGTATCTTCTACGAGAGTTTGTGTTGCATTATGTTCAAATGTGTAATATAAGAAAGTATTGCTCATTCATAAGAAGAAAGCTTTGTAACTATTTCGATTGATGAAGTGCAAGTCGTTACCACAACATTTCTTTCCCTCTGTTATGTCTTTTGGTCAAAAGTCAGTAGTTAGTGCATAATCTGATTAAGTTACGTAAGCAAGGTGATACATAAGTTCAAATTTAAGAAATATTATATGATTCATGCTAAAAATAGTTAAAATGTGTGGGTTCGAAATTTGCTCAGAGCGAGTCGTCTTAGTCGCAAGTGATCTTTGTATTGTACGTGCGGGAATGGGAGCGAGGGAGCGCTCTGACCATTTACCTATCTTTGATGTATTTTCTCCGTAGATGCTGTGAAAAGTGCTTCGGCAGTATTAAAACAGTGAATAAGTTCATGTACACGCTAAAAGTGCCCTACACGCTTGTACCTTGGGAAACGTTCGTCTTTGTGAGTATTAATGTGTTCAGAAACAACCTTTATATGTGTTTACATGTTGTGAACTGTGATGCCAATGTAACGCACATGTTAAGCTAGGCTAATCATTAAGTTTCTCATTAAGATGTGTATTAGCTAGCAATTTATTTTCACTTTCTGTATGTTTCAGTTACAAATAAGAAATAGCAAAGAGAAGCCTTGAGAGAGGAAAGGCTTAAAAAGATCTTCAGTAAAATCAAGAAAAGCAAGCCTTGTGTGGAGATCTCGTCTATTTTGTTCGCTGGCTCTCTAGCTTCACATGGTCACGTGTAGTGAGGGCAGCACACCCCCCAAGGTCTTCTTGGGGGGAAACCTTCTTAAGGTTATCCCAGCAGCCAAATCCCAAATTAAAAAGTGATTTCCTCTATAGGTGTTAAGGCAAATAGCAAATAAAGTTTTTTTCTATATGTGTTTTACATAATATTTATCCAAGCTGAATATATCAATTAGAAATGTTGTAATCCCTTGTATTGATTTTAAAACAAATATCAGTACTCTGTAAATATCTGTACTTTTTTCACCTCTGACAATTCCCCCATGAATCTGGTTAAGAAAGACTGGATGGTACAAAAAAAACACAGCTGCTAAAGACCTAAAGCATAATGACATACAATAGTATACACTATTCATTGTATTTTGAAAGGATTAAAAGCAACTTGAATTAACTGTTGGGTCTAACTTTTTAAATGTTACCGTAGATGCTGTCGTGTTATTCAATTATACGTGGGTCCACTGTACGATTCATAACCACACTTTATTTTCTTGTTCTTGCTCTGCCCCCACATAACATAACATTCTATACAAAAACACACCGGTCTCGCCCTCTAGCTGCCATCAGCCTAACTACACTGACCGGCTGCATTAACATCTACTGTACAATGCAATTACACCACAGGTGCTAAAATATATTGTTTTTCGTACAAGACGTTCATCTTTTGAAAATCACAAAAATGTTTGATAATAAAACTGCATTAGCAATCTAGAAATTGATAATAATCTGGAAATTCAGAGTTTATTTAATTACCTTTTTTCTTCATTGCTTTTTGTTTTCATAATTCAGTTGAATGAGAAGGTGGCAGGGTTACCATGTCAAGGTAACTAAACTAGCCAATGAGCCTCTGGAAACCCACGACATATACTCCAAAAACAAAAAGCAAGAAGAGTCAGATAGGTTAAAAACCTTAAACTAGAACAGCTGCAGAACAGGAGTTATATTGACGTCTTTATTTCGCAGTGCATCTGTAACTGCGGAAAATAGGAAATACAAAATGGCAAAGTAAAATCAATAATTTGAAAATGTTAAGAGAAGATTTGACAATTGCAAATTAAGTTGCAGTGCCACTAATACTTGCATTCTGTTGTCACCTTAAGAACTTAACTTAGTACTTATTTAACTTAACGGTATGTTAAGTATTTCAGTTTGTTTTAGGATCAGCATTAATGGAAGATGCCAAATTGACATATTTAAGATTTAGACATATTTAAATTGTGCTGTACGGGAATATGGGATATATATATATATATATATATATATATATATATATATATAGCAGAAAGTGTCCAATGAACAATGTTTTTTTTTTCTCCAGTGAAAGAATTCTTAGGGACAGAATATCGTACATAGACTCACATTCAGAGTCAAACTCATTTGTATATAAATAAAGGCATACATAAAGTATTCTGTATATAGAAAAAAGGGACTGATTTTGGAAATAACAGTCAAATTATGTCCTTATGTTTGATACATTAACTTGCAAAAATAACAGTTATTGAATCATAAAGATTCAAAACATCATGATACCAGGATATACATTTTGTTTCTCCTTTGTGCTCTTGTGCTGTAAACCATGCATTTTCTTTTGGAACAGATTGGAAACCGCGTGAATTATTAGATTCAGTCCATCAGATGTGCAAAATTCAGCCTCATTTGCTGTGTTTCTGCAGTTAGCTACAAGGAACAAATCTAATGCAAATTTATGAAACTGCTTTTCAAGATGTGAGGCAAAAAAACAGTGTATGCTCAGCATTAAAAACACGCATAGACATTGTTTTGACTTATTCATAAAACTACCTTACTTGGGGTGAACACATTGTTTGATTTTCAAGTCTCATCCTCTAAGTCTCAGCTGCTACAAGAAGTCATTTAATAACATCCTTAATATGAGATTTTCCATTATTATTGTCCTAAGACAGTCTGCCATTTTGCTCTAGTGATGCAGTTGGTTTGTGTGCCTCCAGCAAAGTTTTTTTTAATGTAAATGCAAAGTAATAGAAAAAAAATACTACTACTTTATGTTTTGACCGTCTGACTTTCAGAAGAACAAACACTTTTATTTATCCTTCATCTTATCCATCTCCACATCACACCTATCTCTCCTTACTCGGCCTTCCCTGACCTGATTTGTTTTGGTCCATCATCATTTCGCCACTCCTCTTGTTGTTTCTCCCATACTCATTTCTTTTTTGTTTTCTCTGCTTGTAAAGAGGGCTTGCAAACAGACATCACTGACAATGAGAGCCAATTCTCTATCAAGAAGACTTGTCTTGTGTGTGTTATCTGTGTGCATGCATGTGTGTGTCCACCATTTTAAGTGTTTGTTTCTGTCAAGAGTAATGCAAGGTGAGAGAAAATATTAGCATATTTGCTATCTAGTTTTATACAATTGCTGATTGTTCAACAATCTTTGGAACAGAGAATGACAGGGAAGCAGCAAGACTGAGAGAGGACTCTGAGTGGAAAAGGGATTATTCAGTCTGGCTTTAATGCTGAGGTCAAGTTTATTTACAAGGAATATCATTGAAGATAAAGACACCTAAAATCCAAGCTAGATTAACGTCCTGAGCAAACAGAATATGCATAAAAGATGATTGCTTCAAGACACCCACACACTTACACAAACGTAATTTTAATCAGCCAAATATCAAGGTTTTCATACACTATTCCATGGTTACCAGTGCCTGCACCGCTAGCCATTGAATGAATTAATACCTAGCTTGAGATTTTGTACAAAATAATTATTGCTTTTATTACAACATAATCCAAACATGGGATTGTAGTTTTAGTTATTATTGGATTAATGTAATAAATTAAGGAAGAAAAAGTTAAATGAATGCATCGTAATTTGCCAAGGACCACATTTGTGTGACGTTAAGCATATCACTATACTCACCAATATAATATACTCACTTTGATAGGTACACCTGTTCAACTGCTAGTTAATGAAATAGTTTGTCAGCCAATCACATGGCAGCAAATAAATTTAAACATGTATACATGCTCATGACAATCAGAAATGCCAAAACAGGCAATTTAAGTGACTTAGAATGTGCATGGTTATTGTTGTTTTACAATCAACTGTATAGAAGACTCTTGGTAAAAACATGGGAGAATGATGACATTCACCAGGTAATATACTGAAACAAATATATGCCCTTAATGCAGTGGTTGAAAATATTCTTATGCATGTAACCCTTGTCTGTCAAGAGTTTATAGCCACTGGTTTTACCTCACTCCATTTTGTAAAAGCAGAGTAACACTTTGCTTCACTACATTTATTTTCACCACCTTGTCCCATTCCTTCATTCCCAAATGAACATTCATAAAGAAAGTTGAAATCATTTTTCACCTTTATAGCCACATAAAGCCATTTATTCTGGAAATAAACATGGATTTCAAATGCTTGGAGAAGACAAACACACTTTGGGTGACAGAAAGAGACAGAGAGAGGCATTATCATTCACCAGTTGCCTGCTACTTTCTCTGTTGTTTTAGTGCTGCTGTCTGGGGTGGAGGAATGTAAGCATTATCACCACAGACAGGCTTTATGTTCCTTGTTACACTGACTAATTGAATGTTTGTCTATATCTAATGAGGGTGGTTGCCCCTGGAGTATTTCATGTGTGTATGGGGTGTGTATGTGTGTAGTCTGTGTACAGTAGTTACCTTGATGTCGGATACACCAGTGATCTGCAGTTTTCATCAGTGTTTCAGTCAGAAAATCATGCTTTGTGGTTCTTTAAACATACAATACGCACTACAGTATACAGTTTCCAAATTTTCACTCATCGTTCAGTTATCATAAAATACTTCCTGTCAGGTGCTAAGAAAGTGAAGTGAAGAGCATTTAGAAGCAAAATTAAAGGAATGCCACAGTGACAAAGAGAAATTGAAAAGAAAGTCAAATTCTAAAAGGACAAGTCCAGTGAAAGCGCCTTACAGGTTTCTGTTTCACTCCTGTTTCACTTACAACCATAAAATCAAAATTCAGATCTCAATATTTATATTTATATATATTTGACAGCTGTGCATTTGGTTCAAATCCTTGTAATTATGATTAATTACACAATAATAATATTGTTAAGGAAGTGGGGGTTTTTTTGTTTCCGTATTCGTTTAAGTGAATGCATTAAACAAGGCCAGTTTTCTTTTTGTGAGATTCTCACTCTATTATGTTAAATGGTAAGTATTTGAACAACTTCACTGGGCAAGAGTCACTTTCATTCAAGCCTGATATTATATTGTACAGCAATCTTTCAGTATTGAATCTGTTTAAATGTTGATTTCAAAGCTGTACGAATAGGTTCACATAAAAAAAGTGCTGTGCAATGTGAAAGACATTACCTCTAGTGACAAACCTACATGGACTTCGTTACTTACCTTTAAGGGGTTTGGCTTATTAATTTGGGTTTATAAGAACTTAGTTTTATTTCTTATTTTTGTTCACAGTAGGCTTCTGTGTGTAGTGAATAAGTTCTAATGCACTCATGTACACAAACTTTCAACCGCCAAATGTCACAAAGAGAAAGTTAGCTCCCTGCTTGTGCACATACTGGTTCTGTTTGAGATTAACAAATACCAAAAGGGAGATTGAATACTTTGGTTTTATTAAGCAAGCACAGGAATACAAATGTTATTTTTTTTCTATAAACTTGTTGCTGACGATTTTCCAACTCAGCTTTAAGTTGACAAATGACACTGTACAGATCTATAATACAACACTGTATTTAGCAACCTCCCCCCCAAAAAAACGAAAAAAAGTTTGGATTGCTTTGCCTACTGCATTGAATATGCAATACTTAAGAGACCTAAGAGCAAAACAAGCATAACACCCAATATCAAACATGATTTGATATTGTTTGTCAAACTCTTAAATCATCTTTCATGTCTTCCAATACTTAAGGCAACATATCCTAAGTAGTTCAACCTTTCACGTTGTTTTTTTGGGCAAGATAGGTCATCTAGGACCTATTAGGCATGTAGCTGATGTAATTGTCTACCAGTTTGGGACAGCTGTAGTTTGTTTGTCCCAGTTTTAAATTGGCATAACTTCTTCATGGCAGAACGTCTAGGGTTCAAGGACTACTTGTGCAGCTCATCTGTTTTAACACTGCATAAAATAATACCATAAGAGCAAGTTTTGATGAAATAAACATAAAACATGTCAAACCCGCCTTCCCCCCCTGTATGTAATAAAACTGCCAAAGGACTTTTTTACATTTGCATTTTTTACTAGTTGTTCTAGGTCAAAATTCAGTTGATGTTTTTGTTCTATTCATTCCCTAGATCTCTGATAACCCAATATAATGCTTTAGTATGTAAATGTGCTTAAACAGTTTGAATAGCTAAGTGGTTCTCGAGTTGAGGTTCCTTATGATGATTGTGAACTCAGCAGAAATAACTTCTCTTTTTAACTTTTTTCTTTTTTTTTTTCCTTTTAATCATACGTAAGCTTGACAGTCTCAAGTTTAACTCATGCACTGTTAATTGAAAAAAATGCCATCATTATTTCTTTCTTCTATAATACAAGAATTTCAATGTTCAAGTCTGTTCTACAGCTCTGTTCAAGTGTGATTCGCACTACCTCTTCTCAAGGAAAGCCTGGCTATGCAATCTAACGTGGGACTGAGCCATCTGACCTAATTGACTGAAATTCAGTCTTGGCACCATTTTTAGCTGTTAAAATTTAAACATAACTCTTGGGCTTGGGCTTCACTATGAGGCTCAGTGTAGATGAATTGTCTGGTTGACTCATTCACTTGCCCACTCTAAAGTATTTTATATTTATATGCACAATCAAACAATTGCACACAGTCACATCCTTGCTTCTCAGTGGTATTGATTACCTTGTCTAGCCAACAAGGCGCTTAGTCTTGAAGGAAAATAAGACAGAAAAAGGTGTAAAACTATTGATTAGTTGTAAGGGCATGGCATTACTCAGTGAATGGTTACTGTATTCTTTAATGTTCATAAATCATTTGCATTTCTTTATTTACTGAAACAGTTTAATTTTCCATATAGATTTGCATAAAGGCACATAACACATGGAATATTGGATTTTTGTGTATGTGCGTGCATGTGTGTGTGTGTGCGCGCGACCATCTTTGGCTGAAGGCTATCTCAGGTCCTAGATTATCTGAGGACACTGTCCCTTCTTAAGACGTAGGGAGTCAAGGAAAGTCTTGATGTCCGCAAAGTGCAAAGGACATGCAATACAGAGTTTTATCTGGGACGTATTTATGGCAACAAAAATCTATCTACTCAATTTCTGTGGTCCTAAGCTATAATCATATAACTAATGTAAAAGGCCACACATGTTGCACAGCTATCTATTTAGAAGCTACAATTATTGCACCAAACTATTCCCCTCAGGAATTTGTGTTGATGTTTGTTCATCTTATGTGTATACGTGTCAGTCTGTTTTCTGGGGCTAGTTGGTGTACTTCAAGCAGATTTGAATCTGTTTTTCTGTCTCTTCTCTCTAAAGAAGAAATGAAACTACAATGTTGGGTTAAGGTTATTTTCGTCTCCTAAGCATGAGCATCTGAACTGGACCACAAAGAAGTGGCCTAATCTGATGAATAACATTTTCTTTTATATCATGTGGATTTCTGGATGCATGTACCCGCTTACCTGTGGAACACTGGCCAACAGGATGCACTATGGGAAGAAGGTAAAACAGAAGATGCACTGTGCATGTTACTTTGACACGCACCACCTGTCTAACCATTGAAGACCATGTCCGCCCTTAAATGGAAACGCCATTCCCTGATGGCTGTAGCCTCTTTCAGCATAATAATATATATATATAATTCCTAACTCATCCCATGGAGGTAGTCTTTATCCTTCAAGCTTGCATCTTCTGTCAAAGGCATGGGAGCTTGAAGTTTCTGTGAAATATCTGTCCTGTTTTTAGGACATATTTCAGATCTTGTTCCTGTTATCTGTTGAAGCCACTTTCTAAAGTAGAATTTCTAAATGTCAGCCACTCTTCTATCTGCCAGTGGTACATTCCACGCAGGGGCCTGTCCTTTTTATGATGGTTCCTGTTCCTGTGCTTCTTCTTTTCTCAGGTTTTTGCTGCCTGATGTATTCACTAAGCATGTGATCAGTTGCGGCCATCTTCCTGATGTACTCATTGATGTTTGTGGTTTCATTCTGGATAGTGGTCCTGACACTCACTAGTCCTACGCCACCTTCCTTCGACTTAGCATACAGTCTCAGGGTGCCGGATTTGGGGTGAAACCCTCCATGTATCATGAGGAGTTTCCTTGATCTCAGTGCCTCAGTCTTGATGCCAGTGGCTTCTATCTTCTCCCTATTCTACATCTTCTTCTTCCCATTCAACTTGTTCGCCAGATCCCCATTGAATTCCTGATGACAGCTCTTTGGTCCTGTAGAATTCTTGTATAGTTCTAGGTAGTTCAGGATCCATGTGTGAGGCACTGATTAATAGGCTTTCTTGTAGTCAATCGACAGGTTGCAGGTCTTACTGTCTTGAGGTCTTACTCGCCATGAGTTGGTGGTTTGCCCTTCTGGTGTTTCTGCCAATTCCTTCCCGTGCCCTGCTCATGTATTGAGCAATGTGCTTATTCATTTTCACAGGTATAATGCCAGACAGGAGCTTCTATGCTGTGTAGAGACACGTTATTGGCTATTATTTGGATGGGACCTTCTGTTTTGGGACCAGGACCATCCTGATTTTATTTAGCCATGCATCTCATCGATTAGCAATTTTTTTTTTTTTTTTTAGCCAGAAAGTGAGACCTGTCTGCCACTGTGATGGTTACTGGCTCCTGTTCGGGGAAGCTGCTATGATTTGCTTTTAGATTCACTAGGTACTGAGCATGTCTTATTTGTTGGATTCTTCTCCCACATGCTCTTCCAGTATCACTCCATCTTCTGCCTAGGTGAGGATGTTCTCGTATTGCTCCCCTTGTACTGAGAGTATACCTTGGATGGTTCAGTGGAGAACATCTGGTTTATTGTTCAGTTCACTGCCTCTTGTGGCTGTTCATCTTATAGCCGTTTGATCTCAAGGATCACTGTCTGATCAACTGCCTGGTTTCAGTGATGGGAGTACGGATTGTCAAAAATGCTACATTCACATCTTAAAGTAGACTTTCAGAGACTTCAAAAAGTCTTGGTGACCTTGCCACAAAAGGTCCAGGTTTAGCCATAATCGTCTCATTCAGGTCATTCACATCTCCTCTCTGACTGACTCCCCTCGACCATAGCATTTGTGTTGTATGTCATCAATCTCTAGTTGCAATAGCAGTTGTTTTGATGTTAGTTTAGATGTTGGGTATTGAGGAAGCCATAGGATTCTATAGGAATTCATAGAAATTGTGACAAAGGGCAGTCCACCCAACTTCCACTGGGAATGAGTCAGATATATTGGCACGAATGGGGACAAAGCTTCCATTGTTGTTGTACAGGGACCAAATAACCCATAGCAACAGGACAGATACCCCATACTCCTGAAACACCACCCCACAGACATGATGAGGGACATAGTCAAATGCCCTCTTCACAAGACTGTAGAGAATCTATAAAACATTACATCAATGAACATCAGTTAAATACTGTAAGTATATACTTAAGCTTGATTGATGCGAAGTTTAATTAGGTATTATTTAAATTAATTAATCATCATATTAATATATTGAGTTTTATGCAGTTATGTTTTTTTCTTTTTTTGTGATAAAGGATTAGAAGTAGATCCAAACCACTTTTTTGTCTGGCAATAAAAATGTAAAATAGCCAGTTAGTTCAGTTAAGCATTAAAATGGAAAATAGACAAACAGCTTGCCTGGCTCTGTCCAAAGGTAACAATGTCTGTCTACCAGTATGTCTAAATCTCATTAATTAACACACTAATATTTCTAGTTTCAGTTTATTTGCTTGTCTCTGACCAGTTGCCAAGCAACCACTAGAGATTCCAAGATTCTACAAAATAACTGGTTGTGTGCAGGAAACCTTGAGGCTCAAAAAACTAACCATCTGTAAAGGGGTTAACTTCACTTTCACTTTCACTGTTTTCTAATACAAGGTCAATATTTGTAAAGCTTTCTAGTGGAAAGAGTTGCTCTTCGTAATGAAATAAAATTTTAGATCGTAATTTATAGATTTAATTTCAAGGTATTTGAAGTTACAGTTGCTGCAAGTTTTTCACAACGAATCTGTTAAGGTTGCTCTAAAGGGGAAATTGTAAATAATAAGGAGTAGGACTTTTCTTAATATTGATTTAAAAAATGCCATCGATACAATACCGTTATCATACACATTCTCCTTACTGGTCTCATTTTCATTCATTCAGTTTTCTGTTTAGTAGGCCCCCGCAGTTAATTATATGCAAAACTATTTTATTATTTCTGTCAGTAACTCAGTCTTGCCACCATCTATGCTGCCTGTTAGCACAAGGGCCTTCAGACTTTTGGACGAGTTATTGTCATCATTTACAATTATAAAAACTAGAAATAGCACGCAGCTTTTAAAGAGCTTAGTTTGATCCTAAGTGCTAGTTTCTATTGATAGGAATTTTATGTTTGTTGCCTTGGTCACTACACTTTTGAAATAAATCATGTGCCCTTTCTCTCATTAGAGATTCTCTTATTTCCTACCTAATGCCCTGAGACCAGAAATAAAAATGATAACAGCTCTAAAACATTTTGGCTACAAAATACTACCATTGATGACTCAGATTAATTACACATAAAACATGGGCACTCAGATAATGATATGTATGTTTAAAATTCCTCACATACTGGGGATAAGATCTCCATATCACGTAGTATCAAAACAGATCCTGCCCAGTGTTGGTGTCATACTGGGATGTAGAACTGTAACGTTTCTGTTCTGTTTCTTAAGAAGTCACATGTACACATCCAGCTTAACACTAGAACTGTACATGTACAGATCCATTCTAATACTAGGAGGTGTAATTTTAAACCCATCCTGCAACAATAGCAATAATGGTATAATAATTTTACTATTTCCATCAAATTATGTGTTTGCTGCCGGTGAGTGATTTAAGTTATGAGTGCAGTTATTGACAAATGTAGTGATATGATTGGTCATATCTGTTTATTCAGATCTAAATAATTGGAAAAATCGAACTTGGTTCAAAAAAATAAAAATGACGTCCTCAGTGGTTTTAGGAAAAAGTCGATTTTTTAAAGTAGATTTTACTCTTTATTTGCTGAGATTAGCTCTCCACACTCTCGACTCTTTGCTCATATCAACTACAATTCTCCCATTGCTCCTGTACAGCCAGCAACCCTTCCACTTCACCACACATTCGGTCACACACTCCCCCACTCTGCTCTGGCTCAAAATGTTGTTCTCAGCACCGGCAGTAATTATTCATCTGTTATCTAACGACAGTTCCCTGTATATTTAATAATCTATGACATCTAAACTGCTCTGCCTTGTGTTTTAGCAGCCTTTGCATGAAAATGTGCATAAACAATTGTGTTGCTAGGCAATCCGGAGTGATGCAGAAACTATTTTATATTAATATCTTTGGGGTCAAAACCATGTGCTTGGTGGTTATAGGTAAACATATTTTTTTGTTGTTATTGTTTTGTTTTTTTCAATTTTATTTATACAGCGCCAAATCACAACAACAGTTGCCTCATGGCACTTTATATTGTAATGTAAACCCTACAATAATACATATAGAGAAAAACTCAACAATCATATGACCCCCTATGAGTAACCACTTTGGTGACAGTGGGAACGGAAAACTCCCTTTTAACAGGAAGAACCTCTGCAGCGACTGGTTGGCTAGAGATTAGGAAGACGGGATAAAAGACATGCTGTGCAATAGAGGCAGAGATTAACAAGTAACAAGTAATAACAAGTAATCATTCAATGCAGAGAGGTGTATTAACACATGGTGAGTGAGAAAGGTAACTGAAGAAGTTACTCAATGCATCAGAGGAATCCACCACCCACCTACATCTATTGCAGCATAACTAAGGGAGGATTCAGGGTCACCTGATCCAGGCCTAACTATATCCTTTAGCAAAAAGAAAAGTTTTAAGCCTAATCTTAAAAGTAGAGATAGTGTCTGTCTTCCGAATCCAAACTGGAAGCCGGTTCCATAGAAGAGGGGCCTTAAAACTGAATGCTCTGCCTCCCATTCTACTTTTAAATACTCTAGGAACAACAAGTAAGCCTGCAGGGCGAGAGCAGAGTGCTCTAATGGAGTGATATGGTTACTACAAGGTCATTAAGATAAGATGAAGATGGGGCCTGATTATTAATATATAGATATAATATATTATTATTGTATGTGAGGAGCAGGATTTTGAATTAAATTCTGGATTTAACAGGAAGCCAATGAAGGGAAGCCAAAACAGGAGAAATATGCTCCATCTTTCTAGTCCCTGTCAGTACTCCTGTTGCAGCATTTTGGATTAACTGAAGGCCTTTCAGGGAGTTTTTATGACATCCTGATAATGACAAAATTCAGTAGTCCAGCCTAGAAGTCATAAATGCATGTTTTGCAGCATCACTCATATACTGGAAGAAAGCAGTCCTACATATTTAAAGCAATTCTACATATTTAAAGTGGTTAGACACATGAACAGGTTGGTGGTGTACCAGGAGCTTCTGTTTAAGACTATCCTTCCTCCTCACCATCACCCAGCCATCCAGTTTCCCCGGCTGCTCGGGACAGTCTGCTGGGGAAAAGGCTAGTGAGGCCCACGCTACTGTTGGCTGTACCAGCTACAGGAGCTGTCTCCAATTCAGTGATTCCATGAATAAGCCTATCTCAGAAAAAGTCATGAACTTACACAATTTTTAAATTGATAACAACTTCTTTCAGTCATAACAATGAAGGTCATGGTCTTCCAGCATGATGATAACCCAAAACGTAGCCAGTCTTTAGATTCCAATCCTATAGAAAGGCTGAAGCTTCAAGTTGCCAAGCGGCAGCCAAGAACACTGAAGGATTCAACGTTTTTGTAAAGGGGAGTGGGCTAAAATCCTTCATGAGATGTATGTAAACCTGGTGACCAGCTACATTTGTCAATAACTGTCTCTCTGGTTGCCAGCAAGGATCCCATACCAAATACTGAGTTATTTTCTGCTTGGGGATCAAATATTTATGTCATTCAGTGACATGCAAATTGGTTTAATTTGTTTTTCTTGGTTTTTGATTGATATTCTGTCTCTCACCCTTAAAATGAAACTACCATGAAAACTATAAACTTTATAAGACAGCAAATTCAGTAGAGGATCAGATAATTATTTCATCCACTGTATAAACACAGAGCTATTCAATATAAATTGTACTACTGTATTACTCTACTTGATATTCTTCACCAAGCCTTAGTTATAGCACTCAACCTGCTCGTGTGAGGATTCTAGTGAAAAGATAATCAGTAAAAGTAACTGTAATTTAAACCTAAAGTAGGTGTGCTTCTTTTCCTTGCAATTACTGTTGTGCAATATCAAAGCATTGAAAAGAATTCAACTGTGTTGTGAAACCATTTTTAGTTAAAATTGTTCCTAGAACAATTCCATGCAAGCTTCGAGTTTGAACATTCAAACAATCACTATAAAGTGTTAAACAGTTGAATAAACAGAATGAAATCCATGAACTGCCTGCTATGAATTCCATGAACACTGAGGGAGATTCTGGTCACTAGTCTGCTAAATTAAGTAGTCCCCTCTACCACTAACAAGACCTTATCAGTGCTTCATCAGTCAGCAGTGGACTCAAAAAATCTTTCACATAAGACAAACATTTAGTGAATTTTGTTTGAAGCTGAGGCTTTAAAAGGGAATCTTTGGTATAACGTAGACATTGTGTCTTTTTTTTCACAAGTATGATGGTTAGGCTAATTTGAAAATTGCCTCTTTTAATTTTGTATTTCCAATTAAAAGAGACAACTGTGTGCAATGCTGCATTTCAATGAAAAGGAATGTTTTATAGTAATATTGAATGTGAAGCCCTTTTCAGACATAAATACTAAAATTGCTGGATTCATCAAAATGCTAAACACCATAATTTCTTTTTCATTTTGTCAAAGGTGTCTCTCACAGTAGTCTTCACACACACCTGCACATTCACACAAGGAGTTTTTTCTAAGTAAGTGCTTTCAGTCTAACATTAACACCAATTCATACTCCAATGGATGCATCGGAGAGCAACTTTGCGTTAGTATCTTGCCCAAGGATATTTGGCATGCAGGCTGGGAACAGCCAGGGATCAAAACACCAACCTTCCAATTAATAGATAACCTCCTCTACCACCTGAGCTACAGCCACCACAAAATGCTGAGTATGTCATGAATTTGTGTTACTTAATGGCAGTCTCATGTTTGACATGTGTGATCTGCTCATCTAAAGATTATATCTATTCACTGTTAAGCAGAGTAAGTGCCATTCTCAGTTTTTCAGGATTTAATACTTTAATAGAAAGTGAATTGAGCTTGGAAAATAACTTTCTGAGACAAGGAGAAGCAAAAGTCCCTATACATTTATGTCTCCCATGTAATATTAACTCCTCAAGCTCTAGGATAGTCTGTCCAAAAAACATCAATAAAAGCTCATCATTTGTTGGTCCAAAGTGATCTACCATTATGTGGTGCCATCCTGTTGCCTTCATCTGACAACTTTCAGTTTAGAATGTACTATGTTGATACATAAATATCACTTAGAATAAATGGGTGTATGTCGAAAAAAAGAGCTTTATTGTATTGTAATTCATAAGATTAAGCATTTTAATGACTTCTGTTTTTGAAATGTCCAACACAATCCCCATTCTGCCTTATCATTGACCACCTAATACATAGAGACATTTCCATCTGGCTGCTTATGAAAGTGTTGTGTGATTTTTATTTTATTTTTTTCAGAATTCAGGGCTACACTTATCCAGCATGGTTACACATTCTGCAGCAATACACATTCCCATCTGGTGAGCATTTAGTGGTATTGTCATTTGTTTTTTGAAAGGACAGTGAGCCAAAAAACACCTTCAAGCTCTGTAAGAGCTATTCAACCAAGATGAGCACAATGAAGTGCTGGATTAGGGGCTTTGGCTTCCACAATCATCTGACGTAAATCCTACAGAGATAGTTTGGGATGAGTTAGACTGAAGGTTTAGCTGCAAACAATTCCATTTTAGGAGGTTGGAGAGGTCATGGTATAGGTCACATGTTTGTTCAACAGATGTTATTTGTTTTATTTTATTTTATTTATTTTTATTTTTTTGTTCTTTACTTGCTGATTTACTCTGTTTTTATTCTACCTGGTTAAGTTGAGTTGGAAGTGATCTTACACCTGCAAGGCATTGGACGTAGTTCAAAAAGAATAACAGTTATAATAGTGCAGTAATTTGTGTATTGATGTGAAGAAATTCCTGGGGACCCCAGTGAAAATAGGGGGTAAACAGATTAGTTAGCATGAATTATAGTGATTGAAATGCTTTGATTAGTACCTGGCAGTAAGGGACAGATTGGATTATTGCATTTCGTATGGTCCCCATAAAGCTTTACATGCATGCTGAATTGCTGCCACAGTGTGGATGGAGCATCAAGAAAAGAACGATAGGTCAGCATTACTTAACAAAGCCATTTAAATGCACAAAGTCTTTCTCAGTCTGTCATAAATATACACCTAAAACACAGTGACACATGCTCATACACATCAATATATTCCTTCACAGAACCATATAGTGTTTTGTCTTTGCTGCCACAACTTTTTGGAATAATCCTTTGATGATGCCCCTGCGTCATTGTGGGTCTCAATGAATGTGGTAGTGTTTACTCTTGTGCATGTGCATATACATCTACAAATGTGTGTATGTGTGTGGGTGTTTCTGTGTGCTCACATATTGTGAATCCTCTGTCAGCACATCGTGTCAGGGGCTGGCTAGGACTTTTCAGAAATGCAGTCTCAAGCATATCTTATTTGGATTATGTATAAAACACTGATAGAGGCCGTCTGCTTGCATCAATCAGGAGGGCAGGCACAAGAGACAAAGGGAAGCAAAAAAGACAGGGTGGTGGAGAGTGAGGGAGAAGGCGCAAGTGATGAGATGTGTAAGGTTGTGTGGTAAGAAAGAAATAGGTAGTAAAAGTGCAGGGATAGAGCTGGCTGGATAGCTTCAAGTACAGAACCATGTAAATATGCAGAGGGGAGGATAGATTGGTAGAGAGATGGGAGTTTAACATTCAAAGAGAAAAGAGAGGGGAGATTAACAAAGGTGAGGTAGCGCATGAGAAATGCTTTATAGAGTAGTGGATTTATCAGACAAATCGAAGAGGTGAAAGAAGGAAGAGGGAGACATGGAGCAAAGGGAAAGAGGGGTAGTGGAAGAACGGGGAGGAGGAGGGGCAGTAGGCAGTGCTTGATTGATGGGCTGTAGACAAGGCCTGCCGTTCTCTAGAGCAGAACCACTTCAGCACTGGACACCTGCCAGACACTGCAGCCCTGGAGAACTCTGTGTGTGCGTGTGTGTGGTGGTGGTGGGGTGGGATGGGTGGGTGGTGGGGGGGTTCTCTTGTTACAGTCTGATGACATAGGCACACAATATTAGAGATACACTAAAAGGTGTAGGTTAATAGTGTATTTTGCATGTGTAGCATATGTGTTATACTTTTGAATTTTACCAAAACTTGCTTTAACATTTTGCGTTTTCATCTCGTGCCTCGAAATCAGTCTGGATGCTGTAAACGAAATTAAAGTAATTATCTGAATGCCAATCTTAATATCATCACAAATCATAAACACATTTAAATTAATCAGCACAGGAAGCAACGTCTAATTAAGCATAATATTTTCAGTCTAACCAACTTTAATTCTACAATAAGTTTAACTGACTGTATTCAATTACAGAAAATAATTCTGTAAAATCAACCAGTAACTGGATAAATCTACAGGTAGAGTTCATAGCTGATAAACTTTTTAAAAGCAATGACTTCAAAATTCAGAAGTTATGTATCCTCCTGTCTTCTTAGAAAAAGAAAGGATAGACATAGAGTACAGTGACCAAAAATTATACGTATACAGTACATCTTACTAATACTTAATTCATCATTGCATAGATTCAACTAGATGATGGAAACATTCATTAGAGATTTTGGTCCATATTGGACAGTCGCTGCAGATTTGTCCGCCGCATATTCATGATGCAAATCTACTATTCCAACAAATCCCAAAGGTGCTCTGTTCCACTGAGAGCTAGTGTCTGTGGAGGCCGTTTATGTGCAGTGAACTCAGATGAAGTGAATCATGTTAATGAAACCAATTTGAGATTATTTGAGGTTTCTGACATGACACATGATCAGTAATAAAAAGAAGTATATAGTATATACCTCTCTATGTATAGACAGAGTGTATAGAGGGGGCTTTAAAATCACACATTTCTCTGCAATCTCACTCTCCTTGTCTTTTTGAGGGTTCACAATCATCAATCTGTGTGTGTGTGTTGACATTGTACTGGGACAGTCTGGGTAACCTTGCCACCTGAATTAAACTCTGTGGCTTCCAGTGTGCTTATTCATTAGTAAACTATTGGTTAGCATGCATAGTCATTACACAAGACCCCTCAATCCTCAAATGAACTATTTCCCTGAAGCTTACAACTTACAACTGATAAGTTATATTATCATAAAAAAGCAATCTTTTCCTTCCAATCTCCAGCAGTGCTCATAGAAGACTTAAACTGCCTTGAGTGTCACTCACATGGTACACTGAAATTGCATTCAGTGTGTGGTTAGTGAGTTGGGTACAGTGAGGCACCGTTTCAGGTTCTGTTACCTGATTAGATACTGTTGAGGCACCTCACAATTTCAAATTAACAGTCACTGCTGAGTGCCAGGGTGATTTTTTTAAGGCTGGTGTTAAAAATCTAAATGTGTTTTTTGAGATTAACCAAGGTCAAACTTCAAAAGTTGTTGTTGAAAGCAAAGCATAATCAGTGTTGTTAGTGATTTATTTGTTATTCAGTTTAACTTGAAAAACCAGAAGGCCACATAACTTCCTGGGAGCTTAGGAGAAAGTGCTGTGCTCAGATGAAACCAAAATGAAAGACTTTGGCATCATCCCATCATGTATGAAGGAAAAGAAATACTGAGACCCAAAGACTAACATCCCCACAATCAAACATTATGGAAACATTATGCTTTGAGGCTGATTTTCTGTTGAGTGTACAGGGCGACGTCATTGGATTGAGGGGACACTGGACAGGTCCATTTATCAGAAAATCTTGAAAAATACTTTCTTCCCTCAGCCAGAACAATGATGATAGGTTGTGAATGGGTTTTCCAGCATGGTAGTGACATACCAGGAAGGCACCGAAGAAGTGGCTAAAGAAGATGCACATTAGGGTCATAGAGTGGCCTCAAGATCTCAAACCTATAGAAAATCTGTGGAGGAAGCTAAAGCTTTGAGTTGCCAAATGGCAGCCAATAAAGCTAAAGACTTAGAGATTTTCTGTAAAGAGGAGTCCAACAAAATCCCTCCTGAATGTGACCAACTACAAGAAATACCTTTTGCCAGCAAGGTTTCTCTACCAATTACTAAATCATATTTTACTTGGAGATCAAATACTTATTTTACTTAAAATGATGAAAATGTATACGTTTTATGTAATGTGTTTTTTATGTATTTATTTATTTATTTATTTATTTCATTTATTTTCTGAAAACTGCCATGAAACTCCAAGTCTGCTCATTTCTTTGTAAGTGTGCAAATGTAGAAATTCAATAGGGGGTTAAATAATTATTTCCCTCACTGTATGTCTGTGCAGCATGTTCCCATCCCAGCCGTTTGCATGATGCAATTTTGTTAGATGCCACCTGCATCTCACTATTATAAACAAAGTGACTTTTGGTATTGGCACTTTGAAGCAATGGCTGTGGCTGCAGTGTCCTATTTTAGAGACCATCAAAGTCTCCAGGTTTCGATTCTGCTCAGACTTTTACATATTAGTTTTGCTTATTTTGAAGTGACTCACTGATTTGTTCCTTTTTAATTTAGTCTTTTATGTACATTTTTAGTTAAAAGTACAATTATTTTGTTACATATAGGTGTCAAAAGGTACTTGATTAGCTTTAAGCTATAGATCCTGTTTAGGTTAGGAAAAGAGTGTGGTGTGGCTTAAAATACATTCTTTCACAACAGTTTAACAACCTTAAAAAATGATGAGCGGCAAGTGACAACCCCATCTTACTGATGCTATAACTTGGTGCATCACTTTGAAAGGGCATCATTCATGTTTACATAACTGAAAAACCTTTGGTAAAATGGCATTATTTGACACTTTTAAAATTACATCAAACACTATTTGTGAGTGTTTTTCTCCTCTTGTCAGGTGAAAGGAACACAAAATAAATAACCCTCACCATCTCCAACACAAGCACTCACACTAATTGATATTTTTAGTCTTTTATTTCTCTCTTTTCTTTCAGGATTACCTTTTTTCTTCAACTTTCTTCTTAAATAGTTCTCTCCTCTTACTAATGCTTTTCACATATTCCTCATAACAAGCCTGTGGCCATTAAATCATGTTGCCTCTTTGTATTTGAGCTGTTAAAGAGTAGAAATCACAAGCTGCTGTAAACAGTTTAGTGAATTTGATCGGGGACAATGTTTAATCAAAGAATAACCAGCGAATAAAATACAGAAAGAGACGATTTGATTAACATAAAGATAAAACCAGAGAAATGCTTTCTCTTTTGATGAGCTCTTCTCCATGAAAAAAACACTCTGTTAAAAGAAAAAAAAGAGCCTAATGGGAATTTCAGTGCTTTTGTATTTTGATCAGAATGAAGGTTGTTAATGTGTAGTAACAGCAAATGAGAGAGAAAAAAGAGAGCTGGGAGAGCTGAGAGAGAAAAAAAAGGAAAAGTGGCCTTTCATAGCTAAATTAAAATTTTAAGCGCTGCTAAATGCATTTCTCTGCCCACCCATTGAGCAGGCATTTCTGTAAGTAATTATGTCCTGACCCTTTATGAACTATGTTAAAACCTCAGCTTTAACTCCATCTTTTTTTTTTCATTTCTCCATCAACCCCCTCCACACACACACACACACACTGCCACCACTCCAACCTTTACCTTCCTCATCCTCTTGTTCTCTCTCTCTCGTTTCTCCTGGCAGAGGTTACTCATGAAGACAACTTCATTTTTATTCATGTGCTCATTCATGTGAAGAGCTCTCTGAAATGATTTTGTGAAAATTGGAGCCTTTGTGTTTTGGTAATTACTCGGGAAAACACAGATGACAACATTTCTCTTGCAACCATTGTTAGCGTAACTCTGTGGTAATGAGCCACTTTTTACAGAAAAGCAAAGGGAGACAGGGGATCTTCAGCAAAGAGGACAGGACTGAATGCATAGCCACTTTACCAAAAAGGGGGACTGTGGCTTTACAGAATATTAACACGTCAGTCCTGAGTTTACGCTATTAGCAGCCAATTTGCTTAAACACTTTTATGGCCGGGGTAAGAGGTTAACTCTCATCATTCATGCTTCGGCATATACTGTGGCATTTATTGCTACAAATTAGGTTTTAAAAAAGTAATAAGATATATTTAAAAGCTGTAATGTATGCTTGGAGGTGAACTGATAGTGTCAGCAACCATTAAGGCATTATGAAGAGAGAGATACTGGCAAACTACAAATGATTCTTGGCCTTATGAGTCAATGTAAGTTATTTTCATGGTTAAGCATTACTCTGGTTGTTTTGTAAGGTCATAAAATGATTTATTTTTTTTGTATCAGTTAAACAGATTTTAATCAGTCAGTAGTAAGAAATCAAGCAGAAAATATGTTAGCATTAAATGGCTTACAGTTCATTTATGGTCATTTATGGGGGATTTTTCCCCTTTTTTAATAAATGACACAAAGATATTCATTGTTAAATACATTAAATAAGTAATATATTTATAAGCAGTCAACTAGATTTGAAGCTTAATCTTTTTTAGTGTAAAGAGTAATAACCAAAAACGTTTTTTTTGCTTCTATGCCACAGAAGGCTTTGAGGTAAGATTATTCTGCCAACTGAGTTTTCAGTAACCTTTAATTTTTTTAACATACGGTACCAGGATGACCTGGAAATTTCATAAATGATGCTTCTTGCAATCATTTAGTGTTTATGTCCTCACCCAGGTGACGTAGTCATGGTTGATTGAAGCACTCCTTTGATCCACAGCCTCCTTGAAGAGACTTATACTGCCATGCCATTTAACTCTCACCAACTTTCACTTTAACCTACTGACCCAATGTGAGGCCCAGCATGTTCTGAATCCTGTAGCGGGACAGGCATCTAACCCCAACACGGTTGTCTGTTTAGGTAAGGGCAACGGCAACATATCAAACGGCCACACTATGACCAACCAGTGCTGGTCAAGTTACTTGAAAAAGGTAATCAGTTACTAATTATTTATTACTTGTCCAAAAGAGTAATCCTGTTACTTTACTTATTACTGATTACTTATTTTCAAAAGTAATTAGTTACTTAGTTACTTTTTAAAAACATGATACACAACCTGAATAGGTAATAAAGCAATAGATCTTTCAGCCCAATTCTACCTTTTCTGCATAATCCATCATACAAAATATAATTAAATGAAAAAGTATCTTTTTAAAACCTGCTTTTATCAATTTTAATGTTTTAACTTTATGCATATTGCATCAAGCAAAACTTAAATTACATGCAACAGTCTCTGAATTGAAGAAATTTGTTTATCTTTAAACCTATATTCTGCATGTTCCAGCATATAAAATAAAATAATGTTTTGTGTTTACACTCACTCTTTCAAACAGATGCAAGTAAAACACAGCAGAAAATAAATAAAACCTATTATCTATTTTCACTTGTTTAGGAGGAGTGGGGCGGGTGGACGTTTGCCCTAGTGCAGGTGTGCCGCAGCCGTCATGTCAGTGGAGGAATCCGGGGGCTTCTCAGTGAATTTCACATTCCCGTGGCAGCCTGCTTAGTACTTGCTCAGAAGTTTTGGGGTTTTTTTGCTGTAGAAAGAAGTTTTCTTCCCACGCAGTGTACAGCGGACACTAATGTTTTTGTCACTTTTTACATAATCAAACTCAAAGTAAGGTCAGTACTGCACGGTCGTACTCTCTCGGGCATTCTATATATTATCCATTGTTGATCTGCACACGTCTGTTACCACGAATGTTGCACACGCTAACGTCATTCCCATCGGCAATTAAGGGTATTTAAGCCCCGAGAAAGGTGAGCTCTGGGCCAGAGTGCCATTTGTGTGGTTTACAGCTAGTGAGCTGAGTGTTTTTGTGGTGTTTCCAGCTAGTGAGCGGCGTTTTCCTTTTGACTTTATGCTTTATTGACCAACGCCCGAGTTTTGTTTGTGTTACTTTTATGGTGATAGCGGCTTGTCCGTCTCTTTTAGTTGAATTACTTCAATAAAACTGTTTTATTTAACTGTTTCGCCTCCTTGACTCCTTTTTCTGACCCGGTCACTTTTGTTACTTCCCCCTCACCGCCTAGACCCCCCCAGGGGAACGTAACATCATTGTCATGAGACACTCTCGCAAACAAAATCCCGGTTTAGTAACGCAGTAACGCAGCGTGCTTACGGGAAAGCAACCATAATCGAATTACTTTTTTTGCAATAATTTCTTACTTTACTAGTTACTTGAAAAAAGTAATCGGATTACAGTTACTACCCATCTCTGTTACCAACAGATGCTGATTGATAGGCAAATATTGAGGGCCTCCCTTAACCAGAAATTGTGGTAACAGGGTAACCAATTCTGCACACTTACTCAAAACAAAAATCATTCTGGTACCAGTAAATGTACCAGAATGAACCAGTAAATGAACCAGAATTCTGGTACCAGTAAATGTGAACCATACCATGGCAAAGATAACTGTTTTACTTCTTTTCCCAGTCTATCAGAAACATCACTAAGGTCTAGGGGAATTAATGTTAAAAATGTAAATGTCAAAACCCACATATCAGTGAGAGTGATGGGTTATTGTGAGTTGAGTTATAAGTCACTTTGAACAAGCTTTTAGTGACCTTTTCTTTTTAAAAATGCCAAGTTCAGCTTTATGTGCTTTCTTCTGAGATAATAGATGGATGCTGATGGAAGAAAGGAGAAGAAGATATGAGGACATGAGAGGGCGTGGCAATACAACTTTTTCATAATGCCTTATGAAAAATATATAATATATATATATATATATATATATATATATATATATATATAAGATATAGTTGTTTATATTGTCCTTATATCTGTGTTGAAGAACTGCAATTAAAATAAAAATGTAGCTCCTTCAGTTGTTCAGGCAGGAGTTTACTAAGATCAAACAATCATGTTGGCTTCAATGAAATATAACCAATCAACTAACATATTTCCAGCTGAATATGTTTTATTATTTAATCAATATAAGTTCACATGAGCGAATGAGGGTGAAATCAAAGATAACCACAAGGATGTAATGACTAAGCGGCTGCGTAGAGACAAGAAAATGGAAGAAGGAAAAAAGGATTAAAGAATGGAAAAAAACTGTGTTAGAAGGCATGAGTAATAATAGGAAAAGAACAGCAAATGATAGAGAGGGCTATTGGCAATAAGTCTAAACCCACCAATCCCATCCTGCAGATTTATAATAGGAAAGGTAGGCTTGTTACAAGCTTCTGTGCTTCTTGCTTTACAGAGCAAATAAAAGGTAGACATAATTAAGACTACCGAAGGTATAAATCTTATATGTGAATGGCCCATTGCACACATCGACCGCACAAGTAATTTACATGGCCCTTTGAGAATTTGCCTTGGAGTTTTCTCTGACACTCACAGTGGTGAGAGAAAGACAAATATGAACTGCACTTTGTAGGATGGATTTCAAAGCTAAGATTACACCTGTTTTCACATTTCAATTCTTAATAACCATTTCTCCCTTTTATCCTATAAGAGTACAATGTGACAATATATTTTATTGCTTCTCATATAATCACCTTTATGAGGTTTTAGATCAAATGTAAGATCTATCGCATTGAGTATATGCAGCATCAGTAAGTATTATTTAATGCTTTATTTTTTAATTATAAATTATTGTAATGATTATAATTTTTTTTTCTTTAGGGTTTTAAGGTAAAAGAAATCTACCATCTAAGTATATTGCGATCAATGCAGACTGGAAATAATGTCTTTTTAAATCATAATAAATCATTTTTCTTAATTTAAATCTCAGTGACATACTACTAAGTGTATTCTTTCGTAACTGCACATCCCAAAGTGCTGTCTTTGCTATCATTCAGTACGTTCCCAACTACCGGTCTCGTATCATTGATCAGAAATGAAAATTTAAATTTTCATTTAATTTTCTAAATTTCAATCGTGGCACTTAAAGTTGCAAATATGAAAGTCTGTCCTATTACTACCTGTCTTGCTATGTTAAATTAGCATGGTCTTAGACAAGCTGACTGCAAAGCTTCATTTAGGCTGAGAAATTGTTTTTTTCACAAGAATATGAGCAGAAAATGGCACTTAATGAAGTAATTATACATGTTTCATGACTTAGAATTACAAACTGAAAAACAAAACAACAATAAAAGAATAAAATACAAATTAACTACCGTGCCATCCTAGCTGAAAGATTGTAGTGTTAATACAGTTGCTTTGTTCCATCTGCAAATGATGGGAAAGTCAACCAAAACTCTCTTTAAAATTTAGTTGAACATGGGTAGTAACTTTACAAAGACTATCTAGTTCGGTTTCAGTTTTTCTTGTAACGTTACTGAAACTCAAACTACATACCAAAACATTTCCAGCCCCATTACATTTTCCTCTTTTTTTGTATTATGACTCTCTCTCAGATGGCAGGAGTTACCAGCATGGAAGATGATGCAGAGGTTCAGGAAAGACACTACAGCTTTACCCTTGCTAGAGGGGTTAAAGCAACCATTTGAAGATGGTCTTAATTGGGTGAGGTGGGGGTATTAGAATGCAGGTTCCAGACCAATGGCTGTAGGTGTAAAGAGGAGAAAAGAGATTTAATTGATCCCCTAGTGGTGCATACAACTTGGCATCCCTCTCAGATAAAGGTAGGGAAATGTTACGCAGGACTGGCTTACCCATTGCAGTCAAGCGTCACTACACTCCAGTCATTATCTGATGCTGTACTTTAATAAAATCTTTTCATTATTAATATAATCCCTTATTTATCCATGTTAAAAATCTCAATGAGATATAATTGGACAAATATCACAAGCCTTCAAAAATACTTTACAAATGCTACTACTAATATCACTACTACCTCTAATAATAATGATGATGTTTGAATTATTATACTTTTTGTAGTATCACCTAATTTTCATGACTGACTTGGAAAGGTGAAAAGACAGTATATAGTATATTAGAGTAGTGAGGGTGCAGACTGTATAGCAATCACCAAAGCAATTCAATTAGGCATAATATACTGATGTAATCTAATATAATGACAACTCATACTCTTAAAGTTTGGCCGAGGCACTAAGAAAACATGAAGTGATTTTTATTGCAGATATAGATGGCGGGATAGGTTATTGCTTAAAATGAGAGACTTAAAGTCTGGTGTGCATTTATCTTGTGTTTGCGTGCAGAAGATACAAAGATATGGAAAAGGGAGGGGTTGTCTTATGATAGAGCAGCAATGACAGATTTGTTTATGAAATGTGGTTTTGTAACCTGCAAAAATTACTCACAAAGTCACTTACTATTTAGATGCTTGGATTGATATATTAGTTTGCAGGGAAATGTTTTCTCTTGACACTCACAATTTCATGCATTCCTTACTGATGTGCAAACCCTGTCTTCTAAGAATTATGTTCTCATACGTCTACACTGCATTCTCAATTAGGTTTCAAGAGAAGTATATTTTCTCTCCAGCAAAACATTACAATTTGAAAGACAAATGAAGTAGGCCTACCTAACAAAGGCATAATCCGCTATCATCACAAATGATCAGGAAACTAGGATTCCCAGTATAAAATGCTGGAATGGTCCACTAGGTTCTGGGTTCCCTATATCCTTCATTCTGTTGTGACCATGCAGACTGTAAAAGTACTGCATGCTTCAACCAGTTTCCATAATTGTCTTGTTATTTTAGTACTTTTAAGTTTTGTTTTCATTAAGAATTTAAGTTTGTTTGCAGCCACTTTTCGGTTAACAACAAAATTACATACAGTGCAATGGAAAGGTATTTGCCCCTTTCAAAATTAATATTTATCTTTCTCTAATGTTAAAATTTGTTTGATAATCTGAACCGTGTGACAAAATTTGTTTGATGTTCTGAAACACGTGTGACAAGTACGCAAAAAAAAAAAAAAATCATAAAAGATTTTGTTACCCAAGTTTAATCAAACACTGATTGCAAACAAAAATAAACTGTGAACAAAAACAAAATCTAAAAGAAAACAGAAAAAAAGTCCTAAATTTAAAATAATAAAATGAAATACTGAATCAAAATTTGTTTGATGATCCAAAACATGTACATGCCAAAGATACAAATAAATAAGGAATGACAAATATATTTTTTGCAGCACTATATGTAGATTTAGAAAAATATGTCAACACTTCTAGAAATTTACTACCAATATGCAAGCCTCTGCACTAGCAGCAATGCAACAGCAATGCTGTGTATGTTCCAGAAATTTTCCACATCATAGAAAAGTCCCTTTTGGAAGAGTAACAAAGTCTGTCTGTGTCAGTGTGTAAATCACTGATCTGTTGTTGTTCATGTTTTGTGGGAGCTTTTTTGTTTGGTCTCGCTGTACATTTTTATTTTCACCAGCTATTTGCTTTAACTTTCGCTCACTATTTGACTAGATTCGTGCACAAATGTGAAATACCTGTTTACATTTGAATTTCCAGTTTGGCTTAAATAAATACTGTGCAAAAGTCTTGAACTGCCTCTTATAAAATATATATTTTGCTTGGAAGATGAGAAATAGGTGCATTGTTTCAAAGAACATCTGTGGACATTAATAAAAAATATACTATAAATGGCAAAATATTCCATTCTAGCAAGCTGGAATTGTATGATAGATCAAAATCTAACAGTAATTTTCAGCTTTCATATTTCCATCAATTTTGACAAGATCCCCAACACCAGCAGCAGAGGTCTCTTGATCTTGTTGTTGATCTTTTATTGTATATCTCAGTCTTTTCTCTCTCTTTCACTCCTTGAGAATGGCTTTTGACAGCCACCCTTCCACTGAGGCCATTTCTGATGAGGCTTCGACAATCAGTAGATGGATCAACTTAAGGGTCAGACGCATCCCACACATTGTGTGTCAGGCCTTTGCTGGATTTTCCTTTTCCTATTTCTTAAGGACATGACTTTCAGATATTGTTCAGTTGTTGTCTTAGAAAAAAAATATAGACCTGCCATTTCTTTTTTTGTTCCCCACTTGTCTATTTTCCTAAAACCATTAAGGGCACACTACAAACTATGATCATACCAATATTTCTCTTAAAATGGTCAGGTACAAGGACTCGACTGAAAATGAGTGAAAACACAGTCAATATCCAAAGAAAAACTTTGAAAGATCTTCAGAAGATCTTCAGAAAAGCTAGGAGAACTATTGCTAAGGATACAAGCAAAAAATCCAAACTGGGTCCTCGGAACCAAAATAAAAAGAAACAAGGGCTGGCTTCAGACTTTTTGCACATGTTGAAAAACAGTGCTTAAGGATACTGTTCAAATATAATGCCAAGAACTCGTGACCAAACTAACAAGTCCTAGCTCACTAGTTCTATTAATGGGATCTGAAAAGACACAAGCAAACCTTATTGTAGGAAGTATATGATTTACTGGAGAAGTAATTTAAATTTCAGTTTAGTTATATAGTTACATAAGAATGTTTTGTTTTTGTTTTGTTTTTTAAGAAACAGGACTCGATGTGCTATGACTCTTTTCTCTGTTTAACCGCACCTCACTTTAAACACACTCTTAAGAACACAACTGCATAAAACACCAAGTACAACTTCTAAATGATAATCATAAGATAAAGTCCTATATTACCTTGGCCTATGTGTCTCAGTGTCTTCCAGTTTCCCTATTCTCCACAGAACTCTACTCTAATCATCCATTTAACTTCTCCACTGTGGGAATTTTTTTTTTAATCAAAGCCAAAATCAAACAAGTGGAGAAAGAACCTGCTCCAGTGGAGGTAGTAGCTATGTGAAATTCCATCATGTGAAATAGGTGCTCATCTGGCCTGGTCTCAGTGGTTCGGGTGAAAAATCCCATTACAGGCTGAGACAGAAATAACCAAAACACCTCTTACCAAAGCCACTCTTCTTTTTCTTTTCCACTTACACCTACTCATTATTCTCTGCCTCATTCTTTCATCCACTTGTCAGAAGTTTTCCAGGTGGTTGCATTTTACCTTTCCTCAGCTCCCCTCCCTAGCTTCATCTCCATTGATATTCTTATCAGTGGTCTTATATCTAATCTTTTTAAGACATACACCCTTCTCTTTTTTTCTCCCAGGTCCTTTGCACCCTTTTTCACTTCGTCATTACTTAAACTAATTTCATCATCTCTTCCCTGTCTTTACCTATGTCTTTATTTCTTTCTTATATTTATTCTATATACATCAAGGCAATTACATGAACTATTTCCTCTGCAAGATTTCTGCAAGTGCTACCTAAAGCTTATATATTTAAACTTTAACCTAGAGCACCAAAAAATAGCGCAAAATAGAAATCTCTGAATAATATACATCAGTCTGTCTAGCCATAGTCTTTATTTTCTATATCAATATAAACCCACTCTGCCATTTATCTTATCTAGTACTGATGTGTTATAGATTTACCGGTATAATGTCTAACCTTTTGCATTAAAGTATAACCGCAGATAAATGTACAAAACATTGTCATTTAGTACTTTATCACTGCTTTGCTTACCATCACTCTTTTGCAGTGAGTCTATAACAGTGATAACATAATTATATTCCATTTCCTAACACTTCACATACAAACGCACAAAATCTATTGTCAGTGAACATAATAAAAAGATTAAAGAAGAGACAGATAAGAAAGGCAGTTGGAACTTTCTAATTAAAGACAGGTTGGCTTTTTAATCTGAGAAATAATGAGCCTGAGTAAGACGGCATTGTTGGTACTTTCTGAATATCAGAAATATTTTATATCTATTTTAGGAAGTTTGTTCATACCTTTTACTAGGGATGGGTATCGTTTAGGTTTTATCCGATACCAGTACCAAACCGGTACTTTTGAAATGGTGCCGGTGCTTAAACGGTGCTCGAACCGGTGCTTAAAGAATCAAGAACACAAACTTTGTCCGAAAACCTCTCATGTTTAACTGTTTCCCACTTTTTCGCATGTAACTACGACTGTGTTTGCTAGTACATGCATTAATTTAATAACGTGGTTAGCCTGCTCAACGTAAATTACACACGAACAACATTAAGCTACTGACCCAGAGAAGAACGGCTGCTGCTGCCATCATCATCCGTCATCATTTCTGCTACACTGGCAGGGCTAGGGGCCAGGACTCTGCTCTTCGGGATCATGTTGCTAACTCCGGGTCAATAACAGGCACCACACCCGCAGTAGATGTGCTCGGTGTGAGGTCTTGCAGCAAGCTATCAAATACGGTGCATTTCTCGGCTTTTAAAAAAACGCTATGCGTGACCAGGTGTTTCATCAGATTCGAGGTGTTACCTCCTTTGCACAGTATCACAGTATCAACATAATAGCACTTGTTGCAGGCTGCTGAGTTTGCATCTTTTGCTGTGAAGTACAGCCAAACTTTTGACTGTTTCGCCTTAGTCATTTTAAATCTGTAGCTCTGCTCTAAAAGAACGTACGTACCTGGGCCCATCTACTATGCTTGCAAAGGTAAAATGATTGGCTAGAATCCAAAGTGTATGATATCTCAGTAAAAAAAAAAAGCACCGAAATGAAGCACCGAAATGTGCGCTGCTTTACGGTCTGGTTACTACCCATCCCTACCTTTTACTAATCTTCATATTTACTTATCAATATGTAGCCTGGCTAAATTAACCAGCCCAGAACACGGATTATCTTTGGGGTTCTTTTAATCTGAATAATCAAGTAAGCGCTCAGAGGAAAATAAAAGTTTGTAAAAATAAGAAAATACAATTGTTACAGACAGTTCTTATCCAGTGACAGCTTTGTGCACTGGTAACCCACTGCTACTGCAGGTTATTTTCCCAACTTTATCAGCATCTGGAACTCAAAGATGTTTAGCGTCAATTTGTGACTGATATAAACCCATCCAGAAACAAAACAAACTTAGCAGTGCAAAAATAACTGTAGTGGTTTCTCCTGCTAATATACAGAGCCAAGATTAAACAGTTAACAAGGTACATTTTCCCTCTTACCCACAGAGATAGTATAATACAAGTATGAACTCAAATACATACAGTGCATTAATCCAGCAGAAACCGGAATAAGATCCCTCTGAGATGAATGGCGAAGTCGGTTGCAGCAACTCCTGGTGCCTTAACTGTTCCACACTTTGCGTTTTAAACAGACCACGCAGCAAAAAACGGCATTGCACACCCACATAACACCAATGCAAGCTAGCACTTCTGTGAATGTCTCCGTAGATCCCCATCATCCCTTGCGCTCTCAGAGGTACCCCAAAAGAAACAGCGCCATCCAGTGGCATGTCCCATAATACCGACCTTCCACCTGGCTACAAATACAAAGATTATATTCACAACTTTTATGCAATTATATAATCTTTCAAAGACAGGCTGGATTTCTTGACACAAAAAACCAAGTTTTGAACATCTCATTTAAGCCATTGTAACGCCACAAAGTCGCACTGCAAGTTAATTTGCACCTAGGTACTATGCAGTGACCACTCACAGTGCCAGTTTCTAACACTGTTGTGGTGGGGCGTGGCCGGCGGTGCCGTGCAGGGAGGGCGGACGCACCTGCACGGCATCCTTAATCACGTCCGCCAAGTTAAAAACACGAGGACTCAGGGTTTGGGTGGTTGTGGTGTGAGGTGATGTAAATAAAATGGCTCTAAACACTGATCCCTGGACCCGCCGTGCCTTATTCACACCACACTGGTGCCGAAACCCAGGAGGTGGCATGGCGGGTACTTACCAGAGCTAGGGAAGGGAAGAGCTGGCCGAGATGGTGGCCGAAATGGCGGCCACCCAGCGGGAGCAGGCGGCGGAGGTGCGTTGCCAACAGGAAGAGCTGCGGAAGGAGAGCGAACGCCACCTGGGGAAGATGGCAGAGCTGGCAGCGCTGCTCCAGGCCTGGGCGACCTCGACGCCGCCACCCCCACCGGGGTATACTGATGGTGGGAAAGCGGTGGAGGAGCTGTGTGGGGCACCTCGGCAGCCGGAGGTGGTGGACGAGTCACGCGGGGGTCCGAGCCTGCCGGAGGAGGAGGAACAGCCGGATGAAGGGCTGCTCCTGCCCAGCCGCCCATGAGCCCCAGCCCAACGTCACGCCGGCTGCGCCGCTGCTTGCCACATGGGTGGCCTCCGGTCCAGCTCCGGGGCTGCCATTGGATACGTGGGCGATCCCCGGACCCACCTCATCACCGGCGCCGCTGGATGAGTGGGCGGCCACCAGAACAGACACCTCCGTCTCGCTAGGCCAGGGCCCGGGGGTGCCGACAGTCCGGACTGATCCCCTCTCCCGCTCGCGGTGGGGGGAGTAGGTTCGGCCGGATGGCTCCCCGGCCTCAGTTGGGCAATGGGGGTATGTGGTGGGGCGTGGCCGGCGGTGCCATGCAGGGAGGGCGGACGCACCTGCACGGCATCCTTAATCACGTCCGCCAAGTTAAAAACACGAGGACTCAGGGGTTGGGTGGTTGTGGTGTGAGGTGATGTAAATAAAATGGCTCTAAACACTGATCCCTGGACCCGCCGTGCCTTATTCACACCACAACTGTTAATTAGTTATTTGAACTGAAGGCTTGTTAGATTACCTGATATTTTAAAGAATAAAAGTTTAGTCAACAGCACTTCAGTTACGGAAGGCATTGTTATACATTTAGCAGAAAACTTTCTGTTTTGCTACTAAAACAGAGGACCCCAGCTATCACACAAAAATACATAAAAATTGAAATTGAAATTTTAGAGAGCTAAGAAATACACATTAATTAAAAACTTTTTAAAAAATCTGGTTTGCAGAGGACACTGCAGCAGAGCTGATACATCAGTTAATACTTGTAGGTTGTTACTTTATATCCACACTGTGGAGCTGAAGAATTTTAAAACAGACTTAGAAATAGAACTAGTTTATTATTGTTATAGTATTATACATCCATTTATTAGCTTCCACGTATCTAAAGTTGGGTCACAATGGCAGCAGGTTAAGCAAGGTATTCCAGACATCTTTCCCCACAGCAACACATTTATGTTCTCAGTCAAGTCATTCCAAAGTCAAACAAGGTATATAAACCTGGGTTCTGGGTCTTCCCTATGTATTTGGAAAAACTCCAAGTGGAGGCAGTTAGGAGACATCCTAACCAGATGCCCCAGCTACTGTAGGTGCCTCATTCTAGGGATTTCACAATCACTTGCAAACCATTCAGCTGTTTGCTGAAGGTCAAGCACCAATGAAGCCAACAAAACCGCATCATCTGCAATAAACAGGAATGCTATTCTGAAATTTCCGAAAAGGACCTATTTTTCCCACCTTATGATTCTGTCCTTGAATATTACAAATATGATTGGAGACAAGGGTCAAGCCTAGAGGAGTGCAATACTTCCAAAAAAGCATTCCTGACTTGCCAAGAATGCAGACACAGCTCTCATTTTGACTGTACCAGCAAATCCAGAACCATATATTTTCACAGCACACCCCATTTTTTGCAATTCTGGGAAAGAGATGTTGACGACATGGTCAAACTCCAATGATCTCTCCAGCAGTCCTGCATGGGTGAAATTCGTGTTCACTGTTTCACAGCCAGGACAAAATGCTATTCCTGCTTAATGTAAGGTTGGTCTAATGTCCAACACTCTGGAAGAACGGCAGGCTTAGCAATGTGGAACACTTTCAATTTTTGAAATTGGGGAACATCACCCAGGTCTGCCATTCTGCTGGTAGTCTCTCAGACATCTGTACAACATGAAAGAGCTGTGCCCTCCCCCATGTGTCTTCCCCATGAGTGTTCAGTCTCTGCATTCTCCACAGCAGATATTTTGATCTGTTCATAAGTTCCTCAATTTAATCTTTCTACTATCTGACAATCCCCATTTTTGGTTAGCAGTTCTCCTTTCTTACCAAACATGGCCTGGGCAAACCCCTGTTTTCAAATCCTGAGTCACAAGATTATTTGCCAGAACTGAGGTCAGCCACAAGTCCTAGTTTCCTTTAACACTTCAATTTGTGATGCAAGGGCTGCTTATTTTTCAAACCTAGTCTCTAGGAGCAGAGGTAACCCTAAGGTTTTATTTGACACTATTAGGGATATTGTTGCTGCTGTCCCAATTTCTTCAAATGAAGACTGTGAAAATTTTCTTTCCTTCTTTGTTGAAAAGGTTAGCAATGTAAGGAGCAACATCTCTCCTTCCATGTACCATTGGCCTGTTCCGATTTTACTTAAGCCTGTCATATTTGAAAATTTTCACCAGTGTCTTTACCTGAGTTATTGAAGCTGGTTACTTCAATTAGATCATCCTCTTGCCCCCTTGATATTTTATCTGGGTCTTTGTTTAAAAATGTTTTTGAGTCTATTGGTCCTAGTGTTCTTAAAATTATTAATGCATCTCTACTCTCTGGTCAGGTCCCTGGTTACTGTAAAAGTGCTGTCATTCACCCACTTTTAAAAAAGCCTAAACTTGATCCTTCTTTGCTTTCCAGTTACAGACCTATCTCAAAATTGCCTTTTATTGCCAAGATTTTAGAAAAGGTTGTGGCCAAGCAACTCACAGTTGTTCTAGATGAACATAATATTCTTGATAACTTTCAATCTGGCTTTCGTAAGGCTCACTCTACCGAAACTGCACTTCTTAGAGTGTCTAATGATAATTTGATGAATTATGATGCTGGTGAGTGCACTGTTTTGATGTTGCTGGATCTGACCTCTGCTTTTGACACTGTTGATCATCTTATTTTGTTAGATAGATTAAACCACTGGGTGGGTGTATCGGGTACCGCATTGGAATGGTTTAAATCCTATTTGTCAAATCGATCTTTCTCTGTGGCTACCTCTAAGTTCAGATCCTCCGTCAGCTCTCTTGCCTATGGGGTGCCTCAGGGCTCTGTCTTGGGACCGTTATTGTTTTTGTTGTATTTACTCCCTCTTCTGCAACTTCTTAGCTCTTTCTCTGACATTTCATATCATTGTTATGCAGATGATATTCAGCTATATATCTCTTTTAAGCCACCTGATGTTGCTAAACTCCAAATCTTGCAGTCCTGCTTAGATTCCGTTAGAGATTGGATGGCTGGTAATTACCTTCAACTAAATGCTGATAAAACGGAAGTCATTGTCTTTGCTCCTGAGAAATTTGTTCCCCTCGTGGTTAAAAATCTAGGCCCTCTTGCTTCTTATATTAAATCTTCCATTAGGAACCTTGGTGTTACATTTGATCCAGCTCTGACGCTGGACACACACGTTAGATCCTCGGTTCGCTCTTGTTTTTACCATTTAAGAAATATCGCTAAGCTGAGTCCCTTTGTGTCACGTTCCGAATTGGAAATGATTATTCATGTTTTTGTTTCATCTCGCTTAGACTATTGTAATTCCTTGTTTACTTGCTTAAGTACTGCCTCCCTGGAACGACTGCAGGGTGTTCAAAATGCTGCTGCTAGGCTTCTGATAAAGCATCACAAATACGCCCATGCCACTCCCCTGCTGATTCAACTGCATTGGCTCCCTGTCAAGTTCAGGGTCCATTTTAAGATCATAATCATGACTTATAGGGCCCTGCACGGTGTAGCTCCAACTTACATAAGTGATCTTCTTCTTCCTTATCACCCCAGCAGGTCCCTGAGGTCTTGTGACCAGGGGTTGCTGGTTGTCCAGCATACAAGGTTAAAAATAAAAGGTGACAGAGCGTTTGTATCAGTGGCTCCCAGACTCTGGAACTCGCTCCCTTTAAGTTTGAGATCTGTGGACTCAGTCATGTCTTTTAAAAAGCAGTTTAAAACGTATCGGTTTAAACTTGCTTTTGGTTGATTTTGTTTTGTTTTAGATTTTAATGTCTGTTTTCTGCCTTTGTAAAGCACTTTGTGATTTTATCTTGAAAGGTGCTATATAAATAAAATTTTACTTTACTTTACTTTACTTTATACATACTCCACACACCCACCTGTCTTTCCGTGCTTCCTAGCTCATACCATGACTTTAGTATTATATGCTAAGCGTTGTGCTTGAATGTCTACTGCACATGTAGTTTTGAGTGAGTGTGGACTTAAGGGTGCTTTAATGTGCATGTGCTATCCACTGGACACTAGCACCTTATTACAGAATCAGATTATTCCTGTGTTTATCAGTGACATGATAAAGCACCGGGCTGAAGCACTAAGTATTCATTTGGGTTTCTGACAAGACTTTATGTATGGTCTGTAAATTATGGTCCCTCTACAAAATGTAAGGTTATTACTGAAACGAATGCTTCCACTCTAAGCATCAGTAATAGCTATGGAGTATGTGTGTGTCTGTAAGTGTGTGAGTTATATGAGTCCAAGAGCATTTTTGTCTTTCTCAGAGTGTGAGTGTAATGATGGTAGTGTGGGTGGAGCACATGCATTTTTAAATTGAAAACATGACACACCCGCAGTGATGATTTAGTACTAGGCAAGAGAAGTGTTTGGAACACTGAATAAGGCCTTTGAACAGTGCAGTGGAGAGACAGAGAGAGGGCTATAGTGTTATTCAGAACTGCAAGTACAGTTGCACTCTGGGAGAGGCACTTAATATTACCAGTCTGCTGGATGCCAAGTTTTCTCATCCACAAAGTTGAATAATTTTATTCAGGCCATTATTGAGGCAGTTTATCCAAAATAGACTTGGGAGCGTTTCAGTGGTGTTACCTTTATAGATTCTACAGGGATAATTTAATGTGCCAAACTTATATTGTAATGTTACTGCATTGTTAATAAATGAACATTTCTGGATTATGTGTAAGCAAAATATTGCATTTACACATGGGTGGGACCATTATTCCACCACTATTTTCTTGGAGGTTAAAAGACCTAATTTGGGATCCAAATACATATGATAATGTAAGACGGATATATTCTCCCTTTTAGAAATACTGATATAAGATAAATCCTCTTTTGAAACTTCACTTTACAGATGCATGTCTCATCTGGTGTGTTTTTTATTTTTTGATTAAATGTTTCAAAAACCAGCTTTTCAGTTATATGCACGTTAACACCCCACTCTTAAACAATGTGTTATGAGAACTTATCAGCTCATCAGAACTTCAATATTTTAGTTATATTTGACACTTGCATTTTAATTCCAATCAAACTTACATTGAACTAGACAAATTTAATTTAATTTAATTTAATTTATTTTTTTTATTTATTTATTTATTTATTTTTATTTTCTATACCTGCTATGTTAACATTTACATTCAAAACAGTGAGTATCAGAAAAAAAAACCCCAACAACAACAAACCCCACCATCATCCAGTCTTGTCCAGTCTTGCAGTTCACCTGCTTCCAGACCACTGTACTTTGAATTAATGCAGTGTTGTTCTATCCCTTGAGGTAATAGTAGTAGCGTAAGTATAGTGTGTAGATCACCCCAAACATTACCAATAAGTCCATCATTAGATCTTGGTAATGAACCGGGTCATTGTCATTACTATAACAGGGCTGCTGTACCGTCTCAGATCTGGCTTATCAGATTTGTCCTGAATGAATAGACAGTGATCACAAATGAATCCAGTAATTCACAAGATGATTTTATGACAAATCACCTCTCCAGTTCATCATCATCAACATTTTCATGAGGAAGATGGTTTACTAGTTATGTAAACTAGTTATGACCCAGAGGATTCTGCAAATCATCATTATACCTTCATGTATTTATGCCTCACTCAGTAACATTTGGTGTGTAGGAGTTACGTTCGAAAGCTATGTATTATTTTTAATTACAACTCTCTATTTTTTGTTGTTTTGAGAACAATTAACATATGAATAGGTAAGAACAGATGCCACCAAAACCCAAGTGATCAACAGAGGCAAGACTGAGATGGTATGAATTTGTGCAAAGGAGGGATAGTGGCTATACCAGACAATGGGTGCTGAAGATTTAGCTGAAAGGCAGGAGAAGAGGAGGAAGACTTTAGAGAAGATTCAAGGACGTAGTGAAGGAGGAGAAGCACAGGGATGATGTGACAGAGGAGGATGGTAGAGATAGGCTGAGGTGGAGGCAGATGATTATCTGTGTAAACCCTAAAGGGTTCAACTGAAAGAAGACAACAACATGAAAAATAAATAAATAAATAAATAATAATAATAATAATAATAATAATAATAATAATAATAAAATGTTTTAAATTATCTTCTGTATGGCTTTTAAAACAAAATAAGTAAATATTCATTCATTTAAAACAAAGAAAAAAAAATCATTTCCAAATCACATAAACTCTAGATAGACTAAATTAAGCATGTTAGTATTTTAATGAGCTATTTTCCCTACATAGCCAAGTGCAGAAGACTTACTGTGCAAATCTTAAATAATTCTTAAAAGACCAGATATCCATATAGAAAATTATAATACTTACTGTAAAACAAATAATATTGTTAATGGTCAACAGCGATAAATGCAGAGCCACCTTATGACAAGTGTTTCTGGGCTTTCAATGTGTCTAACTGCTCATGTTTCAAAAGCAAACAATTGCAGATAAGTGGAGCAGTCGTACACCCACTATATATTTGATGTAATTCCCATAAGGGGAAAAAATACAAAAGGACAAGGACTCCAATGAGATCATCAGTTTTCTTGAACACATGTTCGTGATGGGGGCCTATGCCAGCTGACATAGGACAGGAAGCAGGCTACAGCATGGATAGATCACCAGGCCAATCAAAACATATACATAAAAAATGCATATATTGATATAATGAGACAAAAAAAATAATACAAAGTTGACTAATGCTAGAACTCAAAATCTCCATTTGAGTTTCATGTTAAATTTTCCATTTTGAAACTTGACACTGACATTACAGTCTTTAATGGTTTGACTTTTGACATGGCAATGTGGTCGATCAGTGTAATTACAAGGCTATAATTCAAAGTATCTTATTGTTTATTTCTGTCTAAATTTACTTTGACCAGCTACAACAATTAACCACTTGTATATTGCCAAAAGAGTTACAGACCATCAGGGCATAGTAACATACAGCGCGCACACAATAAAACACAAACACACAAAGTTTATATTAGCAATTTCTACCTTTGAGGTTATGTTAAATAGAGTTACCATAGTTTTTTTTTTTTTAAGTTCAAAAGTCCAAAAGTTCTTTATAGTACAGTTTTATTGTGCTTTCTAATATCATACACGTTCTGAGTGGTATTCCACACACTATTTACAAAAATAGTTTTCCTGTTTTTCAAAGAAATCTTCATACATAATGATGTGAACTGATTAAAACCATGACATTCTAATTTCTTCAACAAAATGTCATGATCAGTTATATCAGTTGGTGCTGTGAAGTTCAGCAGTGCCACACAAACCATTTTCTTCTCATCTATACTTCATAACCAATCATCTGTAATTTGAGTTAAATCAGTAACTGTAGAATCACAAAACATAACATAACATAACATTTAGGCTGATCATATACAGTTCTTTGTATAATTTTACAATTAATTTAAAGGTAGCAAACGTATTAAATTGACTGTTATAACCCCAAAGTATTTTGCTGTTTTTTTCTGCAGTGGAACTAATTTAGCTATTTTTCCATGACTGTGGACATGTACTTTGAGTGAAGCTCTGATTTAAATCATGACAAAAAGCAGAAGCAATAAAATTAGCAACAATTTTAATTAGTGTCACATCAAGCCAGTCAGTACCTGGAGTTCTTTTTTTTTTTTTTTAAGGTTTTACAGAGATCTCGGATGTTGTTTCTGGATCTACTGGAGTCACTTGCTCAGTTTTGGGGGTCACTGTCCAAAATGCTCTGATTACCACTGAGACCACTGTTAACTTCACCTTCCACATCTTCTCCAGCTTCTATCTCAGCCTTTGGTATTTGCCAAGATTCTCATGTTCCTTCTATGTGTGGTTGGTTAGCCATCAGCAGTTTGTGTGTATCTGTAAGTCCCACAGGATCTTAGCTTGGTCATTCTTAAGCACCTTAGGGGGATGTCCAATTTTGAGCTTGGGACTTCCATGCTATACTCAGTACAGATTTTCCTCTATATACTCTGCCAGCCACTTGGTACCTGCCAGTATCTTTCAACCTGCTTTTATGTGCTGTACTCTCTCAGGTGCATCTTTGCACAGTCTGCACCTGGGGTCTTGCCTGGTGTGGTAGATCCCAGCCTCTATGGATCTTGTGCTTAGAGGTTGTTCCTGTACCGCCATGATTAATGCCTCTGTGCTATCTTTCAGTTCCGCTTTGTCCAGCTTTCCAAAGCCAAATTCAGTTCAATTGTATTTATACAGTACCAAATCACTACAACAATCACCTCAAGGCAATTTATGTTGTAATGGGGACCCTACAATAATACATACAGACAAAAATCCATCAATCATATGATTGTTGGAAAGGAAAAACTCCTTTTTAACAGGAAGAAACCTCCAGCAGAACTAGACTCAGGGAGGGGCGGCAATTTGCTGTGAAAGGTTGGAGTGAGAAAAGGAAGACAGCATAAAAAGCACGCTGTGGAAGAGAGCCAGGGATTAATAACAAATAAGAGTCAATGCTGAGAGGTCTATTAACACATAGTGAGTGAGAAAGGTCACTGAAGAAGAAATACACAGTGCATCATGGGATCCCCCAAAAGCCTACACCTATTGAAGCATAATTAAGGGAGGATTCAGGGCCACCTGATCCAGCCCTAAGTGTATGCTTTAGCAAAAAGGAAAGTTTTAAGCCTAATCTTAAATATAGAGATAGCATCCGTCTCCCAAATCCAAACTGGAAGCTTGTTCCACAGAAGAGCAGCCTGAAAACTAAAGGCTCTGCCTCTCAGTCTACTTTTAAATACTCAAGGAACAACAAGTAAGACTTCAGTGCGAGAGTGAACTGCTCTAATGAGGTGATATGGTAATATAAGGTCATTAAGCTAAGATGGGGCGTGATTATTCAAGACCTTGTTTGTGAAAAGCAGGATTTTGAATTCAATTCTGGATTTAACAGGGAGCCAATGAAGAGAAGCCAATATAGGAAAAATATTCTCTCTCTTTCTAGTCCCTCTCTAGTTTCTGGACAGTAGTCCAGCCTAGAAGTAATATATGTATGAATTAGTTTTTCAGGGTTACTCTGAAACAGAATTTCTAATTTTAGAAATACTGCGCAAATGGAAGAAAGCAGTCATACATATTTGTTTAATATATGTGCATTGAAGGACATGGTCAAAAGTGACTCCATGATTCCTCAAAGTGTTTACTGGAGGCCAAGGTAATGCCATCCAGAGTAAGAATCTGGTTAGATATCATATTTCTAGGATTTTCAGGGCCAAGTACAATAACCTCAGTTTTATCTGAATTAAGAAGCAGAAAGTTAGCGGCCATCCTGGTCTTTATGTCTTTAAGACATTCCTGCAGTTTAACTATTGGTGTGTGTTATCTGGCTTCATGTATAGATAAAGTTGGGTGTCATCTGCATAGCAGTAAAAATGTATCTTATGCCTTCTCATGATACTGCCTAAGGGAAGCATGTATAATGTAAAAACAGAATTGGTCCTAGCACGGAACCCTGTGGAACTCCATAGTTGACCTTAGTGTGTGAAGCGCACTCTCCATTTACATCAGCAAATTGAAGGCCTGTGGTACATATAGCCAATTATCAGACACAGGTGGTTCATATTTAAAATTGAAGCATTAATTAATGTTAGGACTTACGCAATTATGACTAATGTATTGGCTCATGTATTTCCATGTGTTAAATAATTTAAGGGTAATTTGTTATATCACTGATCTTATTTTCATAATACATTTTTCCTTCTATTTAACTTAGTAACAACATTCCGTAATTTATAATATAGCTGGCAGTTTATTTTATAATTTGATTTACTGCCTAATATTTTGCCTGAATGTGCTCTACAATATGCTCCTTCAATTATCTATCCAGCCATGATGTTCTGACATTTATGACAGTAAATGTTCTCAGTGGTGTAGGTTTTCCAACCACTGGCATAAATAAAGCATGAAAATTTGCCAGTGTCTGCATCAGCCTCCCCTAATGCATTTGATTTGCCCAAGCAAACACCCAGCTTAAGTACATTTATTTTGTAACTGCTTGTTTGGGCAAAAAAGCTGTTGTGATGCTGAGAAGTAATTGACTCCATGAACTCATAAATGTATACTTTTTTTCTCTGACATTAGTTAGTGTTATTAATGTGTTTATGAAAATATATAGTTATTAAATATGTATTAACATTATTAGAAATGTTAATCAAAATTCAAAATTTAAAAAGTTTCTGTGTCTTTGTTCTTCAAAATCATAATTAGAAAGTTTAATACACCCTCTGAATACATGTACATGGTTTTTTTTTTTTTTAATGCCACTACACATTACTCAGGAATTTACTTGCTGTATCCTTTGGCCATAAACCCCATTTTGCTATCCTCAATATCATCCAACCTCGATAGGTAAGAATGCTAGCTATGCTGGGCTTCCAGTGTTCGTTGAAAATGAATGGCAGAGGACAACGAGGTTAATTGGTGTCATAGAGTTAGCAACAGCAAGGGTGCATATCGTATCATCAGCCATTATAGCTGTCTGGGCTCTCATAACAGACTGCTAATCCAGGAAGAGGGACGTCTGGTGGTTGACAATAACGAAAGAATGAAAGAGAGAGAGCAAGGAGTGATGAGTTCTGTGTCTGTGTGTACATCATATACCTCAGGCCAGGTCGTGGTTCACTGGCTGCTGTCCTCTAGATAAGAAAATACAGTAGTTTGTATGCAGATTAAGTAACTGATGAGTGCCCTTGGTGAAACCAGCAAAGACATGGGTCAGCTTTAAACTGGTAGTTATACATCTTGACATATCCTCTCTTAATGACTTGAGAAAAAAATAAATTTTTGCATTGTTGATTGAAATTTTGTGTATGTGTATGAATGTGTATGCATGTGAACCGTGTTGTTCTAGCTGTCTTATTGAGTATTCATAGCCACGAAAAAATGAAATCATCACATTCATTTCAGTTACACCATTCAAATCATGAAATCCCTTTGCCACCAATCACTGTCTTCCTCAGCAGATGCTGCTGTACCATCTTGTCACATAAATTAATGAATGTCTATCTGGTGTTGATGATGTTCTTCTCAGCAGATGCAGTTTGACTTGTTAGGCCAAAATAAATAATAGAAGCTGACAAACTTCAGCTTGCATCAAGAGCAGACCCTCAAGCATAAAAACTGCGGCACACTTCAGCTAGATTTTCCATCAGCAAGTGGTATGAAATATGCAATAATTATTCTATTAAACATTGCTATATTCAATAATGAGATGGGAAAATTCTGAGCATGCAAGCCTCCAAAGAAAAGTAATGATATCGCTTGGGACAGGCACACGCTAAATACTGTGAGCTGTCTGGAGACAGAGAACCTTGAACAAAGTATGTGTGAATGACTGTGTGTGTGTGTATGTGTGTGTGTGAGAGTGAGAGAGAAAGGGATCCAGAGAATATGTATTGGAATGTGACTAAAAGCCAGATCCTTTCTATATGCGTGCACACAAGCATGTGAATACTTATGCATGTAGGTTTTTCTTTCATTTAGGGTAATTAAAAGCTAATATGCAGCAAAATCAGCTCTGCGCTTTCTCCACAATTAGTAGTCATCTATGAAAAAAGCACACACACTTCCATTTTTTTAAGCTGTTACTTAATTATGATAGATTTTCCTCTCATTCTCCTTCGTTTACCCCTCACATTTTTCTGCTTTTCCATAATGAAAACATAACTAGCTGAGTCATTTTTAATCGGCCATGTTATTATGGATTTTGATCAAAAGACATTTTTCTTAGCTTACTACAGCTTGATTTAAGACTGTTTTCTTTTTCTCCTTTGTCATTATCGGTTTAACTTATTAGAGCTCATTGAATTGTGCGTGGAGTCACATAGAGGAAAAAATGTTGCAAAATGGAAAAACTTTTTTTCCCTCTGCATGGCTCCACAAAGTTAGAGTATGTTATCTACAAATTAAATGTTCTGGCCATTGAGGAATAAAGCTTAGATTATGCACTTTTTTCAAAGTGATGCATTAGCTATTAAATATAATGTAAGGCATTCCTGAGAGTGTCATTAAAGCTTAAAAAATTACATTTATGTTTTAAAAAATACCAAAGGTGAAAAATACTTGTGCGGTTTATATAATACATAGCAACATTTAAATGTTACACTTGATAAGAATGTCAGGGTCTCCTTATCCTGTGTCTATCATATGCCCTCTATTCTAATGTCTAATGTAAAGATGATTCACACAAAGTAAAGCTCCTCTCTAGCAGTTCTTTGTGGGCTAAAGGTGATTTACACAACAAAAACAAACTTCAAGTCTCCTCAGTAGTTCGTCTCTGTATTTAAAAGTCCGGTACCACTTTACAATAAGACTCCCCTTATAGATGGCTAATAAATAGTTTATAGCTATGTTATTAACTAATCTGTAAATGCTTTATAAACCATTATTAATGGTTTATTATGTATTAGTTAAGGGTGAGAAAGAGAAAAACCTGACCGGTTTCTTGCCAAATAGTGAGCCAAATGTGTTCACCTATATATTTCATCTAGAGTTGCTATAATAAACATTCCAGACTAAGTTACTATCTTGTAAGCACAATCAGCATTTGTAAACATATTTTTTTAGCATATAATATTGTACTTCATAAATGCATTATAAGTATCCACAACTATCAATCGGAGCTTTGTTGTAAAGTGTAAAGCATAACACTATTTAGTAATGAATAATAAACATTTGTAAATGCAAAATGGGAGCCTTATTGTAAAGTGTAAATCATAACATCATTTATTAATGACAAAAGTGAGACTTAAATGTATAACGTCACCATTTATTACACTTGGACCTAAATTACAGTCAGTGCTTGAAATAACATTTAACTACTGTCAAAAATGGCAATGTATTGTAAGAGTACCACATGTAACATTATATGTGTTATTTAAAACACTAAACAGCCACCCCCTCCAAAAAGGTTCATGCCAGACTGGTTCAGACTGGAAATATTTTGTGTACATCCTTGAACAAACGTTCCAGTCCAGGGTGTCATGAACCAAGCCAAGATGACCATTCAAGAACCATGAGGTGTTCCTCCAGCAACTTCTCAGTACGATTTCCTCTGTCTACAGACATGTCCTTTGATGGTCATCCAAGCTCTTTCGATATGTTGTGTATGACTGCCAGATTGAGGATCTACAAACCACCTGCTGTGATTTACAGTGTAGGCATTCTTGTAGGCTCTCCACTCATCACTGATAATGGCACTACCTGACTTAACATGCTGTCTGATCAGAGGAACAAGGTGGCGCCTTGATCGTTTTTCAACAAGTTTTAACATGAACCTTCTTTGCCTTTTCTCTTTAATTCCCATCAGTCCAAATACCCATTTCTTCCTTTTCCCTGCATTTCCAAAGCGTCCATGTGCATACTGAAAACAAAAAAAAAAATAAAATTACACAGAATATTTAGAAAGAAACATTCAAAAATTAGTTTGCTTTTTAAAATTTTAGTCATATTCCTGTTATTAAAGTAAATTGGATTTTAACTTCACTACCTAACAGCATGGCCAAGATGTTGGTTGAATGTCTGTTTTCTGGTGTTTTTGTTGAAATATTTTATTTTTATTTATAACAATCGTGAGCAAGCAATGACCTGCCTCTTCTCATTACTGCGCACAAGCGTAAATTCTTGGGAAAGCTAGACTTGCACCACCAACTGAACCTACCATACCCAGACTGGAGCTGTGTGCGGCAGTGCTAGCCGTAGAAATTGCTGAGTTTATCGTTCAAGAGATCAATATCCAAATTGATGCGGTCACCTTCTACTGTGACAGTAAAGTGGTGCTGGGCTACATTCATAATCAGTCCAAACGTTTCTATGTGTATGTCCACAACAGGGTCCAGAGAATCCGCCAGTCCACACAACCGAATCAGTGGAGGTATGTACCTACAGAGCATAACCCAGCTGACCATGCTTCTAGGTCTGTTCAAGCCTCACAGCTCACCAGAAAAAACTGGTTCACGGGTCCAACATTTCTATACAAGTCACAGCCAAGCAGTGAGCAACTCGAAACCTTTGAGCTTATCAACCCAGACGCAGATGTTGAGGTACGACCACAAGTTACAACCTGTGTTACAAGTCAAAAGGACAAGTTGCTGGGTTGTGAGAGTTTCACAAAATTCTCTTCCTGGAAGTCTATACAGAGAGGAGTTGCAACACTCATTCATGTGGTTTGTTCTTTTACGGCAACCAGCCGAGGGACCAACAGATGTAATGGTTGGCATTGTTGCCGTAAACCTCTCACAGCTGACGAGTTGTCCAAGGCATCTACAGTGATTCTTCTTGCTGTGCAACAAGCTTCTTTCCTTGAAGAGTAAGATGCTCTCTCCAAGGGAGCTGGTGTTTCCAAGAGAAGCTCTCTAACGAAACTCAACCATAGATGCAGATGGTCTGCTAAAGGTTGGAGGCAGGTTGACATTAGCTGACTTAAGCGACAAAGAAAGGCATCCAGTCATTCTGCCAGGCAAACACCATGTATCCACGTTGCTCATCAAACACTATCATGAGCAGGTCGCGCATCTAGGTCGTACCATCACAGAAGGTGCCATTCGAGCTGCTGGCATATGGCTAGTTGGCGGCAAGCGATGCATGAGTACTGTTCTTCATGGATGTGTCACCTGTCGAAAGCTTCGTGGGAAAAGAGAGAAACAAATGATGTCAGACCTGCCGCAGGAGAGACTAAGCACTTCACCACCCTTTACCTACACTGGTGTGGACATTTTCGCTGTGATAGCCAGGCGCACAAGAGGAGGCATTGCTCAGAGTAAGCATTGGGCCGTTTTCTTCACTTGCATGAGCACACGTGCAGTCCACATAGCAGTGATAGAGTCTTTAGAGACCTCTTTGTTCATCAACTCCTTGAGAAGATTCTTTGCAATCCGAGGTCCTTATGAACACTTATACTCAGACTGTGGAACCAATTTCGTTGGTGCTTGCAAAGAGTTAGATTTCCAAAAAATTGTGTCGAAGTCAGAAGTTCAGAGATACACCAACAATCACGGATGTACATGGCATTTCAATCTGCTTCACTCCTCGCACATGGGTGGTGCATGGGAGCGCATGATAGAAGTTGCAAGGAGAATCCTAGACTCAATGCTGATGCGTACTCCCTCCTCCAGTTTGACCCACGAAGTCCTGTGCACCCTGATGGCGGAGGTGACGGCCATCATCAACTCCAGACCGCTTGTCTCTGTCTCTTCAGATCCAGACATCCCTCAGATACTTACCCCAGCAATGCTTCTCACTCAGAAACAGAGTGTTCCACCTCTTCCAGGGACATTCACTGAGAAGGACCTGTATAAGCAACAGTGGTGGCAAGTGCAAAGATTGGCCGACCAATTCTGGAATAGTTGGAAACATGAATACTTGCAGACACTTCAACTTCGTCGTAAATGGCAAGAGTCCAGCCCAAACATTGAAAGAGGTGACATTGTCTTGATGAAAGATGATAGTACATGCTGGAATGATTGGCACATGGCTCTTGTAACAAACACTTTCTCCCGGCAGTGATGGAAAGGTCCGTAAGATCGAGATCCGGGTCGTCAAAGACAGAGTGGCCAAAGTGTTCTTCAGGCCTATAACGGAGGTTGTTATGGTTTCAAAAAAACAGGACTGAAAAGGTTATGTCGTGGTTTGAATATTGATATATGGCATCTTAACAAATACCAGACGGGGAGTGTTCGGCTCTTAATTTTATTGCAATATAGGCGCTCTTTGTACTGAGCTAATTTTATTTTTGAAATCTTGAAATTTTTGTTTTATTTTGTAAATTCGTTACAGGAAATGACAAGAAGTCAGCCATGTTTGTTTAGTTCCTAGCGGGTCACATGTGGGGAAGGTTTATCCACCGACATTTGCGTTTTGTTTGTGCCATCAAGACCACTGACTGTAAGTTTTCATTTGCATTGAATTGTAGGATTGTATTTTATGTATATTTTGTGGAAATATTTGCTGTAGATAAATACTTTAATAGTTGTGTGCTAACACTAATGGATGTGTATTGGAATCTATGTTTGTCGTGCTAATGATGCTAAGTTAATTGTAGCTATGTCATTTGTATTTCAGTTTTACTCCATGAAGAAATACATACTAATTAAAAGGAGTTGGACGCTACATCCTGACTTCGCAAGTTATTTCAAGTGGAGTTAGGCTACTGCTGAATTGTGTAGCATACACACATAAGGAGAGCAGGATAGCGGTCCCCAATGTTTACCAGGAGCTACTGTCCAACAGGCCAAGTGGAGAGACGGTACTAGCTTTTGCTAAGCGATGTGAGGCTGCAATTCAAGGCAGTGATGAAGTAAAAAACTGAATAGAAAGTATGAAGGCCGCTGGTACTTTGCTTCCAATTCGAAGAGGGAAATCTGTCTGAAATTCTAATTAGTTCTAAGTCGTTTTGTTTGTTTTGAGTATATTGAATTGAGCAAAAACAACCATTTTTCAAAGATCTGTTCATGTATGTGTTGAGTTTCCACACAAGTAATAGATTTACCTGTTAGTTTATTTTATTGTTTTTTTTTTAATATTTTGATTTGTATAAATGTGTGTAGAGTAAATAATACAGCTGTGCAGTTTCAGTTAAGGTATAATAATTTATTATATTATAATTATAATTTTCCTTTGTTTTATGCCAGTGGTGAATTTAGGGATGGGATTTGTTTCCTTAATATAGTTTTAGCTATCTTTATATATATACACACTTATATATAAGTGTATATAAGTTTAGCAACGCTAAATAACTGTTGGTGCTTTATACTTTTTATAGTAAAGCCCAGTAATACTTACACATGTTTGTTGGTCATAAATAAATGTTGACATGTTTTAAACTTTACAACGAGGCTCTCTTTTGTCATTTATAAATGTTTAGTAGTCATTAATAAATGGTGTTATGCTTTACACTTTAGCTCCGATTGATAGATGTGGATACTTATAATGCATTTATGAAGTACAATTTTGTATGCTAAAAAATATGTTTACAAATGCTGATTGTGCTTACAAGATAGTAACTTAGTCTGAAATGTTTAATATAGCAACTCTAGATGAAATATATAGGTGAACACATTTGGCTCACTATTTGGCAAGAAACCAGCCATGAGTACTTTCTCTTTTTTTTCTGGCCGTGTTCATCATTGCATGTTTAGGTCATTATTTTTGTATTTGCTGTGGTTCCACTGAGTTCAAGATGAGTTATTATGAAGACTACATACACACACAAACACGGTCAAAAAACAAAGAAAAGTACAACAGACAACTATCACACATCAATGCCAGCTCAGCCACTGATCTAGAGAATGCAGGAAAGAGAGAGATGATAGAGTGGCATGCTTTCGCTGAATATGTATATTGCTTGTGAGGAAACTCATCTTAGTGGCAGCCAGCCACACACTGATACAAGTACACTTGTGCTTGACAATTTCCAGGTGAGCTCACTACTTTAGATTGATGGCGTAGACAGAGCAGCATATGTTTCCTCATCTCTCTCTATATATACTGTCCATTTTAGTCTCTCATTGTCGGTCTTTTAGTTTGGTCTATTTGGATCAATCATCAATCTCTTGCTCTTTTTCCATTGCTCTTCCCTTCCCGTTCACTTGTCTTACCTCCCATTGCACACCCTGCTCCCTTTCAATATATTACAGACAATCTCCATTCCACATGAATCCACTTAGCACAATGGAGACTAAACAAATGTGTGTGTCAAACCCAGATGCCGTGATCTCAATGCCGTATAAAGGGACAAATGGAGAAGGGACAGACACTTGCGTAAAAAGGAGAGGGTAGGAAAGAAAGAGGCCAACAAAAAGGCACATTGGGTTGGATATTTGTGTCTATATAATGTTAGATAAAAGAATGACTGAGAGAATACAACTAACAAAACACAGAATGGCAATTTTTATGCATATATAAAAAAAACAAAGACTTGTGTGCTGAAAAGATTAGCACACAAGTCTGTGTGCTAATCAGCATGTAGTGAGGTACCTTTATACCAAACAGAAAGACCTCAACAAGGAGCACATTTAGAAGAACACTGAGTACTCCGCAGATTAATTTGTGATTTAAAATTGTCAATCTCACGATGAGGGCACCAATACAATTCAATTCAGGTTTGCTTATATATGCCAAATCACAAGAACAGTTACCTCCAGGTGCTTTGTAATGTAAGGTAAAGACACTAAATATAAAGACAAACTGCTCATAATAAAGCAATTTGCAGTGGTGGAATGGAAGAAGATCAGTTATTTTTGTTCTTGTTAAAAATCCTTTTAACAGAAAGGAACAGGGAGGAGCGGCCATCTGCCGCAACTGTATCTGGGGTGGGGGGGGGGGCAAAAAACAGATCAACAGAGAGTCAAGACAAAAATGACATGCTGCGTGCGGCGTGCTATATAAACATGTGGGGAGTGAGTGGAGAAGTGCTTGGTGTAGCAAAAAGAAACAAGGCATAGTCCCACAGCAGTCTTATCCTATAATAATAATGGATTGGATTTATATAGCGCTTTTCAAGGCACTCAAAGCGCTTTACAATGCCACTATTCACTCACTCTCACATTCACACACTGGTAGAGGCAAGCTACAGTTGTAGCCACAGCTGCCCTGGGACAGAGTGACAGAAGCGAGGCTGCCATATCGCGCCATCGGCCCCTCTGGCCAACACCAGTAGGCGGTAGGGTAAAGTGTCTTGCCCAAGGACGCAACAACCAGGATAGAGAGCCCGGGGATCGAACCGCCGACCTTCCTATATCAGCATAACTAAGGGATGGTTCCTTGGTCACTTGATCCAGCACTAACTGTAAGCTTTATCAAACAGGAAAGTTTTGAGACTAATCTTAAAACTGCTCCTAGAAACTTTAGAAACTTTAGAAACAAGGAGTATGCCTGCAGTCTGACGGAAATGTGCTCTGTTAGGATAATATGATATTATGAGGTCTTTAAGATATGATGGGGCCTGATCATTCAAGACTTTGAATGTGAGGAGAATGAGTTTAAATTCATTTCCACATTTAACAGGGTACTAGTGAACAGAAGCTATTACATATCTCAATTTCTTGTTCATGATAGTAGTCTTGCTGCAGTGTTTTTCTAATTGTATTGCAATTTTACTATGAAAATATTTGGTACATTGTTTTAATTTGTCTTGATGCCAAGAAGTTAGGGGTTGTATACTCCAGCTGCCATGTGAGAGTTTTGCTTCAGTGGACAACTGGGAAGAATAAAGTTGTCAAAAGTTCTGTTTGAGAGTATAATGTACTTAATGATACAGCTGTGGGACTGCTAATAGCTGCTTCTTTTTTTGTTTGTTTGCTTGTTTAAATTTTATTTGAAAATAAATTCAAAATGCCATCTCTATCAAAAATTAATGGAATACCCTGTCAGGCTGTGTCACGGTATATAATGCAGAGAGAAAAGCCGACTCTTATTTCCTTCCCTGTCTAAAGACAGATTCAGCACTTCTCAAGTTTTTGTTGAACACAGCTTGATACTTGCACAGGGGAATCACAGACAGGTAAGTTTCTGGATCTGACACTGGGGTTCACTGAGAGAGAGGAAAAGACAGTTAGTCAAGGAGAAATGGAGGAAAGTGATCTGAACACTGTTTAGGTGGTTGAGAAGAGTGAATAAACTGGCTTACATGTGTTAGTAAATGAAGCATCTTGGGAACGAGGGCAAAGATGGAGAGTGCTGGAAGTTGTAGGAGGTCAATCAGGTAGGTGGTGAAAATGGGGAATGTTTCAGCGGAGGTTTCCAAAGAGTCCAAGGATCCAGGCAAACAGGGAAAACTAAAATTTAAAAGACTGTAAAGTCATGGGGAAAAGGTTCACAGAGTTCACAGAAGAGCCTGATTACCACACTAGATATGCAGATAATTTGATAGAGACTGAATGCAGGATCTGGGGTGATAAACTGTAAGTAGTTACAGGGACATAGGGGTGGAGGATAGTGCCTCCATCAAAAGATAGGGTCATGCCTCCACAACATAGCCTAGGCATCAGGAAGACATCCAAAAAATACAAAATAAAAAAACAAACCAATGCCTACCATGACAGAGCTGAAAAGAAATGTGGGGTTGTTCCTGTTTTCCTCTATCAGTGATGAATAGTGAGATGTCCTAGCTTTATAGAAATCATTTTTATAGTGCAACAAATAATTTTTCCATCTCAAATGGTGATCTTCTCCAAGAGTGCAATGCAATTTCCTCTCCTACTTATAAGTCATCTGTTTTAAGGTGTGTGTATATGAGTATGTGAGGTATACCAGGGAGTCAAACTTCTCTGATTTGTTAGTTTCTGTTTCAGAGTAGCCACAGTGTCCAGCATTGCACGTACTGAGTATGAAACACTATTAACAAGATCAATTTCTTTGGGCGCAAAGTTCAGGCTGCTGCTCAGCATTGTGTTGGCACATGGCATTGAAGGACATAACAAAGAATGAAGCACTTCTTTAAATTTCATCACAGTGCATTAAGAACCACATCTAGTGAACTGAAACAGTTTTTAAAGTGCTTTATACTCTATTATTGTATGTGAAATTAAATGTTATCAAGAAATGGTCTGATAAAAAGTAATTTTCAGGGAAAAATCCGGTTAAATGTTCAGTTTATTTGCCATATGTCAAATATCAGGACAAGATCAAGATTGTGGATAAAATGTCTAAGAAATCAGATACAAACTCTGAAAAAGAGCCAGGCGGCAAGTAGTTAACAAACCGCAAAACTGATTGTTGCGCTTTCCAGCTAGGGTGCACAAGGCTAAGAGTAAGGCTTTCAAATGAATTATAACTCTGTGTAGATCTTTGGTTTATTACTAAGCTATAGCGAAATATTGTTTGTATGGTCAAAGGAGCTTGCAAAGAAAAGCGTCTGGACTTCTTTAAGTTGCTTGAAGACGTTTCACCTCATCCGAGAGCGATGACCTGGATGACTGAGAACCTTCACAGACATTGTTTGTATGCTTCCTCCTTAGCCTGTGCTACAAGGATTCTGAAAGTATGACTCTGGGGTATTAACTCGTTTAAACTAAGATTTTCTTAGCTTCCTGTGAGGCAAAATAATTGAATACAGGGTTTATTAAAAAGAATCATCCAATTTCACAGTTAATTAATTAATAAGAAAGAGGGGATTCGGGACTTTCACGTGGTTGCCGGTAGGTATAACAGCAGCAGTGGCTGCATCACTCTAGACACGCTCGCAAAGGTATGGGCCGAGTTTGTTTGTTTGTTGAATCGACTTATGCTGTTCATCTGAAAGGGGACACATTAAGCACTTGAGAACATTGTAAGTTGTAAAACTTTATATTCACGTATATATTTTAAAATTTATCGCAAACTTCTACATCTATTACATAAAAAATATAGCTTATATATTCTTTTTTGATATACCTTGTATTTTGATCAAATATTAAATCATTAACAAAGAGGGCTTTAGAAGAGAGTCACCTGATTGGCCAAATGTAATTCTTTTGCTTTTAGTGAAATTAAAACTGTTCTATTGGTTTTGTTTGCTTTTGTAAGTTCTTTGATAATTTCATGATTTCTCACGAAAACTTTTTTTTGTTTATCTTTAGGTGGTCTGCGACATAATCTCTGGGAGTTTGGGATTTTACGGGTTACAACAGCCATTCTGTTCAAATAAGAAAGGTCTCTATTACAATGAACAATGCTTTTGCTGTCTGTCATTACAGATGATAGAATCTCCTCCACCATTAAGAAGCAGGACGGAGTGAGAACCAAGGCAGAACTGACCGTTGTCTCATGGGATAGCATGGCTGTGGATGGCACGGAAAGGCCTAGCCTCTGAAGTTTCTTTGTGGAAGTAGGATGACAGTCGATGGGGATGCAGATTTCCTTGGGGACCCTGGTCCACTTGAGTTCCCTGCAGTACTCTCTGAGTGGAGAAAAGTCCTATTCATTCAGTGTACTACATTTGTACTACATTTGTTGACCAGCTGGATGTCGCAGCACAGGATGGAATTTTGAAGTTTTCCAGATCTTGTTCTTTCGTCCTGTGGTAAATGATTTTGGCAATCTTTTTTTTCCATATATGAAAAAGTGGTTAGTGCTGTCAGCAGTCAATTCCTTGCAGTGTGTCCTACTACAACAACCATGGTCACATTCTACCAACTGCACAAATACTAAACAGATTGAAAATATGAATAAGAATCACCTTTATTGACCAATTATGTGTACAAATACAATAGATTAGTTTTGCTCTCATAAAATAGGCACATAGAATAACAGAATAGGCACAATACTGTCACAATACTGTCTATAGTAATAACACAGACAATAACAACATATATATGTAACTTATTTTCTATTAAACATTTTGTTTTGGTTTTTAATCTCCTGGGTGGGTGTTATGAGTCTCTCTCTCTCTCTGTGTGTGTGTGTGTGTGTGTGTGTGTGTGTGTGTGTGTGTGTGTGTGTGTGTGTGTGTGTGTGTGTGTGCGTGTGTGTGTGTGTGCAGACATTCACTGTTTGATGACAAAGGCATGTGCCACTGTTGGGTCACTGTCTGGTTGCTGATAAGTTTATTAAAGTCATTACTTATAATATGACCAAATTGCTCTGTCTGTTTCTATTTAATAATATGCTGCAATCTGTGTGAGTCCGCAAAGGTTTGCGTTCGCTAATTTAATTTGTGTTTTTTAAAGTGTTTTATCTCGAGCATACAAGGCTGATGCTAGCATGCTAAGTTAGCCTGGTCACTAGCCTGGTAGGGTAAAAGAAATCTATGCCATACTTTGATAATGTCATGCATTCTGCCCTTTTATAAGGGAAGCCAGCCCTAGCAGACACACAACTCATTGTTCTCTGTATTCTTGTATTACAACTGGTTGATACTGATACTAAACAGCCACAGATCAAGTACTGTCTCTTGTCTCATCATGTATATAACATGAATGCAGCACTATGGATGATACCTACTACAACCAGCTGATCTACACTATAGCAGCAGTGATCAGTGAGATGCTTGGCCACAAGGACACAAGGAGCAGTACCCTCCATGGTAAAGGAGAATAGGTTAAGGTACAATGAAGAAGGTGAATAAGAAGTACAGCAAGCTGTTAATACCTGAGGCCTTGGAAATTGCCAGCTGTATATTGTGTTGGTTAGCCATCACCATTTTGTCCATCTGTATCTGGAAGTCCCACAGGATATTACGTCAGTCATTCTCGACCGCCCTAGGGGGTGTCTCCCATTTTAACTTCGCGTCTTCCAGGACATACTTGGTGTATACTATGTTGCCCACTTGATTATGGCATTCCATGTATGCCAAGCCTAGTAGTAAGTAAGTAAGTAAAATGTATTTATATAGCACTTTTTAAGACAAAAACGCTGTTACAAAGTGCTTCACATAAAAACATGTCAAACGAACAATATTAGAAGAAATATAAAAGCATATCAAACAAGCAATAGTACAATATAAATATAAAATAAGACAACATATTACCCAAATGCCTGTCTAAACAGATGAGTTTTAAGCTGTTTTTTAAAAGAGGCCACCGTGTCGATGGTGCGTAGTGAGGAGGGTAAACCGTTCCACAGTATTGGAGCCAGGGTTTGAAAAGCGTGATCCCCCTTTGTTTTCAGACGAGTCCGTGGAATAGATAGACGACCACTATCAGTGGATCTAAGAGTTCGCTTTGGAGAATAGGGTTTGAGAAGCTCCGAGATGTAGATGGGGGCCTCACCTTGTAGAGACATAAACGTAAAGGTGAGGATTTTAAACTTATATCTATACCCAATCGGAAGCCAATGCAAGGATTTTAGTATAGGAGTGATATGGGAAAATTTATTGCTGTGGGTTAAAAGCCTTGCTGCAGCATTTTGAACCGCTTGGAGCCGATTTAGTGAGGCCTTAGATACACAGGAGAAAAGTGCATTACAATAGTCTAGCCGGGAGGAAATAAAGGTGTGGACAAGCATCTGCAGTTCGGTTGTGGAGACAATAGTCCTGAGTTTGGCAATATTTCTTAAGTGGAAAAAGCAGGAACGGGTCACGGATTTAATATGAACGTCAAAGGACAAAGATTGGTCAAAAATTATCCCAAGATTCCGAGCAGTGGCTTTTATCGTCGATGAAAAAGCACCCAGATGTTGACTAATTTGAGGCTTGATATTCTCTGGGGCAAGGATTAAGCACTCGGTCTTATCTGCGTTCAGTTGCAGGAAATTGTTTGTCATCCAAAGATTAATTTCCTTAAGACAGTCCATACGAGTGGATAACTTGTCTAATTCCCAAGATTTAAAAGAAATGTATAATTGGATGTCGTCTGCATACAAATGATAAGAAATATTTTTGAAACCGCTAATGATCCGGCCTAAGGGAAGAATATATAGTGAAAATAACAGGGGGCTTAAAACCGAACCTTGTGGAACTCCACATAGGAACTTCGCCACGTCTGATTGGAAGTTTCCCACTGAAACTAGAAGCGTCCTATCTTCCAGAAATGAGGTGAACCACTTTAGAACAGATCCAGATATCCCTACCATGCAATTTAAGCGATGGATTAAGATCTGATGGTCAACGGTATCAAAGGCTGAACTAAGGTCCAGAAGAACCAGGACTGAGCAATCACCCCTGTCTGCAGCCATCAAGAGGTCATTTGTGACTTTCAGCAGAGCTGTTTCTGTAGAGTGTAACTTTCTAAAACCCGATTGGAATTTATCAAGAATGTTATGCTTCTCCAGCGCTTTCTTTACTTGTAGCCAAACAACTTTTTCTAAGATTTTAGAGATAAAAGGAAGTTTTGAGATGGGCCTGTAGCTTGACTGAAGTGTTGGATCCAGGTTAGGCTTTTTCAGCAGAGGTTGAATAACCCCCTGTTTAAAGCACCTGGGGACAGAGCCAGATAGCAATGAATGGTTTATCAGCGTGACCACAGAGGGCCCGATGGTCTCAAAAACTTTACAAAATAGATGAGTAGGTAAGACATCAGCTAAACTCGTTGAAGGATTCAATTGAGTCAGTGTTTCCAATAAATCCTCTAAAGAAACTGGGAGGAAAGATTCCATAATTATGGAGTGTGGACGATCATGGTTGGTGGGGTTACCTGAGGGAGTTATGTTACCTCTTAGGCAACTAATCTTATCTTGAAAAAATTTTAAAAATTCATTACAGTCTTTATCTGAAAAGACAGGTATACATGGTGTATACCTGTCTAGCATCTTGCTAGATGCTAGACAGGTATACACTGTCTATACAGGTATACACTGCTAGCATCTTGCACCTTGCTGTTATGTGCTAGATTGTCTCAGGGGCATCATGGCACGGCCTGCACCTGGGGTCTTGCCTGGTGTGATAGACACCAGCCTCTATGGACCCTGTGCTTAGCGCTCGTTCCTGTGCTGCCATGATTAGTGCCTGTGTGCTGTCTTTCAGTCCAGCTTTGTCCAACCACTGGTAGGATTTCTGGATGCCAGAAACTTCCTCTATCTGCCGGTGGTACATACCGTGAAGGGGCCTGTCCCTCTGTGATGATTCCTCCTCTTCCTCCTCTTGGGTTTCTGCTGCCTGAGGTATTCACTGAGAATGCAGTCAGTTGGGGCCATCTTCCTGATGTATTCGTGGATGTTTGTTGTCTCATCCTGAACTGTGATACTGACAATCACCAGTCCTCAGCCTCCTTCCTTCCACTTAGCGTACAGCCTCAGGGTGCTGGACTTGGGGTGAAACCCTCCATGCATGGCCAGGAGCTTCCTGGGCTGGATGTCAGTGGCTTCTATCTATTGCTTTGGCCAGCTTAATATCCCAGCAGGGTACCTGATTACTTGCAGGGTGTAGGTGTTGATAGCCCAGATCGTGTTCTTACTGTTCAGCTGACTCCACAGCATTTCCACAGCGCGACAAAGCTCCTCCAGGGGTTGTTCCAGCCACAGATTGAGAAGACTCTCAACAGTGTAAATGATGTCGTCTTATAGCTCCTCAGAAGGATTGAAAACTGCTGGGTCCATGCTGGCTGTGAATTATTAAGGACCCAAAATGCAGGTGGCTTCTGAGGTGAGCGAGCTTTATTGCCACAGTGATGTACAACACAAAAGAAAGGGTGGCGAGAAACAGAACTGAAAACACTCTAAACTGGGAAAACAAAAACTTAAACAACAAAACCTGAAAATGAACGAGGGTACCTTGCAGGGAGAACAACGCGGGGAGAATGTACAGGAAGCCGGGGCAAAATACACAGAATGACCGAGGGGAATAACACAGACGAACCAGCAACGAGGACGAGAGAACACACACTATAAATACACACACCAGTAATCAGGGGATGGGAAACAGGAGGGAAACACACCTGGGAGACATAACAGCTGACGAGGCAGGGGAAACGTAAACAGAACACACTGATATCAGACAGAGACCTTCAAAGTAAAACAGGAAACACACCAACTGAACACAACACACACCAACTAAACACAGGCTCGGGGACACAGACATAGGAACATGAAACGTGAAATAGGAGAGTACAAAAACCCAAGATAAACAAAACCACAGAATAATAATAAACTTAACATAAACACGGAGTCACAGACTCCGGACCATGACAGATTGTAACACTGGTTACCAGTAAAAAAAATAAAATAAAGTAATGCACTCCTTTCCAGGAAGCCCCATAGACCATCACTTTTCAAAATAATCTGTGCAAGTTATTGAATATGGCTAATAAGTAATACAAATAATATGAAAGTTACTTACATGTCAAAGATGGTGTTTGAGATCTTGAAGAATCTAAACGTGATAAGGAAATGAAAGAAAGTGCATGAGAAAAAAAATGCAAACATTTTCGTTTTTTCCCAAGATAATTCAATATAAAAGATTCTCTTACTAATGCACAAAATGAACAGTGTAATTAAAGGTTTGAAAGGCACTGCATGTGTTTATATGGTAAACTGACTAATTCAAACAGCAAACACTAGCAGTGCAAAAATGTATCTAACCAGCTGACAGACTTTAAAGTCACAGGAAGATATATCAAAATGGTGACTTATGCCAGAACAAATGACTTGACAGATATAAATCCTAAATTTACTTTAAGTAAAAAATTGGTGACATAGAAATAGTGGTTTTCAAATTTTCACATCTCTCACCCCCATTCTCTGCGACCTGCTGGAGCGGGGGGGCTAGGAGGAGGAGTTGGCCGTCCGACTGCGGTCTGGAGTGTGGGGCCTCCCTGCTGCTGCGGAGTCGGGGCGGTCTGCCTCTCCCCACCGCAGGGAAAAGGGTAACACCACCTGGGTCTGGGTGCAGTTCCCCCCTCCAGGGGCAAGGGTACCTAGACCCGGTTTGTAGAGTACGCTTGGGGAGTGTGATCGTGTGTACAGCGTCTCTTTATGTCTGTCTCCACGTTGGTTGAGTGTGGAGTAAGTGCATATGAGAGCATGAGGGTGGGAATGGATGTTTGTATATGTGTGTGCCTGTATTTCTGTGTCTATATGTCAGGTTGGGTGTCAGGTGCCACCTCTCTGGGGACATCTTAGGCCCTCCAAGGTTTGGAGGCCTATCTCCCCCTACCACCACTTCCCCTGCCAGTGGTGGACTCCCTCAGACATCGGTGCGTTGGTGGGTCTTTGTGTCCGGGGATGGGCGTCCAGTTACACACCGGCTCACTCCTTGGCGGCCGCTTATTGGGGCCTGGAGCCTGGGGCTCGCTCGGGCCACCTCGGAGGTGGGGTGCCCCCCGGCCTCTCGGCCTGGGGCTCGGTCACTCAGGCACGGCTGGCTGCCGGCGGAGCTCACGGGCGCGTCACTGCAATTCCCCCTGGCTTCTGCTCCGCGGCTGCTGAGTGAGCCCTCATCTGGGACTCTCCTCAGCTCTTTCTGGGACAGTGGCGCGGCTGCCCCTCTGTTGGTCTTCCTTGGTCTCTTGTGTTCTGGGGACCTCTGGATGTCTGGAGTTTTGATCTCCTCCATACCTGCTTCATACCCTGGAGGACGGGGCTGTGGCCCCCCCACACCCTCTAGCAGATCATTACATGAAGGAACCTTTTAAAAAAAAAAAAAAAAAAAAAAAACAAGCGCGTCCATGCTCACAGGTGTACACACGGGTGATCAGACCCACAAACTACACCCTTTTTGGCTCCTACCTCAAAGCACACTGTGTTCTGTTGATCTTATGTGCTGCACAATAATGTTTAATATTTAGTATTTACTGTCATATTCCCATATATCATTGTGATGTTGTTTATTCTATTACTCTTGTTCTCTTCTGCTTGTTTTCTTTTTTCTTTCTCAGCAGATGACCCAGGTGATTGATATATGCATTTTTTTTCTTCTTTTTTTTCCTGCTCATTCTGTTGGTTTTTGTTTTTTGCCCTTCTCCCCCGTCCCTCTTCTCAGCTGTTTCTCTTTCCCTCTTTCTTTCTCCCCTTCTTTCCCCCAGTCAAGTCTGTCCCGTACTCAGTAAGTGAAAATAAAATGAACAATAAAAGGTGAATCAAATGGACCATTACGGCAAAGCTGGGATGGTCAATTTGGTAAAGTAAATCCGTTGGGCATCTTTCTTTGCCTTTAGACAACAATTCTGATGGCAAAAGAGCCAAACGGGACAGGCAAAAAATAAATAAATAAATAAATCCTAAATTTCCTTTAAGTAAAAAATTGGTGACATAGAAATAGTGGTTTTCAAATTTTCACATGGCTTTTTAATGTTTTATTAAATTATTAAGAAGCCAGATGACTTCAAAACATTTACAAATTACTATAAGACCATACCAGTCAGGTCTCCACGGCTCTACTCTGTCCGAACATACATTTGCAGGGTTAGGCAGTCGCCAGTCCCAGCCCGTTACAATGGTATGGTTTCTCTTGGAATAGCTGCGCCAGCAGCATGTAATGGCTGCCACTACACTCACAAACTAGGAGTCTCCCCAACTACTAAAAAGTAGGGCAACTCCCCGTAGTGGTGCTATACCACAATAATAAGGGGTGTTACAGCTGACACAGGGTCTTTAGCTGAAAACCTGTTTTTAAGTTTTTCAGTGTAGTCTAAGGAGCATGGAAACAAAACAGCTGGACTTCTTCAAGTTTCTTAATGAGGTTTCACCTCTCATCTGAGAAATGTTTTTAGTTCTAAAACCAAATGTTGGAGAGTCTTAGGTATCGAAACCCTAGTGGGGTTTAAATGTAATTCATATACCTTCGTCTCTCCACCATCTGGTTTTATAACTGAAAAAGTTTCTCGGATGAGTGGTAAAATTGTAAAAAAAAGTCCAGTTGCTGTCTTTCCAAACTCCTTAGACTACCATGACTTGGATGACTGAGAACCTAGACAAAGCTTTTCAGTGTAGCACCTCTTTGCTACTCTGATCTCTTTTGACAGTGTGTTTTTAGCCTGGTTATACAAATTCTGTCCCCACTTCAGTAGGCTTCCTCCTTAGCCCAATGAATCTGCCTAGATTTTTGCTGTAAACCAGAGTTTGTTATTGTATCTGTGGAAGGCTTATTTGGCATATGGATGACCTCACAAAAATTGGTGTAGGATGTCACAGTGGCACTGAGATCATTCTGGTTTGTAGCTGCAGCCTCAAAAACTACAGGCCTGCAGTCAAAGCAGGTGCCACTAAGAAGAAGTCAAAACCAGGAGCAAGGACATTGCAGAGTATATTTTTTTCAGTTTTATTTCTACAAAGTCTCATCCCAAAAGGTTGATTCTGTTCATCTGGATGTAACGTTTTCATTGGGAGAAACGTTTCCTCACTCGTCCAAGTGACTTCTTCAGTCTCAGCTGACGGCAGGTTTCCCCAAACTTATAAACAGTACTTTTTGCACAATAACTGAAAGTAGCCCACTGAATGAACAATGGGCTGTGAGTTCAGTTTCTTGATCATTAATATGCAAATTGTCATGACCATTGATCAACAACAACTGATCAAAGCCCATTGATTAAAGACTATTGATCATTGATCAAAGACCACTCATCAATGGCTATGAGTACCATTCAGAGAGTTGGGGAATAGCTGCATTGTAAGATTGTGAAAGATGTACCCTTAGGCCCCCTCTTCGATTCAGAGATGGATTTTCCCTTTTCATGTAACTGGCTTCCTTGACTCCCCGCTCAAACCAGCATTCCTCCCTGTTGAGGATGTGTACATCCTCATCATTGAAAGAGTGTCCACTGGCCTGTAGGTGTAAAGTCCTGCCCTGATGAGGTAGCTCTTCTGTGTTGTGCCATCCACTTTGCCAGAGGTTGTTTGGTTTCTCCGACGTATAAATCCTGGCAATCCTCCTGGCACTTAACAGCATACACTACTCTGTTTGTGTAGAGGGACCCGATCCTTGGGTGGACTAATTTTTGGTGCAGCGTGTTTTGGGGTTTAAAAGCCACAGAGCATTTAGAAAAAATGTGTCTCAACTGTTCCGATACTGACACATATGGGATCACTAAGGATTTTCGCTTAGGCAGCATTTTTTCTTCTCCCCTGGATCGGCTGGAGCTTTCTTTAGATGCCTTCCCATCTTTAACAAATGCCTGACTGGGATAAGCACATTTACTCAGGGCCTTCTTGATGTGATGTTTTTCTGCTTCCCTGGCCGCTGTGTCTGTGGGGATGGTGATCGCTCTATGTTGTAGCGTCCTGATGGGTCCTGATGACACCCAATTTGTGCTCCAGTGGATAATGAGAGTCAAACCTTAAATACTGATCCGTATGCGTAGGTTTACGGTACACATCTGCTTTTAAACGTCCCCCATTACTGATGGAAATCTCACAGTCTAAGAAGGCTAACCTGCCACTTTTCATATCCTCCCTGGTGAATTTGACGTGTTGGTCCACTGAGTTAATGTGATCTGTGAATTGTGATACGTCCTGAGATTTGATTTTCACCCAGGTGTCATCCATTTACCTGAACCAATGACTTGGTGGTGTTCCAGGGTAGGATAACAAAGTCCTCTTTTCCACTTCTCCCAAGTTGGCTACAATGGGTGAAACTGGGGAACCCATGGCACATCCATGTTTCTGCCTGTAGTACCTGAATTCCCGTGTATGTCAAATAAGTGGAATTAAGACACAGTTCCAAAAGCAAACACATTTGGTCAGTGCTTGTCACTTGGATGAGTGACAAAACATTTCTCAGAGGACTTAAATACACAGGATGGTAATGAGGGAAGTCTAAACACCTGGGAAGGCACAGCTGACACAATTAATCATTGCACCACAGGGAAAAGTAAAACTAAACACACTGAACATAGAAACAAGACTTTCAAAATGACAACAGGTAACATGGAAAGACATAGACATGACAACACAAGCTTGACAATAGAACATGGAACACACAGACATGAAATACATGGGGAGACACAGGACACAAGGAGAGACTCAAGGAAACAGATAAGGGAAACAAAGGCATGGACATAATTAGCAGTAAAACATAGAAGACAAGACAGACTGCACAGAAAACAGAAAAGACACAAAACCAAGGAAACATAGATGAAACAAAAACTAGAAAAAAAGCTCAACTAAACCCTAACTAATTAATAACATGAGAACTTGGAACGAACTCAACATAAGAAAATCGAATATACAAAATAAACTGAAAGTGCTGGGTTTAAGACCCAGTCCCCTGGCAAGCAAAATGGAAGTGTGTGCTACTGAATGTGATTTTGGGCATGCAACAGGGCTGTCTCATGAGCGAAAAAAGCAGCCATGGTTATTTGGTCAGCCAGGTGTTGTAACGCCTCACTAACACAGGGTGGGATCTGAAAGTTAACATGAATAAATGATGAAATTTCCCAGGTTGAATAAAACAACATTCGATGACAATGGTCTTTGAGGACTTAAACACTGTGATGTTTACACCAACCTTTGGTTATATAGAAACAGATTCTGCCTCTCCTCACGTTCCCTAAAAGCTCCATATTGCAATCCACTGTATAGGAATTTCTTTTATTTATGTATTATTCATATTATTTTATTGTATAATGACTTGGTGCCACTGGATTTGAACATGTCTCGCACTCATACATTTAGACAGATGGTGGGGGTCTGGTAAGGAAGTTGGGGGAAGCAGACAACTCCACAGGAAGAGTCTTTTGTCTCTTCGATGACTCTGGGAGGTAGCAAGGGAGTGCGAACCTTAAGGTGTGAAACAGCTGTGTACTGTCTTTTGTTCCTGGAAAAGGTATTTAACTGAGAGCCATGTTAGGCTCAGGGGTGAGACTCTGCTGACCGTCTGCCCCACGATCATGCAGGCTCTCCCCCAAGCTTGGTTTTCTGTTCTCTGTTTTGATTAAAGAATGTTAGCTACCGCTCACCGCTTGTCTGCAGGCTTTATTTAAATGGAAAACTTCCACAACACCACTCAGAGAAGTTGGAAGCCTAACAGATACAGTTAGCTTTTGGGAATGTTTTTGCCCAGCCAGGTTTTGGTGAAGCACAGGGTGACAGGGCAGTAGAGCTCGAAAAGTCCATGTTTGTTATGTTGAGTAGCAGCAATTCATCCATCTTATTGGCAAGAGATCGGATGTTCCACAGATGAATCGAAGGGAGTGCAGATCAGAATCCCTGCTGACATAGTTTAATGAGAGCTCCGGCTCGCTTCCCTCGTCAGCATATCCTGCTGATCCTGTTGAGAGCTGCTGCTCCTCGAAGTAAGAATAATGCAATGCACTCTCTGGATGGATGAAAGATGGTGATGAAGTGTGATAACTTGATTGACAGGTATATAAAAGTTACTTCCTGCTCTATGTGAGCTGCGATGAAGAGGGAAACTGAAAAAAAAAGTAGGTAAAAAGTACCAAAGACAGCAGCAACAAGGCTTCCATCTGCAACTCCACATTTACTCAAAAATATAAATGTGACCCTTAATTTTATTAAATGGGTTGTGTCAGTATTATTTAGACAAACATAGAAATACAATTACCTGAATGGTCAACTGTTAAAAAAATACATCCATGATGAAGAAAGAGAAGCTCATAGCTCATCTAGGGTTAGTAGCTACATAGTCATATTGTAATTTTACCTGGCCAAATGGTGCCATTACAGTGCCGTAACTATAACACTATAATGGGCTAAACCAACTGTTTTTGTTTCATTACTAGCCGTTTTCATGTTTGCCAACTAAGGTGAGGCATTTTCTCTGTGCCTTTCTCCATGGTATCATTCCTCAGCTTTTGTTATAAAGCTGAAAATGAAATCATAGGTGACTGACCCATAGGATGAGTCTTTTGTGGAAAAGGAAAACAACAGGGAAGAGGAAAAAGAATCAAGTGAAATGAAGGAGATAAGCAAGACATCTCATTCTAGTGACATTTATTGACCTCTGCCCCTTGTCGAGTTGCATGCACATTATGCTCTTTGTGTGTTTTACATAGATGCAGGGGAAAACAGAAATTGGTATGTGTGAATGTGTGTTTTTCTGTCTGATGGTCTTCAGTACTTATACAAATGTGGGAAATAATACTTTTTCTTTAAAATCTGGAACTAAAAGAAAAAAAAAAGGTATTTTATAGTATGTAATGTGTACATTGTAGTGGGATGAAAAATAATATAAACAGTAGACCTAAGGTGGTTAGGCAAATACACAAGAAGTACTGACAAATTGAAAGGAAGTAGGAAAACACCAAGAGGACAAGAAAAGAGGATGAAATATAGAGATAATTTAAAGAGGTTAAGGCTCATGGGATCACCAAGCATTTATCACTCTCAGTTTCTTTACTTGCCTTTCCTGTTTCTTCATAAACACTTGACAAATTCACACACATATACACCCCACCCTTCCACTGTGCAGAAGAATTTTATTTTATCTCTGGCCTTATTCCACAGCTTATGAATTTTAATAGGCCTCAATCAGAACACCTCAGCAGTGTTTTTCTATCTCCCAAAGTAATGGACTTGAACCACCTGAGAGTTCTTAGACAGCTCTGTATTGGTAGAGCTAAGGAAGTCAGAATGAAATAGGGCGGAGTGCGGGGATGAATGATAAGGACGGACGGGATGTGGATGAATAAGAGAGCAACGCTGGGAAAAAGTACGTGCCTGCGGAGGGATCTCCGATTGTGGGTAGGGTGTAAGAAAGAGACAAATTAAGAGAGGGAGTGAAGGCCAAAGAGAGTGGCCTTGGCTCCAAAATAGGTTCCTATTGGATGTAAATCCATTTGGTGGCATGCATGCAATCACAAACACATACAAAAGGGCATGCATAAAGACTAACACACCCTAAATGAGAGGCTGATTATTTCTGGGTTGCCTTACTTCTGATCTAGTCTCCCTAATTACAATCTGCACTGACAAATGGGCCTGCTTGCTAATGCAGATGCAGTCACACTGACAGAGAGAGAGAGAGAAAGAGGGAGAGAGAGAGATGTACCACTTTTGCTGATTTAGTGTGCCACTGTTCTCTTTCTAGTCAAACCCTTTTTAGACACGCAAATGTACATACATATATCACAAACAACAACATACACACTTATTTCCCTAGGAGATCGAAAACAAACTGTTCTTCGTATATTCTGTTAGATATTGTCCCCCATTGTACCATTCTCACCATGATGTGTAGCCATTTGTTGAAATCAATGGAGCTCAAAAACTGGTATTCTTCTTTCAATGGTTCATTCTCTCTCTTACCCTAACTCTTCCTCTCTCTCTCTCTCTCTCTGCCTTTCTTTGCATATGCTTGAACGAGAAAAAGTGATTACCTGTGAAAGAAAGGGGTTAGTACGTTAGTGAAAGGTGTCTGCTGTCCCTGTGAAAAAGCCTGTGTATAGCTGTTGCACTTCTGCACATCTTCTGGCTGCCTTATCTCTCTTCCTCTTGTTTCTACTCTCGCGTAACTACAACACACATGCACACACATCACAGCACAATGAGTCAGTGACACAATGAGGTACCCTGCAAGTGCTCACAGGAAAGACAAATCCACACACTACATGTGCCAAAGTTGATAGCCTGAAAACAATGCGTCATCACCGCTCTTGCCATAATCACAGCACTTTTAAAGATCTTGGGCTGAAAGACAGGAGAGCAGCACAATGCATAAACACAGTCATAAGCCAGTTCTATTCACAGGCCATGTAGTTCTACCAACTGTTAAACCCATTCCCATCTCGACATAGCAACAATAGTGCGAGAATAAGGGACTCTATTGATATTGAGCATTGCTGAATGGTCGGCTGACTAGCATTCACTGTCACACCGGATGGATGGTTTAATTGTAGGCTGGTGAGTGAGAGAGAGAAAGCGTATTTTGTGTGTTTTTGTTTCTGTCTGTGTGTGAATGAGAGGACTTGGGGAGGTGACAGCCGTTATCTCAGGCCTACAGACAGACACTTAGCCCTCCGCCAACCCTCAACCACTTGTCCCTATGGCATGCTCAGAAATGTCACGAGCTGGCACTCAGTGTACTATGTGTGTGTGTGAGTGTGTGTGTGTGTGTGTATTCGTCTGCATTTCTATGTTTGTGCATAAGACCAGACTAGACTGTATGAGGCTGCTTTTACTGTGCACATCCTAAGTAAGGTTGATCCGATACATTTGTAAAACCTGTCAAATATATAGCTGTTGCTTTTTAGTTCTTTTTTTATTTTTTCCCCATTGATATTATTCAAAATGGTAAAACACCCCCAAAAAGAGATATACTACATTATTTATTTGATTAAATGACATTACAGTATTGACACTAAAAGATTTGAGAAGTGGGGAACATCACTAGTTCCAGAGGAGGTTTTTTCTCATGCTGTTACCTCATTTCCAATTTCTCACAGTTAAATAAAACACTGTGATGTCACCCACTGCTTTGTGGAATACCATTTTAAATCCTCAGGCTTTGTGTTTGGCTATCACCATCATGGTTTTTGGGAGGCAACAATTATGTGAACAGAGATGCCAAGGAAGGGTAGCAACTTGTCAATCACATGTACCCATGTACTATAAAGCATTGTTAGCTTTAGTGTATACCTTTTATAATTCTAAATTGGAACTAGTGAATGACACTACAAATTCCAGAATTTATAGAAGTAATAAATCAAGTAAGAGGTAGAGTCATTTTCTCAAAGACCTCTTTATGGCTATTTTTAAGCAAAATCAATCATTTCTTTGTTGGTAAGCAGAAAAGAAGCTGATTAGATATTTGCACTTGGACCTGTAGGCTACATGTATATTTTATGAAGTATGTATATGCTTTCATTTTTACTACACACGTCTACCTATGTTTCTGCTCTTTTACCATACAAATAAAGATGGACAGAGAAAAAAATATTATATACTTGTCAACAATTTTAAGGTTACTGATTTGATTCAAAGAGTGGCTACTGTAATGGTTAACCAGGAGGGCCCAAAATCAAAATGTTGAGTTAATTAATAGTTTTATTACAGCCACTTCAACAATAACACAACATGTGCAGGGGAATGGGGCTGCCAGTGGGTTTTGAAGAGTCCACAAGTCCAGATGGCTGCAGGTAAGTTCAGTAACTAAATAATGGAGAATGGGGGCAAAGAGCTACAATGCCTAGAATGAGCACGAGTGGGCATGTGGGAAGGGGGATAGGCAGATACTAAAGCAGAATTCAGAGTAGGTGCATGAAATAGTCTTCTGTAAAGAAGGAAGGACAGTCAGGGACTTAGGAAACACAAAACTAGAAAGAAACTATTTATATTAAAGTTTCAGCTACTAATTAGCCTTGACAACAATACCCTCAGGTAAATCAATGATCTGGAAATGATGGGCATTCAGGTCCAAAGTTTTATACTTCAGGTAAGTGGTAATGATTATCCGGTGTGCCAGCCCAAGTGTGGGAATTTTTTTGCATGCCACACCCTATGCAAAAACAAAACAAACACAACACACTCACATGACGAGGAGAGGAAAAGAGAGCTAGAGACAGAAAGGAAAAAGGTAGCAGGTTGTCGTTGGAGGATAAGTGCTACGAGCTGACAAGACAGAATTTTAATCTTTGTGATTGGATTTTTCCTCCTGAAATGCACCAAGGAAGTTGTATTTAACTTATCTCCGAGTCGTTTTACATACACAAGCTTGTACCTTTCTGAGTTTGAATCCAGTAGCAGACATGTTTAAATGTCATATAATTTGGATATTTGATTAAAATAAAAAGCTTTTTGCTTGTCCAAACTATTGAAATGCTTTACGTCCTACTAAAAAAATAATAATGGCCCTTTTTTTTCTCAATCATTGCAATCATTCTCAAGACAGACTGATGAAGGTTTGCAAATAATTGCAGTCTAATTTGTAAGCACAGAAAGACTGCCAAAATGTTGCAATCAATCTGAGTCAGTCTGCACCAGTGACTGCAAATCATCTGTGATCCCTTTCTTTGCAATACGCGATTGACTAAAATAGCGGATTGTGTTCTGGTTATACTCTTGTAAATGCAAGGTTGTCAGTCACTTATGTCATTTTGCAGTTTAATTACCACCCTTTAGTATCTGCATCTCTTTATAGAGAAATTTCAGGGTTTTTGTTTAAAATCTGAGTTACTCTGAATATAAGTATGATGCACATCACATCATATGGTCAAAATAATTTTGGTTTTGCTGCATTCTCCAATCAATATTTTGTGTGTCTATAGAATTACACATTAGGCCAGAAAGAAAACATATATACTTATCCCTATCAGCCATTCATACTGGAAAAATGTACTATGCAGCTGTTGTGAATGGTTTAGGGCTTTTAGTACTGTAAGTTCCAGTAAAAATCCATCCACAATATAGATAAGGAAAAATACATAGTATTGTTAATGGCACATTATACATTTTAGGAGACACAGCATTTAGGTCTTCACTTGTTTTCTCTATTATTTCTAATGGATGTGGCTACTACAGTGAAAGATGGTAAACCACTTACAGTGAACAGTTTGAGGCAAGTGTTTTATCATTACCCTGCAGATAGGAGGTCCTATATTTTAACTGTTCTAAAAGTCAAACCCCCTCCCTTCCATACTCATTAAGATATTTCAGAAGACAATAATACTAGAGTGATGTGGTATATAAATATTAAGACAAAGAATTTAATAGTCTTACATTACAATAGATAACTCACATAATGGGGTTTGCAGGACAACCGACGATAGAGCCAGTCCAGACCACCACCCACATCTGTCTGCAGGTTTTGTCTTGTGGCCATCTGTTTTGTAACAATGCAGAACCACGGGAAGCAGGAAAACATTTCAAAGACTGCTTTTCAGGAACCCCCTCCAAAATTTCCTTCCTCTCATTAATATTCATTATCACTAATATAACTATAATTCCCATAAAGCATGACAAGTGCATGTTGGATTTATGCAAACCAGGCTGGGTGCCTACACAAACATCAGTTTTAAGTAGATTACAGTTTTCCCATGTCTCCACAAGGTATTGTTTGGACAAAATAATACCTAAAGCTGCTATTATGTTTTGAAAAAATCAAGAAAAAAACAGAGGTCTTAAGTTTAAAACAGCAATATGCTTTGGCATTGACTGAATGTGATAGGTATACTGCCAACAGCTATTAACATGCTGTGAGCACTGCTGCAATTCTCTGTGAGGACTAAGACAGTAGATGCACTCCATACTCTTCGCTGAAGTTTCTGCCTCTAGTGACTCATAACGAGCCCTCCTCAGCTATTGAACAAGACGCAAGACTGCTGTAATCATAAAACTCATTGTTGATGTTGCTGAACAAGGTCAAGCGGGCAAAAAATATGAATGTCAGCAGTGAGAGCAGTCTCATGGGTGTCAGTTGCAGAGAACTGCTTTAATGGCCCATACCCGGAGGACTATGCTACTACGAGGAATCAGAGTGTCCAGAGTGTGTTCAGATGAGCTTCACTGGGTACGTGGCTCTAGAATACTGTCCATCTGACAGGAAATATAATCTATTAATCTTCTGCAAAAAGATTGCTGTTTCTAATTCTAATGATCCAAAATGATCTCCTCTATCAAATATATTTTCTGCATGCAATTTCTAGTTGGGTTATTGTAATCATCTTACTTTTTACTTTAAGCACTTGCAATGTTATTTCCAACTGTATTGTCCCCATCATCTTATATAGCCAAACAGACGGGGTACACCCTGAACATGTTTCTAGTCTATCAGAGGGCAACACAAAGACACAGACCTTTCATGTTAAATTTACACCTACAGCCAATTTAGAATCACCAGTTAACCCAACAAATATATGTTTGGATTGTGGGAGGAAGCCTCACAGGCATAAAACCGAAACTCTACACAGTGCTAATGATAGCACCACTATGTTGTGAGCAAACAAAACCTGCGTTAGATAATACTGTTTGGAAGTTTAATTAATAAAAAGTAACTGAGAGTAAATGAGAATGATTGAATTCATTTTATCTGATTTAATTTTGGATTTAAATATATATATATATATATATATATATATATATATATATACACAAGTTATATATATACAAATATATACAAATATATATTGTAAATAGGACCAAAGAAGCCTTGCACTGGTAACATATGTTGGTGGCGCCGCCATTGCGTGCAATAGGTCGGCAGCCTTAGCATGAAATTTCCCACTCGTGGGACTAATAAAGGTATCTTATCTTATCCTATTATATCTGTAATAAATTAAATATCATGTATTAAAGTAAATGGAGGACACAATTTATCCACAGAAGATGAAGACGATTTCCATGCAGCCATCTAATAACATTTAAAACTGTGAAGCTATATTGTGAAAATATATGTTTCAATCATTTGGGTTTAAAGTTTATTGAAACATTTAGTATTATTCAGACTATATGCATTTTGCATGTATGCTGAACCCTCACATGCATATCCACAAAAACACTAATGCTCCCCAGCTTGCCTGTTAACAGTTTCATCTCCCAACTCTTTATGCCACAGGCCCCGAACAAGCCATCTGCACAAGTTTCTGGCTCTGCCAGTCTTGCCTCAAGAGATGGACTCATGTTTGTGTCTTTCTATGCATGCATGTTTATTTATTTATTTATATTTCCCTTTCTATTTTTTTTTTTTTTTGGGTGATTGGTGATGGTGGGGTGGGCAGAGCTTGCCAGATGCAGCAATGATTTAAGAAAACATTTCAGTAAGCATGAATTATACAGTATTATTGGTGTGACAGGACATGGAACAACAAAGATGGTTGGCAAATAAAAGGATAATTGGGAAGATAAAAATTGGAAGAACAAAAAGAAAACTAAATTTATATAATCTGTTGTCTATGGACATATAAATGCAGCTGTGAGTACAGTGTGCTAGAGTTTGGCAAACCAGCTTATCATGTAAGCAATCTTCAATTTGTGTGTTTGTATAAGGATACCTGATAATTTGGACTAAACTCCAAGAACAGCTGATTACTATTTGGTTGAAGAGGTGTTTTGTTATTAGCCAAGTTTGATAGTTGGAGAAAATAGAAGATTAAGGATTTACATTATGTATACATACATAAGATGATAGGGTGTTAGGGTGAAGTTGATGATCAGCTGTAAAGAAGAAGAAGAAGAAACAATTTTAGACAATAGTAATTCAGCAGAATACAACATTCAGTTTTCTAGATGTTTGTGCTTGTTTCTTTTTTTCAAATCAGCTTGATATGCTTAAAAAAATGAAGAGCTGTTATAGAAATTACTTTAAAATTGCTTTAAAAATGTACCAAGTCTAATGAAACATGAAGAGTGCTATCATCAGCAATTCATGATAATCATGCACTCAACATGCACTGTAAATGTAAATGAATGAGAATAAATAAAAACCTAGGAAGCAAATGCAGAGAAATACAAACTAAAGTTCAATACTTCTTCAGTTGTGTGGCCCAATCAAAGAACTGAGCAACAGTAATTATCTACAATAATCAGTGGCTTTTTAAATGCCAATCATGGAAAAAAAAACATACAAACACATATCAGCTTCTAAGCACATACACAAAACCACATGCAGACACACACACACACACACACACATGAACAAACACATTTCATGACTGTTTATGGCTTCCAGCATGCACCTGAGTATCTGATATGCAAACAGCTCTACCCAGTTATATCAAAACATGTCATTTGGAGGAGCCAAAAAAAAAGCTTGCTTCCCTCCCCTCCCTATTCCCAAATATGCACACCTGTTTTTTTGTGGGAGATAAACATCCACAAACATTCTTTTCCCATCAGGATTTTTTTTTAGATTGCAGCAGGTTCATACAGAAATCCTAACTGCATGTTCTCTAGCTGCTAAAATTTATATAATTAAAAATTCTAGTGTGGTACAAAAACTAAACAGATGTTACTACATGTGTCTCAAAGGTTTCAGAAAATATTGCATATGAATTTTGCTTTTTATGCATGCATACATAATAGTTAAACATTCAATAACATTGTGAAACAGTTAACAGATAAACTGTATATCTATTTGGTTTCTTTTCAAACGTAGAATGAGAAGATTGATTAACTCAGAATGCAAAATGTACTGCAAAATGACCTACTTTGTGAAACCACAGGACAAATGAAGATGGGTGCTATTATTAAAATAGCCAAGCAATGTTTGCTAATGTACATTTAATTTAATCTCCTACATGTTTTTAACTTACTGTTGCCATTACTGTTTGAAATGTGCTATATATATATATAGATAGATAGATTACAAAAAATGTGTACGAGTGATTTATTTCTCACAAATCTCAGGTATTTATGCATAATTTTTACAGGTAAGGTTAGCTGAAAGAAACCACTTCATACCCATTTTAACTTGAATGTACCATTTTCTTAGCATACCCAAAAGCAAATAACACTAGGCAACCTGTGTAAATGGTTTATTTATCATTTGCCAATCAAATCTAGTGTGCCATTGTTAGCACTAGTAATAGTTTTCAAATTTATCTTCATTTCTGGTCAGGATGCAGTATTTTATGTAATTATCACAGCTTTAAAGGTGTTGATAGCCAGACTGGCTATTCCTCTCTGCCTCCACTCTTTGTGCTAAACTGAGTTAAACATGTTCATGAACACATCCTCATGCCGATTCTGTGCTTAATCCTGCAAAAAGTTGGAAAGAAAGCTAATAAGAATCATTCCCAAAAGGTATAACATTCCTTTGATCTCCACAAAAACACAACAAATAAATCCTCAAAGTATTCATGTTCTGTGTCACAAGGTATACGCATGTAATGAGCTGAAAAGCGTGCTTCTTTCTGTTTCTGTGAGCCTGTGTGTGTTTGGGTGTGTGTGTGCGTACGTGTGTGTGTTTCTTAAGTACATTACATTGCGAGTCTTACTGTGCACTCATGGCTAAATGTAACATGGATATTCCTAGGTCCGCATCAGTGGTTGCTAGGTACTGATGATCTATATGATGTATATTTTAATTTTGTATGTGCTTGTGTGAGTTCGTTTGTGTTATTATGCAGATTTGCGTTGAACGGGAACATGTGTTAGTAGTGGAGATAAAGAGTGCATCCAGAAGCAAAAAGAGGGAAGAGTAAAGGAGAGAGAGAGGGAGTTTTTGAGTGTATGTGAAGGAACTCTTTCATCTTCACCCCAGAATCCCAGGCGAGGTCTTCCATGCCAATCCATTTCCTGGAGTTGGCTTCAGCCTCAATGGGACAACACACACACAGACACACACACACACACAAGCTTGGCTCTCTCCATGCCACTGTGAAAGCTCTGCAATCTTGCTCCTACACAGAGAAACTGTCACACACACACAGACTTGGCCCATTGGGATGACAGCGAGGAAATGGCAAGCAGCAGCTGGGGGGTCCCTTCGCTCCTCTACAGAAACTGTAGCACCCTAGAGGCATTCCCTCACCCCGTCTTATCACTTTGCGCCTGCATGCATATTTCGGTAGGTGTGTGGTGTGCTGCGTGTTTGTGTGCCGGCTAATTTGTGTCAGAATGGGAATGTATGATGTTGTCCTCCCTGATCACTACCAAGGTACCTGTCATGCTTGCACTCCTGTGTTGTTTTGCAGACTTGCTTAGGAGCTGTGTTCATGTGTGTGCATGTGTGGCTTATTTGAAATAAAAATAAATGAGAGATAAATGGGACTACAGTACAAAAACAAACCCACAGACCTAAAAACTGCCCTGCTCATTGGAACTGCAGGCGTATGTCATGACATTGTGTTTGGTTTTGTGTGTGTGTGTGTGTATTTGAGAGAGGGAGAGAGTGGTACCATAATCAGTCCACAGGCATTTTTTGAAACCTCTCTGTGCATTAGCGTGTGCATGTGTGCATGTGTAGTTCTGCGTGATACTAACCGCAGGCGTCCAAGTCTGTTCATTAGCAGGCTTAGCTAGCAGAGGGAAGCATGTAAAGATGACTGCTATTAATTTAGCATCTCACTGGCCTCCTTCGCTCATGTTCCCTTTCTCACACACACACACACATGCACACATACACACACGCACACATACAGAGATGACTGCCAATTCATTAAGTGAACGTTTGGAGCCCCAGACTGTACCAACTGGTAGAAGCTAACTAATCTGCACTGCGCCAGTGGAGAGAGAACGAGCCAGAGAAACAGATAACATTCACCGAGGGGGACATTCAGCCTCTGAAAACAACTATTAACATCAACATTTGGGAAGGCCTCAACTTCAAAAAGATAAACACAGACTTACAAGTACAGGCATTTGGTTGTGAATAGAAGTCATAAAACATCGGGCATCGGAAAGCTGCAGCTAGGTATATTAGAGGCTTTGTGTGACTTTTGCAATTTACTTGCTGTTTATTGCATCTCGGTTTCTCAATCCCTATCACACTTTCTGCAATGTGAAACTGTGATTGGAAAGTTGGACTTCTGGACATGCTAAAGTAAGGTAGAAGTTACCGTATTTTTCGGACCATAAGGCACACCAGATTATGCGAAACAAAACAGTCAGATAAGTAGAACTTTACTCAGCTCATTCTTCTTGCTTCCTCTACTTCCATACCACTGATTCATTAATGTTGAATTCTCTTGCAGCTACTCTATTTTCATTCTACAAAGGTTTAAACTCTGAGGGTGTTTAAACAAGAGAGAAAAGCGTGAAAATGTTCATGTCTGTCTGAGAAAAGTGTGTCGTGAGAGGTTTTACAGCCTTAAAACATCTATAATCAGCTATCACCTATCGCGGGTTTTTTGAACGTAACTCCCATGATAAACGAGGGACCACTGTACACTTAAAGTACAACCCACCAGTTTGTTAACTTCTTCCTACTTTATCCATATGAAAAAGAGAGAGCAACACCTAATAAGTATCATATACCAATGTGAAAACAACATAAGGTAGAAGGAGTTACTGGTAGTGAAATAAACCCAAGGTGAATTTTATTTGTGAGATGAGTCAGAAGGGATCTGCGTGTAGGGTTCACAGTGCAATTGTCATTCCCAGGTTACAAAGTGCTGCCATTGGTCTAAGTAACTTGGATCTCTCACAGATGTCCTGCTGCATCATTCATTACCTGTCACTCAAGGTTTAGCCAGTAGTGAGACAGATCTGGTACTCCTGCCTTGTAGCAAATGGATGCTAGTGTAGGACCTTTTGGGAGAATTTTAATTGCCCAGGGAAACCAGGGGTTAAAAGCCATAGTTTAACTTAAACCACTGTTTTGTTTTTTAATGAACTCAGCCAAGTAGTTTTTATTTTTTTTAAAAAACTAAACACAAAGCAAAATCTAAATAAGAAAGTAAAAGTTAACGAGTTACAAAGACTGCAATACAGTGCAGTTTTTATACCTCTTTAACGGGAAAATGATAGTATTTGACCCCCTCTGATTAATATGTGCAGGTATTTGATTGATTGATTGATTGATTGCATATTGTTTCTGATCTATAGCATTTGTAATCTCCTCACTTGATTCGATTAATGCCAGTGATGTTGATCTTTTTGATCGGAATCCATATTGACTGTCAGAGAGTAATTTATGTTTATCTAATCTAATTTGTCTAATCGCTTATTAAACAGGTTTTCTAGGATTTTGGAGAATTGTGGTAGTAAAGAAACAGGCCTGTAATTTGTGAAGTGGTGTCTATCCCCAGTTTTATACAACGGCACAACTTTAGCTATTTTCATTTTGTTTGGCACTTTTCCAGTTTGAAATGATAAGTTGCAAATATATGTTAGAGGTCCTGCGATTCCTTCTATGACCTTCTTGACGATTTTCATGTCAATATCATTACAATCAGTTGATGTTTTATATTTACACATGTGTACAATGTCAATTATTTCTTTTTCCTCCACTGCTTTGAGGAACATTGAGTTAGGGTTCCTATCAATCAGGCATTCACTACAGTTTACTGATGGCAGTGACTCAGGAATTTGTTCTGCCAGATTTGGTCCAATATCTGGCAGAACATCGTGGCTCAATTGCAGCTCAAGTGTTGGGCGTTCAGAATTGGAAGGTTGCCGGTTCGAGCCCCGGCTCGGACAGTCTCTGTCGTTGTGTCCTTGGGCAAGACACTTCACCCATTGCCTACTGGTGGTGGTCAGAGGGCCAGTGTTCGGCAGCCTCGCCTCTGTCAGTGTGCCCCAGGGTGGCTGTGGCTACAATGTAGCTTGCCATCACAAGTGTGTGAATGGGTGGATGACTGGATGTGTAAAGTGCTTTGTAGTGATGGGTCGTTCGCAAACGAAATGGCTCTTAGAGCCGGCTCTTTGACGTGAACGACGCGAGCTCCTTATCGCAAGCCGTCACGTAGGTTTTTTTTTTTCTTTCTCTCACCCTCTCTGTCTCGCACTTTTTTCCGCTTCACTCTGCACGCGAGCCTTGTGCTTTACGCTGGGCAGAGGGGGGAGGGGTGGTAGTTACACTCAGTAGCACAGGAACAGAGGGAGAGAGAGAGAAAGAGAGCCAGGGACAACAACGTCACATTAGAAAGGTATAGTAATCATCCACAACTATTTTCGGTTGCAGATGATAAAGGATTCAGAAAGTTTAATCATGCGGGCCCATATGACAGAGAATATGCATGTTCTTTTTGTTTTCATATTATAATTTATATTTAATTGTGTTGTGGTTTGCAGTGTTTTGTGTTGTTTTCACTTTAAATTTGTAAAAGGAAAAAGCTGAAAATTTAAATAGTTAAAAGTTGAAATGTGTATAGTTGATTTTTGTATTATATGATTTATTTATTACATTTTATGTTGAGTGAATAAATAAAAGTATATTTACGGTGGCCCCTAGAGACAAAGCACATACAAACTTCAAATCACGTACGAACTATGAAGCATGTACAAACTCCAAAACACGTAAAAACACATACAAACTCCAAAACACGTAAAAACTCCAAAACACGTAAAAACACGTACAAACTCCGAAGCACGTAAAAACTCAGAAGCACATAAAAACTCAGAAGCACATAAAAACTCAAAACACGTACAAAAGACAACAGAAGTGCTCCAGGATGCTGGGCGCAGTGTTGAGCTTTTGTTATCTTGTGGCTACACAAGCCAGCAAGTACCAATGACCGGATTTGGTGTGTGGTAGTAACAGGTAAATGAACTTTTTTTTTAATTATTTGAATATATATGAGTGCCTGTGTATAAATACACAAACAATACACACATGCTTTCAATTGTGTAATTTAAGTGATTTAGTAGCTCTGCTTTGGAAGTTCAGTTCATGCTAGAAATGTGTTTTGGAGTTTGTACGTGTTTTGTCTCTAGGGGCCACCGCATATATTTATATATAAACATATATAAATAAAACCACTTTTTTTCACGTTAGTAATTCCTTTTGTGCATAATATTATATTATTGTTAATAATAAATTAATTAAAGCAACAAAACAACCTGAAGATCCGGTTCGGAGCCGAAAGAGAGCCGAACCGAAAGAGTCGGATCTCTAAAAAGGAAATCCCATCACTAGTGCTTTGGGGTCCTTAAGGACTAGTAAAGCGCTATACAAATACAGGCCATTTACCAATATTTACAAAATAATGATTAAAGCTGTCGACCACATCAGCAGTGTTTTCCATAATATTGCCATTGTCAATAAAATATTGAGGATAACTTTGTTGTCTAGAATTATTTTTAATGATACTGTTTAAAACATCCCATATTCCCTTCATATTATGTTTATTGTTGATCAATGTTTTACTATAATACTCCTTTCTACATACTCGTATGATATTGGTCAACTTATTTTTGTATTTTTCATATTTATTTTCATCATCTTTTGTTCTTTGTTTTAGGAATTCCCTATAGAGTGTATTTTTCTTTTTACATGCCTTTTGTAAACCCTTAGTGATCCATGGTCTGTCTGAATATTTGTGCTTTCTGTTGTATTTTATTGTTGGACAGTTTTTATTGTACATTTCCATGAATATTCTTAAAAATATGCCATAAGCAATATCAGTTTCTTCCAGTCCTGATTTAATCGATCGTTCTTAAGTGCATTCACAGTGTCTTCTGTCCTTACACGTCTGTATCTCAGTTGTTCCACATGCTGATTTTTCTTGTAGTTAGTGTCATAAACTGCAAAAACTGGTAGGTGATCACTGATGTCATTTATTAATAATCTGCTCACAATGTTGTTTTCCATATTGTTAGTGAAAACATTGTCAAGTAAGGTGTTCTATATATACAGCTAATTATTACATTTTTCTCTTTTTCCTTATAAATTTCAATTGTTATACATTCTAATAAATTATCCATCGCAGTTGTCATACTTTCCACCAGCTTGTAATTTATCCACATACACAGCTACTCCCCCTCCACTTTTTTTCCTTCTATTTACACAATTCACATCATATCCCACCAGTCCAAAGTGCAGTCCTTTCTCAGCATTGATCCATGTTTCAGAAATGGCAATATTTCCAAATGGATTTATCAACTCATTTAGATATTCCTTTTTATTTTTGAAGTTGGCATACAGACTTCTACTATTAAAATGGATTATTGATAATTTGTTTTCCATGTTGATGGTGTGTTTAAACTCATCTACCATCACTCTCTCTACCACTTGCATGTTTTCATTCTCATATGTCCCCCACTCATTCACACACATGCATTCTGCTTGCTTCTACTGAGTTTCATTTTGTCTCTGCAGCGCATACCTCCACCTCTACAGGCTTTCTTCATCTGCTCCTCATCTGGAGGATAGATACCATAGATACCTCTGCCTGACCTTATCTGTCAGTCCACCTTGAACTCATCTGTCATCTCCCACCACACACCTCACCACTGTCTTGCTGTTCTTGTACATGTCCTTACATACTTTTCTGCCACTCCTGACTTCCTCATATAACACCACAGTTCCTCTCTTGGAACTCTATCATATACTTTCTCTAAATCCACAAAAACATAGTGAAGCTCCTTCTGACCCTCTCTTTACTTCTCCATCAACACTCTCAAAGCAAACTGTAGTGCTCTTTCTCAGCAAACTGCTGGTCGTTGATTGTTACCTATCTTCTTAACATAGCTTTGACAAGTCTTTCCCATACCTTCATGATATGACTCACCTGCTTTTTACTTCTGTAGTTACTATATCTCTGCACATTATTGTTGTTCTTGAAAACTGGTATCAGTACACATATTCTCCATTCTTCAGGCAAGTCTGCTGGCAACTGCAATCTTTCTGTCAATACAAGTTATTTTCTCCTTCTTTAATGTCCAGCCTCACATAAAATTTTAAACATTTTCCTTCGCCTTTGCCACCTCTCTCTTTGCTGTATGCCTAGCTTCCTATTACTCCTGTACTTCTGCATTCCACCACCAAGTCTTCTTGTCCTCTTTCCTATGTCCATGGGATACACATTCTTGGCAGTTACCACCTTCTTTCCTTCCACATCCCTCTCCTTAACACCATGCCTAACTAACATCTCATCATTACCCCTACTCTCTTCACTACATGTTCATTGAAGTCCGCTTCAATCACCACACTGAGGACACTCTCTACCACTTCATTCATCTTACTTCAGAATTCCTCTTTTTCTTCTATCTTACATCCAACCTTTAGAGCATATGCAGAACCTCTTGATAATTAGAATATTAGTAACAATAAAAAAAACAATAATGAGGTTATAACCACATTAAGATATATATACATACACACACAATATGTCATCTCTGAGAATACAAAGATGTAACTTTTAGTATACTGTAATATTTGCAAACAATCAAATGTATGCTGCTGGCTCATTGCTGCAATTACAATTATAATATGTAAATCCCTTAAGAACATTTAAGTATAACCAGTCTTGATTCATAGCAGGGAATCTGTGTGTATCCATGTGTAAGTCTCACTTACATTCCCCATAGCTGTGTTAATCATCCTCTCTGCCACTCACTCTCAAGGTCTTAGTGGCCCTCTGTTGAACACTGCAATCCACAATTCAAATAGAACCAGAAATTGGTGTTTTAAGCAGCTCAGTGAATCAGTGAATGTAGTCTGCAAAAGGGCACTCTGATTATAGAAGGGTAGATCATTACTTTTCTAATCCTACTGAAAATTACTTTATAGGTTAAAATTAATATTCTAGTCATAAGAGTACTACCATTTAGCAACAGCATTGCAACATTAATTGCGAGAAGATGAATGTGCTAAAAATAGTGTATTTGTTGAACATGTTAGTTATAATAATAGTAATAATAATAATAATGTATACTTTATTGATCCCCGTGGGGAAATCCCTCTCTGCATTTAACCCATTCACTTTGTGAAGCAGAGTGAATTTACTGCAGTAAGCAGTAAATTAAGTAAATGGTGTTTGCTAGAACATGATATCTTCATGTGCAATTGCAGGGACAAGGTAAAAAACTTGGGCGTGTGGTTCGACATGGTGCTCTCTTTCGAGTCTCATGTAAAAGAGATAACAAAGATCGCCTTTTATCATTTGAGGAACATAACCAGAATCAGGCAAGTTTTGTCAAGCGACACTGTAGAGGTTCTTCTCCATGCATTTGTGTCTTCACGTCTAATGATCTTCTTTCTGGGCTACCAAAGAAAAGTTTTAGAGGTCTACAGATGATGCAAAATGCAGCTGCTCGCATTTTAACAAGAACTGGGAAATTTGAGCACATTAGCCCTGTACTGAACTTTCTTCATTGGCTATCTTGTCAGGTTCGAGCAGATTTTAAGGTCCTGCTGCTCACCAAGGCTTTAAACGGATTGGCACCTTCATACCTCTCTGACCTTTTACACCTTTATGTTCCATCCCGTGTTCTCCGATCTCAGGACTCTGGCCTTCTAAAGGTTCCTAGAGCCAGAAAAAAGACAATTGGAGAGCGTGCTTTTTCTTTTCGTGCCCCGTTTCTGTGGAACAACCTCCCTCAAGATATTAGGCAGGCTCTGTGGAGGTTTTTAAAACTAAGTTGAAGACACATTTGTTCACCCTATCCTACATGTCTTAATTCTATGGCTTTTAGTTTTTAAATTTTTACTGTTTTTAACTTGTATTTGTCTTTTACCTGTATTGATATGTATCACTTTTATTTTATTTATCTCTTTAGTTTCAAATAGTTGTACAACACTTTGTTTGAAAGCACTTTATAAAGAATAGAATAGAATAGAATAGAATTCAACTTTGTCATTGCACATGCACAGGTACAGGGCAACGAAATGCAGTTTGCATCCATCCAGAAGTGCTTTAGTGATATAGATATATTACAATATATATTAGCAATAATATAGATATGTGAGTATATTACAGAAATGGGTCTATTATGGTATGTTATAATGTACACGGTATGAAGTATGTTGTGAATATTCTATAACTATAAGTATGTACAGGCTGTAGTGAGTACAAGCTATGTACAGGCTATGAACAGGATATAAATATGAAAAACTATACAGAATATGAAATAAATAACTTTACAGAATCTGAGATATACAGCTATACAGAAATGGGAACTATGCAAGTTGTAAACAGTTGTAGGATTAAAGATTATCGAATGTACAGAATGATTATTTACACAGAGCTATACAGTAGTGCAGTTAAGATAAGTGAGGGTGTAGATAGTTTCTACAGAGGCTATATAAAGTGCTAGTGGTTGTGAGTGGTGGTTCAGTCCATGTTATTATTGTGTGTTTGAGGGTACAGTTGTCCATTGTGGGTGTGTGTATGTTCAGTCCATGAGTTTAACGTGGGTCAGATGTCAGGAGGCAGAGTTCAGGAGTCTGACAGCTGTGGGGAAGAAGCTGTTCCGGTACCTGGTGGTCTTAGTCCGGAGGCTCCTGTGGCGCCTCCCAGAGGGCAGGAGGGTGAAGAGTCCATGTGATGGGTGACTGGGGTCTTTGATGATTTTCCCAGCCCTTTTCAGACACCGCTTCCTGTAGATGTCTTTTATGGCAGGAAGTGGTGCTCCGGCGATGCGCTGGGCAGTTTTCACGACCCTCTGCAACGCCTTCCGGTCCGAGGCAGAGCAGTTCCCATACCAGACTGTTATACAGTTGGTCAGGATGCTCTCGATGGTGCAACGATAGAAGTTCACCAGGATGTCTGAGGACAGGTGGTTCTTCCTCAGAGTCCTCAAGAAGAAGAGGCGCTGGTGAGCCTTCTTGACCAGCTTGGAGCAGTTGGTCGTCCAGGTGAGATCCTCGGAGATGTGGACTCCCAGGAACTTGAAGCTGCTCACACGCTCCACAGCCGTCCCCTTAATGTGGATGGGTGGATGTGGGTCAGCATTCCTCCTGTAGTCCACGATGAGCTCCTTGGTCTTCTCGGTGTTAAGCAGCAGGTTGTTTCTGTCGCACCACTCAGCCAGACGATCCACCTCCTCCCTGTAGGCGGCCTCATCGTTGTCACTGATGAGGCCAATCACCGTGGTGTCATCTGCAAACTTAATGATGGTGTTGGAACCATCAGCAGGTCTGCAGTCGTGGGTGAAGAGGGAGTAGAGGAAAGGGCTCATCACACAGCCTTGTGGTACACCGGTGTTCATCGTGATTGTAGATGAGCAGCGGTTATCCAGCCGGACATGTTGGGGGCGGTTGGTCAGGAAGTCCAGTAACCATTTGCAGATGAGGGAACTGATGCCCAGGTCTGTCAGTTTCCTGATGAGTTGTGAGGGGTGGATTGTATTGAATGCTGAACTGAAGTCTATAAACAGCATTCTGGCGTAGGTGTTGTTGTTGTCCAGGTGTGAGAGGACAGAGTGCAGTGCGATGGAGACTGCATCCTCTGTGCTCCTGTTCTGGCGGTATGCGAATTGGTGGGGGTCCAGGGTGGGGGGGAGACAGGATTTGAAGTGTGCTAGGACCAGCTGCTCTAAGCTCTAAATAAAGTTATTATCATTATTATATATTATGATGCCATCAGGTTGCACGGCAACCATCTACTTATGGGCTAAAACTGCCATTTTTTTGCCTTGTATTTTTTTAAATTTAAAACAGTTACAGTCACAAAACTTCATTAATGCATGACATATTATGAAGTCATCAGGTTACTACACTTGTCCTATCCAGAAGTTGTATCAAGAAGAATCATGGCCTGAAATATTTTCACCTACAGTTTTTTGTTAAACTTTTGTTAAACTTTAAAAGGTTAAAAAGACATTTTGCTCTGCAAATCGCCAAAACCTTTCCTAGCAAACATTCCTTTATTTCTTCTTTTCAATGTAATGGTAAATGGCCTGTATTTGTATAGCGCTTTTACTAGTCCCCCCTAGGGACCCCAAAGCACTTTACACACCCAGTCATCCACCCATTCACACACACATTCACACACTGGTGGAGGCAAGCTACAGTTGTAGCCACAGCCACCCTGGGGCAGACTGACAGAAGCGAGGCTGCCATATCGCGCCATCGGCCCTTCTGGCCAACACCAGTAGCCGGTAGGTGAAGTGTCTTGCCCAAGGACACAACGACCGAGACTGTCCGAGCCGGGGCTTGAACCGGCAACCTTCCGATTACAAGGCGAACTCCCAACTCTTGGGCCACGATCGCCCCGTAATCAGAACTAAAAACTAAAAATATAATTTTTGTACACAAACAGATTGGCTCATGGGGCCAAAATCAGATGGGGAGCTTATAGCTCCTATTGGTACAACTTTAATTTTTCATTCATTGTTTGCGGGGTTATTACTACAGCTTAATAGTTGCTTTATTCCCTGTGGTGTTATCTTGGTTTTTTTTTTTTCATTGGAACATCCAAAACCAGGATAAAGTGTCATGATTCGGCTGTGTGGCAGGCAAGAATGGGACCCAAACGTAAACTCACGGGGACACGGGGGATAAACTCAAAAAGCACAGCTTTATTGCTGGAAAAACAGGTCACAAGTTATAGAAAACTAAACTGGGAAAAACTAAATATAAAGCTCACCAGGAAACACAGGGAGAATCACACACAGCATGAGGGAGATCGCGTCACAGAACTGAGGGAGATGCGGACCTAAATACACAGAGGGTTAACGAGGGAAGTGGGAGCACATGGGGAACACAGCTGACACAGATAATCGTAACGAGACAGGGCAGGAGTGACGCATACTGACGAGAGACTGTCAAAGTAAAACAGGAAGTACACAGAGGTTCAGACAGGAGGAGAGAGAGAGCACCGACATAACGGGCTGGGGAAAACATTGAATGAAACACAAGGAGGGGAGGGCTCACAGATACACAGAGGGGCACACAGGGGGTAAACTTAACAGAGCAACCCAGGAACCATGGCTTAAATAAAGAACAAAATACAAAAATACATGAAAACTAAGAATGCTGGGCCAACATGGTCCAGGATCATGACATCACCCCCCCCCCCCCCCCCCCCCCAAGGGCTGGCTCCCAACAGCCCAAACCCGAGAACCAAAAAACAAGAAAAACCGAAAATAACCCACCCAGGGTGGGAGGCAGGGGACCAGGACGGAGGGAATGAAACCAAACAAAACACAAGGAGCATGAGACCAAAACCGAGCCCAGAAACATACAAAAACAGTTCAAAACAAAAGATGCTGGAGTCCAGGGAAGCAGTGTCCATAGAGAACAGAAGGTCGACCCGGGGGGCGACAGCACAAAAGTTCAGTTCGGTTGTTCCAGAGGCCGGCCGCGTGGAAGACTGCGGCGGCTCTCAAGCGTCAGGCGTACTGGTCGAGGCTTGGTGGGCACAGGACCAGATGAGGCTGGACCAGACGGCAGACGGCAACCTTTTAAAGTTTAACAAAAGTTTAACAAAAAACTGTAGGTTAAAATATTTCAGGCCATGATTCTTCTCAATTACAAGATAATTCTGGTTTCATGTCTGTCCAAAGATATGAAGAATTTCTTTCAGACCTTAAACCAAGGAAAGAATTTGCAATCATCTTCTTTAGCTACTTTGTTTGATCTCCCATGCATTCTGGTGTTGCTGAGCTGGTCAGTAAATACATTTTGTTTTTAAAAATGTACCAGATTGTTAATTTGGCCACTCTTAAAGTTTTTGCTAGGTCTCTGAAATGCTTATTTTGTTCTTTTCAGCCTAATTATGCCATCCTTTATTTGTAGCTCCATCTCTCAGGAAAGCTATGGACTTCAAGTTCATCTGCTTAGTTTTTCAACAAATAATGAAGAAATAAACCTCACAGAGCAACCCAGGAACCATGGCTTAAATAAAGAACAAAATAACATGACGGACCTAATTACATGATGAATTGGACAACTGTCAGCCAGTTGTCCAATTCCTTTGAAAATGGAGATCTTAGTACAAAAATGACTTGAATTCCTAGACAGTGAATACAATATGTTTACCAAACTGTTGAATTAAAGCTGAACATTTGCGCCTCGAGACAGCGCAAATGTTTTATTTAATTTAAAATCCACTGTGCTGGTGTTAAAATTATAAAATGTGCCATTAACCAAAAACCTATGGTCCTGACTGTTTTTAATTTATGTGAATTAAACTTTGCGCTTGCTCTTGCAGTGTAATAAGATTATTCTAAGCGAAAACATCAACTAACATACTTTCTGTTTAAAAACAAAAACAATGAGTTACATGTGGAATGGTTGGGTTTTTTACCTAATATAAGTTAAAATAAGTTCTTCATCTTAAGCAAATGGCAATGTTCATGCAGTTCTTTGCTTAATAAGAATTGATCTTGGCTTGTTTAATCACTGTATTTAAAACAAATGGCAGATCATTGATTTCTAATCTTCTTTGTTTATTTTTTAGGTCCATGGTAAAGGCATAGAAAGCCAGTCCATTGAATATCTGTTTCACTGATTGGTTCTTTGAATTTCCAACTTCACTGCTGGAGAACATATTTTTGTCATTTATTTTTGAAGCACAAACTGATTAAGCAAATTGTGAGAGAAAGTCAATTTCACACCACATTCATGTGCAAACACCAGAAAAAAATCTTTTTATTAGCAGTGACTCTCATATAAAGACTACAGTATAAAGTTGGCAAGTTCACAAATATAGCTGTGTTTTACACACAACTTGTATACTTTAAAGCCCATGGAGACCATGCTTTTCGGTTGATAATTCATTGCCACACTTCTATAGACTAAAGAGGCTCTTCTTTCAAGCTTATCAACTATAATTGTGTGCAGGAAAGGACCTTTAAAATGTCGAATGATTTTATTTATGTGTGTTTATGTGAGTGAATGAGAGAAATAGAGAGGCACAGGGAGAAACTGATAAAGAGTCAGTGGAAGAGCATGTGTGTGTGTTCATGTTGGACATAATTAACTGGATGGTGCTGAGAGAAAGATGAGGGCAGGGCAGCTTTAAAGCTTTGTCAGACCATACTGACCTTGGTAACAAAGGCTTTTTGCCCAAAGTTATTAACAATAATTGGACCTAATTACATGATGAATAAAACGAGGAGGAAATTGCGGAGGAGTGTTCTATTGAACAGTCGTTACAAAGACTAGAAAATAGCACAATAACAGGTCGAGTAGAACCAGTACTCACTATTCCTGCTTTTGTGCATTTGTGCATGTTTGGAAGTGTGCCTGGCCCACGTGCTCTTATACCTGATGTTTTTGAAAAATAAAGAAATGATTTTAAGCACACCAGGTCACAGATTTCTCTGCTTCAGATTTATTTAATACTAAACACTTTGGAGTTCCATGGCTTTGCATCTTTATAATGAATTTTTAGTTGTATCAGGCAGTACAGAGTGATTTTTATTCAACAAAGACTCAAACCCATTGTACCCATTTAGACAGTTAGTGTGTCAGGTCAGTGCTTATTTCCAATGAAGAAAGCCAAACAAGCTGTTTCTCATATATCTCACAATATGTCCTAAAATTATGTTAATAGTAAAATCGCCACTTTTTTTTATTATTACTGCATGACCAAATCTTTGTAAAGCAGAAAGATACTTAGAGAAATTAGCAAGAAGGAAACAACAAGGAGGAAAGGTTTGTTTGACGAGCCAAGCACAGTTGAAGGTGTGTAAGATTACCTCTAGAATATCAAAGAGTCCCTGCATCAGAAAGGGTTAGGCCTGCCGTCATTAAGCATGCTCTCTTAATGATGAGACTCTCACTCTTGCACTGATGAGGGAAGAAGACAAACCAGCAGCTAGCCAAATGGAGTCAATTTTTGCATGGCAGGTATGTACATGTATGTGTACTATCTTATGTTTGCATACATGCATATTTGTGTGTATGAATTTTTGTGTAGTTGTTCCTAAGGGAGAGACAGAACCTTCAGCTACTTCATGTAAGGAATATTTTATTCAGGCTAATTTGACTGCATTTTAAATCTTTTCAACACATCCCCATCAGTCAAATAACCTAAGAAGAGAGACAGACACGATACTAACAACATGAATTTAGACAGGGAAGCAACTGAAGGGCGGACATATTGACAGGCCACAAGCACAATTGAATCAAATTAGTCCACAGTGTATTCATTTAGTCCAATTAGTTCCAAGACTAATGCTATAAAGGGAAATTGCCAATATTCTGCTCACCTCCACTGCACCTTACACATTTTTAAGGTGAGCTTAAGGTCAAAGTCAAATGTAAAAACATCCTAGGTGTAACAACAAATAATTGATTAAACAATTTAAAATATAGTTCAAGCCATTATTAAATTTATTGGGTTTGAGTCATACCAAATGCCGCTGACAAGCACAGTGTTTTACTGTGCCCAGATAGCTTGTCATTCCAGGTGCTTAAAAAAAAACAATCCCCTCTTGCCCCTGTGGAGCCACACACCTAGCTTGGGAGTCAATGCAATGAGTGCTCCAATTACCACTGGGACCACTGTTGCCTTCACCATCCACATCTTCTCAAGCTCTTCTCTGAGCCCTTGGTACTTCTTCAGCGTCTCAAGTTCCTTCTTCCTGATGTTGCTGTCATTCAGTATTGCTACATCAGTCACTACGGCTTTCATCTTCCGCTTGTCTACCACCACTATATCTGGTTGGGTAGCCACCACCATTTTGTCCGTTTGTATCTTGAAGTTCCACGGGCTCCTAGCTCAGTCATTCTCCACCACCCTAGGGGATGTCTCCCATTTTGACCTTGGGGCTTCCAGGCCATACTTGTCAGAGATGTTCCTGTATACTATGCCAGCCACTTGGTTATGACGTTCCATGTATGCCCTCCCTGCTAGCATCTTGCACCCTGCTGTTATGTGCTGGATTGTCTCAGGGGCATCTTTACACTATTCTATTCTATTCTATTCTATTCTACACAGCCTGCACCTGGGATCTTGCCTGGTGTGGTAGACCAGGCAAGACCTGGTGTGGAGCTTCCTTGTCATTATGTCAGTGGCTTCTATCTCCTCCTTTGGCCAGCTTATTATCCCGGCTGGGTACCTGATCACGGGCAGGGCGTAGGTGTTGATAGCCCAGATCTTGTTCTTACCTTCCAGCTGACTCCTCAGGACTTGCCTGACCCTCTGCAGGTACTTGTTGGTTGCAGCTTTCCTAGCAACCTCTTCATGGTTCCCATTTGCCGGTGGGGTCCTCAGGTACTTGTAGCTGTCCTCAATGTCTGCAATGTTGCCTTCTGGTAGTTTGATCCCCTCAGTTCTGACTACCTTTCTTCTCTTTGTTACCATCCGACTACACTTCTGCAGTCCTAACAACATTCCGATGTCATTGCTGTACATTCTGGTGGTGTGGATCAGTGAATCAATGTCTCATTCACTCTTGGCATACAGCTTGATGTCATCCATGTACAGGAGGTGGCTGACAACTGCTCCATTCCGTAGCCAGTATCCATAGCCAGTCTTGTTGATCTCACTGAGGGGGTTCAGGCCTATGCAGAACAGCAGTGGGAAAAGAGCATGTCCTTGGTAGATCCTGCACTTGATGGTGACTTGGGCTATTTGAATGAAGTTTGCCAATAAACTGTGTATGCCACATCCCCATTGAGTTCCTGATGAAGGCTCGTAGGGTCCTGTTTATCTTGTACAGTTCTAGGCATTCTAGGATCCAGGTGTGTGTCGAGTCATAGGCCTTCTTGTAATCGATCCAGGCAGTGCACAGGTTGGTCACCCTAGTCTTGCAGTCTCAGGCGACTGCTCTGTTAACCAGTAGCTGGTGTTTTGCGCCTCATGTGTTGACCCATGTATATCTTAGCCGCTGTGATGCCTGACAGAAGCTTCCATGTGGTACAGAGGCAGGTTATTGGCCGGTAGTTGGATGTGACCAGGCCCCTCTGGGGGTCTTTGAGGATCAGGACTGTGGCAGTTCACCACTTACCTTTGTACCATTTCAAGTTATTCATTGGACTTGAACGACTTGAATTGAAATAAATAACTGGAAAAATTGGTGTGTTCTAAATTTTTTGACCTGTAGTGTATATGCACTACAGGTACATAGACACATACTCACCTACATATATCTACAGTACATACATACACAATTACACTCACAAAAGAAAGACATTATAAAAAGCAGCACTAAAACATAATTGAATGCACATTATCCATATGTGCACATATGCAGAGTAAATATGTCCAAATATCTGTCTGCAGCGATGCGTCTTGGCTTTTTTTGGATCCATCCAGTGTAAACTGAGTCCAGACGAGGAAGTCGACCTCCCACAATCCCTTGTGCTGTTTTCTTCAGGCAGCCCAAGTTCTTTCTGTTTTGTGTTGTGCAGCTGCCGTACTAAGCCAGAGGATGCTTTCTATTGTGGCTTTGTAGAAGTTCACAAGCAGCTCTTCTTTCTGAGGAAGAAGGAAGAAGAGCCTTTGTTGGGCTTTCTTCACCAGGTGTGATGTGTTCAGGGACCAGGTCAGGCCAGATGTTATGTGGAGACCCATTAACTTAATGTTGTTCACATGCTTTACTGTCTCTCTGTGCATGAGGAGAGAAGTGTGTTCTGTCTTCCGGGACCTCCTGCTATCCAGAATTACCTCCTTTGTCTTGCCTGTGTTCAGGATGAGGTTGTTGTCTAACCACCATTGTGCCAGGTGTTGGATCTCGTCTCTGTAGTGAGTGTCATCATTGTCCGATATGAGACCCACTACAGTGGTATCATCTGCAAACTTCACAATTGTGTTAGTAAAGTGAATGGCAGAGCAGTCGTGAGTACAGAGTCCTGCCTGACACCTTATCTGGTCTTGCAGCTTTGTTGGTGCTAATCCTCCTCAAGGTGGAACTCATTTGGTGTAGCTGCAGGACGAGAGGCTCGTGCTGCTCCTCCAGCCAGAAGAGTTCTACAGCCTCTACTGCTGACTGAGCCTTTTTTCAGTTCCTTCCAAGTCCTGCTATAAGCCAGTATGTAACCTAACTGGTAGGCAGCACCTTGAGCTTTGAGCAGGGACTGCACTGTATTCTCCATCCAAGGTTTCCGATTTGAGAATATATAGTTCTCCAATAACATGTTTCTGTATCTTCACTTGAAAAATTAACTTAAACAAGAAAGACATGGTGATAAAAAAAATGGCTACTGTGTACTGAGTCTAGAAGCATCCAGATGTGATACTTCCTAAATCTGTTTTCCTTGAAGTCCATAAGGACAGCTCTGTCTGAGTAAGCATGTCCACCACCTGTTACTTGCAAAGGCACAAACGGGGCTATATTACATGTATAGTCCAGACAAAGAAACAAGTATTTCCACATAAGTGAGATGGAAAAAGTAACATCTTTAAGTTAAAGAAAGATCTTGGTTGATTTCTTATGGTGAAGCAATAATTAAGAGCTGAAAGCCTCAACATTTCTTCTATGAACAGTCAGTAACACCTACACAGAATTGTCCCTAACTTTAAAACATGCTTAACCCTTTCACACATAGTTGTCACTACAGTGGACAGCTACTCAAAGGCTGTTTTCTTGTATTTGTGTCATTGTTGATGGTATACTTGCACATAAACCACTACATTGCACACTGATGTGTCACTCCATACCCTGCCACCCACTGGCCGTTTGATCTTAGTATAGATGTGTGATGTGTTTCATTGTAATTATTGGTATTTAACTCTGTCATGCATGAATTATGACAACTTCAATCAGGATTTTTATTAACTATTTTATTTAATCTTTTTATGCCTAAAGATGAATAAAAATACTTAAGAAAAAATCCTGATTGAGGTTGTCATAATTCATGCATGAAAGGGTTAATTTACCTGAATAATCCGAGTCCAATTGACATCTGTGCACGCTAGCACATATTTGCAGCTGCTAAAAGGTTGTTTTACAGAAAGGGCTGTGCATACATGAAATTTCCCAAGACTGATTGTTGCTGGGGCTAGCTTTTCTTAATCTATAAACAAAAGGTAAAAGTGGCCTCAATGGGTGGTAGAGGGCAGCCAATGATTTTTTTAGGTGATCTTAATTACCCTCCGCGCAGCCTTCCTGATCTAAATTTTGACTTCTGGTGGAGTACAGTCATGTGTGCAAGGGCATACACTACGGGGCTGTGAGCGTAGCCCGAATCAGTGCTGAGTGAGTTATTTAGGCCGGTTGGTTAGGAAGTCTTTGATCCAGGAGCGGGTGGCAGGGAGGGATCTGAAGGTGGTCCAATTTGATGGTGAGGATGTCTGGGATTATGGTGTTGAATGCTGAGCCATAGTCCACAAAGAGCATTCTCACATAGCTTTTCCTGTTCTCCAGATGGCTCACCTCTCTGTGAAGGGTGATGGTGATGGCATCCTCTGTGGACTGATTTGCTCTGTAAGCGAACTGGTGGGGGTTGAGGGAGGGGGGTTAGACAGTCTAGTCTCTGATGTCCTGAGAGACTATACACTCGAGGGAGTTCAGGGACGCGGGGGCAGGGGAGGGGTGGCCTCAAACCAAGCAAAGAAGGTGTTGAGCTCCTCTGCGAGTTTGAGGCTGCTGTCAGGGGTTGGGGGAGTACATATTTCAAACATACCTTATTCTCCCTGCACTGTCTGTGTCACTTGCTGTTCCCGACAATGACCCATGGAGCACCTAGAGGTCCCGCAATCTCAGGTGGGTTATTATCAATCCAATCTGAAGTTAAGTCTGGATTCAGGCTGAGGCTGATGTCTATTAGTTCCTGACGACTAATAGTGATCAGTGCGTTGCAGGAAGACACAACGAAAAGACACAGAAATACAAAAGGTGCGCAGTCGTTCGTTCGGAGCACTGTGCTGCTGCATATGTCCGTACACGCTGCCATCTTGCTTGAGTACAAGAACAGGGGAACGGTTTACAGGGTTAGGGCAGTGTAAACATGAAGTCAGTCCTGTAAAGGGTACTCGGGAATGAGCACCTTGTGGCCAGTCCTTAGTCCTTAGGACCCGGCCGGTCACAATGCAAAGAGGACACATGGGCCAGGTCCTCCTGTTGGTCCACCACCCGCAGGAGGCACCGTAGCGGTTGGATAGGGGTTTTGAATATATACGGCATCCGTACTACGGGTGCCCCACAGGGAACAGTTCTGGCTCTGTTCCTCTTCACCATCTACACTGCTAATTTCTCCCACAACTCCACCCAGTGCTTCCTGCAGAAGTTCTCTGATGACTCTGCAGTAGTTGGCCTCATTACTGATGGGGATGATAGGGAGTACAGAGAACTGACCCAAGACTTTGTGGACTGGTGTCAGCAGAATTGGAACCCTGGAAAAACCAAGGAGCTGGTGATAGACTTCCACAGACACAAACATCCCCCGGCAGCATCTCTGCCGGGGACAGGAAGAGACTGAACAGAGGGCCAGCCCTGTTCTAGGATGGCCTCTGGACCCAGTGAAGGTGGTGAGTGACAGGAGAATGGTGGCTTCGCTGTCATCTCTGTTGGACAACATCTCCCACCCTATACAGGAGACTCTGACAGCACTGAGCAGCTCCTTCAGTGGCTGCGGCACCCACAATGTGGGACGGAGAGATTCCGCAGGTCTTTCCTTCCTACTGCTGTCAGACTCCACAACAAAGACTTTGCAGCTGACCAAACACACACATCCACACATGTGCATTAATACTAAGTGTAATTTTTTTCTGACAACGTAGTATTTTATTCTATTGCATGTAGTATTTATAGTATTTTATTCTACTATATGTAGTATCTTATTCTCATTATCTAATGTTATTCCATTTTTTTTCTAAATTTTTGCTACTGTAACTTTGCACTGTCCACTTTCTGCTGTGACACAACAAATTTCCCACGTGTGGGACTAATAAAGGTTTATTTTTTCTCTCTTTATCAAATTAATTACGTACTTTTTTTGTGTTGACATTTACTCAAGTGTAAAACATAGCATTTAAAATACACTGGCATGTTCTCAAAACTACAAAGTAATACAGTGATATTTTTCTATTAAATAACAATACTTTTACCTTTTTTTCTCCATGGGAATTACCCTGAAACAATGTGATGATGTTAGTTGAATAGTTTTCATTGCTTCATTGTAAATGTACATATTAAATGTAACTGCATTAAAATAGTAACAATTTATTTTAATATTGTGAGCATGCTGCTGGTTTTCATACTAACACAAAAATCACTAGTAAGCCTCCAGCCAGAGGAGGGACTATTTAGTTTGGCAGGTTTTGACTCTAAGCATTCTAGTACGTATTCACCATTGTACATAGAGGTGGACGTGACATTTTGGCTGTTTTGTTTCCTGAACTCCCAGGAGTGGTGATAAAGCAATCCATGTATGACAGCACTGTAGACTAATTGGACCACAGCTGATCTACAGCTGGGCTACAACTGTCACTCAGTGCTGTACCAGGGAAAGCCCTGTGCCACATTTTTGGCTTGCGTGAAGATATGAGCTTTACTGGACATAGTAAAATTTTCACTTTCCTGTTGGCTTTTTTCCCCTGTATTACCCACTTAATGTACTAAACTTGTTCATCTTTATTAACATATCAGTAAATTCTTGCGTCTTCTCTTCTTAATAAGCTGAAAGTGCAGCTGTGAGGAGGAGAAAATTTAAGTTTAATTTTGCAGTGACAGTAACTCTTACTTTAGTGCAGTTCCAGGGGCCACAACTTTTAAATGCAGATTCTCAGTGTCATGGATTTGGTGGAATACCTGTATTGGTTTGCTCTGAAATGTGTTTATTACATCACTTCAGTTCCACAGCAACCACACAGATGTCAACCAGCTGGAATGCTGACTTTGTTAGCTGTTTCTTTGCACCATCTGCAATTTGAGCATAGTACTTTAGTAAATCATATGATAATATGCTGGGGCTACTTGTTGTGGTGGCTGTGCTGTGAATTATGACCAGCTATCACTCAGTGTTCTTCCGAATCACACAAATGACACTTATCAGATGTTCTCATGCCAAATATCTTATTTTTCACACTGTGAAAGTGCCAGAGTGCCAAACAAGCTACACTGTAAGCACATAGCTGGACTCTTGAAAGATTGCCAAAGCAACTAAATTGATACTCAAATTCAGAGACCCGAGAAAGTATCCACAGCAGGAGAGTCTGTAACAGGTTAGATTAATCAAGCTCACCACTGTCTCCTGATCTCATTAAAAGAACATTATTTGCCAGAGATTAATGGGAACCTAAGCTGTGTTTTCTTACTGTTGAGTGTAAGATAGTGATTATTAAAAAAGGTGGGAATAAACCTTCCCTTGAAAAATAGCATATAACATATAACAGTGGCACAGACTTGTTGTGAACTAGGCTGCAGATAGAGAGGGTAAGAAGTTGCCAGTGATTGCTGATTGTCTGTGTACTCAGAGAGATTGCAAATATTGCAGGTTTTTATACATATCTGCCCAGTGTCGCCTATGTTGTTATTTTGGTGGCTTGATGTAGGGTTATTTGCAGCTTTCATTTTTCAGCCTTGGCTTTCCCTCTAAAAGCAGTGCTTTTGTGTAAAGGTGTGTGTGATGGTGTGTGATGTTTTGCGTTTTTGTGATTGTTCCAATGTGCCTCGTTGTATGTGTGCAAGTGTATCCGTCACCATGATTGATACTATATGTAAAACTAAAACTGGCCCCGCCTGAACACTGTAATAAATTGCAATTGATGACAACATACCCAGAGACAGCAGGATGTGCCCTAATACCAATAAATCCATCTTTCTGATGTACTCTGTCAATTTACTCTCATTTCTTCCCGCCAAGGCATTATCGCCAAGTAACACAAGAGTAGCTTTATCCTGCATCACAGAAAAAGAGAGAAAATTCCAAGAGTGAAAATGAGAGAGAATCTCGGAAAAAGAAAGAAGCAGAAACTGCTGATCACGTATCACAAAGAGAGCCCATTGAAACTCATAGTGTTCATTTTTCACTTCAATTCCCATTGCTATTTCCAAAAAGGATGCAACAAAAAAATCATTTGCAGATCGAATTTTGTTTGTTTAATAGGAGTCAGTAGAAAGGCTGCTATAATGGATACACAAATATGGTATATTTCAACAGTCACAACACAAATGCATATGGTAAAGGGTTAGGGGCTTTTTGCTAAAATGTAGAGTGTTTTCAGACATCTAATTTTGAATTGAATTTATTGCATGTGAGTTCAGGCGATTCATTTTTTAAAACCTATTTTATGTCTAAACACAAGTTTGAACTGATACTGTTGGCTTGTGGCTTTCTTAAGTCTTATTGTGTCAGTATGCATAAAGAATACTGTTTTACCTGATCTGGTTGTGTGCTCAGCATTCTTTATCTGCCTTTCTCTTTCATCCAGTGGCTCATCTTAACTGACAGCCCACTGAGTGTCATTTGATGGCAAGCTTTATTCTGTCTAACTTCTTGCTGGGTTGCTCTTTTGTGTGCCAAATCTGTCAAAATTATATTGTGAGCATTGTACCTCCAGCCTACCCTAAAATCGTATTCACACAGTGCCTTATCTTCACTTAGGACTGCTTGAGTAGGTAAGGGCCTTGAGCAGAATACATTAAAGTGTGGAGATGCATGTTTTCATTATACACTAAGAACAACTAAAACTCTTTGGACTTACTTTGAACTTGTGGATATGAAGTTTTAAGGGACACGACTCGAGCATGTTCCAAAAAGTTTTTGTTGTGATTCAGACCCAAAGTTTTAATGACTTGACTGCTGCACAAGACTGCAGATTTATTAGCAACTGGCTGTCTGCGAACACAGAAAATGTTTTGTATGTAAACATGAAAGCCTCGATATCACATTACATGACACAGACGTGCTGAAACACACAGGTAAATGCAAAAGCAAAGCATTAAAGCTGAGACCCCTGCAAAGTCACTCAGACAAATCCAGATGACATCTTTAATATGCATACATGCTCATGTTAGAGAGAGAGAGAAGTGAGTAAAAAGCTTACATGCACACCCAAACACACAAGCACACGTAGACACATGCAGTGATCTGTTGTCCTTGTTGTTTTTTCTGCTTTGCCTTTCATGTTCAAAGCTTAGTGTGTGATTCCTGCTTCTCCACTGAGGATAGAGGGAGAGAGCATAATCTGTGTGACGCTGTAGAGGTGAAGAAAGAGAAAAAGAGGTGGCAGAACGAATGAAACGCAAGGGAGAATGTATAATTGAGCAACCTTGGCAATCTCACATCCTCATAACACGATTAGGACTAACCTGGCATCTAAATATGGAAAAGGAATATGTTCCTGTAGGTTACCATTGCCACAGGCCTCCATATTTAACATGATAAAATTTCATAATATTTGTTGATTGCTTATTCCCTGTAGGTGGATGCAAGCAGGGTGTTTCTTCATCTGCTGCTCAGTCCTCTATAAATGTCTGTGAGTATGAAAATCAAGTCACATCTAAATGAAAAAACAGTCAGCCACAAAAAATACTCCATCCAAGATGAAAAACGAAATACAAAAATCTCCCAGCAGTTAAATATTAGCAGCATACTGATGAGAACAGTCAGGAGAGTCACCTCAGATTTTAGCCATCGAAATGACCATCGGCAGAAATGATAGGTCAGTAGAGCCCATATGTGTTTGTGTAACCATAATAAACAGAGTCAGCGTGAAGCAGAGATAATGCCCAACAGAAATTAACAGCAAATAGGCTCCAGATTCATCTTTCTGTTCCCATGAACACACACACAGACATTCGCTGTACCTCTGGCACAAGGCCAAGCTCAGTAGCAAAGGGCCAGAGTGACAGAAGAAGCAGTTGGCAGAATATCAGCAAATGACAGCACATGTAAGAGAGAACATTGGTACATGTGTATGTGTGCACATGGTGACGCACAATATGTGTGTATGTGTGTGTGTGTTGACAGAGACAGCTGGGCTTTAAACAGGACCAGGCTGTTGGATAAATCAAGGAGGCAGTGGGGTGGCCACCACCTCCCCTGTTACTCAGCAGAAAGGACCCCTATTCATGTCCTTAGGACACATCTTAATGTATGTGTGTGTGTGTGTGTGTGTGTGTGTGTGTGTGTGTGTGTGTGTGTGAGAGAGAGAGAGAGAGAGAGAGAGAGAGTGTGTATTTACCAGCCGGTGTTTATGGATCCTGCAGTGTATCTCAAAACTTGGTTTTGCAAAACCATCAACTGTTTCTTTTGCATTGTGTCATGAACATTATTATGAAAAATGTCTAGGAAAATATCTAGGGATTCAAATTTAGTGATTTTCATTCTTGTTGATGGAACTACTGAACTGTGATCACACCTCCAGTTATTACCTTGGTCTCTGGAGCGCAAAAGGTCATGGAATTATCTGGTTTTGAAGTTCTGAAGTCGAAAAGTTTTAAAATCTACACTCAAAAAAATCTCAAATAAGGCACTTGTTTGATTACTTAAGGTATAAAAATGCTTAACTTGTCACGGTTCTGGGTCAGTTCGACCCAGTATTATGTTTGTTGTTTTTTGGGTGCTATGATTATTATTATTATTATTATTATTATTATTAGAATTCCATGTTTCTGTTTATTCGTGTTTCAGGATTTGTGTCTCATGTTTAGCATTGAGTTCCATGTGTTATATTCTGTCTGTCTCTCAGTGTCGTGTCTGTGTCTTTGTGCAGTGTTTTCTTGTTTCCTGTTTTATTGTGAAGGTCTGCATCCCATGTGAGTGTGTTCAGTTTACCTCCCTTGTCTCGTTTCGTTAATTACTCCCAGCTGTGTCCCCCACCTGTGTGTAATCTCCCTGTCTTTCTCTGAGTGTATTTAAGTCGTGTCTTAGTCGCTGGTCTGTCTGTGTATCCACCATGCTTTATCTGTGTATTCTACCTGCTGTCAACTGTCATTTACCTCTGTCCATCCTCCTTCGTGTTCATGTCCTGGTTTGTGTTCAGTAGTTTAGTTGTTCTCAGTTTAGATAGTCTTCTGTCCCATTTGCCGTTTCTCTATTTGCATTTTGTGTTCAATAAATGACCTCACCTTCACGAGTGCCTGCGACTGGATCCTCCTTTAATATTTCCACACGGCTCATCTCACTCGGCGTGACAGTACGGACCAGCCACAAATGGATGCAGCGGCATTCGCCCCTCCCAAGGAGCTTCAGGAGGTCATAATTGACGCAGCCTCCAGGTTAGTGAACCTATGGCTGGAGCACGAGGGAGAGGGATCTCTCAGACCTGTGGAAGCGATGCTACAGCAACTCATTTCCGGTCACCCCTGGCTCTTGGACTCACTGCACACGCTCATTCAGGATTTTATACTCCACGAACTACACCTTCACCCACCCGCCGCTACCGCTCGCCTGCTCGCTTCATTGGAGGACGTGCCGTCCGAACTACTGGACGAAGAGTTACCCGGCCCGTCGGAGCCGTCTCCAAGGAGGAAGCGACGTTCACGTCGCCGGCACGGCACCCCACAGCAGGATCTCAGAATGTCAAAGCAACCGGCTGTGGTGAGTGAAAGGGACACTTTTGTTGATTCTTCTGACTCTGTGACTGTTTTTTCTGGGGCTATTTTTTTTGTGTTTCGACTGAAAATAACCATGATTTCTGTCTCACCCATGGCCATAGCTTCTACGACTGCCTTTTCTGAACCCACATTCCATGTTAATGACTGTGTCCACTCCGTTGTCTCCAAGCCTAGAGTTACTATGACTAGGATTAAAAATTTAGGGAATGAGAATGTTTGGGAAGCTCTTTCACATGCACCGGTTCTTTCAGGGAGAACAGTAAACCTCACAGAAACAGTTTTCTCTGACCTTATTGTCCCATCCTCACTTCCACCCCAGTCAAACGTCAGGTCTGTAACGCTGCCCGCAGTTCAGTCAGCCGCCCGGCTGCCCGCAGTTCAGTCAGCCACTCCATGACCTGTTACACCTCCACTACAATCATCTCTGCTACCTGTAGGTCAGTCTGTAGCCACTTCGCTACCTATAGCTCAGTTGCCACTAGCTCAGCTGTCTGCCCACTCATTCATTCAGCCACCATCCTCACCGTCGCATTCCAAGCAGGGAACACACTTCACCACAACATCTGCTGGTTCTCTTAAGCTGGCCATCTCAGAGACAGTTACTCCCTCTAGGGCCTCCCCAGAGGCTGGGTGTCAGTCACCAGCCAACTCTGGACCCCTAGAGGTCAAGACGCCAGCGCCAGCAGCTTCACCGGAGAACTCACCTGAACAGTCTCAGCTGTCAGCACCCACTGAGAGTTCAAGTGAGCTCACCCATCCGCCCCCGTCCTCTGCTGGGTGTGTTGGGGAACACTTTCAGCCTTTTGAGGACTGCATCCCACTGTTGCTGCCTGAGCCAAGCCAATGTGTCGCTCAGCTCCAGCCAGTGTCCACACTGCCAGAGGTCTCCGTACCTGCTGCTTCAGTTCCTGTCTCCACTGGAGGGTCAGAAGGACCCGTTCAGCCGCCTATCTCCGCTGGAGGGCCCGAGGGGCCCAGGCAGCCTTCTTTTGTTTCTGCTGGGGGTTCAGGAGAACCCAGCCAGCATTATGCCATGTCAGCTGGAGGGCCCGCGGAGCCCGTCCAGCCTCAAGCCAAGTTAGCTGGAGGTTCCGAGTCGCCAGTCCAGCCTCAAGCCAAGTTAGCTGGAGGGTCCGAGGAGCCCGTCCCGCCTCATGCCACGTCTGCTGGAGGGTCCGAGGAGCCCGTCCCGCCTCATTCCTCGTCAGCTGGTGGGTCCGAGGAGCCCATCCAGCACATTCCCCATGTCTGCTCACGGTTCTGGGGAGTCCATTCAGCCACCACCTGCTCCACCACCTACGACTTCCACACAGTCACCTGCAGCATCACCACCTGCAGCATGACCGCCTAGTTCCGCAGCCGCCACGCAGCCGTCAGGTTCCGCAGCCGCCACGCTGCCTCTGTGTCTTCATCCACGCCTGGTCCAGCCTCTGTGTCTTCATCCGGACCTGCCTTGTCGCCGCCACTGCATTCCACGTGGCCGGCTTCCGGACCTGATTCATTTCCGTTGCCGCCGTTGCTGTCCGCACGGCCGGCCACCTGAACTGTTGTGGCCCTTGTGTTATCAACCTCCGGGTCGACCCCCTGGCCTTATTGTGGACTCTTGTGCTCCTTGTTTTTTGTTTCGGTTTTACAAGGGATGGGGCATGTACAGTGACAGGGTAAATGTTCGAGGAGACAGAGCCGAGGTATGTGGGAGGATAGGTGGTGCACCGGAGCGACCTGAGGATGAGGGACAAACAGATTTTCATGGGAAATTTCTCAGCTGAATAGAGAAAATCTGTTCACTAGTTCCAACAAGTAAGTGAAGATGCAGAGAAGCTTGAGTCATCATCTGTGTTGTCAAAAGCTGTGCATACTGGATTATCCACAGAATACTTTTTTTTTATAGGCTTTTCATCCCATTCCTTCTGTATCAGAAAATCATAATTTACTGTCATACCTTCACTGAATGGATGAATGAGTGACAAGCTAAATGTGTGTATTTTTTGTCATTTGTTCTTTGGGACACTCAAAGGCTATAACAATTTTATCTTTTGAATTTGCCTAAAAAGACTTCAATACTTTATAGCATTTGAAGGGGCCTTTGAAATGACCATGATGAGCCACTTCTTGAACTGGAACGCATCTCATGTTTTCCAAGGTTTTACTAAAGAAAAACAGAAAGGGCCAGAATATGCTGCCAAGCATCTCCTTCACACACAGTACAGAAGATTGCAATGACTTCCCTTTTGCACTACCATGACATTTGTCTTTCATCTCTTTCCTGTTTAGAAACTTCAAATTGAAACTGATTCTTCTTCTAGCTTCCAGGATAAAAACACAAAAAACACCATGAATGTTACAGAAGAACCTTTTTCATTCCCAGGGTGTTTGTTGAAGCCATTTGGATCCCAGAGACCTCAAAGTCTCAGTTTTGGAGACCAGCAGAGGGGTGTGGGAGGTGGGGTTGAATATGAATCACTACCCCGAGACTCACCTATTCTCAGCTGCATTTGAATAAAGCACCAAATCCACACTCTTAAGCTTAAATTTCAAAACTTATATTTTAACTACTGATTTTATCTACTATTTTTTTTAATCAATTTTGTCTGTGTGTATAATATGTTAAATGTGGCTTTGTTCTACAGAGTGTTTTTCAATCCAACTCTTGCAGTTAAAACACATCAACATCACAGTACAGTTATGAAAATTTAAGTATCCTGTCTCACTAACCAAGCCAGTGCAACCTGTTACAAAAGCAGAGTTCACCTGTTGCTATGGTTACAAAGACTATGAGATAGGCAGTACACTGAGAAATAAATTTCCTCTCAGCCAGCATGCATTCTCTTTTTTATGACAAGTACATATCTCTGCTTCAGACCATGATGTAAAGTCGATCCAAGGTGTAGGAGGATGTGAGGGAAAGTGATGTGAGGTAGCATTGAAGGGCAGGTTAGTCCACCTGAACCAGTACAATATGGTCCAAGCTACATTAAAGAGATACTCATGTTGAAAGGTCCATGTTGTTTGCTGTCCTATTATGCCTATTCACTCAAAAAGTTTTCTTCATCCATAATCCGTCACTTTTTCTGTCCTTCGGCTTGCGGTAGAGGAGGTGCTTATAATGTCCTATTGCTGAGGTTATTGATGTCACCTGGATTTTATCCTCTTCACATCTTGACTGAATTTCTCTATTGTTGTCTCTCTATCTCAGTACCTCACTCCTTTTACAGCTGGGCCAACAGTTTCTCCTTCCAAGCGGTATGGTGTTCATGCTTATCTTTAAGTGTGTCTCTCCCTCTGTTTTGACACCTGCATGCTGTCAAGGACAGGCAAACACTATATAGGCATTGGCAGGTAGTGCCAAGACACAAAACAGGCTTTGATGCTGTATCAGGTAGACTTCAAAATGTTTGGCCTACCTTGTACATCAAAGCCCTTTGGAGTTTAAGAAGTTGCAAGAAACAGTCGGAGTACTTCAGATGGCCCAAGTTGGGTTCTCACTGATGTTGTAAAAAATATGTTGTTTACCTCCTGTATTCCAGACTAGTGAATAAAGGTTATTGTATTACCTGATGCTCTGGGCAAGTTTCAAATGTAACACATTCATGAATACCCTTTTTTTTTTTTTTTTTTCTTTTTTTTTTTTTTTTTAATCGTACCCATTTCTTTTGCCCCTGTTCATTCCAGCTTCCTACACACCTTCTTATGTCTACATTGGTCATTGATAGGCTTTAACAAATACAATGTTCAAGCATCTGCTGGTTTCATTAGGGTACCTGACACAGGAATTTATTTTAGCAAGAGATTAAGATGAATGATTATGGGGATTTCTATGGTCACAGTGTGAATTAAATTCACCCTGTGATGTATTGTTAGAATATCTTTCGTGATACATGTTGGTAGCAGGGTGTGGTTATTAAAAATGAGGTAGGAGGTTCAAAGTATTATACAGCTATCACCCTGCTTATTGGCAGGGAATTAGAAAGGAGGTTCAGAGCAAATATTAAACCTTTTAGGACAGTTTGTGGGACAGTTGAATCATTTTTCAAAAATACAATCGTATGTATGTTTTTTTTAATCTTTGATGACCATATTTAAATGTGCATCATGGAGGGAATGTCTGGAATGTCTGAACAGGGAGTGAATAACTGACAGATGAATAAACATTTTTGCAAAACTTTTGTCAAAAATTGAAAGCAGGAGTTTTATCAACCTGGGATAATGGCATATTTATTTATTTTATTTAGTAACATCAACCATTAATTCAATCACAAGAAGCTTTGTATCTTTTAGATAACAAGTTTTTGTAGTCATCTAAAGTGTCATGGTCCCCATGTCTCGCCTGCTGGCTCTGTGTTAGGCAATATGTTTTCTTTTGTTTTATGCTCTCTCTCTCTTTCACTCTCTCTCCTCTGCCTCCATTGTGCCTGAGTGGACTCATCACGGGCTCCTAACTCTGGCCCACGCACCTGTTTCTAATCATCACACCTGCCGCTGATCTCCTGTAATCCTGAGCAATTTCTGATCTGAATCTGTGTATTTATCTTAGTCCGTCTAAGAACCGAGTTCTTTGTGTAAATAGATCTTCCTGGACCTGTCCCTGTAAACCCAAGTGACCTGAAAGGGGTTGAGTGGTAAAGTGTGTGTAAGCGCGAGTGCCTGAAGTGGAATGACGAAGAGTGTGGAGTGTGGCTGGACCTCTCCCTTTCCCACGGACCCCGGAGCCATGGAGCCCTGGACACCCCATCCTCCCACCCTTTGCACATTGTACGTATTCGTACTTAGTGTTTCAATGTAAATAAAATCACTTCTTCTTTGCAAAGGATTCCTGGTCTGCGCCTGAGTCCATTTGAGAAACCTGAGATAAAGGATACAAAAACTCAACATATCATGCTTGTACTAAAATAAATTATATATATTTTGTTTAGTGACCCCAAGAAATCTAAAGCAGTCTTTTTTTAAATGAGCTCATTAATGAAGGACACCATTGTTTATATGCCAGATGGCAAGGCCACCGTTGCTTTATATTTTTTGTCTTTAATTAATCCTTTTTTTTTTTTAATCTTCACTACATTTTAAAGTAAGATGATCTGACTATACAAATATTTTTGTTATTTAAACTTCAGTATTACATATCTTACTGCAAACGAGCACAGGTTTACAGCACCTCTGTTGAAAAACTGGCCTGGTCAAGTCAGTGAAGGCTGCCAGTGAAAAAAGTGTATGGTTTAAGATTAGGCTTACCAGGTCTGGGAGACTAAACCTTAATATAGTAATAAAGTTAATGTAGTCTTTAATGCAATCCTTAGTCATTCCATTGCACATGTAAACATTGCCTGAAGTATTTCAGAGTCAAGTGCATAACTCAACATGCCTCAGGCCTATTTCTTTTTTTTTTTCCATTACATTTTTTATAGTCCACCCATTAAGTGATTTATTAACATTTCACTACATAAGGTGAAGTAAATGTTTTGTTTCTACGAGTCAAACCCTTAACCCTGAATTTAAATAGATACATTGAGGTATGATGGGCAAAACATGTTGTTTCTATATATAAAAAACACAGTACATAAGCTTTTTATTGAATGGGGATATAAAATTTGATGACATAGCCACTGAATAATGCACTGTAGCAAACACACACACATACTGACTCAAAAGAATTGTTGTCATCAAAATGCTACATACACACAAAAACACTGCATCTCAGGAGAAATGTTTATTTTCAGAAGCTGTCTCTTTCGGTTCCTCTCGCTCTCCTTCAAAGATCCTTGCCTCACCCAAGCTGAGTGAGTTTCTGCCATGCCACCATGGAGAGTGTGAAAGTTAAAAGACAGTGTTTATTGTTTCTAAAGGAATATGAGAATACACAGACATTTCCTGCCACTGCTGTCTTTTTGAAGTGCAATCTCTGTTTATCTTTCTGCAGGGTTTTGGTTTACGTTTGAGAATACTCAAATAGGAATACTATTACATTTTGTATGAAATAAACATCAAATATGATATGCTGTGCTGTCATCATAATTGCACCGCGAAAGAACCTTTATCTTTTTCAAAGCTCCTATTTCTGTAAAAAAAAAAAAAAAAGGACCAGATTCATATTAACAGCAATAAACAGGTTTTACATAAGTACACAAGTAACAACAATTGTTTCACCGATCAAAACAATATTGCTACAACAAATAATGAAAAATATTTTTAACAAACTTACAGTGTTCCCACTGCAAGGCACAAACTGTCACTCTAAAATTGTTATTCCAAAATGAGACATCCTATATAACACAGGCTCTCAAAGATTGCTTCGCACTGCAATTTTTAATGATTATTTTCTGATGTTATTTATCAGAAGTTCTTAATTGACATAATTGGTTTTTTTGGGGGTTTTTACCAACTAGGTTCTTAGAGCTTTATAGATACTTAACCTATAGATTGTCTTGAATTAAGCACCTAAGGCCTCAAATTACAGAGGCCACTTAGCCACTCTAAGAGTTGGCAAGTGGTTCCTGGAGGTTCTGGGTGTCTCCAGGTAAAATCAGTCACAAAGAGGATGCTGCACCTTCCTTGTGCTTGCTTTCGTCACTAGAAGATTGCCACAGTTTTTCATAGATTGTATGAACATTTAAAATATTTGAAAGTAAAACATGCTTGCCACTGCAACACATTTCAAAAGACTCTTTTACGCTTTGATTTTGAAGGCAAGACTTTACAGGTTTCACAACTGCTTCGCGAGTCATTTACAAGTACTTTTTCCATTTAAGCAACTGGTGACAGCAGCAACCCACAAGTGACTGAACCACTTGCAAGGAGGTTTTCAGTGGAACCCTTGTGACCAATTTCAAGCTTGCTACTGCACCCTAACCAATCACAGAATGCATGTCCTTGCATTTGGTGATTACCAGTGTGTCACAGACCAGCATCTAGGCCTGAGCGTATGGGGCTTTAGCAATCAATTTCAGAGCGACTGCCAGCAACCCCCAATAACCACTTGCAACTGGTCAGGGAATACACATTGTTCTCCACATGACCAGTGGCTGCTAGATGTTTGCAGATAGGCCTCTAGGCCTGTTGTTTTTGTTTTGCCTTTTTTAATCTCACCACACATAGTATAATATGACTCATGGATCAGTAGTAATCAGTAGTCTCTACAGATAGAGAAATGTGAAGTTGCAGCTCAGGTGAAGATAATCCAAAAACTAAAAAAAAAAAAAAAACTAAAAAGAATATCTGGGCCAAGAACAAGGGCAGGAAAAACGATTACTTTCACTTTAGCTATTCCATCTAAAGTGATAAATTTAAGCTTTGAACAGAACCAGTGTGAACTTTCTTCTGCCTGTCTCCTCACTAGCTTCCGTGGTGTATTAACTGTGTACAAAAAACAAGATGCATCAGGGATAACTTGCTTTGACATGAATGAAACATGTATGAAAGAAATTGCAAGCAAACAGCATAATCGGTAAGGTTGAGGTAATGCTAAATGAAACTGTTTATTTGGGGCTTTCACACTTGTTTTGTCCAAGAAATCCAAAATGTCCACAGCATGAGGGCAGAGCAAAAATGTTACAAATACTGTCACCCATAACAAGAACTGTAGAAAAAGGTGAAGAAAAAAATGGCTTGGTCTGAAAGTGATGATAGAAAAAAGATTGCAGCACACAAACTAGACATCGGTGCACCAGGAGGGGGGACAGAGTGGCACTTTAGTGTCATCTAAAGGTGACAGAATATAAACATTGGTCACTGGTGAAAAATCCATGAAAGGCATCCATCTTTAAGGATTGAACCACTGGAAAAAAGGGAGAAATTCAGTGCTATTTCTTGCTGCAACAAAAACTAGAGACCATCTTTTGATGGGATCACACTAGGCACTTTGTCAATGAGTTGTTGGACCAGAGTCATTGCCAAACTGGGCCTACATTTTGATGTCAGCTAGATGTTTGTAAAGTTTCATGACTGTATATTGCAATGAAACTGGTGAGAGTAAACCAAAAGAACCACAGCAAAAGCACACTCAAATCAATTTATCAGCTCTGAACATGATTACGGTAGCAATACGAGGAGCCGAAGAATGGAAAGGCAGAGATATCTAACAGCGGTGGCAGGGGACTTCTTACTAAATTGTTTAACACAATCTTGGAAAGCGAGAGGATGCCTGTGGAGTGTAGAAGAACCATACTGGTACCAATCTTAAAGAATAAGGGTAATGTGTAGAGCTGCAGTAACTACAGAAGAATAAAGTTGATCAGCCACAGCATGAAGTTATGGGAAAGAGTCATGGAAGCTAGATAAGAAGAGTGGTGAATATCAGTAAATAGGAGAAAGGTTTAGGAGAAATATATTTGGTTTGACAGGAGAGAATGTGTTGCATCATGCCACTGTGGCCTTAGAGAAAGCATTCGTCTGGGTGTGTCCAGTGAAGGAAGTAGGATACTTATTCCGTTTTATTTATGTAGCAATTCACAACAATAATTAAGGCTTTTTGTATTTTAGGATAATGCTGTATACATGTATACATATGACAGGGAAAATACAGGGAAATAACATCTTACAAGTTAACATTCATCAGTCTCAGGTGCTGACCATAAACCTGACAAAATGGACACTGGCCAAATCGAGGAAGTGTTCAGAAAGCTCTGTTCAGAAAGTCTGAGCCAATATAAGACAAATTTAAAAACTAAATTTGGGAGGAATGAAACATGATGAAGCTGTAACTTCTTCATCAAATGCAGGAGTGACTGATTCTAGAACAAGGCCAAATGTTACATGTTATTTCCACAGGGCATTAGAACGATTTGAAGTATTAAGGTATTCTATGTCTTTGTTAAACACATTGGCACAAAAACACACACTTCTGGGTGGCAGCTTTTCCTATCCCCCCATGTCTTGTCTTTTCCCCTCACCTCAACTAGTTGCACCAGATAACTGCCTGATTCTGCCAGAGGTTTCTTCCTGTCAAAAGGGAGTTTTTCTTCCCACTTTCACTAAGTGATTATTAACAGGTATTTGTTTCATTTTTTAGGTTTTCTCTCTGTTATTATAGGCTCTCTTTATATAGTACAAAGCACCATGAGGGGGATGTGTTTTTGTGATTTAGCACTATATAAATAAAATTGAAGCGAAATTAATTAAATTTGCACATCAGGAATGGAGTCACTGTGTTTACTTCACTATAGATAATAATATTTCCTATTAATGTATTAATGTAATCTTGTAAGTTCCTAAATACATAATGTCTTATGGTAATTCACTGTCTGTTAAAAATGACATTGGCTTGTGGTCAGGGGTTACAGTAGGCTGGGACATTCTGGGACCGTTAATTAGTAATTAAGTAATAATTAATTGTAATAGGCAGTTTAAAACAAAATAATATTAAAGCAATAATTTTCCATATGCTGCAGCCTGATAATGTTTCCAGGTAATGCCAGGGAGATACTCACTAAACAAGTCCTGGCTCATGAGCTAGTGAATGACATCCACTAATTGAAAGGTTCATGGTTCAATCCCTAGCTGCTCCAGTCTGCATGCCAAGGTATCCTTGGGCCAGATACCGAACCCCAACTTGCTCCTGATGTGTTCATTGAAGTGTGAGATAGAAACCTCTCAGACTTAGAGAAAAGTGTCTGTATGGATGAGATGGATGGGGGAATTATATATGTTGTATAAATACAAAATAAATAAATAGAAGGATAGAAAAGCACAATGTAGGAGCTATTTACCAGTGTCACTCCACAGTCTGTTTCTGCACATCCTTCTTTCTTTGTTTATAATTTGTAGTTTGCATAAACACTCTCAAACCTTTGTTTTTATCAAGTTTAATTTAATGAAAGCTTTTTTTTTCAAGTTAAGTGCTCAGCATGCTCATAAATTTGTTTTTCTTAGTTCGTTAGAAAAAAAGAACAAATAATAACTAAGTTAAAATACCACGTTGGAGATTCTGAAGCCCAGTTTAGCTCAAGAACATAACCATTCAGAGTCTTGTATAAGATAAAGAGCTCCAGAAGAACCAGTGTCAAAGAGGGGCAGCCATCTTCTGTAACCAGTTGGGGCATGACGGGAAAAGACAAAAAAAGGAGCACAGAGAGGCTGGAAGCCATTAAGCTAAACTCTATGAGAGAAAGTAGGCAAAATAGGGGAGCAGTCAGTCTATCACTGGCAGCATAACGGAGATATGTTTAAGGGTCACCTTTATCAAAATGTAACTGTCTTTTAGGATCAGCCAATCAGACTTCATAGGTGGAAAGCTAAATCAAGCATTACAGATCTGAATCCACACTTTCATAAGTGGATTTAGCAAATACATCCAAACACTTTTAAAGATAACTTTGTTAGGTTTGAAGAAACATGATAAACTTTTCCCATTCAGCACTGGTCTTTGTTAGTTGAAAGGCTTTGTATTATTTGATTGTGTTGTATCTCAAAGCTTTAATTATTTTGTTTGTATATCACATCACTTCTTAAGTATATGTGTGTGCACCTGTGTCAGGGGGTGTGCAAACCTAAATTATCTCCAGACAACAGTGCATATATCACAGGTTAATTGAGCTAGAACTCTGTAATGTGTTTGTGTGTTATTGTTGTGGGCTTGGGTATTACGCTAGTTTATCTCTGTGCCTTTGCATAATTGCTTTGTATGAATTTGATGCAGGAATAGATAGAATATCTAAGGCTGACTCATCTGTAATCATTTGCTGTGAACCGGCCACAGTAAAATAAAATGGATTGTAAATGATGGTGGAGCAGTATGTTACAAATGCTTGTTTAAAAAAGAAAAATGAGGCAACTTGCTGCAAGACACTTTGTATGTTTGGTTTCAGTCCATACAGCAGGCTAAACATACTTCAAGCCAAATGTGATGAAGCTGTTAACTAAAACAATGATAAGCAGTGATAACAGACTCTCTCAGCCACCAGGCTTTGTAAGTCTTTGATGTTGCCAAACTGCAGCCACACTTTGCAATCAGGGAGTGACACCGTAAATGAGCTACTATCTTTACTCAAAAAACACACAAATATAGCTGCACACTCAGATACAGAGAGACACACATACAGTTCACATGCACCAACAGTTACGCTTGACACAAGCATACACACTTACATACGCATTCTCAGTCTCTTGGATGGTAGTCATCTACATTATTGTGAGACAAAACGGAGAGAGTCAGAGGGAATAAGAGCTTGTACATCAAAGCCAGCTCGGTTGATAGTGATCGTAGCCTGTGGCTGGAGATGGAGATGTGCAACGCAAGTCATCACTCTCAGCAGGATTGCATGACATTGCTGTCTGTGTGTATATGCGTGTGTGAAATTTGACATCCACCAAGTCATTCATCCATTCATCCAGTTCACCATCATATGTCTCAAGAAGGACTGTGTCCATGTTTGCTGTGTGTGTGTGTGTGTGTGTGTGTGTGTGTGTGTGTGTGTGTGTGTGTGAAAGTGCGGGGGTACATGCGTGCATTATTTTTCCTATGATTTCCCATGGTGAGCGGGCCTGGGGCAGATGTGATGCACCAGCTGTTATCTTTTATTTCTTCTTCCTCCTTTGCAGCCCATTGCAACAAATATTAATGCACATGAATTCATACAGGATACAAGCTTCAGAGGTTACAAAGTCTTCTCCAAAAACTGTATCTTTCACATCTTCAGTGACAGTTCATTTCTACTTGCACAACACTGGATTGTGTCTGCAACTTGTGACCAACCTGTATGGATGTCAATGTCTGAAGTAACATGACTTTTAAGCCTTTGTTGCTGATTCCTGTTATCCCTATCAAGAGTAAATTTGGATATTTGATTACATTTTTAACCAGCTCCATTTTTTATCAATGAAATAATTTTGAGACAATATTTTAAACAAATTGAATTGTCTACAGTCATATTACCCACTCTCAGAGGTGATATGCATACTCTTGCTTTGAGAATTGAATAAGGCGATATTCCCTAAAGGCATTATTTCAAGCAGGCCATGAAGTCAAGCCTTGCTGCAGTCCTGGCCAATGATGGCTTAGCCGATATGCTGCTATGCATCCAGTTGACAGTTTTCATAAAGGGTATGCTATTTACATTGGTTTAGCCTGTCTACAGTGGAGAGCACATTGAAACCCAACTGCACCTGAGCTCCTCTGTTCATGCTGGGTCTCACTTAGTCAATACCTGCTCTGTTTTGATGCATTCTCAATCATCCAGGAAAGTAAATCTCCAAAAGTTGATTCTGTTCATCTGGACAAAGCGTTTTGTGGGAGAAATGTTGACTGACTGCAGGTCAGCTGAGACTGAAGAAGTCACTTCCCCAAACCTGCAGTCAGCTGAGACTGAAGAAGTCACTTGGATGAGTGAATATGGATGACACCTGGGTGAAAATCAAATCTCAGGACGTACTACATTTCACAGATCACATTAACTCGGTGGACCGACACATCAAATTCACCAGGGAGGATATGAAAAGTGGCAGGTTAGCCTTCTTAGACTGTGAGATTTCCATCAGTAATGGGGGACATCTAAAAGCTGACGTGTACCGTAAACCTACACATACGGATCAGTATTTAAGGTTTGACTCTCATCATCCACTGGAGCACAAACTGGGTGTCATCAGGACACAGAGCAAACACCATCCCCACTGACACAGCGGCCAGGGAGGCAAAGAACAGCACATCAAGAAGGCCCTGAGTAAATGTGGTTATCCCAGCTGGACTTTTGTCAAAGCTGGAAAGGCACCTAAAGAAAGCTCCAGCCGATCCAGGAGAGAAGGACAACCGCTGCCCAAGCGGAAACCTTTAGTGATCCCATATGTGTCAGGAGTATCGGAGCAGTTGAGACGCATTTTTTCTAAACACCGGGTCTCTGTGGCTTTTAAACCCCAAAACACGCTGCGCCAAAAATTGGTCCACCCCAAGGATCGGGTCCCCCGACACAAACAGAGTAACATAGCGTACGCTGTTAAGTGCCAGGAGGATTGCCAGGATTTATACATCGGGGAAACCAAACAACCTCTGGCGAAGCGGATGGCACAACACAGAAGAGATACCTCGTCAGGCCAGGACTCTGCAGTCTATTTACACCTACAGGCCAGTGGACACTCTTTCAATGATGAGGATGTACACATCCTGGACAGGGAAAATCGCTGGTTTGAGCGCGGAGTCAAGGAGCCCATTTATGTGAAAAGGGAAAGACCATCGAGGAGGGGGCCTAAGGGTACATCTTTCGCCATCTTACAATGCTGTGATTGCAGCCATTCCCCAACTCTCTGTGAATGGTATTCATGGCCATTGATCAGTGGTCTTTGATCAGTGGGTTTTGGTCAGTGGTTGTTAATCAATGGTCATGAGAATTTGCATAATTATGATTAAGGAACTGACCTCCTGTTTATAAGATTTGGGGAAACCTGCAGTCAGCTGAGACTGAAGAAGTCACTTGGATGAGTGACGAAACGTTTCTCCCACAAAACGCTACGTCCAGATGAACAGAATCAACTTTTGGAGACCTGCTCTGTTTATACAGGGTACTTGCTGCCACTCACCAATTTTCAATGTATGTGCATGGCAGGACACGAACGTCCCAGAACAGAGACATATCATGAAATATAATATACTATTTCAGTTTATTTATTGTTTTTTCTAATTGTTTCATTTTTTCAGGAATTATGTTATAAATCAATGCATATTATATTTCACTTCTTAAAGGACACAAACAGCCTTAATTAATTACAAGGTATAATTCGTGTAGCTAATCTATTTAAGAAATGTCACCATGTGATTACCTTTAAATTGAAAAAGTTTTACCTTTTTTTCATTGTACTTTCATTACATTTGTGGGTACAAATGAGAAACAAGAATGAAAGGTGTTTTTCTTCTTTTTTATAATGGCAAAGGAGGCTGAACGTGTTCCCATTATTGAGAACTGAGGTCATGTCAAAATTAGTTTCTCACAGCAAAAGTAAGCTAGGTCAGAATCACTTGTTAGTGCAGTACACCCCAAAAGCAATCTGTCAAAGTACTGAAGAGAAGAAATGTACATGTCAAAGTGGTATCAAAAGAATCATTTCTCCTCATGTATCCTGGCAATCATACCTCAAGATTACTTTCCGAGTGGCTGTGCAAAAGTTGTATGAAATAACTCATGAATCTGTCTGCGCAGATAACGATCTTCTTCGTTCAGCTGCTCCCATTTGAGGTCAGCATAGCTGCATTATCCATTTGCATTGATTTCTTTCATGTGAATCTTTCTCTGGCACCCCAACTACCTGCTTGTCCGCTTTGATGGCATCTATACACCTGGCCTTCCTCTGTTCCTCACACCCTGCCAACATCTTTCTTGTAATATACCCAGTATCTCTCTCACACATATCCAAACCAAAGCAACTCATTGTTGCCTGTCTTACTTTGTCCCTAAACAATCTAAAATCAGCTGTCACATACTCAGTCACTTCCAAAGCAAATCTCAACATCTTTAACTCAGTTTCCCCCACCTTGTGTATTTTTATCACCAACACAATCGCCACTAGTTGATGTAGTTGGGGTTAACATAGCTGGTCTTACCACCATGTTGTCAACCTTCATTTTTACTTTTGCTGGTACCCATCTGTCATAAATCATTCTTGAAATTCCTGTTTATTCACACTCTGCCAGCAGTCTCTTTTTCACCACTCTCTGGCACCCCCACCCACTCTATCCTGGCCCTAATATTATGTAGCATTGTCTACTTATCACATAAAATAGTAACTTGGCCTTGATAGTAATCACAGAAATAAAAACATTTTCGTCTTTATACTCTGTACCCACAGCATCAAATATTAAAGAAGAAGAAGAAAAAAAACAAAACAGCTGTTATTCACCTGTGAAGTTTAGAGACTCACCTTGCGATAAGAGAAAGATAAAGGTTTGGGCATAATAAGGAGTGGAGTATAGAGAATAGAGTGAAGTAAGAAAATGTTTTTGAAGGAGCCCATGGCTGTTAAGGAGGAGGAGGAGAAGAAAAAATGAAAGGAAAACTGTCCTCAAGGATACAGAAAAGATAAAAGCATTGTTAGTTTTCAGAAATACTAATAACATTCTCCTTTGTGCTCTCAAATAACATCATGCTTTATCCTAAATAAAACTTGAAACTTGAATTGGGTTTCTATGTGCATATATGGTATGTTATGCTAATACATTTTTTTGAACACTTTAACTGAAAAAAAGGGTAATTTTGAAAATAGCAAACAGCTTATTTAACAACTTCTTCTGATGTGGGTTTATTCATCATATAGTGAACATGCTGATATGAAGGCTGTTATATCATGAGCCAGATCTACATGTGAATAATGAGGTTAACACACGGGAAATGGAATTAGATAATACAGTCATAGCCAAAAGATCTGGAAATGGCACATACTTTGTTTTCCATGTGCTATGCCTCTCAGTCTTTATTTGGATTTTTTTTTACATGTTTCTACGACAATGGAGAACAATCCCAATAATTCCATATGTTTAAACAGGTTTTTGTTTTTCAAATACATAAAATGTAGTTTTGGCAGTTGCTGCCTGTGCAAGAAAATTATTGCTGACATGGGAGAAAGTGTATGGAGTCCATGGTGTGGAGAACTAATATGAGCAAGTAAGGAATACAGAGCAGAGTACTGTAGCAGTGGATGAAAAATGCAGTCAGGTGAAGGCACAGGTGGATGTGTGATAAAATTTATTTAATTGTAAAATGGCTTATTTAGTCAAATGAAAATGTTTTTCTTACTCTGTTGCAGTCAACTGTGGTTAGTTTTAAACTGTAGGTAATGACAAGCAAGCTCTTGGTTCTGCATATTTACTCCATCTAATATTCATTTTTAACTTTTCTACAATATTCTTCTTCTATAATAATTAAATTGTTATTATTATGCGTGTTATTTAGCTTGTTTTAGTGGATTCCGAATTATATGTTATGTTTGTAATCTCCAATAAAATAGTTAAAATCATTTGTAAAACTAATAAAATCCTAGATTTGAATATTTAAAAAAATCTATTGTTGTGAAAATTTAGTTATAATTACAAAAAATCCTGATGATAATTTATAATTTCTTCAAGCTACAACATCATTGTTAATGTTACTGGTGCAGCAAGAGGTCATAATGACCTCCACTGGCAGACCTAGGATGTTTGGAGTGTTGGCGGTTCTAATGTGTTACACAATAATTACTCAAAACATGCTGGATGACATGGTTACACATAATCAAACGAAACCCACTTTTAATAAAGTCAGCGAGTCCATATCTGCATCAAACAGCACAAGGTTAAATCAGGGTGATTGTTATTGAGAGGCAGTCGGATGAATGCGTTTTGTTGAGTGGCCAACTGTGATAATTAGATATTGAGAAACTTATCAAATATATAATATTTACAAAAACACAGCAGCAGTGCGCTAAAGCAATATAGCCGAAGGGTGAATTCAGAGAGAAAGCAACACAGCTGGAAAAAAGGCATTTAAAGGAAGCAAGAGTAAAAAGAAGTTTACAGGACAGGAGAGAAAGCAGGAGGTTAGGGAGATGTGCAGTACCCATAGCTAATGACCACAAACTGTCTTGAAAAATATGGATCAAAATGGACCACAGATTTGATCTGATCTCAGCAAGGAAACATGTAATCTTAAAAAAACAGTAATAATTTTTCTCCTAATGTTGGTTTAAGCATCCTGCTACTCCCTGACACATATAAATAATGACACAGAAACAGCTCTGAATCTAAAGGCAAAGTAATGTGGCATTTAACACTGGGAGAAATGTGGGTAAATCTGGAGTCAGAACAGTAAAGAGCAAAAGAAACTTCCAGGTTGATGTCTGTGGATTGCTTTGGAGTGTGTGTGTGTGTGTGTGTGTGTGTGTGTGTGTGTGTGTGTGTGTGTGTGCACGCATGGAGCAAAGCATCAGTGATGAAATTATGAAAGATGAATTTCATATATTTCATGTTATCAATTTTCTTTTTCACACTCACCTTTAAATATACAATTACAGTGCTATATATAGATAGGTATGGAATAAGAGTTGATCTCACTGATTGGGCAAATGACTTTTTTTTTTTATATCCCTTTATCTACATCACAACATGTACAGTAGCTGAAGCCTGATACCAATCAGTTCTCAGTTGAAAGGAATGTGTGTGTAATATAGATCTAGAATTGTGGAAGTAAGTATGTCTAATAGGAAAGAAATTCATGTCCCACGTCTCATGTGCCCCACAACTCAATTGTGAGGTGTAATGTAAATGTATTTAAGTAGAGGTCAGGACAATAGCAACAAAAAACCCATGTTTTTTTTTCTAAATAAACATGATTCAACATAATTTTACTTCATCTCTTAGCTCAGGTTTATTCTCAACCACGTCAAAATGGGGTTATTTTATGCCAGGTACTGATTTTGGCTGTTTGCTACTTCATATTGGAAAATTGCAATGTTTTTTCATATTTTTTCATATCCTTTTTCATATTCTTCATTTCATATTTAGTGGTGACAAGAACAAAATTTTATCACCTTTTTGTTAACGTATGTTGTATATGACACGTGAAACAAATACACTCAGAGAACATAGCATTTCATTTTCAGGAGGCTGATAAACATCAGAAGAATACCGAATCAATGTTTTTACATATATACATACTTCTAATTATCAGAGTTACAAGACAAGACTATTACTACAAGACTACTTGGCCTCAAACAGACAATGTAAATCCTGGGGAGCTGTGGCTGTGGTAGTCGAGTGTGGTGCATCTGTCCGGGTTGGCATGCAGTTGTGGCTGGCGTGGTGCTGCAGTCACAGCTGCAGGTAATTGGGTCGTCAGTATTAATGTCTATTTATCTCTTCTGCAATGAACCTGGCACGTGGCTCCCTGATGGTTTCTCCTTGCACTGGCAGAACATTGTCTGCAAAATGGTCCACCGTTCACAAGTAGCCTCAGAATACAACACACACAGACGACAGCACCTTCCAGGTGTTTATATTTTATATTGCATGCATGTACCGTCTAGCCTCAGGCCTTTTTCTTTGTTTGCCTATGCTGTATTAAAAGTCCACATATAACCAGACTCCAGAGTCAGTATTTCAAATCTACATGATCCAGTTTTACATATCATACTTGTTCAACAGCTGCCTGATAAGTTACTCATACCATCACTTTCATACTGGTGGACTCGTTTGTCAACTTTGATTCATAAGCATCATCCTTGAGCATAAAGTACCAGGCTCACAGGCAAATAGGCATCTACTATACATCAACTTACCTATTTATGGTTTAGAACAGCGGTCCCCAACCCCTGGGCCTCGGACCGGTACCGGTCCGTGAGTTGTTTGGTGCCGGGGCCGCGAGAGTTGAGGCTCAGGTGTGAAATGTATGGTTTTCAGGGTTTTTAATCGGTTTTCAGCGTTATTTTTTTTTATCGTTTTTATCGTTAACTCGGTTTTCCTGGGTCTTTTCACGTGTGTTATGAATAAATCTTCTTTTTTTCGGTACCGGTACTAGTTTTATTTTGTTGTATTTATCTGCGACACCTTAACGGCCGGTCCGTGAAAATATTGTCGGGCATAAACCGGTCCGTGGCGCAAAAAAGGTTGCCATACAGGCCTGTGAGTGTTTGAGAAAAAGAAAATGACAGCGCAAGACAGAGAGACAGACAGGAGACCGAGAGTTTCCTTCTCCTTCACTGGCAGCTATTGATTGGGTCTTTGGAGCTGAGAAACAAGATATCACACAGCAACCAATCTCAGTTTGGATTATGTCATATCTCTCTCTCACTCCAGCTTTTCCCTCTACTACACTTCTACTCTGGGTTCCCTTCACTCAAGTGGACAGATCCTCAAGGTGGAAAGAAACTCAGCATTCATACCAAGATATCGAACTCCCCGGTGAATCCCTCCAAATCATTTTTAGAGGCTGCCAATTATACAGGGGGCCTCCAAACCTGGATGACTTCAAGGACTTCTTAAAAGTCTGAGGTAAATTGAACTTTCATACAGTGTTGACAGCTCCAGTAAACATTGCTCTGTAACATGTCATAAATAGCCAATGCCACAAGTTTGTAGTATATGTAGTCCTGTCTAAAAATGTGCAATTACATTACAGTTTTTCACTGATGACTTTTCTTACCAGTCACACTGCAGCCAGCTGGTGGTTCTTTTTAATTGTGCAATTTGCATGAAATGTTTGACTCTATTTGTATCATTTGCATGTAAAAGAACTGGACCCAAAAAAGAAACTATATGTCCAGTTCTCTTTACTCCAAACTGGTTTAAGGCTATGCTGTTGTTGTGAATGGCCATACA